>NC_142172.1:45722491-46383206 GCF_029865625.1 Vigna umbellata | reverse complement strand
TATACATTTTAATGATTTAAACTAGTAATCACTGTTTAAATAAATATAGAAAACAATACATACATATTCATGTGTGTTTCATAATAAATTTTTATGTTACCTTATAATTTTTTTTTATTTATGGACTCTAATTTATCCTCTCTCTTTTTGTCACATAATAATTTTTTTATAAGATATAAATTTTAAGTTTAAGTTCTCATAATAAATTAGGTAACTCCATTGGTTAGTCTGACAGTTTTATATAAATTTAAATAAATATAGAATATTTTTACTTTCTCAAAATTTCATTTTTTTTCTTTTACATCTCTCTATATATTATAAAGTAAGAAAATGCACAAAATTTTATAAAAATATATTTTTCTATTAAAATTAGTTAGTATAAAATTTTTAAAAATAAATAATTTTCTACTAATAAATAAACTTATACTATGGCAATTTGTAGTAGTTGAAACTAACTTACATACTAAATAAAAATGATATTTTGAAAAATTAGACAAGAGAAACTTTACATATTAACTTAATTTATTAAAAAGATTCAATTTTTGTACAGAGAAATAAACAGCATAAGTGAAAACAGGATTAAGTAAATTATTTGGTCAAAAAACATTTAAGTGAACCGAACAGAAGCAAGTATAATTGAGCCGTATATTATAAAATAAAATGGATATTCCTCACATAATTTTTTATTATTTCTATTTTAATACAATAGCAAAAGAAATTCATGAATTAGTCTTCCAATAATATTAATATATTTATTTTATATTTGAATTTTAATTATTTAATTAAGCGAGTATGTTTACTACGTAAGTAGATTATATTTGATGTGTAAAATAATAATTCATTTTGACGTATTTTTGTTTTTCATATAACATATTTCGACAATTTTAATTTTTAATGTAATTTTTGGTATAATTTTTATCTATGATATATTATTTTTGACCAATTATTAAAATAAAATATAATTAAATACTATAAATATTATGTATAATTAATTATTTAGTGTTCAGATACTTTTTTAATATGTTTTATTATTATATATAATTATTAATTTTATATAAACAATACTACTAAGACAAACCATGTTTATATTTGTTTATAATACTGATATATAATTTCACTTGCCATAATTAAGTTACGATCAGATGTTAAATGTCAAAATATTTTATAATATTTAGTGAGAAATAATTTTTATTTGGTATCATGCATTTTTAGAAATTATTTTGAAAATTGTATTATTAAAATTTAAACAACTTTTAAGTGTTAAAAATTGTTAGAAATTACTATATCACATAGCAAGTACAGTTAAATTTGAGTAAATGTTTTTTATAAAAAAAATGTTAAAGAAACTTATACCAAAAATAAAAATTATGAAATAAATAATTACATTGAAATGACCAAGTTAAAATTCAAATGGACATAACCCTATTGTACCAAAAATTAATAAACCTTTTATGTTTCTTGGTAAATAGAATATTCTAGTATTGAACAAGAAGTTGTCTCTTTATTTTATATAGTCAAAGAATGAATCCACTTCAAACATTGATATCAACTCTGCCCATAAAATCAATTCTGTTTCAATAAACTTATTATTATTATATTTTTTTAAAGTGAAGAATGAAGAACATTGAATAAGAAGTAAAATCTTATTTTACTTTGACGCGTTTCATACAAATCATCAAAATATTATATTGTAGACAATATGTTATTTTGACATTCTACTGACCATAAATGTATTAAACTATTATAATTTCAATTGTTGAAGTGTTGGTTAAAATGAAACATCACCCCTATACAGCAATAATGAAGCTTATAGATTTTCAATTCCAATCATGTTTGCCATAAAGGAAAAAATATATAAATACCTTTTTTTTGTTAAGTCAATATATATTTCAATTGACTAGTTTCAAATGTAACCATTTTTTTTTTCAAAAAAATATCCCAATATTATTTAAAAATGGGAACAAATTTTGCTGCTGTTACAAAATTTCACATTGAAAACCTAATGTAAAATTCATAATCAGTTTTGGTTAACTTGCCCGTGCGGCGCTGGCAAGCAGGAGAGCGTAGGTCAGGTCATAATTAGGGTTTATGATTTTTTTTCTTCTAGTTGGGGCTCAACTTAAATTGGGTATGTGTATTTCATTATTGACTAGGCTTCTTTCTGCACCCTATTTTTTTTTTCTGGACACTCAAATTTCACTGTGATGCCTATTATAACCCAGTGCATTACATATATAAGTTATTAAGTTAATTAGGTAAGTTGTAACTAATTGAATTTATTGTTATTGTTGCTATGTTTACTTCTTTTAGCACTTCCAGTTATTTTCATGAAGCAAACTTTTTAATGGTGTTTTCCTTTTTCAACACGCTGTCCTTTTTTAATGATTTTTTTAATTTTGACTGAAAAAGAAAGTTACATATTTATTTTATTTACTTTTTATTTATATTGTTTTTCAAGTTTCCCAATGAGAATCAGTCGAATTTCATAATTATTTTTCATTTTTTTCTATGTATTGGGTTTTAATATGCGGTTTGTAAAAATGGTCATAATTAATGCATAATTAGTTTATGAACACAATTAAATAACAATTAAATAACAATTAAACACAAAAGTATAACATAAATCATAACTATACTATATCTCGACATTCTCTAACTATATAAACAGTGAAAGACCTAATAAAAAATAATGTAAATAGCGATTAAGTAAAATCAAAATACTAAAGTTCTTACGCTGATTAAAGGAGGCAAAAACTATTCTGAAAATATTTAATACTCTTCCTACGGTGTGGATATGGTCAAACTCACTCAAATCTTATGTTTTAATTAAAGATCTTATAATGTTCAAGTATTTTCTTGGACAGTTTACTTGGTCCTAACCAAATCATGGTAAGGAGCATAGTTAAATTACGGGAAAGAACACAACCTCATCTGAATCACTTAACTATTATATATAATTTTTTTCAATCTTGATTTATGATTTACTTTTGTCAAAACTTGTTTTTTTCATTCAAGCAATTAATTAATTTAAATGGACAGTTAATAAGCCTATAATTATATATTTTGAATACAACAACAACATTGTCATTTACAAGTTTTATATGATTAAGATATAGATAATCAAGAAAGTCAATGAGGTAATTCAAAGAAGGAAACACAAAAATGAAAAGAAGTAAATAAATCACTTATTATATAAAAGAAAATGTTTTTTTAATAATTTTTTTTATAACTTTTTTACAACAATTTATATGATAATTAGTGATTGGTTTATTTTAAATTTACGAATTAATAGAATAATGAAACATAATCTATTATTAAAAAATTATTAAAAAAATTGTTAACATGATCCTTGTACAAATTAAGATGATAAATAAATAACCTTAAATGAAAGAGATATAATAAGGAACAACGCCGTCAATTACGTAACTGAAAGAAAACGCTAAACTTAAAAGAAAATAAATAATTATATAATAGTATAATTTCCTTAAAAATATTTAATCTCAATATATTATATTTAATAACAATGATGATGATTTTTATTATTTATTATTTATAAAGTCAAACGTGAATGGTAGAAGGGACCGGGCTTAAAGAACAGAAAAAAGAAATTAGGGCTGAACCGGTGATAGCCGAAGAGTGTGGTGTGGTGAGAGAGTCTGTGTGTTGGTGTGCTGGTAGCAATGGCTGAAGAGGAGCTTGGCGGTTTCAGGATTTACAATTCCATGACTCAGCAGAAAGAGATCTTCAAAACCAAAACCCCTGGTAAGGTTTCCATGTACGTTTGCGGAGTGACTGCCTACGACTTCAGCCATCTCGGCCACGCTCGTGCCGCGGTTTCCTTCGATATCCTCCACAGGTACTTTTCTCACCATCCATTCTCCAATTCTCACCACCCCTCTTTTCATTTCGTTGCCATGCCTCAATTCATTCTACTTGTTTCTGTACCCATGAAATTGGGAATCTAGCATAGGGTTATAAAGTTGTTTCAGATGCTGTCTTTTCATCATTTAGGTTCAGTTCGTATTCGGCTTATTTGCTTTTGTTTATAAGCATGTAAATGTGTAGTTGAATTGGTTTGTTTGGCTGTTATTATTAGCCAGATTTAAGTAGGTTTAGATATTAGACTATCCCGGAGCATTTAAAAGGTTAAATTGGAATACTTGTTTTGAAACATTTCTTCTGCTCACTCTTAATTTCACTTTTTCTTGATGTGAAGATTGAGAGTTGACACATGATTTGTACTCTGTTTGACATGAAAACTTGTAGGTACCTTAAGCACTTGGGCTATGAAGTAACATATGTGCGGAATTTCACTGATGTTGATGACAAGGTGAGGATGAATACGATGTCTTTCTCACCAGTGTTTTATTGTCGCATTATAAGATTATATCTTGTTGCAACCAGAGCTGCAACTTCTGGGTTTTTAGACCTTTTCACCATTCAGCTGCGATTTTCGTTGCGATGAGTCTTTGAGTTTTCTTTTTTTTTTAGTAATTTTCATCCTTCTTTCCTTTGCATGACTCTGGTTGTTTATCACTTCTACATTTATGCCCCACTGTATCTGTAAATGATATACAGGGGCAAAATGAAACTATGTGAATGTATACTGTCAATGCTATAACGATTGAAATAAGGTTTGTGTCCCTTCTCTGAAGTCTGGGTCAATATGCGGCAGTTCGCTCTCTAATAAATGTTGTAATTTTTCCATGATCTTTCCTTTTATAGTCAGTTTGGTATGGAGGTAAAAATGGGTTATATTATAAGTAGATCAGGTGGAGGTAGTCTGTATTATACATTAAGTAGATCTGGGTCAATATATGGTAGTTCCTTCTCTAACAAATGTTGTAATTTTTCCATGATTATTTTCTTTTATGGTCTGCTTGAAGTAAAAATGGGTTAAGAAAAATTGATTTATTGGTTTTCTTTGTAAAATAGTATTAAAAAATGATCCATTCCATTTCTATCAATACTTATGTATTGAGAGCAATACTCTCGAATGACTGAAATGTTCTTTAATTATTATTAAATAAAATTTTAAATTTAATCAAATGGCTTGTAGGGTTATTCTGTCCATGTGCCATTCTGCTATTGGATTAAGAGTAGTTCTCTTAGGAGTTTGCAAGAATCTCAATTTCTGTTACATATGCCCTAACCCACTGTGAGAACAATAAATATATGAAATCACTTAAGAGATGAATAGGGCTTAATATTGGGAAATGGGGACATGGAGTGAATAATGATTTTAAATAATATTATTTTCGAGTCAGAATATAAATTCTTTGATCCAGACATCCAGGTCACCCCTGTTAGTTACCATGTTTTCTGTTCTGTGAATTTAGGATTCATTTGTCAAAGTGATCAAAGTTTATGGTAGAGGGTTGACTTTTTTAGGGTTTCAATTGATATCAAGCCTTATTTTGTTTAGTATTATCTTCCAAAATGTTTTCAACTGGACAGAGAATTGCATTGAGATATATTTCATGTGTGCTTTTAACTGTAATTTTTATGTGGACATAACTTTAAGAATAAGCCATCCATACAGTACATATTTCTATGTGCTTCAGGAGTCTAAGTGTCTGGAGGCACCGTCCTTTTTGAGAATAGCTCATGTGTCAATCTTCAACTTTGTGGTGTCTTTCTTTTTTCTATCGTTTGACCATCTTTATTTCTTTATTGTTGTTGACTTCTTATTTCTTTACTATAAGTTGTCATCCTTTTGAATTTGAATGATGAGCCTATTTTTAGCAATGCTGGTTTACCTGCATGCTTAGTTATAACAATCATTCTCTGAGGCATTGCTGTCAAAATTGCTACTGTTTTTTCTCACAGGATTGCATGATCCTGCAAGCTCACATCTTTAACTTTTGTCCCTGCCTAGCATTGTAATCTGGTGGGATTGGAGTAAGATTGCCAGACAAACTCACAGGATCAACAAGCTTGTAGGAGTTGTGAACCTGAAACGGGTGTGATTTCTGTTAGTTGTCTCTGGTGAAGCAGCACACTACCCTCTCCATATTTTGATCTCAATCCTCCCCTATCACTCAACCCGCCCCCCGCCCATTTTCCTGTCTTCCATGTGGAGCTGAAATTTCCTTTGTCGGTGTCCCAAATCCATCTGTCCCTGTTCTAATCTATACTCACACTTTGTGTGGACTATTCCATACCAAGATAGTTTTGATAGTGGTTCTCTACCGCATGGGGTTTTGACTTGTTGAGTTGGCATCTGATCTTATTCATACTTAATTTAACTTTTAATTAACTTTTGTGATTTAAAGATTATTTTCATTTCTCTGCTGTTTATATGCATAAATTCTTGCTAGAGCTTTAGGTTGGATCTTCCCAATCCTTGGTTAGAAGTTTCATCAAGTTCATTTGTCCTTGAAAGCATATGACTTTACATGGGTTTTTCGTATCTGAATCTTTAATGTTTATTACAGACTGATAATATCAGAATTGCTGCAGATAATTAAGCGAGCAAATGAGACCGGGGAGGATCCATTCATGTTGAGTAATCGTTTTTGCGATGAATATAATATTGATATGTCTGATCTTCAGTGCGAGACACCATCTAAGGAACCTCGTGTTTCTCAACACCTTGAAGAGATAAAGGACATGATAACCCAGGTTTAGTTTTGCTAAACATATTGCTGTTTCTGTTTTTGTTTAAAATTATGAAGGGAATCATCTTGCAAAAAAAAGTTCTTTGCTCCACTTTTTTTAATTAAATTCCAGTTGATGGTCTTGCATGCTGTTTTATATTAATCAATACTTTCCTTTTTTTTCAAGTGCATTTGGAGTTTATATGTTTCTTTGAACAGGTTAAATTAAACCTTGTATACATTACGGGTTAATAAACTTCCTGTACACTATTGTGTACTATTTATTGTTTTAGTGACTAGTGGGAATGAATTTAGATTGTCTGTTCTCACGCTTTGCCCACCCTGCTTCCCCAAACTATTGAACTTCTATATGTTTACATATAATATTAAATATAAAATCTTTTCCTTCTTTCTTCCAGCAATGTAATGTATAGTGTATCCTATTATCTTGTTAATAAATAAATTAAAACTAAGCAGGAACTATGAAAGCAAAACAAGGGTTAAAAGGCTAGTTGTTTTAAATTTTTTAATATTGAGAGATATGAAGCTCGGAAGCTGCATTCAATCTCCAACTGAAATATTAATGAGACTTCAAATGAAAACAAACTTACAGCTTCTTTGCTTTGATATTTTTTTTTTAAAACTTCATGTCTTTATCTCACTTCCAAAGTTTCACCTTATATTTTTCTTTATTTCTTGTTTTCATATATCTGCATAGGAATTTTAAAACCCGTGACAAAGTAGCAGTTTTATTTATTAATTAAAACATGAAACATCTGATCGAGGTTGCATGTCATTTTTATTTAAATGTATGTCGTAAAAGTTTAATAATGAAAAATTATAATTTCATTGGATTTGGTTTTACTAAGTTTGTCTTTGTTTCTGAATTCTAAGGAATTAATTTAGAATTCAAAAGATGGTTAGTTATTATTCATTAATGTACGATGCAGATTATCAACAATGGATATGCGTATGAAGTTGAGGGCGATGTTTTCTATGCTGTTGATAAATGTCCAAATTATGGCATGCTTTCTGGACAAAAGCTAGAACACAACAGAGCTGGGGAACGGGTGGCTGTGGACTCGAGAAAGCGTCACCCAGCTGATTTTGCTTTATGGAAGGTGTGAGAATCCTTTCCAGTTATTCTAAAATGTTTTATTGTTAACATTTAATCTCTTATATTTCTTAACAATAATAATAATTGCAGGCTGCTAAACCAGGTGAGCCTAGTTGGGACAGCCCTTGGGGTCCTGGAAGACCTGGGTGGCACATCGAATGCAGTGCAATGAGTGCTTGTTATTTAACTCATAAATTTGATATTCATGGTGGTGGAATTGATTTAATATTTCCTCATCATGAAAACGAGATCGCACAGAGCTGGGCTGCTGACAATGAGAGCCATGTCGGTTATTGGATGCATAATGGCCATGTCACTAATAATAATGAAAAGATGTCAAAATCCTTAGGCAACTTTTTCACCATTCGCCAGGTCAGTTCTTAGCCAACTTCCATTCTCCTTGTTAATGATGGTTTCATTTCTTTTTAAATGTTTGTAGAAGGTTTTTCATGATATAAGTTCTTACAAGATGTATTGCGCATATTTTTAAAGATATTCTTTTTTGCAGATCACTGAGCGTTACCATCCACTTGCTTTGAGACACTTTTTAATTAGTGCCCATTACAGGTCTCCACTAAATTACTCTATCTTACAGCTGGAGAATTCATCAGATGCTATTTACTATATATTTCAGGTAAGTAGCCTCCAAATAATCTGTATCAGGAATTGAGTGTTGTTGCTTAGATGTTGATGTGCACGAGTTCATCTCTCAAGGTTGATAGTTTTGCTCTTATATAATCTTTTATTAATTTTGTTTTTATTTGGGGTTAAGCCTGTGAAGTTTCGCCTTTATTGTGAATGTATAAGAAGTTATAAATACTGCTATGTAAATTAAGCAACTTGTATCTTAGAGATATAATTTCCTGTGCTTCTTTCCCGCTACTTTGAGTTTTTGAGGATGAAGGTAGTTACTAAATTATTAAATCTCTAGTGTATATTTTGAAATTTCTAAATGTTTCAAGGTTGACTCTTGTGAGTCTCATTATTAGGGAAATTATGTCTCCTCGGTGTTCTTGTTATGACTTGTATGAAACAGTTTGATTTATCACGGTTGGGTGGTACTCTTGCTGCAAAAATAATTTCTCTTAACTCTACCACAATTTTCACAATGATTTAGTTGCATTGACATAAATTATGAAATCTACAGATAACTGCGATGCTGCTATTTTTTTAGCTTTAACAATGCCATTACGCTTGGGAAATTGTTTGAAACAGCTTCCTTTTTGTTTGTTAGACTCTTCAAGATTGTAAAGATGCTTTATCACCATTTCTTCAAGAAGGACCCGAGAAGAATGAAAAGGTGCCTCAAATTAATGAGGCTGCCAAGGAGTGTATTAAGAAGTTGAGTGTTGAGTTTCAAACAAAAATGTCAGATGACTTGCAGACGCCAGTGATACTAACTGGTGCTATCCAAGAGGCGTTGAAATTTGTGAACAGTTCATTGAAGATGTTGAAGGTACGTAAATGGAACCAATTTCTTGCATTGCATGAGTGGTGCTGCTGCATTCATTTTTGTGTGGGAATTGCACCAGTAATTTATGAATATGTTCTGTCTATCTTACAGAAGAAAATGCAGAAAAGAGCACAGTTGCAATTGATTCAATCCTTACAGGAAGTTGAGAAGGAAGTTGCAAAAGTTTTGGACGTACTTGGATTATTGTCCTCTAAATCCTATGCTGAGGTGATTCATTTTATTTACACGAGCTCAATTGCCCCGTTTTATGTAATCTAAAGATGCATTCTGTCGGAAAACCATCGCAAATGTTGAAACAATTGTTATTGTTATTTGTTCATCAGGTTCTGCAGCAGTTGAAAGAGAAGGCATTGAAGAGAGCAGGTCTGGCAGAAGGTGAATTGCTACATTTGATAGAAGAAAGAACTCAAGCTAGGGTTAATAAGGATTTTCTCAGAAGTGACTAAGATTAGGACTGATTTGACTGCAAAGGGCATTGCACTAATGGATGTGGGCAACGAAATAATTTGGAGACCATGCATCCCGAGTGAACCAGTTGTTGGGGACCAGAGGGCACCTGTTGTTGAAGAAAAGCAGTCCATACCTGCAGTATAAAAAAGGGTAAGAAATACCAGGGGATCGAGAAGGCAATGACTCTCGTACAACCTAAAGGTAGAGTCAAAGTCCCTCCTTAGCTATTATGATTAATACAGAAATGTTATAATTTATAAAATACTACACGAGGCTTGAATATTGTATATCAGTTGAAGGTTATTTATGACCATACCTAGTAGTCTAGGACTAGAATATTTTTTATACATTTCTCAGGTTGGGTCTTTTTCGGTCCTGTCTGTGGATTAGTTTAACTGATTTGACAATTGCATGAACAGTAGTGCTCCATACGGAGATTTTGTTTTTGAGTCTCAGATTGGGTTTTTAGCTCTTAATTTGTACTACAGAACGCCGAATATTTTTTCAAGAATCTGGAGTCTGATTATCTTTTATCTTGTTTGCTGTTGATGAAACATTAGCATGATTTCTTAATTATTCTATTAGTTTGCTTTATTGGTTTGCTATTCAATTTCTCTGGTTAGCGTGGTTATCTAATTTGATTTGTGGTTGCCGAGCTATGTTGTTGAGGCAGTCAAATCGCATATTTTACGAAACAGCAGACCTGAATTTGCAGACAAATAATTTGAGCAGTCTGAATTTATGATTTTTTTCTTTTAAGTTTTATTGTAATACTGTTGTAGTAAAGCTAGATAAACAAATCAATGCAACCTTATAACTATTTCTCGTGTATTGTATGAAGAGGGATATTTAAGATTTCTTGAAATTATGAAATATGCCTCTCATTGAGTAAAGTTGGATTGGTTCAAATCGGTTTGGCTTTTTAGCAAATTGAGGAGTGGGAGTTGCTTAACTCTTTTATAAGGGCAGTTGTTTAAC
Organism: Vigna umbellata; assembly: GCF_029865625.1. Taxonomy (NCBI): domain Eukaryota; kingdom Viridiplantae; phylum Streptophyta; class Magnoliopsida; order Fabales; family Fabaceae; genus Vigna; species Vigna umbellata. The sequence continues at coordinate 46,372,588 of NC_142172.1, read as the reverse complement.
AAGAACCACCATTTAAGCAGTTCCTGATAGGCAAGGGTTTCCTAACTTTTACGTGGGTTTACGTATTAGTTTTCTGTTTTCTTGAAATATTATAAAACTTTGATTTTTATCTGGTTATTATTATTATTATTTTAATTTACCAGGACATCTTTATTGATAAAATGAGATTTGTGGGATTCATTTAAGAAAATTTGAGGTATTTGGTGCTTGGATTCAAAAGGATGAAAATAGATGTTGGGACGGGAAAAGCTAAACCCATTTAAGCAAAATCGGTAAAATAATTCACAAAAATGGATGAAAAAACTGTTTCAGATTTTATGCGTTTTTTAAATTTTATCCTTGTTTTTATTTTAATAATATTTTGTTAGATTAAAGTCAGAGTTACAAGGGTAATGTGCACAACCTTTTATTTATTTGTTTATTTTTATTTACATTTTGAAAAGATAAAATTTAGTGTAATTTTAAAATTGTATCCATTTTGAATTGATTTTTGGTAATTTATGCGGTAGTTCACTATTCAATACCTTACAGAATATTAATATAAGGATTAAAATTAGGATTTCGAAAGATAAAATTAGGATTCAGTAAAATGGACTATATAACAATTATTTGTAAAACTAAATACAATGTCTAAGGTTAGCTTTTGTTGTAAGACCCATGAAAAATATGTACCTTAATAGTAATAATTTTATTATTAGTAGTAATAAATTTCTTTGTGAATAGAAAATATAATAAGTTTATAAAATGTGAAAAGTTAAATAAGAAATTTTGGTAGCTTAAATGGTAAAAAATTGTGGGATTTTAAGAATGTGAATTCAAACTCTTTTCTACTTTTTTCTTTAAAAAAAATTAATAAATAAATAATTTTTTTTTAATTTTTTTTTAAAATATTGATAGTGGATAAAACACTCCAAGTTTGAAGGCATTAAGGGATCCAAATGTTAAGTGATGATTAAAATATTAATATAATAAAATAATATTAAAATAATAAATAATATTAAAAAATCTGTTAATGAAAACATAGGTGCTTGTTATATATCTATCTGTATTGAATTTCTGTGTTAATATTATATGTTGTTGTTTTGAATCTGTAAATAAGAAATTTGTTAAAATTAGTTGACGAACACTTTGGCTAAGGAAAGACTTGGTACTTAAGTTGTCCATTGTGACGCACATCTCTTTCTTGGAAGTCTATTCGACAAGTTTTTAAAGAGATAGAAGAATAAATTAGAAGAATTCAAGTTATCTTTCCTGGAAGTCTATTCGACAAGTTTTTAAAGAGATAGAAGAATAAATTAGAAGAATTCAAGTTATCTTTCCTGGAAGTCTATTCGACAAGTTTTTAAAGAGATGGAAGAATAAATTAGAAGAATTCAAGTTATCTTTCCTGGAAGTCTATTCGACAAGTTTTTAAAGAGATAGAAGAATAAATTAGAAGAATTCAAGTTATCTTTCCTGGAAGTCTATTCGATAAGTTTTTAAAGAGATAGAAGAATAAATTAGAAGAATTCAAGTTTTATTTATGAGTTTATAGTTGAAATCTGAGTTTAAAATATATATATCAACGATGAATTATGAGGTGTGAGATTAAGAGATGTTACCTTAAATGTAATGCTATAATATATCAAGTGTGAGATTACGAGATGTTAAATTTGTCGGCCAAGAAATTATAAGGAAAACAAATTCTAGGAAAGTTATTTGTTCATCATCGCTTATCAGCACCATTAAATAAATCCATTCGCATTAAACTGGATTTTGTGTAACAAATGTTGATATTTCAAGAAAAAGAAATGTAATATAAATTAATAGAATATTATGATATTTGCTTATCGGTGATCCCGATAAGAAAGAAATTGACACCGATAAATATTATGATATTTAATTATGAAATATATCCTAACAAAACATGGATTGTTTCAAATATGTTATTTTTAATTTTGTAAGCGTGTTTAAATCACATAAATCAATCAAATAATTAAAGAAAATGCTGATGTGAAACCACTTTTAATGGCGCAGGATCCGACGAATTGGAGCTTAGGATTTGGCAATCTTATGTTTTTACTTTTATAAAGAAAATTAAGATTTCTTACTTCATTGGAATAATTTAATTTTTAGGTACTCGTCCATTAGAATAAAAAAAACTATGGTTTAGCTTAATTACGCTTTGAGTATCCAATTCAATAAGAATATTTTGTACTGACGTCTTTACTAAAAGAAGAGTTTTGAAGTGATAAGTTTATATTTACCGTGCTCAAGTAAAAGTACGACGATTTTACATTTCATAATGTTAAAATCATAATATATTCAGAATAAACTATATAATTTCTTACTTATTTAAAAAATAAAAAAAATACATACCAATAGTGCAAAGTCTTTTTTATATTTCTTCTGATTATAAATTATCACTTATACTAAGTATATTTGTTTTATAATATCTATCTTAAAAGTTATGCAAAATCATTAATGAGGTAAATACTTATTTGTTGAGAATGACTTGAGTCCAAATATTTATTTACAAATATCAGTGAGAATTAGTATATGTATGCACAGTATCTATCTCATCCATTCCACATTTGTAATTATTATACACATACAATAATTTATTAAACTATCTTATATATAATTATATTATATTATTATGATTAATTATTAATTCAATTACTGAAACGGGTTTAACGAAGTTTAAGAATTAACTTTTATAGTTTGATGTAAATTTAATTAAGTTTAAGAAGTAAAACATTGGCTATGATTAATTATATTTCTAATATTTGATTATGTTTAAGTAATTTAAATTTATATTTGAATGATTTAGTGTTGTTTGATTTTGATTGAAGAATAAATTTTAAATTTAGTTATTGTAATTTTTTTAATTAATAACTACTATTCAATTTACAAATAAATAAGATGCACATAAACAAAGTGAGGTTAGTGCCGATGATTAATTACCGTTAAAAAATTGACTGATGATTAGTGAAATCTTTATCTTCCACTACATTTTCTATTTTAGCAAAAATATATAAAAATATTGAATTTCAACTTTTGCAACATATTCTTTTAACAATTACCGTCCGTATTCAAAGAAAAACCGTAATGTTTAATATTGTTAAAGGGTTTTGTGTAGAAGTTTTTGACCAATGGGAGATTGAGACAATGTTGTAATTTTGTAAGTAAAAATAACTAATCATTTATCTAGTATTTCTTGAATCTATCTTACATCGTTTTTACAATATTTCAAATGACAGAGTGATGGTCGAGTAGTGGTAACTAATCATGATCAATGTTGTCCAAATTTTATTTATGAAAATTTTAGTGAGTATAGTTAAAAACCTTGATTCATCATGAGATCAGCCAATTGTCATTTGTTGGTCACGACTTATATTAAGAGTTAAATAAGTTAGATTAGACTTTTATAAGTTTCAACATGATATGATTTATAGTTATAATGCTTCGGTCTAATATACTTATATTTGAAAAATCATTATAAATGAGAAAAATCAAATTTATTTAAAATAATCTGAAATAATTGTCATGCTTTTAGATCTTTGATTAGGAAGACAATAATAAATTATATCAAAATTGGGATAAATCTAACAAGTTTTAAAGTAATAACAATCAAGATACGATGTTGATTATAGCAATAATATACATTAGAAGACTTAAAGGAAGAATATTTGATAATATGATGACTTGATTATCAACATTTCAACTTGATAACATTATATGTAACACATTATCAACCTTTTTAACTTAGTGGCTTTTATCACAATTTTATCTTCAGAGGTTTCTTTGAAGTACAGAATAATGAGTGAGTTTAGTTTAAGCTCCAAAATAAATAATATAAAAAATAAGTGGTTAATCTTAATGAATAATTTTCAGTTGATCTTATCTCTTAAGCATTGATTGAGAATTTGTCTGAAAACATAAAAAAATGTTTCACCTCGATCTAATGTACCTAAAGCAAAAACTAATTTATAAATAGTTTAATGATTCAACTGATCCCAAAAAGACATATTAGAGGCAACAAATCCTAAGATGAAGCATACTTGAAACACAGTGACATGGATTCGAACAATAGTATCTTAAGAAGCTTAAATGGGAGATTTTATAATTCATGAGTCGAAGCAAAAGATGCATTAAATATCTAGATGTGGTGTTTGGGCAATTGGTACAGATAGCTGGGAATGAGTAGATCGATGCCGTTCTCCTCATCCTACTTTTGTGATACACCGAATCTCAGAAATAGATTATGATAATAGTTGGACTTAACCATTAATGCCTTACATCTATTGATGATTTGAATTTCGTCAGCAGTAATTTGCACCGTGCATTTCATATTTTAGGACTATCCCAACTCACAAATGCCGTTCAAGTTGTCCCCTTTCTTAAAGTTGAAAGTGCCTACAACCCAAGAGCTTCGCATAAAGCAAATAGGGTGTTATTACCACACAGAAAAATGCTCTTGTGTTGTGGGGACACTCACATTTCTTCCAAAAGCAACAAACATTGTTCTGCGAAAAAGGACCTGATACCACCATTTTTCCTTACACATAAGCCACGAGGAGCACTCTACCCTTTACCAGTGACTGAAAACTTAAGATAAGATAAAGAAAAAAGAAAAAAAACAGCTCGATAATAAGTAATTGTGTGGTACGATGTTAGTGGTCGTGTGGGATACATATATTTTGTTTTTTCCGCGTCCTTTGAAGTTTTAACTAATAGCTTAAACTTACACTCAAAAATCATGTCAATGTAGACACATGTAGTAGTCAATCAAGCTTTTTCTTCAGAGAACAATTTTGGGTCCCATCTTTATCTCTTTGTTAAATAAAAGCCCCTAGAGTTGAAGTACACGAAGAACCTTGAGCAGAGACCTCAACCAACTTTTTCTGCTAACTACTCTCATATGCACCGCAAACGTTTGTCTCCAACTTGACCACAGGAGCTTTTCGAGCCATAGAAATTACAAAGACGTACGAAACAACTGTGTCATTCCAACACTACGACTACTACTACTACTGCTACTTCCTCTCGAGCATGCATGTCAGACCTTAAAATATCTTCCACCCTTTCACCTTTATCAGTTATCTATCCCTCCCTAGCTACTCCATCTCCTCTTTCACAGTGGAAAAGGATAAAAAGATAAAACGGATAGAAATTCGAATGGTCTTGTCTTGCTTTTCAGCTTCACAAGTACCAAAGGGCATATTGTATTTCAAGTTTTCGAGTAAAAGGAATAATTTAGCTATTTTGGTCACATTCCCTATTCTGTCTATGACGTTATTGAGTTAACAAGGTTAGCCGTTCAAAGAAAGCATCTCATCTCATCTGCACAGTACCCTCTGGTTTTCGGCATCTTTAAGACCGCAATTGGAAATTTCCTTCTAACAAAATGTGACAACTTATTTGTCAACAACAATACATGCATGCCTTAAGATAAGAATATGCCTCAAAAAGTTAAATAAACTTTAAGCTATATTTGTCTCTAAGTTGCTATCCAGAAAAATATATCTATAGTATACAGTATAATGTAGTACAAAGAAACCTCTTTATACCTTGTATCTTCGTTGCTGCTTCCTATCCTGCAATCTTAGAGTTCGTAACATTAGGGTCGTTAAATCTTGTAAGGTAGGTATATGCAAATCATGAGCCAAACCAAACTTGCACGAGAAGCAGTAGAAAAAAGGAAAATTGAGAGTTACGCGTGAGAAAGGAATACAAGTTTTGGTGCCTGAGTTAAGTGATGAAAAATAACCTTTTCGGCGGTGAAGTAATAAATTTCGTATCTATTACAGGTGCACGCTAGGAAACAAGGCAATCTAACTTTATCAAAAGTACGAGACAAGTCGGGGACAATCACACATGTTTCACCTAAAATTTTGATTGGTAGTCACTGTAAAACACTTCATATAATCCAATAAAAGGAATAATAAGTGTTATAGTTTCGCATAAACCGGTCCTTTTACAGTTGCTACCACTTTATTTTTTACTCACAAGACTCCTGAATAGTTTATAACTAGCACTGTGATCTGTGGTTGTTTGAGTGCGCCTAAAGATGGATTGTTTATTAGCATGTTCATAAAGTTTTTTCACTTGGAAAAGTTTTTGAGTTGTTCTTATGAAAACAAATTATTCACAAAATAAGGTAAATGTTTGGGACATCGGTTAAATTTAAAAAATTGTAATTTGATTATTTTCTCAACCATTCTTTTCCAGTTTCGTACGTGATCTATTTCTTATGTGAAAATTATATATATGTACTGTACTTCCAGTTACAAAATAAAGAAGATGTACTGGATTGTAGTCAGAGCCTGACTCATGGTCAAGTCCAATGACTCATGGAACCCTAAGAACACGCACCCTATGTTGGGTTGTCTGAGTATTCTATTAAATGAATCCCTCACCCAAGGCCCCCACTTTCACGGGAATAGGTTAGATAATGTACGCACGATCACTGTATTCATCACTCATTATCATTCCAATCTTGCAAATCATACACTTATAATTAGCTCAAGTATTCTTTGACCAATGTTATCTACTGTACCAGCCTTAAACCCTAACTGGAAATTCATGGTATCTTTGTAGGTTCTAATTCCTGCTTTATATCACCCGGATTCACTCACGGAAAACATCACTGTTCATAAAGACACACACATGTATAAGCAGTCCCTGATCTAGTACACGGTAGGTTTTGGGGGCACTAACTTTATAGTTTTGCTCTCTAAAATACAGATATGTATGATAATAAATTATTACACAACTTTCAAATTTATAAACAACATGAATATTACCTCTACTAAATTATGTATGTGAGTATTGTTTTCACAATATAAATTTGTTGAATCCTCGTTGATTAACGGTTAGTTCGAGAAATGTACCAACGATACAAAGATCAGTTCTTGATTTATTATTATTTCCAACCATTATCCATTAAAAAACATTATAAAACTCAAAAGTTACTGAGTTTGGAAGCTTTAGGAAAAAGATATTTCCAGATTCAAAGAAGATGATTGCTAACCGAGACTGATTTCACATTAAAAAAAGAGCTTATTTCTTAACCTTTGGACATGGTTCACCTAATAAAACTTAATCCTTTGTAAGAAGGCAAGGAAGTTATATGCTTTAGGTAATAGTTTGTTTATCTTTTTGGCTGAAACTTTTCCATTTTTGGTTGTTGGTGTTGTGATAAAATGTGAAATGGGACATTAATTTGAGGCAGAGACTTGCGTGAATAGTTAAAGACCCCACCATGGGCATTAACATCACGCAAAGCCGGATCGTGCGGCTTTGGATCAGAGTTCTTTTGTCGTCCTTTCTTTTTCCAACTTCCGAGATCTGGTTGGTTGACTGAATGGTTACCATCGATCGCGTGAGAAAAAAGTTCAAACTAAACTTCGGATTGTTGCACACGAAAATCCTTCATTGCCACCATTTATCATAAATTCTCCAGAGGACCATCTTTTGTTATTAGTTTTTCAATCACTCACGTAATTTAATCAATCTATTGTGTCAGGTGAAGCACTCGTGGTGCATGTCAACCAACAAATGAAGACTCATCACTCACTTTAATTTTTGAGTAAAAGGTTAAATCATTTCTATGGCTCGAAACAATTAAATAGTTTGTATAGTGGACGCTTATATGTCACACACGCTTTCTTCTTCTTTTATAACCCATCTTTATGGGCAATTAGCAAATAAAGTTTTCTTAGGTACCCTAGCTTGATGACGATTGACACAAACTCCATGAAAAGCCACCGAAGTGCCTAAGATAAGACATCCAAATGCAGATTGTGACCTAGTATATAAACAAACCTATATAAGATACCTCTTTTACCTCCCTCTTCTGATCATACTTTTCTTTTTCTTACATTTAATCAAGCTATGCTCCTTCCCGGAATAATTATTGTAAAACTTATATATCATCTACTAAGAAGAATAATTTCAGTATCATTAGGAATCGTGTGAAATAATTAGAAACAAATATTGAAGATGCAATTCACACATGCATTTGCTTACTCATAAGTCTTTTACACAAGTATTATATATAATTCATACTTTTTTTTTTCCGTATTTGAAATAATTCATAACGTCATTCCCATTGTGTATAATAACTTTTGCAAACTCATCCCAAAGCACATGCTCTCTTATTTGTAACATTTAAACATTTTTCTATTCGAACATTTAGACAAGGACAATAAAACAATCCATTAATATGAGGTGCATATTTTAGAGAATATTCGAAAAAAATGTTTCCACCCTGTCACATATTCTACTCTTTTGTGCCTATCAGTTACCTAACAATCATCCTTACTTCATATAAAATTAATACACATTCTTGAAACACTTCTATTTTTAAGTATTTGTAACATCATGCTAGAATAACCAATTGTTTCAAAAAATACTTTAATATTCTAATTCAATTATTAAATGAGAAATACTGGCGACATTATATATTGTGGCTACACTCTCTCCAAAACTTCTGTCATTGTTGATTTTTCATTTATTGCAAATCACATCATGCACTCTGATGCGTCTGTGTTTATTTATAATAAAATTTAATGACTGATATTTTATTTTCCTCACTCCCCCTAAGAAAATGTTTTTTAACCTATTAAAATGCTTAAATATCACAGTTTACAAAACTCTCGTACTGATTTTTTTAAAATAAAGACAAAGGACATTATTGCCATCAGAAAGAAGCAGAAGGAGTGGCAGAGCGTTGCAAGTGAAGTACAAGAAGCAAACAAAATCATAGCATTATAAGAAAACATCAAAATACAAGAGAAAGCTGTCATAAAAAAAGTGCAAAACACAAGCGAACAAAAGTATCCCGAGTCAATAGCGCTCAAAGTATCATAAAGACTAATTGAAAGTTTTACAGAAAACTTGAAATCTAAGTATATCACAGATTTAGTCTTATGGAATTTGCCAAAAAGAAGTGTTGCACAGTTTTTAGTTCATAATAGCACTAGCACAGATACTATTTGTGCTCATGATTCGTGCGATACAGCAAAAAAAAAAGATTGAGAAGTCTCAGATTTTATCCCTTTTATTACTCTCTTTTTCAATACCCCCGTCGAAAATAATTTTCTCAGCCATGATTATTCCACCTTTTCCCAACCATGCATATGCCAAATGGAAGCAAAAGGTCCAGCAAAAATCATTATACCTAATGCATCCGATTCAAAAAGCCACACTTTCATGCATTATTACTCTAGAGAACTCGAGCTAAATTTAACAACTTGTGTATTCTATAATGTCAAGAGCATCTGTCACAGTATATGTAATTATAATTTTTAATTCTTCATCTCATTTAATCAACCCAGATATTAAAATTTATATTTCTTTTCCCTTTATCTTATTATTATTCACCATATATTTATCTTTTATTCTCTTTATTTCATATTGATTGACATTTTTATTTTGAAGGAAATATTAAAAGCTTTATTCCACAGTTCTGTCTTCAATTAAATAATGCATTTATAAATGCCCAGAAAAAAAGTAACAACATTTTAGTGATTTTTTTCACCGATTTAAAACATTTATTGTTTTTGTTAATTGTGAAATTAATAACCTTAAATAACGTCAAATAATAAATTGTTAGTTCGAATTAAATGGACTAGTATCCTTGATTAAAATCTCAACATATTAATAAAAAATGTGAAAGAAGATATTCAATTTTAAAGATACAGTTAATCGACTTTTCAATAAAAAGATTAGTTATTAATAAAATTATTCTAATATTTTACACTATGGTAACAGAGAGACAGAAGTGACATAACATAGGGATTCCTATATATCTTGATCACAGAAAAACTGTTGAAAATGTGAATATAAATAGAATTTTCGTACCAACTAGGAAAAAAAGACTAACTTTCAATGACGTAGCTAATTGAGACTCAAATCCCTACTAAGAAAGGTGGTAAGTATTGACTAAAATTGATTGAAAATCATAATTTTGAGTGTATTTTCCTTAAAAAATTGTCTTAAAATACTACCTAATTCGAAACAAACAGTGAGACTGAGATAACATGGGGAAACCAATGAGTGTCCAAGTTTGTGGGGATGGAAATGGAAAAGAAAGGAGAAAAAAATATTGTCTTAGTCATCTTCCAACTCCTACAATGTCACTTTACATCTTAGTTGTGACCAATAGTGCAAAGCTATGATACGTAAACACAGACTTTCGGAGAAGAGTAATTTGCAAAAGTCACTATCTGCTATAACAAACAAACCTTGTTTTCGTGTAGATTGGTTATCATCACCGTAATGAATCACCTATTCTTTCTTAACTTCTTCATCACCCTCAACCCAATTACAACCAACACGAATGGCTTCCCCATTAACAACCAATTCAAATTTCATGGTCCCAACCCACATGCATCCTTTCAGGACTATTTTAATGGTTAAAGTACATTCCATTTTTGGGATGTGTAAGTGGCTCAAAGACACAAAATAAAACAAGAGAGAAAAATTTAACAGATGTGGCCAGAAAACAAAAAAAAAAAAACCTTTTTTTACTATTATGAACACGTACGAACTTAATCATGTCTGTAATTGGATTAAAGTGACTAATAAGAAAGCAGAAGATGGTTTTGGGGTTAAAATTTACAAGAAAGCTTGACTAGTTGGTGACTTGCGTGTGTAAGCCATGTTAGATTAACTTAGGAGTTCAAACATCTAATGTTGTTTTAATTCTATTGTGTAAAAGGTCTCTTAGTTTCTTTCTTCACCAACCACTAAGGATATAATTAACTCTCCTGTGTTGAAAAGCACTAGAGAAAGCAACGATCTTTTTTCTAACTGCCCAAGTTTTCAAATATCTCATCATCATGGTTCCAAAATGAAACGACCTTTTTGTTCTTCCACAAATCAAAATCAAAATGAGTAATCGAAGCAACCAGAATAAGATGAGAAAGGTAAAACCGAAAGCATATCCAACCTCTTAATAAAATGTAAAAGTATTCGTATTCTTGCCTTAACCTCCCTTGCGAAAACCAACTCCACCTGTTTCCAACTAAAAGATAAATTGAAACCAAGATTTTTGCTAAGCTAGGCAGATAGAATCGTCTTAGCTTTTATTTAAAGTGAGCAAATCTTCTTTTGGGTTTGACATGTTTGAATAAAAGATTTCGATATATATATATATATTTGCATAATGGGTGCCAAAAGCACCGACCTTGTATTATCCTAATTCCATTTAATATACATTCAATATTTCTGAACTTCACTTTAAGTCATGAGAAAGATAGATAGATCGAGAATTTTGGGAATATACCACTTGTCAACATGACCGTTTCTGGCTACCTCATCACTCTCTTCCCCAAACTTTATTCCTTTCTGTCCTTTACAAACTCTTCTTCTTCAGATATAATTTTCGACCTCAAACTATTCATTTCTTCACAACTGTTGTATATTTTTTACACTATCTCCTTTAATAAACTTTGAAAAAAATACTGAAGTTGACAGGTTACCATAAATCATGGGATAGAAACTTTTTACTATTAAATAAATTAATTTATTACATGTTTGGTTAAAATACCAATTAGTCTATATTTTTATTTTATTTTTTCATGTCAGCATAATATTTTTTTAATAACGTTTCAATTTTTATTAATTTAGTTCTTTTTATTAATATTGTTTAAGTAATCAACGAAAATGTCACATATCAGTTCATAATTTTTTTTTTCATATTTTCAAAATTTTCTTAATTTTAAAAAAATGTTCACATATCAAATTAACATCACATGATGTGGAAGTAATAGCATCACGTGTTAGGGTGAGTGACACATATCGGTGTCAATGTTACATGTTAGTGTCTTATATTTAATTTAGCTTTTATATTCGTTATTTTTGTTTAATTCAATTTCATTTTTCTCAAAAATTGAGCAATTTTGTCCTTATCCAAATTAAGATCAAATTTAATTTTTATATAAATGTTATACTAATACGTAGGTTAAATTATCTAATTGGTATTAATATATGTTTCTAACATTTTCATTCTAATTTTAAATCAATTATAACCCTAAATTAGAAATATTTAATAAAAATATGAATGATTTTGATATAATGATATTTTGTATTAGATTTAGTGAGAAAAATCAGAAAAGACATTTGACAACTCAAATATCACTTTAACTCAAAATCTTAGTTTGATTTCAATTTGAAAAGGATAAAATTGTTTTACTTTTTAAAAAAATTTAAACTAAATTGAACAAAAATTATAAATATAAAAATCAAATTAAATATGAGACATTAACAATGACACTGTGACACATGTTGCTACTACTATTATGTGGTATGATGTTTGATTTGATACAAACATTTTCTAAAATTAAGAAAGATTAAAAAAAGTAATAATTGGAAAAATTAAAAAACACATAACATGTCATACATTGTTCATTATTTTGTTAATTATTTAAATGAAGTTAAAAAAAACTAAATTGAACAAAATTTAAACATTAATGAATATTAAAATTTTATTTAAGAAAAAACTGAGAATTGAAAAAATTGAACGAAAATAAAAAAGTAAATTAGTATTTTAACCTACATATTTTTAATAGGTTTAATACCTCTTTTGGTCTCTCGAAAGAGGAGGAGTGTTCAAATTCGTCCTTCCTTTCTTAAAAAGTTAAAAAAGCTCTCAACTTGTGAAAAAATTGTTTAAGTTAATCATTTTTTGTTACGACGTCAGATTTTTAACGGTGCAGCTGTCACCCTAGACAAAACGTAATGACGTGTCTAGTTTATGTGATTGCGTGGCAGTGAGGTTAAATGACGTGTAAAATTTAAATTTTTTTTAAAAAAAATTTTGACAGAAGGTAGGGACTGTTTGCTCTGAAGAAGATGCAGATGTTGATGGCGTGATGAAGCATATGCATCTTCTTCAACCCAGAGCAAGCATCCCCTACCCTCTGTCAAAATATTTTTTTTAAATTTAAATTTTATACGTCATTTAACCTCACACTGCCACGCAATGACATAAACTAAACACGTCATTATGTTTTGTCGAGGGTGACAGCTGCACCGTTAAAAATTTGATGTCGTAACAAAAAAAAGATTAACTTGAATAGTTTTTTCATAAGTTATGATCCTTTTTAACTTTTTAAAAAAGGTAAGACGAATTTGAACATTTCCCTCTCTTTTAGGACTAAAAGAGGTATTAAGCCTTTTAATACGAGAGAACAAACCGTGACACAATGCTCTAGTTGTGTCTCTGTATGGTGGGTTGAGCTCAAGATTGAAAATTGTCTCTTTACGTATGCAATTATATAAATTGATTCTCTCTTATATTTTTATATAACAAGAAACTTTCTAATGCTGGAGTGGGCTAGTTTTTCTTTTATATTTGTAATGTAATAAATAATTTATTTCCTCAATTAAAAGTTTCCCTTTTAAAATATTAGTGAAAAGCTTGTCTTACTCTTACCCACAAGTCTCTTCAGAGTAAGCACCAATTCTTGTCTATTATTTTCTCAACAAAAGAAAACTCTCTCTGTCACCATCGTTGTGTTTGGACAGCAACTTATTGAACATAGATATGAAGCTTGTTCAGTGAATTATGGAAGACAACGAAAGATTGGCGTATTAGAATGAAACACTTTTTCTTCAATCAGCTAATCAAAGTTAATTTTTCATTTCCAAATTGCCTTTTCTCAGATATTAGTATTCTTGCCATTGGTCCCACATTTTATCAACTCTTTCATGTTCAAGAAGAAAATAAGGTACCAACAAACCATCGAAGGGTTAATATATAGAAGCTCATATATATTTCACGTTCTTTGAGAGACATAATAAAGATCATGAAAATCAATTAAGGGAACGATGGAATTAATTAATACATCAATCTTCATCCGAGATTCTATCTCTTTCTTGCATGGTTACTGTTATTGAATATATATATTAAATTGATCATTTATGTAACAAGGGACACAATTATTTGGTTTTTCATTGATGTCTCCAATCAGCTATAAGGTATTCGTGTTTGATAAGGCATCAAATGTGGCATTATAACATGGTGACAGAAAGAAACAGACCAGTTATCATTTCCTTCCTCACCCATCATATGTTGCACAAAATGTTTACCCAGAAACTTCCCCTTTACACTTGAGTGAAATTAAATAATTATTGTTGATTTTTCGTTTTCAAAGCATTCCTTGAATCGTGTCATTGCTCAATAATAGACTTAGAGCTTCATGTGTTGTGACCACGTGATTCTGACACTATTGTTATTCTCACGATCACCACCTCTTTTAACCATTGATCCAAGGACAGAAGCAATAAAACCATGAAAGGAAGGTAAAAAAGATTGCGTACTACCTTCTGCATAATATGTGCAGAAATGTATCTAACCTAATTAAATACACACTCATAAAATCTTCCTTGGTGGCTACCAATAATTTTTCCAACCGCGATTTTGGCCTTAATTGCCATATTTATCTCAATTTCCAGAATAATTAAAGGTTACAATCATGAAAATGTGGCTCCGAATGTAATTTAAAACTCTGGTGGCTAAGTTAGATTTGCATATATATATATATAGATGTAAGATTCTGATACCATGTAACAAGTATTGGGCAGTTACCATACGTTGGGATGCTTTATCTTTTTCTCATTTTTCACCTCAGCTAAGTACAATACTTTCAAAGATCACTGATCATATGACGAAAAGTTCTGAAAATTTCACAATCACAGTAGCTGGACTTAAGATTTGTGAAAATGCTCACTACTTATGTGTTTTATTTTAATTCTACTATTTTTTTTTATTAAAATAACTTTCAATAAAAAATTACTGCTAAAATAATTTTGAAACTGATTATTCTTATTACGTTTAATGGTATAATCTTTTCACATTGGTTGTACTTTCTGTGTACAACCTGTCTAAAGATAATAGGTATTACAAGTGAGGCCAGTTCATGCCTGTTTAAACACTTTTATTCGTTTTTGGCCATAGGAATAAATATATATATATGTGGTTATAATATTAACATCCTGGTAAAAAATCCAAATCCAGACTGCTGATCTTCAACACGTTAAAATAAATATCAGATAGGCCACTCTCCCCAATCCAGACATAAACATCTGATATACAAATTGATGTTTTAATTCTCTTTAATTAATGTAGTCGCTTGCCCACTAGCAAGACTTTTCTGGCTTAAAAATTAATTAAAAAGCCAATCATATGTTTTCTTGTTATTGAAAGCTATATTAGCATCCTTTCATTATATTAATGGACCACAATGTGCTCAATAAAAATAGTGCACCGATTCCATGCTAAAGATTACAAATATGAGCATCTTTATTAATGATACTAAATTGATTGTGCCAATAATTTTATATGAGTTAAAACTTTGATGAGATCCAAACAATAACTTATACAAGTTAACTCACTAAAGTATAATCAATTAAGATACATTTTCTTGAGTTTAAGGTGATAATTTCATTTAATAATTAGGTACGTTTATCAACCATTTAGTAGTCTTCTTAAATCCTTTTAGGTGTATAATAAGACGAAAATTAAAAAAAAAAATGGAATTACAAATGTATGGTGATGTACAAATCTTAAATGGTATGGCAGAGAAAAATAAATGGAAAATTAGCGGATGTGAATTTATAAGAGCAGTTGTAATGTGTACTAAGTGAAATAATTTACGTGAAAAAATAGCAATTAAATTTTGAAAATGTACAATATACGAAGCTGAAACAGCCAATATATATATGCCCTTAACGGCGCGTCTGAACAAAGAGACGGTTACACTCACTTAATTTCAAGCCGAGCCGAACCGAGCCGAGAGGTCACGGCGCAGCTGGCGCAAGGCTAAGGTGCAAGTCCAAGCCCCATGCATCATCAAATTTGGGCCCACCATCCCCTTTGGAGAACCTACTCAAAGAGGGCCCATCAACCGTAGCGTGGTGGGCCCGGGCCTGCACCTGCACCGTTGACAAAGCTAATTGCGAATCACCTACAACGCCAACATAGGGAAACATCCCTGCACCCGCGGATTTCACACCCGTTATGGTAACGTTGTTACTGTTATTACTACTCAACCCGTTGTGGCCATTCGCCGACGGGAAGGCACAGCCGTGCGATACTGACACGTGGAAGGGAGGGGGCGCGGAACGTGGCGGCACGTACACCCACGGGGCCGCCGGGACCACCATAGAACCCGGAGGAGCCAGCAGGTGCGGCGGCGGGGCGAAGGCGGATATCATGGGGTTCCGCGCAAAGGAAACGGCGGCGTTTCGCGTGGCCTGTAATTGCGCACGCTTCAATTGTTGACGCTCTTTTTTGTGCGCGTTCTGGTGCCCACCAAGTGCTTGTGAATTTGCGAACTCTCGGCAGCAGTATTGACACTCGTATTTCCGGTCGCCGGAGGACGGAGGTCCGGAACCGGCACCGGCGGAGTCCGGCGAGGCAGATGGGGAAGTGGAAGATGCCTTGGTGGTTGAGTCTTCCATGTCATCATGAATGACCACCTCGTCTTCCTCTTCCATGGTGATGTCTTCATGGACGCTGAACCCAAAGATCTTTAGGCTTGTTGGGGAAGTGGGGTTTGCTCTTTTGGCTTTGTAGTCAAGTTGGGTTTCCATGGACGTGATTTGAGTTGAGTTGAAGAAGGGTAGTGAAAGTGTGGAACAAGAAAGGTAGGGGTAGTTTAATGTGCTTGTACTAAGGAGTAGTTTGTTGCATGTGTTTGGGTCTATTTATACCCAGGATTCAATGGGTTTTGACAAAAAGCAAATTGTGTAGAAATTTAGAAATAAAAGGTGAAGAAAGTGGGGTCATTGCGGATGTCCCAAGGAGAAGAAAGTGTGTGAAAATATGGGAACACCACCCTAGAAGACCCACAGCCAAGGGACCCAAAGGCTTGGAATTTGTCTCTTGATACAGTTTTTATCTCCATTGCCTTTTTACTCCTTTCTTCAAATTACAAAGGTGTCCCTCTTAAACCTCTGTTCGGATTCATAATCACTATACAATTTCAATTAATGCAATTTTAAATGAATGTTCTGTATTTGGTTTAATCTTGAAATTGATTCGGAATTGAAATAATTTTATATAATATATTTAGTTTGTTTATTAACTTATTTTGCAGATGTTATATATTAAAAAGACAGAATTCACCAGAGTCTGAATGAATTATTTGACGTGTGAACAGTTTGGGGGGTAAAAGAAAAAGAAATTGATATGCAAAAGATGGGAGGGGAATGGAATGAGGGTGAGGTTTGAGAATGTGATGCATGTGATGGGAGTATGGCACGGGATGAAAGTCTTAATGATTGGGTTTGGAAGGGAGCCACATATCATTCTCTTTTCTGCTTCACACACTTAAACTCCCTCGTGTATGTACGAGGCACTGTACATAAAATTATATATGTTTAGTTGGTGTGACTCACCAACAAAATAAAGGGTAGCTATTTTGAAGGGCAACTCCTAGTCTCTTTCAATCAACTTGCATCTGCTGAATTATTTATATGTAGCAGCATCAAAGCCATTAAACTGGATGACTAACATATTCAAAATTAAATAGACAGTTGGACCCATTCCCTGGTTTATCATCCCAACCCATCACACACTTTAATAATTGGTATGTCTAACTCAAATCAGTAGAGAGAGAGAGAAAGAAGAAAAAAAAGTCATTGGAGGTCTCTATTTATGAATTAGGGTTTGGAGAAATTTCAAGCCATGCTGTCTTACTATAAGTATTCTATTTAATTAACATGAAAACTTTGTGAAGATGTGTGTACTGTCTTAAAAATAAACTCCACGTATGTACATGTTTAGTTTTAGACCCCGCCCAAGAAGTTTTCAACAGGTTAGAAAAGTTTTTGTGATATTTGGCAATTTTCAACCTAAGTTCATGCATTTGAACGTTGCGTAAGATGGCCAATCAGAAGCTTACCACCTTGCATAATCTACTGACAAACATTTGTTAAAGGTCTGACTCAACATGAACTTCAGCATTCAGAGCCAATTCATTCATGACACGTACGCACACATATATCACTCCATAATGCTCATGCCACCCTTTTCTCCATGACTTTATTTAAGATGGCTAAACAATTAATTAATCAGGCATCAATTCGGAAAACAGATGTTCCATTTGAAATCGAAAGTTCTCTTTATTGGACACTTTTGACATAACATATTCCATCCTTTAAAACATATATTATTATTGAACATTGACGAAGGAACGAAACCCAATAAACCACCGTGAAGCCCATGTCTCTATCCTCTCCCACCCTGGCCTCTGCTGACTCCAACTAATTCTGCAGCTGATACAAAGAATTATGAAAGCCATTCAAGGTCCCAAAATCAGATTTTGAATCCATCCATACCTCACTACCTTATTTTATTTGTTTCCATTTTTAGCTTCTCTCACAGCATCACGTGAATGAAAAATCCTACCACTGAACAAAATTTGATAATCTGAAAATTTAAATATATGAGAGATATATATATATATATATATATATTACTAGTTTTTGTTGGCTGAATCTATAAACCGACAGCTTCACCCACCACCATTGCACATATCTGTCTCTAGAAAAAGCAGAGGGGGCCCTACAAGTGAGATAGAGAGAACAGCTTTCATAGTATAGCATCCAAGATCCTAAACCAGACCATATATGGCGTTCAGATCTAATTAACACCGCCCCACTAATCACTGCTGCATGTCCCACGTGTCAACATCGTATTCCCTCCGTATTCATCTCAGGCTAGATACGCTTCTTTCACACAAGGGATGTGTTTTTTGGTACAAACACCGAAATGCTCCAACCAAGACCTACATCATCTACTCTACACATATTTTATATATTACAGTGCTCTTATACTGATATCTTGTGTGTAATTTCAAGGAAATATTGTGAGGCTGGATATATGAATCCAGTGTCCGTGAGAAAGAGGAAAGAATTTTCATAGATGTTTATCCTTTGACATTATTCCAAGTTGGATTCTTGTTACACATGGCAAGATGGCAATTTAGTGAATAAAGTCAAAGTTAGCAGAATAAGGTTGTGGATGATACTAAGTTTTCTTTAGTTATTGTACGCTTGCGAGTTGGGGTTGTCTGAAAGGGTGTTGTAATGTTATGACATGGAGGGCATTGAATTGAATATTATAAGGTTCAGGTGTGTTTGCGAAACTTAGGGTTTGGGTCCCCACCGTTACGTGTTGATGATGATGAATTATTGTTTATGATGTTTGCGTGATTGACGTTGAAATCTATATATAATTTATATATTGGTTTTAGCTTTGAGAGAGATCTCTGCGAATCTTACTAACTCCGAGAGAGAGTGAGAGTGAGAGCTTTTTGTAGGCTTGTAGTCTCCCACTTAAAAAGCATAATTAATCATAATCCTAATACTTATGCCAATATTTATCATACCAAATTTTAAATTATAAAGTATAGCCTTCTTCAATTCTAAAGTTTTCGTCACAACTCCTAATGTGACCCACCCTGTCCCCTCCTTCCAATATGCCTTCTATTTTTAAACCATTCCCTCCAAATTAGTCAAATTTTCAACAAAAATATAAATATTTATTTCTTATATCCCTTGACACATATAACCTTTACAGTGAATGTTTATATTCCTTTTTAATTGCTGCCTGGATTCGTAATAATAAATTATCATTAGCATAAATCTCCCTGTCGGTTCCAATTAATTAAGGAGATCATGGATCCAATTCATTAAACAGACACCTTCACCCTAAAAATCTGTTTTAATTATTTGATGAGAAATATTTATTTAATCTGTTTTGAGAAGAATTTTATGGGATGTGAAAAGATGAATAAAAAAATATAGGTTGGGCAAAGTAGGTATAGCTGGGCCACTAAAATTGGAAGATGAGGGTGAAGAGTGGCTACAGGCCCCCTCCCAAATGAACACACAACACAGAGAAACGAAATTGACAATCTCGTATTGATGTGTGTAGTCTGATTCAAAAAGGTTAAAAGAACTTTCACGTAGAGACAGTAGTTGTTGTTGGGACCAGGGGTGACCAACCAAAATGTTTGTACCAATTTTTGGCTTCATCTTGTGTGTTGTTGCATTCCATAAATGGCTTTCTTAATTTCTTCTTCTACCCACTTCGCTTTAATTTCTTTGATTACGATGTTTCACACTGTTAACTTATTTCCAAATCATATCCTCACCATCTGCTGCTGTACCATTTCCACTCTTCCTTCTACTATCTTCTATTTCTAACTCATTCTTTCATGCATCCATCCATAATTATTATTTCTGTAATTCACTTCATAAAATGGATTTTCACTAAACTTAATTTCAAACTGCTACCATCTGTATTTCAATTTTCCTGCTAAATAACCATCTTAATGGTAAAATTAATTTCAATGAAATGAGTACTTTGATCTTCTTCTTTTGTAAAAGCTTTTTTTCCCTGTGAAATTCAAAGTAATTATTTTTTATCTATGGTATTGTATAATACTCGTTAACTATACTTATATATTGAACTAAAAATTTATGGTTAATTCTAGATGTTATTAGTAGATGTTTCTATTACAAAAAAAGAAAATTTATATTATGTTATTTCTGACATTTAACGTTAAAAGATATTCTATAACGTCTCAGTTGAAAATGTCAAATTAACATTGAAATAGAAAATCTACGTCGGTTATGTTAAATCAACACGTTTTTAAGAATAATTTAAAATATACATTTTTCTTTAATTTTTTTAAGTGAACAATATATTATATGCATATAATTTACTATCGATATTATTTCAATAAATTTCAGATCGAAAAATCAGTAAACATATTTTTCATTACATTATATGATGTCATCTAAGAACAGGAAATAAAATAATGGAAAGTGAAGATGAAGAAGAAAAAGCAAAGGGAAAAATATATTTATATATAAAAAAATATTTTAGTGGAGAACTATTTAAACATAAACGTTTTGTGAGTATAAAGATCAAAATATAAAAAGAGCATATGTATAGAAACTAAAATGTAAGTAAAAACAATTAAGTGTTACGCCACAACATTGTTAGAGGTTTATTTAGTAATTAATAATAACTAAACTAATAAATATTTTGTTGGAATAAAATCTAAAACAAATAACTTTTTTACATTAGATAAGAAGTAATTTAAAAGAATAGGAAATAAAATACAAAAAATCATTCGAGTATTAGGAAAAAAAGGTCGAATAAATATACTCATTAGAAAAAGATAACGAACATTTTAACCCTTGTATAAAGTCAGATCGTCAAGACTATAAACTTAAGAAATACAAAAGACGAATACACTGATCTGAATAAAAGTGCAGACTCTTTAAAATGAACCCAAAAATAAGACTGAAAAATCAAGTAATTTGAAAAGGTATTCATATCCAAGCTAAAATGTAAAGCGAAAATTGAATAAAAAGGAGACGAGTTATAAAAATAATTTATGATATAGCTTATTTGAAAATACTTTATAGAAGAGCTTATGAAAATGGTTAAGGTTTATTTTGTCTTTACAGAAGAATAGTAAAGATTAATGATATTTTCCGTATTGTAAGATTGTTTTATCGAAAAAATAGTGAGGTTGGGACCATGCAGCACTAGGAATTTGCTCACATGAACACTTAAAATGTGTCTTGACTTGGTATAAGTTGGGTGTGGTGAGAGGATTGCCCAATCACACTTTAACCATTGTTATTGATTGATTAACAACTGTCCTAAAAACAATTAACTAAGAGTTACTTCCTCTATTAATTTTTAAAATTTTCAAGTTCTTGTAATGGTTTCCACCATCAATTTTAGAAAAAAACACTTCCGTGGAGGGCATTAATCATGCTTTCTTTTGTTGTTGTTGATTGAAGTGACTCCGATATTATCATTAAGATCACCCGGATCCTAATTATGGCCCACCAACTTGTGCTTATAGTAAATCTAACCAATCAAATTATAAACCCAAATATTTAATAAGATTATTGATAGACATGATCCTATCATATTAGAACCCCATTAACTTTCTAATCATCTTTCTTTCTTTTTGCAACCATTACTTTGGAAGCATCCATAAAGGATTAAAAGATAACCTCAATGTGACTTAGATTTCAAGTTGGAAATCCTTTTTATAGATATGTTCCAAGTGCTTTTTTAAGCACCCCCAAACAATGTGCGTGTGACTCAATTAGCCCCTCCATGTATTCCAAGTGACATTACCTACTTCATTTTAAAACTAATTTTTTTCCCTTTTTAAAAACCAATTTCTCGGATATTTTGTGGGTTGGAGTTACCTTTAAGTATATCTAGCTCTCTCTCTCTCTCTCTCTCATATAATTAAGAAAGCAACAATTAATAACCTAATTAACGTGAAAGATAAGCCTAAGTAGATTAGATGGTCAAGAAAGGAAGAAAAACGTAATTTGAAAACTCCTTGTACTTTTTATGAGTTTTAAATATGCATTTTAAAGTTTTGGAGAATGAAGTTTTTGATAGATGAGAGGGAACTGTTGTAGTCAATCAATGAGACAAGAAGAAGTGCGTGGTTTGCTAATAAAGTGACCAACATTTATACCACTATATGCTAATGCAATATGCCACTCACATAACATATAACCCAAACCCATCCATGCTTAGGGAACATTTGCACGTGACATTTTTTTATCTAACATTAACTATACATCACCCATATATCTATAATAATGATAATTAAATAAAAACAATTCTACAGATTATCTGCATTCACCAGATGCCATTTTCTGCTGTTCCACCCTCTTTCCTATTTAATTAACTTTCATTATTTTCTATGATTGGAATGCTTTTTAATCTCTATATGTTCGTCCCCAAACCTAGATTCTCCATGTTCATTCCCCCCACTTTTGCCAAACATAAGACAACTTTCGTTTTTCTGGAACTCTTGTCTTTCTTGTAAAGACAAACGTTGATTCAGATTCCTATAATTAAAACTAATATGCAATGACAATAAAGTTAAGTAACATAAATTTAAAATTAGATGAAGGTGACCTGAGGGTGCTCGAATCTCGCCATACCTCGACTATTGTTCACCAATATGATACAGATATTTGCTATCTAATTTCTTCAAATCACGCCTTATTAACTATTTTAATTTTTTTTATTTGTTTTTCAATTGCATGCTGAGGAAGTAGAACGTGTAAACTGAATTGATTATGAGGACGTAATCTCAATGTGAGAGAATTTTCAAACTGAATCCAATAGAACCGTTGAGTAATTTAAGTTCTGTCCTTAAACAAGGAAGAGTGATAAAAAAAAATGCTTTACTTTGCTACCTACCTAGGTACGACGATTGGATAATTAATTGGAAGGGAAACTGTCCACGAAACGGTCGGATATATAAACATAATTATTAGATTCTGGTGAAGGAACTGCTTGAGTAAATCCAAGAGTGGGAACCCAACATAAATTTGGGCAACTTGCTTATAATACTCATTAAATAATTGTAATTATAAAAAAAATAAAGAAATAGTAGATGTCCACTGATTTTATAATTTTCTTGAGATGTTACTCTTAAATCTCTCACTTCTACTTTTGCAACACAAAATGAAGAATTCTTCACTAACAATTATTTTCAAAAGTATCTCCGCTTAAAATTACAATAATTTTTATAAAAAAAATATATTTTGATATAGATCTTGCATACACGAGTATTTAAATTTAAAGAGAGTTGTTTATAAATTTTAAAAAAAATGTTTTGATAAGCAAATCCAATTCTAAACAATTTATGTGTGTGATCTATATTAAAATAATAGGTTTATCTTCAAATAACTCTTATAAGTGACTTCAGTTGATACGATTCTGTCTTAGAAAGAGTATGATCTTTTCTAAATTTGAATCCTCAAAAGAAGCACAAAAGAACACAGAATAAGATAGAGATGTGGACAGCACAATCTAGCATATTAATAAGTTAAAGAAGATTCGCCACAAAAATGTTAATCTTTGATAAGAATCAGAGTTCTAAGCTAAGAACCAAGAGAATTCTCTCTCAAAAATGCAAATGCATACATTATGATTCAAGAGTGTCTTCATATGTATTTGGTGCCCCTATATATAGGTACAAATGTTTAAGGCACCTAAGAAACCCTAAAAGAAAGCCCAAGGATATTGGATCAAAAACAACTTGAAAAATAGAAACAAATGGTTTACAATTAAAATAAAAAATACAATTTATTTAATTTCCTAAATTATTCTTCAATTGCGCTCATGATCTTCATGTTCTTTAAATTCCTCTTTTCATGGAAAATTATAAGATTCAAGATTCAAGGAGACGTGTTTTGATCTTTGACCTTGTCATAGATCCTTTGAATTGCAAATGTTCTTCTTCAAGTTTTTCTCATATGTGTTTCAGACCTCTATCATACCCTCCTTTTTGAAGAACATTTGTCCTCAAATTCGTATCATTTGAAGATTCTTTATCATCAGTTGAAAATGCTCGAACGAATAATTGATAGATTTTATATAATATTGTGTATGTCCGTCCACCTATAAGAAAAAAAAGAAGTTTAAGTTTGAAATTTAAGTCTTATAATAAATTTCCACTGAAATAAAAATTTATTTTTTATCGTATAAATATAAATGTATCAAAATGTGAACTTTATAAATAAAAAATTGTAAAAGTGTAAGTTTTATGAAATTTTGCAATGAAATTGTATGTAAAATATATTGCAAAAGATTTTGTAAAATATATCTCTTAAAGTGGTTTGCAATGAAATTGATCGCAAAAAACTTTGTAAAATGTCTTTCCTAACCTTGTCTGTCACGAAATAAATATGAAATGTTGTTTTTTAAATAATTTGAAAATAGTTATTTTTCATTTTCTAATCCAATTCTAATAAAAAGTCAGTCAACCATTATTTTTCTTTTCAGTAATTTGATGATATATAAATTTGTGTATGTTATGTGGTAGTACTTAATTTTCTAATGAATTGATTGGAAAAGTAGGAAAATTATGGAGGTGATGTGTTGGTTAGGAATAAAAGGTGGGAAAGGAATAAAGTAAAACTAAGTGTAAAAGAAAGGTTGGTCGATTATGTTTGAAATTTATAGTTTGCAACTAAATGAAAAGATGGCAATAACATATCAGACCCACTCTTCCTGAACTCCTTGTTGGGAGTCAAAAGGTAAAGACAAAAACAGTTTTTTGTTTGATGGAATCAATCTATAATGCCTTCTTCCTGTCAAAACTATCAACATATCTCTAAATGGTAATGTCTATTATTAGTGACAACTTAGGACTACAATACTTCATATGTTGAATTGTCAATCTCTTTTCCCCATAATGTAAGATCTGTAATTTTATTTTTAAAAAAATCAATAATAAGAATAAATAAATTCATACCAAAATTAAGTCAAAGCACATTACGTGACAGCTTAACACATCAATATCAAAGAGACAAAATTATAGGACAGAAAAAAACTGGTGTTTTCTTGTGTGAATACTAATTAATATCATGTATATTGCATAGTATTTATAAATATACAAGAAATGTAAATTTTTTTGCACAAAGTCATACTATTATATGGGATGACAAACGTGTATATGTTAGTGCAGAAAAAATCAGCACGGAATCAGATTGATAATTGTTAAATTTGTAAAACGATAAATATGATTTACAATTTATTAAAAGATAATAGTTTTAACATACATGGCAACATATGAATGGATATTAGGGTAAAGCATGTACTGCATTCTAATTAATTTCTATAGAAATCATCCTCTTTTCAAAAGTAAAGATTCAAACATACAACATAAAATATCTACAGTGTTTGTATATGGAGAGCAAGGATGAAGAAAGTAACTTACAAGAATGAATTATCATTACAAATAACAATATCAAAATTATAAGCGTTGATGATAGGATTCTACAAGGAGATTGGATGCTGTGGATCCTGTTTGTTTGTAGGAGTGCAAAAATATAGGAAACAGTAAAACATATACTGTATACCTTCGAATGCATCACATACCAATGAACTGATTAACCAACTTGTCGGAACCAAGCAAATGAAAAATATTCCAGACATAAACTGCAACTGCAACTGCAACCCAAGCTGACTGACAGAGAAGCAAAACCATGGTTACTAACTAAAATATTAACCCAACCTCTTATCAGAACCCCTAATATTCAAGTTAAACCATTTCTTTTTGCCTGACTTGTCCTTCCCATCTGACCCTCCATCTTCACCAGGGCTCTCTTCACCAGTCATTTTGCTAGAACTTCCATTGCTAAAATTACTACCATTTCCAGTAATATTGGTTGACTTCACAATGGTGAAGGAAGAATGGATACCATCCCTTTGTTTCAGAAGCTCGTCTACCTGCATACCAAAGCAGATAAGGATCAATAGGGTCACAAAGAGAAAAACACTTTTAATTTATTCGCTTCACGTATTTTTCACGAACAACTGGAAAAGTATCGCTTTATTTTCTATTTTAAAATACTTGCGAAGGAAATGGTGAAATAAACTATAACATGTTTTCCGCAATTTCACCAATTTCTTCAGAACAAGTAAAATGTGATAAAATATAAGACAATACATGTTTTAAAAATTAAAACAAACCAAACCAAAACATGACTTGAAAAGTCTGCACATGATAAAATTGAGTTTGGAAGTCACCAAAAGAAAGCAACAGGAAATAATATTTTATAGCAACAATGTTTACAATTCCAAAATACACAACTCAGGTCATGTTATAGACATAAACCCTGAATTTCATGCGCAAGCACCCAAAGAATATCGTATGCATTTAGGCCTTAAGAGTAAGGGCCCTTTAACACCAGATACGAGAAGGTTGTCAAATTCTCGAGTCCAGAAACAGGTTAACTAGTTTGAAATCAAATGTAATTTTTGGGTGATTACCTCCACAATGACTGTTCTATTAGTAATCAAATTGTTTAAAGAAATTAACCCCTTTTTCAATTTCTTTCACATTAAGAATTTATGCTTTCATGAATTTATGTATAATTTAGGTGACTATGTAGTTTAATCTTATTTAGCACTAATTTACTATCATTCTTTATTATTGTGATTTGCTTCTTTTCTTTAATATGCAGTGGAAATATTGAATTATTGTACGATGTTATGCATACATGTCTTACAAATTGAATTTGGAACTACGAAAGCTCCCCTCCTCAACCACTCAAATTTGACAATCTTGGTATCAATGACAGTGATAGGGTCTGCTAGTTGCCTGGAAACTATAATTGCTAGCAAGGTTGAAGTGGGACTTCACTTTATTCATGCTTGATGCTTCAGCCCAAGTGACTAGGATTTGAATCTTATCCCAATGTTGAGTAACAAAATATGGTCATATTACAGAGAGAAAGATAAACCTTTATTAAACAAGGGCTCACTATGATTTGTTGCAAGACCTGCTAATTATATTTGGTAAACATTATGATTTTCTGTCCAATATGACCATATCCTGTTGCTTAACAAGAGAACTTCCAATCCCAGTAACCAGTGTATAGGGATACATTATAAGAATATTTTAAAAGTCAATTCTTTGAAATCGAGTACATCAATCATGTGATGATGTATATTAAAGACAACCTAAGATGAGCATCATATGGCATAATAGTTGAAGTATTTCCTTTGTGTATTTTAGCCCGCCAACACCAAAACCCCAGGAATAAAAAGAATGCAAATTTGTGCATTTATAAAAATATAAAGTGATGTAGTAACAGTGGCACAAGTTGAAAGAACGTACAGATTGTTTTTCTTTTGTGTATCTGTCTGTCACTTCCTGATAGCGTGCCAATGCCTGAAGGTATTAAGAGAAACAACAGTCCTTATAATGTCTCAAGAAAAACACTAACTACGAATGACTAAAGAAAATAATAACCTTTCTATATTCTGCTTCAAATTGGCGTAGCTCATTCCTCTTTCTTAAAATCTGAGCTTCAACATCCTTCAGTTTTTGGGTGGTATCTTCATACGATTTTGCACATACTGCCTCAATAGTATAGCTAGCAGTCTTAAAGAAGTTATCACCTAAACAATATTAAGTTGAATCAGGGTAGATGTAACTAAAACAGATTAATTAAAAATAGCCTAAGTTGGAAAAAGAGCAATATTGCAAAATAAATTATTCAGACCATAAACCGCAAATATATGAGTGCCAGCCTTTAGTTCTGAGACTTCACAAGGCTGAAGACCTTCCAACCTTTTAAAGAAGGCCCCTTCAGGATCCTTGGCCATCGCTAACTGCACATAGCATTTACAGTAACCACCTTTTCTAAACAGTCCGCAGCAAAGGAAAAGAAACCTAAAGCACATAATTTCCATACCGCATTCACTGTTGAATCCATTCTATACACTTGAAAATGTAAGAAATACATTCCTGCAGATGTCACCTTGCCAGTCTTCTCACTATCTTCCTGTATAGAAAGATAGATTCATACAATATCAACTAAATATACACCCAATTAGGATTTTCACATGCATTACATCAAAAGAAAACTATCTACAGTTTGTGCAATCTACAAATCAATTACAAGTAGCGAATACCACATGGTGTATCTCAATATTATTCATAGAAATAATTGGTTACAACTTGTGGGCCATGCAAAGCTCTTTCACAGAGAAATGGTGTTATGTTTCTCTGACTTGTGAGGAGCATCCACTTACTTTATATAATGCATGAAGTGTTTTGCAAACATTGGCATCATGGGGACTTGGTTTTATCCAGATGAGAAACACAATTACCATTAGTCTTAAATTTTAACGGCAGTCATGGCAGTATTCAAATTTGTGCCATCATGTTTTTCTAACGATCAATGACTATCAACATTATGTTACAAGAAAAAGACTAGAGAGAGAAGTTCATCTATTTGTTAATGGATAATAGTAGAATAACATAATAGTCTAGACTCTTCCAGAGTTGAAGAAAACACAAGACTTGAATTCTCAAAGGTTATGTACCTTTCCCACGACAACAAGTTTCACTTTCACAAGATTTATACGCTCATTCTCAAGCCTAAATGATTGATGGGGCTTACCACCTCAACTCACTCACTGATGGTATAATTATTTCAATCTTATATTAAACCAACGAGTCCAAAGGGTAGAAGGGAGTAAGTGTAGAGCAGTAGAAGCACTAGGACAATGAAATTTACCTGCAATGCCAGACCATAGCCTCCATTCACGTCTTGTTCAAAGTAGAGCAACTGAAAAATCACCCTTCAATATTTCAATCCAATACCAAAACCAGAATCAAAAGCACAAACGGACAAAGGAATTGTTAATAAAGACATAAGAGAATAAGTGATACTTTGAATTTGCTTTGTGCTGTTGAAGTAACTCTTATTACAATGCCTGACTCAGCTTGTTGTTCGTTTATTGTGACACCAAAAAAATGAGCACATTGCTTCTCTACCTGCAACAAATTGTGACATAAGTGGAACACATACACGACCAAGATGACTACTGTCTTGCTTCATCCATAGTGAAGAAAGTAAGAACCTTTCCACTAACTGATGTTCCAATTGGAAGGGGTCTAACTGTAACAGTTCCGTTAAGAGCTTCTTCCAGAACATTAGCTGAAATGGTTGTCTTGATAGGGACGCCCAGTTTACTGTAACAAAATAAAATAAGAAATAATTCAAAGCAAAGGAAGAAGAATTTTGAAAACAAATAGTCTTGCACTAAATGTACACCTGAATAAAGCTGCAAACATTGTGTTCACTGTCCCAAGATTAGACAAATCAATCTCCATGTCCATGCTATCAGCATCAAGTGCCTGATATGTATTGGCAGAATATCTTAAATAATGTTGCATATCGATATGAGAACTATACCGGGAAGAATATGAAATGAAATGTTTAAAAGTTTTTAAGAGATACATACAGATAACACTACACAAATCAAGACATTTACAATACACCCATTAAAGGAGCAGAGCAGTGAAGAAAAATGAATTTTCAAATAATAACAAGCCATAAGAATGAAGATGAATGCATGGATTGAGGGCAAAGAAAATTTCTGACAAAATAAAACATAGATATGTAAACCAAAAAGTAGCACTTATGTACACGAAGTCAATACTGAAATAAATGACAAAAAGTTCACCACTAGCGTGTATGAAATACAGTTTTGGTTAAAAGAATATCATAAATGTATATATATGCATTCCACTTGAATTCCAAGTTGCAGACAGGTAATATAAATGTTTTAGCTCTTCCCTCCCGGGATATAAATGTTGAGTAATAATACAAACTAGCAGGTTCAAACATAGATCACAAGAAATTTAAGATGTTAAAACATGCTGATCATGCTCCCTAGAAAAAAAATACAGCTAACTAGAAAAAACACAATTTTTATCTGTTTACTACTTTGCCCAGAGAGATAGCTTAAGATTTGTCCAATGTCACAAGCCATATTTTTGTTTTCATGCTGTAGGAATAGTTGGAAAAAAAGAAAACAGAAATAGAAGAGAAAATAGGGTTTGATTTCGCATGGAAAAGAAAGGGACCTCAAATCCAGCACTGTCATACTGCCTTCTCTTTTCTGGGTCAGACAAGATACTATAAGAATATGCAACCTCTTTAAATAGCTCCGAAGCTTCAGGATTGCTGGCATTTTTGTCAGGGTGATACCTGTCAATTGTATAGAAATGTGTAAAGAGATCCCACGCACGTTTTTCATCATAATTGGCATATATAACCAGAAAACAAGTAAACAAACTCTTGTTTTATAGAAAACCAAAACAAAAAACTGAAATCAGTACTTGTATATGTTCTGAATTATGGACAAAACTTAAATAGATGCTTTTGATGTTATTCTACAATGAGAAATAGAGTTTCGAATCTATTTTTATCTGTAATGCAAACTCTGTTTTGAATCCCAAGTGTCCAACCTCAAAAACAATGTAGCTGGATAGCTGTTATTTAGAAAGTTTTATATATTTTATAT
Source organism: Vigna umbellata (assembly GCF_029865625.1). NCBI lineage: Eukaryota > Viridiplantae > Streptophyta > Magnoliopsida > Fabales > Fabaceae > Vigna > Vigna umbellata. Next base: position 46,341,690 of record NC_142172.1, on the reverse strand, counting down.
AACATATACTACGTACATACACATTCTAAAAAATGATAGAAGTTACTCAATATATGATGTTCACAATATTCAATAGAAAGCCATTGATATGTCTTAAACAAAAACATACAAGCAAATATCAACAAAAAGTTACATAAGAGTTTCCTACATAGGAATCATCATCTTATAAATCCAACATTTATATATCATTTTGCCACCATTACAGAAGTAAATTTCCCTTTTGGAATTGAAACCCCAAAAACGGCCCTCGAGAAAAGCCCTATAGTCACTTTTCAGAGGTTTCTGGAAACAACTCATAGCACAGTCATCCAAGCCGCTATTCGGCCCATTATTTGGTCAGTTACCGCCACCAAACTAAACAACTCGGCAGAGGCCCCTGTAGTGGCCATCTTACGCTATGCTGCTACAGAACAGCATTTAAAACCCTAATGCAAACGTTTACTAAGTAGATAACTAAGGTGAAACTCCAAATAAGTTCTGTACTTACCAGATTTAATCCTCCTCCCAGATCTCCGCGCCCTAGTCCCCTTCTTTGATTCAGTGCCATTTGTAACATGAGAAGTTATTACTACTACAGATTATATAAGAATGTTTATCACCCTCAAATGTTCTTCAATGAGCTATCTCACTTAAGAAGACACGCCCGCGTTTTACATAAGAAAAAATTCAGAGAAACCCTCTTTCTCATTGAAAAGAAATATCCGAAATCCAACAAGATGGACACTACTCCATTTGCATAGAAAAAAAATCACTTAAAAACAAAACAAGAAAACCTAACACACTTGAAGCAAACAAAGACAGCAACTTCCCAAACAGACAGAACGACATGTGCAGTACCCACATGGAAGTTTCAAACTATACTAAACATGCACAAAATCAAAAGGGGAATTAAAAAATCAAAAGACAAGACAGAAACGTACTTAAGAGCAAGCTTTCTGTACGCCGTTTTAATTTCTTGATCGGTTGAATCCCTTGACACGGACAATACCTCGTATGGGTCACGTCGATTGGCTGGGGTAGACGGTCCTTCCATTTTTGAACCCATTCCCATTCACTACCCCTTCTCTCCCTTTCTCTTCAAACACCGTGCAGCTCCAAAGGCAACAAAAACGACCTTTGTGTTTCAGAAACAGTGTGGCATGTTACTCATCGACCCAGCTGCCCCAAGATTTGAATTCAAAAGCAATAAGATGTTCCCAACGAAGGAAAACGGCACGCGATTCAAAGCGGCATTGGATCGGTCGTGAGTTGGCTTCTTTCCTCGGAATGGGAAAAAGCAGAAAAATTGCGAGGTAGGATTTGGGATCTAAGCGAAACCAAGAGCGAGGTCAATTTGAAATGAAGAAAACGAAGCCAAAGAAAAAGATTGGGATTGGATTTTGAATTTGCAGGAAGAGAAAGAAGCTCGATTGAGTCTCGTAGGTATGGCTTCTGTGTGATACGTGCCGCTTCAAGACAAGTTCTTTCTTTTTATTTTATTTTATTTCATTTTTTAGTTTAATTGGGAATTAGGAATACTCAAGGGTTAACGTTTGACCCAATTACATCCCGCAAGTTTTCATTTACCGGTTTTTTAAACTCGTGTGGCTGGATTTATTTTTTTCACGTGTAATATATTAGACTTGTTATAAAAATATTACGGGCAAATTATATATATATATTTTAGATATAGGTAATTCTTTGCTAGTCCATTCAAAATAAATTTATATTTATTTTTTATAAATTAAATGATTTTATTTTATTCTCGAACTATAAAATCCTAAAATTTAGGTTAGCATTTAGTTTGTTCACCAAATTAAGCATCTAACGACCAATTTTTTTTTAACTTTCGAATTTTTCACAAAAATTAATTTCGTTCAATAAATTTTAATAATTCAAAAAAAATAAATGAACAAATTTGATAATCAAAATTGGCTTAAATAATAAAAAATTAAACTATTCAAAATACTCGACATAGAATACACGAGTCAAATATGGATTTCAATAAACAATCGTACCTTTATAATCAATATTTGTTAGCCATTTATCATTATTGCAACCACATAATCTATCCTACAATGCTATTATAATTAATTTAGCTTTTATCACTTTAAATGTTTATCTTCAGAGTAATAATATTATTCTGAAATTTGGGGATTTAGTGCATGATATTCAATAACAGAATTTTAAGTTAAGAGAATATCCTTTCTCGTACTAATATTGATGATAAAATTATCAAAAATAAAATAAAAGAAAAACAAATTATAAAGTAAAAAAAAAAAATACTCTATTTAAAAGCCGGATTGATTAAAGTTGATTCTTAATTCCTCAATTGTAATAAAATGTGTTAAAACTACTATAAAAATGAGGTATGAAAGAAAAATGGAACTAAATAAAAAGACAAAAAAAACTTTGAGAAAAATAAATAAAAATTAGTAAGAGGTAGAACACCGATTAACTTCATTAAATAAGTGATTTTTGCGATAAATAAACTTAAATGTATAAAGAAATTAAGGTAAAATATATTTTAGATTGATATTTTACTGTTTAGTCCCTAAAAGTATTTTGTTTGATTTTTAATAAATGCGTAAAATTAATAAATAATGTTATATAGAACAATATTTGGCACGTGTATTAACTTAATATTTCGTATTTTTATCAATTAAATTAATCAAGTTCATCGATATATATTTATTTTTGTTAAGCATTTTGGTTATGATCAAGACTAAGTATGTATTTATTTATTTTTTGTTAACAAATTCATTTCTCAATCCAAATAAAAATTAACAATAGCTTAAGTTTGTATGAGTATTCAAATTATATAAATTTAAGAATTTTTATAATAAATAAATCTAGTATACACTATTATATATATATATATATATATATATATATATATATATTGCAAAAAGAATATATTTTATATTTAAGAATAAAACATTATAAGATTGATAAAATATACTTTACACAACGTTTAATTTTAATCTTGCAATTGATAAAATAAAACATTATAAGATTGATAAATAAAATTGTTTGATATATAATATTAATATAATTATCTAAAAAATTAATAGTAATAATAAAATATATTTAAAACAATTAACAAAAATTATTAAGCCCAAGAAAAAACATCATAGACTATCATCATCCAACAAGTTCAACACTTATTATTTATTTGTTCACATCAATAAGGTAATAATCATAATAGAGATAAACAAACACACAAGAAATACCAAATAAAACAACAGGATCAACCAATGTGTTAAAAAAAATTTATAAACAATTAAATTGTTTAAATACACACAAGATAAAACAACTAAAAATATAAAATAGTACAAATATCTAATGACATGTTAAATTTTATCGCACAACTTTCATACATAAAATCGAACTCAATTTATTCATATACATGTATTAATATTAGACTTTGACAAATTATGCACTTATGATATACTCTATTGCTTTGTAGAGTCATTGTGAGTTTCAACATACCACTCATGAGATTGGTCCATGACATCTTTGGTTAAGGTAAAACCCTTAGACTATAATTTCTTGCACCTTTTACCACCTACATTACCATTCTCTACTTAAAATTGAATGGTCGGTAAAGTGACAAGATAACTCCTAATAGTGAATCCTTATATGGACACATTTATTAAAAGAATTCATTTCATTTTAAGTGACAAAAAATTAACCATCCAAATTTCATAGGACCAAAAGTCACTGTTCAAACATTTTAGAAAGATTAAAAGTCAATTTTTTTTTATCTCGTTTGTCTTTGTTGAACTTCGTAAATCTATTTACATTTATGGTCTAAACACATTTTTGATTACTAGATAAAACAAACTAAAATATAATAAGGAGCCTAAACTACTTTATTTTAGTAAAGTATATCGATATCTATCTATATCCATATATATATATATATATATATATATATATATATATATATAAAGAATTATCAACTTTATTATAAGTTGATGAAGGTTTTCTGTACCATGTAAAATTAGCAATTCAAATCAATAAGTTTAGCATTTTTTTTTTGTGGTTATAAATTTTGGGAAAAGGGTGTTGAATTTATTTCACTCTTTAAAATAAGCACATATATCCTTCATTTTCTTTTTAATCAAATGGGTAAAAAATAATAATATACTTTTAACTCTTCGAGTAAGATAACGAAGAGAGAAAGCAAAAAATAATGTTTTTTAAATAATATACTCTAAGCCATTTAGGTTGGGGTTACGTGTATAGACTTTGAGAGGCTTCTTAATGGTGCGCACACCAACAAAGAAATATAATGTTAATAATATGGTTTTAGATGTCTTTTTGCACAACATCATTGTCATTTTCCAAACCACGTACAAATTCCTCTGCTTTCGCCCTATGCTTAATAGCATTCGTAGGAGAATTAGTGTTTGAATTTTACTCAAGAAATTAATTTGAATTTAACTAAACTGGGATTAAAAAAAGATATGTACATTTTCAGCTCTTCTTTCTTATTTATTCTTTCTTATGTTTTCAGCCTCCTACTAAGACTTTTTACATGCTTCGATAAAATTCAAACAACCTTTTTTGATCTGACTTTCTTACCATCTGGACAGATAAAAATTACTAAACCATGTCTATTAATTAATGGAGATATTTTTTCCTATAATGTTGTATATGCATTTGGAAAAACACATGCAACAATGCTTCAAACTTTTGATTGGGTTGAAGAGGAGGATTGTCCAAAGGTTTTAGTCTGTGATCACGTAATGTTTTACGTATAAAAAATCAATTCATGTGAAGTTTTGAACTCACCTACTGCACTCAACGGACTCACGGTAACTTCAATTTTGCACCCACTAGGGGTGGCCCATAAATGTTCATTATACACTTTTCTGCTGAAGTTTGCTTCAACGTCTGTTTATTTTGGAAATAATAAGATGGCTTAGTTTGAAGTAGGAACTTCACTTCACTCTCTCAATTCATTCACAGTTGCTTTGGCAATGGCAGCTCACAGACTTGCTCTCGTAATCGAAAGTCCTTCAAAGGGCGATGAATTTCTGCTTCTGAAGCAGCCGCGCCCTCCCAAATTCCACGACGAAGAATACGACTCTTTCGTCGATTCCGATCTCTGGGACTTGCCCTCGGCGCAGTTAAACCTGCTGCCACCAGATTCAGACCCACCGCTTGTGGTGCAAGTTGCTCCCTCGCATGCCGAATTCGAGGACATCGATTTGAGGAAATTCGATATCCGTTCGGCACTCAACGAGGTAGTGTTCGTAAATTTTGGATGTATCGCGTCTTTATGCTTTGGTGGTGACGAATTTGTGTGAAACGATATTCCGATTAGGTGTTTGGACAAATAGGGCATGGGGCGGTTGAAGGAGGAGGTTGGAAGTTCCTTAAGTATGTAAAGGAAGCTGCCTTTGGACCTGATTTACCCGTTAACACAGTCTTCATTGCTGGGAAATTGGTAGCGGCTGAGGACAAAAACTCTATAGGTTTGCTTGTTCTCGTGTTTGTCTTTTGCACTTCTCATCATCATCATTATTACTAAAATTGTTTATTTTGGGTGATGTATGAATTGAGTCGTGTGCTATAAATTTGTTGTGCAATTATATTGAATTTTATCTGTGCCCATACCTTGGACTGCCTCAAGATGACGATGCTTGTTTGTTTATCTCTCTTCAGTTTGTTTCTGTTGCTCTGCTTTGCTTAAATCAGATTAAAAACTAACGTGAATTCGTACCTTAAGGCTCCTCGCTATGTGAAGGTGTGAGAGATGCTCATTGTAGGCAGCCTTATATTTGCCTATGCAAAGAAGCTGTTTCTGGATTCAAAGCTATGACCAACAACTGTTGACATAGACTACATTTTAGTCCCCCACTTTTGTTAAATTAGACCGTTGAGAAACTTTTCTGTAAGAAAATATGCAATTTTTTTCTTTTGAACAGAACTTGGAAAGCTGAAGGGTGTTTGTGTCTGTTCTGTGTTACTTTGTTTGGTATTTGTGAAAGGTTAACTTCCTCTTTCATTTGGATTTTGGATGCGTTGCTAAAAGTTTTTGATTCTTTGCATATGAAACAATTTTCCAAAGCAGGATAGTTTATTTACTGGTTATATGCTTACATACGCATGAGGTTAGAGATGATGCTAATATGAACACTCAGCTTCAAATCTAACTCTATTTGAAATGACCTGAGGTTTCTATGCAGATAAATAAAGAGGGAGGACAAATTTCATCAATTCTTACTCATCAATAACTTTAGATAGTATGTGATGTTTGTTATTCCATCATTAGATTACAATTAATCATTTTCCTGATTGTTTTCGTGTCAAATATTGTGAAATTTTTACTCTAATAAATTGAGAATTACGGGAAGAAACTCAAGTCTCACATTGACTAGAGATAAAGAAAGAGATTTCACATCAATTAAAGATATGACCAAAATTAGAAATTATGCCCTGGTGAACAAAAGTGGAAGTGGCTTCTGCTAAACAAATGTTGTTATGCACTGATGCTTTCATCATGCCAATGGATCTGTGTCGATGACATATTTGACACGGACACACTTAGATACTTTTAAAGTAATGTATCTATAGTCTCAGTAATTAAAAGTAAAAGAGTGCTAATATACGTAGAAAGAGTTTTTTTCTGTAAGTTAGAACTGTTACTTTTTGGTACAATTGATAGTCCTGTATTACAAATACTTGTTGTTCTTTGACTTAAACCTTGATCCAATAAAGGACTTCATTGGTGAGAGTTTGCCACTTATTTATTACCTCATGCGAAACAAAGACAATACTCACCAAGGATCCCACACTCCAACCTCTTGTTCATAAAATAGCCTCATCTATGACATTCCATTATTATATATAACTATCATCCTTTTGGTTTTTATACTGTTCCAATCATTAAACATGCATAACATATATAATCTTTGTGATTTATTCCATGAAATCATTTTTAGGAATTGATGTTTGAGTACCACTTAATTAAAAAACAAGTGTCAGTGATAAAAAATGTTGATAGAAGCAACTTTCATTCTCCCCACTTGTTTGTATAAAACTATAATTCCATCATGGAGCAAATGTTTTCTCTGAGTTATTTCCCGTTGTATACTTTTTGTGAGTAATCTAGCTAGTTTGAATGAATCACAACCCGTTCTTTAATGCAAATGTATGCTTTAAAGCACCATTAATCTATCTTGTTTTGTTCATTTTTAAATTTCAATTTTATCAATATTCTTTTTTATTAATTTTAGATATTTATAAATCTATTCAGATTCATACAGATGGATGTCTATCCAAAGCTGTGTTAACTGGATTCAGGAATTGAAACCATGTGGAGATCGGGTTGGACCATTGGTTGTTCTTGGTCTTATAAACGAATCATCTTTCTCTACAAAGTGGAAAGTCCCACCATCCATAAACCATCAGGTTTTCTTTCTTTAAATTTCCTCCCTTTCCTTGGTGGGAGCGTATATTATTATTGGATATTGAGAATTACAACTTCTAAATAAATCTGGAAGCTCTGATACTGGAGAAGCTTTACTCCTTTAAATTAGGGCAAGAATTTAAGTAAACTATAAAACCACTTGTTTTCAGTGGCTATTTTGAAAGATTTTGTTAAATCAAATCTCAGGGAGCAATAATTTTCCAACTGCTGTCATGGCTTGTTAGTAATGTATCAATAACACACCCCCGACCCCACTCTAAACATTACTTTTTGGATTTGTTTTTTTGTGTTGAGGCAAGGCTCTATCATTGAGATTTAGCATATGTTTTGTTTACTAGATTTTCACTGCCCTTCTATATCTTCACTGGCAAATCTGCTGATTCACTTTGTTAAGTGCTTACGGGTTAAAAGGACAAAAGCATTCTCCAATTGAGTAACACAGACGGTTAATTTTCAGCAAGTCAAAACTTTGTAGTCCAAGAACATAGGTGTATCTGGATATCTCTGTACATAGAAAGGAGAAAAAGGAAGCTGGGTTTTTATCCTTCAATGTCATTATTTTATAATCTGGTGAAAAATGAAGTTTGTTTTCATTTTCAGGAGTACCCACCTGGTGTTATCATTATACCTATGAGAAGTAGGACATTAAAGCCTTTTAACACAACAAATTTGGTGGTGTTTGCACCTGAAAATGTTCCAAATAACTCTGAAGAAAATAATTTTGTTGCAAGTGGAGATGCACTCATAGTTGATCCAGGATGCCTATCTGAATTCCATGTAGAGGTATACTTTCTCATTTCCTCCAGCTTGTGCATGTAGTCCATGCATGTGGCCTTGGATTCATCTTTTATCCAGTTTTCAATTCCATATTCATGGTGTGCGCATTTCAGTTTATACTTGATCATACTGAGTTAACTATTTCTGAATTAGTTTGATGTTACTTATGCAAAAGCAGAAGTAAGTAATTTGTTTGAGTGTAATGACTTGAACTTTTTCTACTCTGGTGCAAGTCATGTGATTTTTGAGGAATTTACATGGAGATATACGTTTGATGCTTCATTCCTCTCCTCGATATATACCTTCTATTATGGGATGATTTCTTATTTTTGCTTTCGGAAGTTGGTCTCTTCATCAATTAAATCTTAACATGTCATTCTGTAATGATCAGCTAGAGAAAGTTGTCAATGCTTTGCCAAGACGACTAGTGGTCTTTGTCACTCATCATCATCATGATCATGTAGATGGTGAGTCTTTATTTAACTTTATTAAGTTCTGCTTTTTAAGGTAGATTATGCGACCAGTATGGTTGGTATGGTGAAGTAGCAATGATAAATAGTCATTTGTACATTTTTAGACCTTAAAGCTAAGTGAGAAGCAGCAAAAGATATAATCATATAATTGTTAGTTCTGCACTAGAATTCACCATGTAAAAATCATTACTTCTTCCTCTTTTCTGGTATGATATTGACTGTAATGGACATACTCTTCTTGTATTTCAGAAACTTACATTTCAAATATATTTTTTCACCCTTTCTGACAGGTCTCTCAGTTATCCAGAAGTGCAATCCTGATGCTATTTTGTTAGCCCATGAAAAGACCATTCATCGCATAAGCAGAGGTTATGTTGTTATTTTCATTTCAATAATGTTAAATGCGTACAGCTTGCAAACTTGTATTTTTCTAGTTTTACATTAAGGCCATATTTGGATAAATTTTTCTGAAGCACTTACAGGAAAAGAAAATAAGGAGGTAAAGTGGATTAAGCTTCTCCTACTAGTTAAAAAATCAACTATGCCCTAAACTTTTATAGACACACTTTCTTTTAAGTTCTCCAAAAGCTCATGTACATAAGTTTAGTTTGATTTATGGAAGAAAAAACACAAGGCTTTGTTTTTTCTGTTCCTAAAGGGCCTGTGGGGAAATTTTTCCAAAAAATGCCTAACTCAATTGTTTAAAACTATAACAGATAAAATAAATTTACACAACTGGGAACTAAATTACACACATCCATGGTGATGCAAGATATATTCTGTATTTGTGTTGAGATTTCATAAAAATCTGGGTTTTGAGCAAAAGCTTATCAATAATGACTTTGTATGAACTTTAAAATGGTCACATTAAAGGTTCAAAACCCAAAATTTTGGTATAAACTTGATTAGTACTTGTGATTCATGATAATTGTTTTTGTTGCTATTTGTATGTTAGGTGAGAGATGCTAAAGGATATACTTGGTGTAGTTTTATGTAATCAGGGTCTTGATAAAGTTAGTGAAATTTCAGGACAACAGAGCAGAAGCAGTACAGCTGATTGCAATATTTTTGGTGTCTTTAATCTTATTTTCTTACAATTAGACCCCAAGGATCAGAATACAAACAGTTAGTTTGGAATCATTAAAAATGGATTTGATTTGATTAAGAAACCAATTCTCAAGTCATTTAGAAATAATATTTGCAACTCATTTAAAATACGTTTGGAACGTGGCACACATAAATTTAATTCATTTCATTCCCAACTTCCATTGCATAGAATAATAGAATTTTCCCCTCAAAAACTCTAATGAGTGCTAAATAGTCAATCCGAATCATTAAAACTAAATTTGAATCAATCCACTAATATTCTATTTACACCTGATTTGAGCTAATTTCTAAATGTACACAGCACTTGTTTTCAAAGGATTTCAACATCTTATCAGTTTTGGTTTGATACTTTCCTTACAAATATATCAGTATGCTTCTAAATTATGGTTGCAGATTGACTGGAAGTGAGTTATCTTTCTCCGAATTTTTCTATCATTTTCATGCATATTTTGAGGACAGTGCTATAGACATTCTTCTGTTGCATATTGGAGTCAATTCACAATTAAATTTGTTATTCATATATGTGTATATGACTACTGATATACAGTTCTATTAAACTTATATTTCATGATGACAGATGATTGGTCCCTTGGCTATACCTCAGTTACAGGGGATGAAGACATTGTCATTGGTGGTCATAGATTGAGAGTGATTTATGCACCGGTATTTTTCACCTTCATAATCCTAGTTAGCTTGAAATATCTTGTTTTGATCTTATCTATGACACATCCAGTATTTTAAAAGATTTGTATGAGATAATTCAAGGATATATTTGAGCAGTTAAGCATATAGGAAGATAAACTTGAATAATGAAAGGTAATAAAGAAATATATTATTAATACAGTCATGCTGATTAAATTCTCAACTCTTCAATTTTTAACTTTAAAGAGTTTAAAGTTTATTCATGCTGATTAATAAACTTGACTTTAAAGAGTTTTATCAATTGTTTGCATGCGTCTTTCTCTCAGATCATGCATAAACTGACTTACTACACTATCGGCATAAGCAAAGTCTGGTCTCATGTATGATAAATAAATAAGTTTTCCTACCAATTTTTTATATTAGGTCTTTTCGACATGAGAACTCTCTTTACTCCCAATATGTTCAATAGGAGATCAAGTGTATATTTTCTGTTTTTTTTAACAAACCACCTCTATCCCAAGGAAATATTTAATTTTTTCAGTTTTTTCATTTCAAATTAGGCCTTTAATATAGTAAGTTTACTTGTAATAGAGTGTTTTATGAATAGAATATTATATGTTTGGCTTTGCTTATAACTTAAAGAAACCATTGTTTTTGTAGATCTCCCAAACCTTGCTTTTGGAGATTATTAAAGACCATGTAACTTATAAGACGTTCTTTAGAAGTCATACCTTATTCCTTTCATTATGAGTTTAAAATCTTGGAGGAATCTTTATGTACACTTCTTCTAAAGGTTCATGAATAAAGATATTCTTCGTATCCAACTGGTACAAGTCCAACAAAAATGAGTTGTCAAAGCAAGAACAACTCGAACAATATTCACCTTTGCTAGTTGGACAAATGTCTCCTCATAGTCATTTCCATAACTTTGAGTGTATCCCCTTCCAACAAATGTAGCTTTATACCTGTCTAGTAACTCATCAATCAAGAGCTCTGACATACCAACTTGAATAATTAGGGGATTTAAGAAATATGTAATTAATAACAATTATACTAATTACATTCTCAACTCCTGTATTTATAAAATCTAATGGAATACATATGAAGATTTTAAGGATATTTTTTCCTAATTACCATGGAGACATTAGGATATTTTTATCCTAATAATCCCCTATTTACAACATATAATTTCTTCAAATAGTGAACTTGTGCTTTTTCCCTCCTTTAGAATCATTTGTTTTTGCCTTTAAGAGTGTCTTGAAGTTGTAATTGAAAAACCTTTTGAGTATCTTCTGGTAGCAGTTTTCAACAAAAATAAAAAGAAAAAAATTATCTCAATTTTAATTAAGTCTTACTTTAATTCTTAACGGAGTTTGTATTGAAGTCATAAGTATGGTGAGAACGTATTTGTTCTCCATAAAGTTGCTTTTGTTTTCTGCAAAATTTGAAAATTATGTTCGGTTCAGGGACATACAGATGGCCATATGGCACTTCTTCATGCAAATTCTCATTCCTTGGTTGTTGGTGATCATTGTCTGGGGTAAGATTCCGTGCTAGATAATAGATAGTAAAGTTTAAATATCATGGATGGAATCGATGCACTTTCAAATTTCATGTTTCATGTTTTTACACATATTTGAATGGTTTTGAAACTTTCATTACATTTGAATGTTTGTCATTAGGAATAATTTCTTAGTTGGGCTTTGGGCTTCTGTTTTGTAGATACTTAAAATTGTAGTAAACTATTTTACTTAGAGTCCCGATGCTTTTTTTGAAGTGCATGGGGTTGTCTGTGCAGTATTTTTTCTAATTATTACTTACATTTTTATTTGATAAAAAGTTAAACAAATATTGCATGTTACACAAGCTGGTGAACTTTCTGAGTTATGAGATGGTTGAAGTTAGCTCATTAGCTGTCTAGAAGTCAATAAAGAGTAAATTTTCTACTTTCAAACTTTACTCTTTTCTTTCTATTTAGTGAATTGAATAAAGACATGAAGGATTTAGGAGAATCAATCTGCTAGAGTTACCTTCACCAAAATCCTCTTGTCAAGAATTGATGACAGAATATATGTCTACTTAGTTCTAATGCAGACAAAGAAATGGTTTGGCATGCTGAATTTGTGTTATTTTATCCAATGTTGAAGCCATCTCATTTCCTCTCTGCAGTTACAATTATTTCAATTACCTACTTTATATTAAAGTTCTTTTGATCATGACTCTGTTAGTTTAATAATTTACTTTGTTTCAGTAAGGGAAGTGCTGTCTTGGATGCAAGAGCTGGTGGAAATATGTCTGTAAGTGCAAAATGTCGTCATATTGGAAATATATATTATATAGTTTAAATTGTAGATTGAGATTCTCTTATAAGAATGTTGAAGACTTGGAGTAAGATCCATTAGTCTGCATTTCTGATATAGGGGGAATTTAGAGAGGAGGGGAGATGATTTATAACATTTAAAGTGTATTGACCAAAATAACACTATTTATATGTTGAACTTCAAAATTATAATGATATTAAAGTAAATTAAGTTTTAAGATCCCTCTTCTCTCCTTGTGAACCAAACAAGAAAAGGTTACTTTCCCTCCCTTCCATTGAAATCCTCCTTTCCCCCTCTCAACCAGACAAATGTCGTATTAAAATTCCATTAAAATCCCTCCCCTCCCTTTTAGATATGTGTAAACTACAGTTACATCTTTGGAAGTGTTCCATGCATTGGGAAATATGTCTGTCTTCGTGATGCACCCCATTGCATCTTCACCTTCAGAAGAAGGAAACATTTTTCCACTTTGCAAAACAGTGGAACTTATTTGACAAAGTGGGAATGGAGTCTGGTACTGCTTTTGGTGATCCCTGTGATATCAAACTAGAGAATGATATTTGTTGGTGCTGCAGCAGGAATCCATCTTGCACTTCAGCGTGTAAAATTAGGGCTTGATCTTAGTTACGCTAGTCATCAATCGGTTGGGTTGTATGTTCTTTCAGTGTTATGTTATGTGAGTGCACTGGTTGATCTCGTCCCATGAGCAATACTTGGTTTCTCAAACTTGAACTATTAGTGGACAACACGTCTCTAGGACATCTAGTTGTTGACCATTCTAATCAGAATTCGTATTAGTAGGAATTGGTTAAGATGGAAATGCTGGAAAATAGGTGCAGAAGCTAGAGAGTTCTTGTTGAGACTTTGGCAAGTGTACCAAATCGTTTCAAGTAATAAAACCGGTAAGACCGGATATCGTTTCCCAAGAGACTTGTGTCACCACACAATCTTATAATTTCCAACTAACTTAGACTAAAGAATGCTTCATAATTTGGGTTTTAGTGCAATTAAAGTAAACATGCAACATAAATGATAAAAGTGATCTTTGATACTCAAACACTTGGAAATGGAAAGATTTGAAATGATATGGAATGGTATTGTTGGGGGTATGATTTCACCTACTTTACTCTTATGTATAGAAAATCACTTCCTCTTCATTAATATGCCAATGTCAATCTACTAAATTACTCAAACCCAATCCCTTGATAGAGAGAGCCTAGACTTCTTTATTAGGCTCCAATCCCTTGGAAGACCTAACAATTATTTCCGCATTAAGAATTGAGCTTTAAGACAACCAAAGGTCCTAGTTCTATCCCTAGATACTATTTCCTTTAGGTGTTTAATCCAAGTCCAGATTTACCCAACATTTCCCAATATCAAGCAAACCCTAAAATCATGTCATGGGTAGCAACTTCACAACAAGCATTAAGAAAATGAATTAAACACTAACAATCAATGAAAGAGGCATATATTCATTCAAAACACAGTAGTTTACATAAGAGTTTAGTGGCTACATCAATCCCCCAACAGCAATGAAACTAGCTCTCCATGAATGGAGAGCTTGAGTTTACAACAATGGTGGAAATGGAAGAAGGAAGAAGACCCAAGGAAGAAGATAGACTGTTCCCACAGCTCCTAGCTCGCCTCCAAGAGCTTCAAATGAGAGAAAACGCGTCTGGGTGTCAAAAGATGTCAAGCTCTTCGCGCCTCTGAGTTAAATAGGGAAAATCTGCCATGTCAGCAAAGTTGGCGCTCCAGCCCCCAGAAGGAGGGGGCTCAGGCGCACGACAGTCCTGATGCACTGGCGCTCAAGCCCCCATAGACCAGGGGGGGCCCGAGCTAGCTTCAGCAGAATTCTGGTTCTTTATTTTTGTTGTTTTTCTTGCTTTCCTTGGTTTCCAGTGCCTTCATTTGATGCATAGACTTCTTCCAACTACTTTAAGCACATAAAAGCATGGATTAGTGATCAAAATATCTCATTAGAGCCTAAGGTACAACCACTTAACAACTAAAAGAAAACTAGGATTTACAAGGTAAAAAGTTAAGGAAGGGTTGACATTTTCTCTTAATTTATTACTGAATTCATGGTAAAATATGTCATTATCAGTTCTGTAGGCTAAGAAAAATCAATTGTATTCTCCATATGATCTCCCATCTTATTCCCTCCTCCTTTTTCTAACGTATTTAAAAATTTCCTTCTTCTTTAACCAACTCTAACCTCCCACTAGAAACTCCCACCTAAGGTTGTTCTGAGCACATTGGCATCTAGGCTTATGTAGAGACTTTGAGAGGCTTCCCAAGAATAGTAAGTTCATAAGTTTAAAGCTTTAGATCTTATAAGATATTCTTATTAGAAAATGCTGATGTGACGTGGAAAATAAGACTGCGGGGTTCATAAGAATACAATTTTGTGATTTTAGTTTTGAAAACTTAAAGTCAGATAAGAAATTATTAAAATGTGGGCCTTGTAAGACCTTTGCTTTGAAGCAAAAATTGCAAGGTCTTAAAAGTGATGTAACACAGTGAGACCCACATAAAGTTAAATAAAATACCATAGTAGGACCCTTGCATTGGAGATGATATAACAAAGAAAATGAAGTTAATAATATTTTGTTTTTTGGATGTCCTTTTTCTCAACATAAAGCTGTCATTTGCAGGAGTACTTCCAAACCACATACAATTTTCTGGAGCTTTCACCACACGCTTTAATACCAATGCATGGGAGAGTTAATGTCTGGCCAAAACAGATGCTGTGTGGATATCTAAAGTAGTGATCATATGTTACTTCCTTCCCTTACTAGATAGCTTAATGTTGATATTTTATGTCAGAGTCGACAACTAGGTGGATTGTTATCATTATTTTCAGGAACCGCAGAAGTAGAGAAGCTAATATCCTGAAAGCAATTGAAGGAGGAGCAAAAACTTTGTTTGACATTGTAGAATATGTGTATTCTGATGTTCATCGTGGTGCCTGGATTGCTGCATCAGCAAATGTGAGGCTCCATGTGGATCATCTAGCTCAACAACACAAGTTACCAAAGGTAATAATGACTCGTATTAATTTGAGAATATTTAGTATCTGTTGGTGAAAGATCCTTTGTGTCTGCCTAGGATTGCAGTCCTAGTCAGCTTTATTTGCTTAGTTGTTGTCATTTTAATATTTACTGCATGCTCTACGTCTCTCCTTGATGTCTCTTCCCTGAGTATTTTTGTACATTCTCTGGAAGTATCATTGCACTACTCAAATAAGACCGTGATTTTTGAGATTATGCCTTTAGATACTTTCAAAGTGGTTTTAATTTTGAATAAATCAAGATAAAAAGTGTTATTTTTCAAGAGAAGATAAGTTGGTTTTTGAGTTTATTTTCCACGATCAATAGCAGTTAGTAAAATCACGAAGCAGGGGGTGGAGCTACTTGTAGTCTGATGAGGGGCCACGGGCCCTCCAAAATTCTTAGATTTCGTTATTTTTATTTGAAATTCTCATTTAAAAAATGAGATTGTTAGTTCTATCACAATTTACTTCATTTTATAATTAATTTTGAAAATTTTATCTTCTTATGTGTGTGTATGTGTATATATATATATATATATATATATATATATATATATATATATATATTTATATATATATATATATATAAATATATATATATATATATATATATATATATATATATATATATATATATATAAGTGTTGTCAAAATGGGTTGTAACCTGTTAGCCAATTCAGTTCACCACGGGTTTGAGCCGGGTTGGGTTTGAAAAAATGTAATTTTTTTATGCGGGTTAGTTTTCAACCTGACTTACTTAGAACCCGGCTCACCCGGGTTGAACCCGTGGTGAGTCGGGTTGGCTCACCAACCCACCTAATTTAATTTAATTATTTATTATTTTGAGTTTTAATATTATTAGTTAGCATTTTTTTTTATTATATTGTAGATGGAATAAAAAATAATGTTTCAAGAGAGAAAAATATTATAGATTTATCTATTTAAGAGTATGATATTATAGATGAACAAGTGATACAAAAATTATCAATATTAAAAACTTATTTGTTTGCCTTTTGTGCTTGTTTTTGGATTATGATATATATATATATATATATATATATATATATATATATATATATATATATATTTTAATTTTGAATTGTCTTTGGAGTTTAACATCATTTTAGAGTAAAATTTATTTAGATTTGAATTAAAAAAAATTATAATTTTTTTATTTTAAAATAAATTTGTAATTAAGTGAACCAGTGAGTCAACCCGTTTAACCACCAACCTGTGGTGGGTCGGGCTAGATTCAATTTTTTTCAGCTTGTTAATAAAAGAGTCGGGTTGAGTTGGCTCACTAAGTGACCAACCCGTGGTGAATCAGATTGAGTCGAGCCGAGTTACCCATTGTGACATCTATATATAATGCACTTTAGAGATAGTACAATTATAATATAAAAAAGTTACATTAAGAAAAAAAGTTGATGGTTATACAAAACTTTTGACTACTAAATTAATTTGTAGTTCAACTCTCTATTTTTATGATATAGAATTTAGATGGGAAAGATGAAAGAAACATAAAGACAGGGCAAGAAGAGGAGAATAGGGAGACCTGAATAGAGAGAAAATGAGAGAAACAGAAGGTCAAAGAAACTATTCACAGCATTTGACTATCATTTCAATGTGTCTAAATTCAGTCTATTGGTTCAGTATCTAGAATACAACAACCTACTTTATTTATGGGCTCGTAGCAAACAACTATGAACTAATAATAGCTCACTAACGTCTTTATGTTACTTAATATTTACACATCAATTTTATGAGGTGATCATTTCTTGACATGTATAAGTATTGTAGTTCACTTTGCAAATTTTTCCTAGTTGTGTTGATGATAGTCCAATAAAAATTACTTTTACAAATGAACAAACATGTTTGAATTTGTAAAATTTGTGGGTAATTGGCTACGTAATTATGAAGTTTGATTTCCTTTTTTTTAATCAATATTTTACATAAAAAATTGTATATATGATCATATGTATTGGATTATTATAAGGGTTCTAAATTTATAAAATGGTTATTGTTAACATAATTTCAACCATAAAAGATAAAGAAAGTCCTCATTGATAATATTTTATATCTTCAGCTACCCCCACTTGAAATATTTTAGCTCTGCCCCGTTGTGCAGCATGATCTTTTATTCTGTTATTTAAGTGTGAATACATATTGAGTCTTATTGAATAAAAATATTAGCTTATGCTGTACAAAAAAAAAACTCCATTAGGTTGCTTCCGTGCTCTGCTGTTTTTCTCTACATCAAAAAGTAATACTAACAGGAACACATGACACTGGAGTTTTTTCAAAATAAAAAATTAAATTAAATTTGAATTGGTACACAACTTCGTAGAGTATTAGCTGGGGAATGGGAGCATATTCCTATATCATGCTCGGAGTTATTTTCTCTTTCTTGCTCACACATTCTCGTCTCATATGTGCCTTTTCCTATGTCGTTGCACCTTTTTCCTTTCTAATTTTCTTTATAAAACGAATGAACATTTTCCCTTTTTTTATGCATCAGCGAATTTATGTTCATATTAGTCTCTTGAAGTTTTTCAAAATGCATAGCATTTGTTTATTACAATGTATTGCATTATATTAGGGTAGAATGCAAGTCAGTCATTTCATTTGTTTGGTTTACTATTATACCCTATACTTCCTAGCATTGAGCTGATCCTAACAATATATTCTGGAAACAAAAAAACTTTCTTACAAAAGAAAATCAAAGAGACTGGGTGACAGGTTTGATATGCATGTGATGTGATGGTGGATAATGTTTTTCTAGAATGTTGGATTTTAGTTAGGGAAATCAGATTTAACTGCTTCTAACTTTGGCATTAATTACTTTCCTCTTGCATATCAATATTTACTTTTTTGTTCTTATGTGATTGATTAGTTTGGGTGGCAGAATAGTGCATAATTCATTGAATTGCAGTTTTACCACTTGTCTTGAGAAAATTGTTAAACATAATTTGAAAAGTGTTCCACATTGAATGAAACTTAGACAATTTTGTGAGAATGTGCAGGATTTCTCTCTGGAAACATACAATTCCAGTTTGGTTACATTTGTTGACAATGTGGGTAAACTATAATCATGAAGAGCTGCACTGATTGGCTGGGTGACTGCCGATCAGTTACTTCAATTGCATTTGTTTGAAAAAAAAAAAAAAGACTCTATCCTCCAAGTCGTTGTTTGCGTTGAAATAGCCTAGATAACGGGAACTCTATGCAAATTATCCCTTTTATAATAACAGAGGATAATGACTTGTGAGATTGGCTGTAATTCTTTCATGGAACTGACAGAACATGTATCTACTTTAGGATTTTTCAATCCAGAAGTTCAAAAATACCTGTGGCCTGCATTTTTTATCACGATGGATATGGGCTTACACTAGTGGCAGTTTATTACATCAAATAGGGAGGTCTTCATTTCTTATTGGGGGTGTTCTTGTTTGCACTGCTGCATTGTACTGTCGAAACAAGTTCACTAAATAAACAGGTGTATCTCTGAGAGAGTCATTATCACTTTGATGATCGGGAAGTGGGATTGCTTAATGGCACATGTATGAGAAGGAAGTAGAGTGTAAATTGTGAGCTTTGATGTAACATGCTATGATATTACTGGAAGAGCACTTCCAGAAGGCGTTTGAGATGTTCTCAGCGAGTTTGTCATCCATTTACTGGAAAAGAGTTTTAATATTATTTTTGGTGCAATTTGCTTGAATAGTTTAATGGTTGAATCTTGTTTGCAGCATCACTTATTCATTTTCTTAATTTTTTAAAAAATTATCCATTTTTGATAAATGAAAAAATAATATTTTCCAAGTCAACAAGTGGTAAAAAAGTTGTCATCTCCTAAAGAATAGAAAACTTACAGGAACATTTATAAAGTTCGTATTTTAATAATGATTTATTTATAGTTTATCTTTATAAATTAAAACAAACATTTTTATTATTGAATGTCTTATTTAAAGTACAATCAACATATTTTAATGTTGATGTCTTATTAAACTTGAAGTTTATGAATCTTTAATTAGAAATATCATTATTGTTTAAGTCTAACTTGGTGTATATTCATATTCCTCATGATGCATTAAAAGTAATGTCAAAATGTCCATGTATTTTAAGTTAGTTAAACGGAAGGATTTGTTCGGATCAATTTTTACAAATATTATTTTGGAAAAAAAAAATAGAGTGGAATCTTTAAAAGGTAAAAGTAGTTTATCTAGAAGTTTAAAAGAAAATGTAGAAAAATTATGCGGAGGATTTTACAGATTAACTTACAAAAAGTTCTTTTTTCTCTTATAATTGCTTATGAAAAAGTTTGTTCAAATTAGAGATGACAATGTGGCTCGATTCGCTTGTTTAGGTGTTTAGGTTTGATTCGCATTTGGATCATAAAATATGATTCGAATTGATCCATCTCGTTTTAAAAACGTGGGTTTCATAGTCTGATTACAATTTTTTTGTTGAAAGAAGAGGATATTAAAGATGGTTATTGCATGGTTGGAAGAAGGGAACTTTTTTACACTACGAATCTTCTTGAATAGCATGCAAACCATCCATTCATCTCGCTACATGCATGGAAATAGATGTTACATTAGTTCATCTTCTTTTTCTCAAAATGTGTCTCAAGGGATATGGTTCAGTTGGAAACGAAACAATGACTTAAGGGATACTGCAAAATAGGATAAAGAAGATGAATAAGGATTTACTACTAATCAGCATGCATGAAGATTAGGGAATTTAAGAAGAAAGGTAAGGAAGAAAAACGTGGAGAGTGTGTTTATGAAGCTTTCACCAAATGCAGCTCTTCAATTGAGAACAAAAATTCTTGACACCATTTAAATAAAGTTGACAATATTTTAGTCAAAAATAGTTTTAACAACATTAACTTATATTTTAAATTGTTAAATATTATTTAATATTAAAATATATTTGTATTTTTTGCTTAATCACTATATTATATCTAAATAAAAACTAAAATATAATAAATTTAACTATCTTATCTAAATAAAATATTTTAAAATAAATCAATTTAATTAAAAGTAATTTTAATTCAATAAAAATTATTTTCTTAAAATTGTGAAATTTTATATCCAACTAAATTTATCGTACGATTCAAAATCAAACTTGGAGTGAGATTATCAAACTTGTTATAGAACATTTTATATTTTATCTCTTACTTTTGTCTATCTATATGAGCAAAGTATTGTAAATTTATTTTTCTATTGGCATAGATTTGTCTTTCAATGGTTAACTTTGTTCTTACATTTTATTGTATTTTTAATTCTTTGAACATTTGAGGTTTAGTCATTTGAACGTTTCATTCTAACATATATTTAATTTCACAGTATAATAATAACAATAATACTAGTAATACTAACTTATTTTTAAATTTTAGAGATTAACTGAATTAAAGTTTTAAACACATACAAATTTTAATTTTAAATTTAAGTTTAAAAACTAAAAATATATTTAAATAATAATAAATAATTTCAATGAAAACCATATGATAAAATTATTGACTTTTATGACAAATGAATAGTTTAGTTGATAAGATAGAAGCTTTTATACCAATTATCCGTAACAAATAAACTCTTGTTCCCAACGTATATACAATAGTGGAAATGGCTTTATACTGCTTGTCATTTAAAACTACTGTATATAATAAATTTGTCAACTTTTATAATAACTATCTTTATCGATAATACACATAATACAACATAATTAACAAACTATTACATTTATTATAAATATTCATCATATTGTTCTTGGAGTCTAATAATTATACCTTGGATTTTCACACATATACCTTCTTTATTTTTTTTTGTTCTATATCTAACCAAATTTACGAGCGATCCAAACAATTTGATACTAGATAACATTCAATAAATTTTATATTTAGTTAAAATACAATTTAATTCTCAATAAACACAATAAAAATGATTCGAGAAGAACACGGAATAAGACTGGGAAGCCACAATTTAGCACATTGATAAGTCAAAAAAGATTCGTTACAAAGATGATAATCTTTGATAAGAATCATAGTTCTAAACCAAGAACCAACAAAATTCTCTAGTAAATGCATATATCATGACTCAAAAGTATGTATTTAACGCCCCTATATATAGTTACAAATGTTTAAGGCACCTAAGAAATCTTAAAAGAAAGTCTAAAGACATTGGGTCCAAATAAATTCTGTAATTATTCTTCAATTGTGCTCATGATCTTCACGTTCTTTAAATTCCTCTCTTTTCATGGAAGATTATAAGATCTAAGGACAAATGTGTTTTGATCTTTGACCTTGTCATAGATCCTTTGAATTGCAAATGTTCTTCTTCAAGTTCTTCTCATATATGTTTCAGAAGTTAGTCTTCTATCATTCCCTCCTTCTTGAAGGGGAATTGTCCTCAAATTCGTATCCCTTGAATATTCTTTATCATTTATAACTTTTTTGAGAAAGCATTCCAATATTGTCTAAAATCCAATTATTAGGCACATTTGCATTCGTATTAACTATTAAAGAAGAAAAATTGTATAAGTACTTATCCAGACACAACTAACAACAAATTATATCTTACAATGTCAAAATAAGAAATTTTAACCAATTTAAATATTTAAATGTTAAAACATGAAGATCATTCAAAATATTAATACAATTACGTTTGCCTAGTGTGCCAAAAACATTCTTAATATCATATCAAATTGATAACAATTTAAAGAACTTATATTTATGATACTTAGATTTAAAAAATTAAATATATATGAATTCAATCCAAATTACTTTGTCATAAGAAAACTCTTAAATTAAACTTAATATATGGACTTTATTTTACTGAATATTAGTAACCCATTGATATTTCCATTAATAGTTAAATTTTATGATTTGAAATAATTAAAAAAATTTATGATTTTCTTCTACTTACAGATAATTTGTGGGTATCGTTATGCATCTATTGTCCGGGTAGCAATGTTTTTAGGTTTTGTCATCTTATAATCACAATCAACCGGTTCTGTTTGGTACTAATTCTTCTTTTTTAATTCATAAAAATTTATCACAGACGTCAATCTGTTAAGTTAAAAACTTTAATAATAGTTTTCAACTTTCGTTATTTTTTATGATAGAAGTACATATTCAATTGATTATGTAAAAAAATTATACTAATGACGTATAGTAATATATTATTCAACGTAATTTGTCAAATTATAACCAAAGAATCTGTGAATTAAGTTATTGTAGCATCGTCTATGAACATATTTGGGTAAAAACAAGGAATATATTAAATTAGTTGAGAAATAATTGATGGGAAGAAAGGGATTGACACATAACTTCGGTGGCAACGGATTCTCGTCCTCTCTTCCATACTTCTGACTTCAAAATATTACATTGAAAGCATCACAATAATATATTAATCTCAATCTCACCCTTTCGTTTTCTGGGATTTCAGAAAAGAAAAATTACATCTCCCTTTTTTGTTAATTGAAATTCTAAATGTGTTTTTGGAAATAAGTTATGTAAAAGTATCTGCAATCCATCCTTAAATTTAATTTTCTGTTTATGCATTAATTGAAATGTCAAAAATCTCAGTTTCTCACCCTTTTCTTCACCTTTTTGCCAGTGGTTTCTGAAAAATTTGTGATTGATAGGGATGAGTCTAAAAAATGAGTATGCGAAAAACAAGTGTAGAATAAAAAAAATAGTAAATTTTACATCGATCTTTATTTTCTACTACTTTGGTCTTACTTTTAAAAAAATAACAATTTAATCTTTTATATTTTTAAAGTGATTCAAATTGTTTCTTTGGTCAACTTAAATTAATCTTCAATCTTCATCTCAGCATTCATCTTTCACCTTTTTTTCTCTTTCTCTACCTCTCAAATGCTTTTTTGTCCATTCTCGACCATACTTAACTTCTTCCTCCCTCCCACCCACACTCAACCTCTTTTTTAACAAAAATAATAACATAAAAACAAAACAATAAAACTCGTTTCTTGAATTAATAAAGAAAAAAAACAATCTTTTTGTTATCCTTTTAGTGTTGACAAAAATAAAATCCAAAATTTTTGAGAGAGAGAGAGAGAAGAAGAATCGAATAAAAGGGAACAAGAAAGGGATAAGTATTTTTGGTGGGGAGAGAAGGGAAATAAGAATAAGGTTGATGGAATGCAGTGGAGAATGGGGAAGAAAAAGGAATACGGAGGAGGAAAACGGAAAATGAAACAAAAAAATTAATTTTGAATATTAATAGAGTTAAAATTATATTGAATTATTTTAAGAATATTAAATAAATGAACTTTTTATAACATAAAATACTCGTTAAGAGGTGCACTTTAAGTCTAACTCAATTTCATAAAACTCGTTTATAAGTTAAGGTTTGTACCTACTTATATATAATAAATTGACATTTTCTCTAATCGACATAAGACTTCCAATCCACCCCTCACAAATTAATTATTTAAGTTATAATTTTTTAATATTATTAGTTAATATATATCATTTAATTGATGTGTCCGTATTTCTTTTGTAACAATTTTCTTTTACAACTTTTACTTATATTTGTAATAACATATATTTTTGTTAAAATAATTATTATTATTTCATGATCTTCTTTAAAAAGTTAATTACTAATCTCACATGTGTATATATATAATTTTTAAATATATTTTACTATACTTAAACAGAATAATTTCACATAAATCAATTGACATGTGTTTTTGTTATTAAAAATATATAAATGTCAATTTTATTTTATTAGAAAGAAAATAACATACAAATCATATTTGACTATTTCTCTTTTAAGATGTTTTGAGATTAACAAACTCTCATCTCATCTATTTGAATTTCCTTATTTATCTTCGCGTGAAAAGTTATCTTTCACAAGAAACTTATTAGATAATTATTAAAAATTATATATTATTTAACAGTGTTATTATTTATTATATAGACATAAATTGATGTTATCAAATTGGTATTAGATGTTAAATTAGGCTTAATTAAAGTCTAGTTTCCTAAGATGAGAATAGAATTTGAACTATGGTGCTATATGCTATTAAATTCCTCTTTATTCTCAGGTTCCATATTATGGGAGAGAATGTTAGAAATTTTAACATTAATTAAATGAATGAAGAAATTATACTATACAAATTTTTTATATCATAGGCCTTTAAAACTGAAAATATTAATGAAAGATTCTAAGAGTGTGGTTCTTATAAGATATTGTCATTTAAACAAAACTTACAAAAAACATTAAAGTCTTCAAATGGATGAAACGTGATTCCTTATATCACGATAAAAACTATTTAATTATTTCAAATTGAGTATTGTATTAATTTCCTTAATGTATCTCTATTAGAGCTAGGTACGTGAACAAGTTGGCGTGTTTAGACTTAAACTTATATAAATTAATACTATAAAAAAATATGTATATATAACCTGAAATAGATGAATTTTAATTTTTATAATTATTTTTTTCAAATAGCATTTTTTTCATTTTTATATGATTTTTTTCTCTAAATGAATAATTATAATTCTCAGTCCATTTTTCTTTTATTTAATTTTCGTAAACCTGGTTTTATTTTCCTCTTTTTTCAATGGAAAACAGGGTTACAATCTCTCCCACCTCTCTTTCACAGGTTCAAAACATAAGGTATCCTCTACCCGTTATCCACGTTCAACTTATGTATGTACGACATGCGTTGTCCCATTCTATTATTAGCATTGCCACCCACGTTGACTTTTCTTATAACCTTTTGAGAAACTAGACTTTGACAACCTTTGAAAAACAGCACACCGGTTAACAACTCTCCTTATTAAACGTTAAATAATACATATTTTACATTTAAATTACAAAATTAAAATAATTTTTAAGAGATAATCTTTTATACTTTTAAAAAAATAAATAAATATCAAATGAATATAAAGTTTTTATTATTGTCAAAATATTATTTCTGATTTTAACAAGTAACAAAATAAAGAGTCATCAAATTTTATTTGACAGCAATTTCTAATATAATTACAATTCTATTGATGCTCGTTTCTTGGATTATTCTTAGCATATCGTTTTTGATTATTGGATTGAATTTTAATTTTGTGGGAGAAATTCTTCAATATGCTCCCATCTGCCACGAGACCTCGCTTCTGAATATAAAACACTTTTTTATTTGTTTTGCGAAAAGTTCCACAGAAATGGAATGGTCGAAACTTCAGTGACCAAACACGTAAGAAACAGAGGTGTTGAAAAATATGTAGTTGGCGGCTACATAACCCTAACCAGGTCTTCGTCGTAACATACGTTTTGAGAGAAAGAAAACGTCTTTGTCGTTTCACCATTGCACACTGTACCACCAACAGGCGGCACCAGTTAACGACAACAGAATCTGCATTTTCCTTGTAAACTTCAACGCGTTATTTAATGATTTCCTACTTCCAATCACCCACATGTAATATATTTATTGGTTTCTTGTAACGAATTTGTATATAATTAATCTTCGACGGGTTTCCTAGACCAGCCATAACTGTTTCTGGATTTTTCAACCTCAGTTTTTATTCAAAGCTGTTACTATTCTAGGAGAGCGAAAAAACTAAAGGAATATACTCATCATAAGTGGCCTTCGAGGAACACTCAGGAGAAAAAGTCATCTATCCCAAGCCATCGACTCCTGTTTTGAAAGCTCTGTTCGTGCCATAAATTGAGCAAAGGGATAGCCTTTCCTCTGCCTTTCTTGATCTTTCTCCACTTCCAGACCTTTCTTTCTCTCTCACCTCTTTTTATTTTCTTTCTTTAAGCTTCCATCCTAGTTTAAGTCTCAAACTAGGTGAACCTTGTTATATATAAAACACTTTCATTTGATCTTCTTGGTATTGGTCTTGTGACTCTCGAGGTATTTTAATCAGAAGATTAGTTCGTTGCTTATACAGTTGAGTTGAGTGTTTCATCAAGTAACGTATTTCTGATCGCTTCTTCTTTACAAGATTTTAACTTTGGTACCCATCGTATATACCCATATACAGAGTCATCACGGAATTTGGTGTTTTGTCCCCCAGAGAATGAAGGGCCAAAATAATCAATACCCCTTAAACTCTGTTTCCAAGTTTTTCAATGCTCAATTTCACTTTGTTCGGTTCATCGCCTATATCGTTATTCTGGGCTTTGGTATAACCATTGGGGTTATCTTCAGTTTCTATCTTAGGAACTGCAACTTTAGTCTACAATTCACGCAGTTGTCACTCTCTTCATTTCCTAGAACACAAATCCTGCCAACACCAACAGCAAAACCAGAAATATCTAATCAAACTCAAATTCAGACACAGATTCAAACTCAAACAGAAATCCTCACAGAAACTCAAACTGAAATTCAAACTGAGATTGGTCATGTAGGATTGAAGGATTTCCTTCAGCCTCCCGAAGTTGTGCATGACATGGACGATGAGGAATTGCTTTGGAGAGCTTCAATGACTGCAAAGATCCCCGATTACCCGTTTGACCGAGTTCCGAAGGTTGCCTTCATGTTCTTGACAAGGGGTCCTCTGTTTTTGGCACCTTTGTGGGAGAAATTCTTCGAAGGGAATGAAGGGTTGTATTCAATTTACGTGCACTCCAATCCGTCCTACAATGGATCACGCCCGGAGAGTCCTGTATTTGAAGGTCGAAGAATTCCCAGTAAGGTCAGTTTTTTTTTATCCAGTTCTTACATTTCCTATTCTTTTATTGTCAATTATGGAAATGACTATTTTTTGTGTGGGTGGGATCGTTAACTTAGTCAACGACAAATATATCCTAGGTACCGATCTCGGATTATCATCTACTGAGAACCTATAGCTACCATAATTGGAATGCGTCATACAGTATGCAATTTTTTGTTAGAAAAGGAAAAGATCATATGACTGTATTTCGTATTCTATATTACAGATTTCTTGTTATATTCTTGTACTTGTAGCTGTGCAAATTGTTTAATGGAAAGAACAAATTAAAAGCCACAAAAATAAGAATTCTCTATTTTATTATAATCACATTCCCCAGTTACGAGGACTGCAATGTGGGATGCTGAAGCTTATTTTCACTCTCGTCTCTGGTCAAAATTATTTTTTAAAACTTAGAAAAAGTAAAACATGGTCTAAGTTGAGCGTTCTTTTGTTGTTTAGGATCACTGGAACGTAGAACTCATATTGGACATCCGATTAAAAATAAGATGATCGTTACAAACGATCCAATACAGTAATTAGCATTCAAATTGATAGTTCATGTCCCTCCCTTCACTGGTTACAGCTAGCTGCTACTGGATTAGGGAAACATTTCCAAATTAGCAAACCCAAAGTGACAAAAGGACAATGATGTTTACTACCTTTTAGTGTAAATTGTACACCATGTCAATTCTTTACGAATTGATTTATTTGTCTTATCAGAAAGTACTCATCAATTGTGTGGATCCTCTATTACAACCTTAATGTCTTGTGTTTAAAAAAAGAGTAAAACGAATCTCAGTCCTCACATAATAGGGTACTACCGTTTTTAATTTTATTTCCATTTATCTAGTTCCAATACCGACAATTTGCTTCAATTTAGAAAGAAACATTGGTCAATAATCTTCATCTCATTATCTGCTATTGTCATAATGCAGGAAGTGGAATGGGGCAATGTGAACATGATTGAAGCCGAACGTCGCTTGCTGGCCAATGCACTCCTTGATATCTCAAACCAACGCTTTGTACTGCTGTCAGAGTCGTGCATACCACTCTTCAACTTCTCAACCATCTACACTTACTTGATGAACTCTACCCAAAACTATGTCATGGCATTTGATGATCCAAGTTCGGTTGGCCGAGGCCGGTACAGTATCCAGATGTTGCCCGATATCTCCCTTGACCAATGGAGAAAAGGGTCCCAATGGTTTGAAATGGACAGAGAGCTTGCACTAGAAGTAGTATCTGACAAAAAATATTTCCCAGTTTTTCAAGAGTACTGCAAAGGTTCATGTTACGCAGACGAACATTACTTGCCAACGTATGTGAGCATCAAGTTTTGGGAGGGGAATTCAAACAGGAGTTTAACTTGGGTTGATTGGTCAAAGGGTGGTCCACACCCTGCTAAGTTTCTGAGGTCGGAGATTACTGTCAAGTTCCTAGAGAGTTTAAGGAATCAGAAATGCAATTATAACGGAGATAGCATCAATGTCTGTTTTCTGTTTGCTAGGAAATTTGCACCTAGTACTGTGTCAAAGCTAACGAAGATTGCACCCATGGTAATGCATTTCTAATACTACCATAGGTACAAAAACAGAGGTTACCTTATGACAATTCATTCATTCTTTTTTTATCTTGTAAGTTTGTAACTTTCCGGTATAGACTTGTTTAATCAAATAGGGTGAGTTCTCCATTGGTTCCATACATCTGTTAGACTAATGAGAACTGGATGTTTCAAAAACGGTGACAGTCGAGGAAATACAAAACCAATTGAAACATTTAATGCACCTGCGTTAGACATAAAAAACATGGTACGTCTGGAAACACAAGAAAGCGAAACAAATAATTTGGATACCTCCATATTCCTTGACGGTCAAAAAAAGACAACAAATGTCAATAATTAGATAAATTTCGCTAATCAAACCAGGCATGCTTACTTTTGAAACCCTCTTCATTACAGTCGACGTCAACCATTATTGCACAGACCCAACAATGAGGTTCTTTACCCACCTGCACCAAAACATATTTTTGCCCTTCACCTCTTTTTAGAGCCCTATTATTATGTTAATAACTCCTACATTAATTTAAAGCAGCTTCAATTAGCGGAAAACCTCGAAACCAAAATCAATCTTGGCATTTAGGAAAGTGAGCGAAGGACAAGCATCAAACATATACGAGACTAAAAATAATTAGGAAAACAAAACCCTCAATAATCTGATTTACAATACTACCACCAACCATCCACACAACCTAGTTAGCACCTAGTCCCTTATTTCACTGACTCGTTCCACACGCATCTTCAGACATGGAAGGTGACTCGGAAACAGAGTCCGTCGAGTCATGACACGGCGACACCTCGACCCCACGCAACTCCTCAATCATCTTCACCACGTGGCTCATCCTGGGCCGTTGATCAGGTGCAGCTGCGGTACACGTCATCGCAATCTGAAGCAGCCCCACCATCTCTTCCTCAATATCCTTATACCTCATCAGTTCCAAATCAAACACTTCAGCTGTCCATTCTTCCCTCACCACTGACTGGACCCACCTGGGCAGGTCCACCACCCCACCGTAAGCACTACCTGCACTCTCCACCACGGAAGGGCACTTCCCAGTTAGAATCTCCAGTAGGAGCACACCGAAAGAGTACACGTCAGACTTCTGGGTCTGTTTTCGACCATCCGATGCTTCCGGCGCGCGATAGCCGTTGGGCCTCCCACCCAATGGGCCTGGCCCCGCGAAAACCGAGAGCCCAAAATCAGACACGTGCGCGTTGCCCTGCTTGTCGAGTAAGACGTTGGTGGATTTGATGTTACCGTGGGTGAGTCTAATGGACTTGCACGAGTTATGAATGAAAGCCACACCTCTCGCCGCTCCCGCTGCTATTTTCAGCCTCGTGGTCCAGTCCAGTGGGGTTCGTCCGGGTCCTCGGTTCCCTGTCGGAAGCACATCATTTCGACCATCAGGTTCCATTTAATTACACATTTGCCACTACATATATAACTTTCAATTTCCTGGTGCAAAAACCTCCTATGCACTTTTTGGACATTCAGCTGCCAAAAGATAAAGCTAAAGGCCAAATGTTGCAGGAAAAGAACATAAAGCACTATAGTTCTCCTATTCTTTAATTATTTTTTATTATTGAAAAGCAGTCCAAGACAAAGGAAAATCAGTCTGCATGTTACAATACATTGTCCCGATTCCCAGGGGTTTATGATTGTGATTTGTACAACAACTGTTCAGTTAACAGTTCCTTTATCTACAATTGCTGGAAACAATGTATTAAAAAATTACTACAACGTTGCAATGAGGGAGAAGGGAGGAATCATCATAAAGAGAACCCACCCAATGCACATGGTTCATGATCAAAATTTGAAGGAGACTCGTAAGTGGACCCCCCCATGAAACCAACTACATCTAACCTACATAGAGGGTAACCTACACACGCTCTGGGTATGGTCCTAGTTGCAACGAAAATTAATTTCAAAGCAGTTAACCCACTCCTGAGCTGAGGGGCAGCTAAAGAACAAAAAAAAATGTAAAATTTTGTTTTATTTCATTCATGTGGCCTATGACATACAAGCAGACAAACAGAAACAGTGATGAAGGTGCAAATGAAAAAACGAAATGACGTAGGTAGGTTAGAGATACCGTGAAGGAGCCAGAACAAGGTGGCATTGGGCATGTAATCATAGACCAGCAACTTCTCCTCGCGCGCAAAATAGTAAGCTCTCAAACTAACGACATTTGGATGCCTTAACCTTCCCAACACCTCCATGTGTTGCTCGAATTCCCTCTTCCCTGTAATCTGCGCGTCCTTCAGTCTCTTCACCGCAACCACGTTCCCATCATCGAGCACTGCCTTGTACGCGGTCCCAAACCCTCCCTTTCCAAGCATTTCCGCAGATGCTCGCAGCAAGTCCTCTAGTTCAAACCTTTTCTCACCCTCGAAGAACACCATGCGACCCCTCTCAAACCCTCCCTGAGCAGGGTACGGACTTGACGAATACACAATCTTCTCACTCTCAAAAAGCTTCGTTCCCTTCCCTTCTTTTAACTTGTAGTTTCTCCAGAAGTAACAATACAAAAGCAAAGACACTATTGCAAGAACCAAAACATCACCAACTATAATAGCTATAAGCGCCACCGGGCTTATTTTAGAAGCACCCTTCTCGTGGCTTTTACTACTTGACGTTGGTGTTGACGTTTTTGGCATTGAGCTTGGTGAAGATGATACCGTAGGTGTTGGGTTGTTATGGTTCTGTGGTAACAACGGCGAAGCAATGGCGCCTTCTGATCCGGGTTTGGTTGGGTCGGATGCGCATTTTTTAACTGGAGCACCACAGAGAAACGGGTTTTGCCCGAACGATGATTCGGGGAAACTCGATAACGCTTTGGGTATCTCGCCGGAGAGGCGGTTGCCGGAGACGTTGAATTCTTGGAGGTCGGGGAGGTTGAAGGCAGGAATGTGGCCGGAGAACTTGTTTCCGTCGAGGCGGAGAGTAAGGAGGTGGGTCAAGTGGGAGACCGTCGCCGAAATCTCGCCGGAGAAGTTGTTGTTGGACAGATCGAGTCGGTAGAGGCGAAAGAGCGACGTGACGGTGCCTGGAAACTCGCCGGAGAAGGCGTTGCGAGACAAGAAGAGGAGTTTGAGGGCGGTGAGGTTGGAGAGGTCGGGAACGGGACCGGAGAAATGGTTTCCTTTGAGACTGAGAACTCGGAGCTGAGTTAGAGAAGTCAAGGGATGAATGGAGCCTTGGAGGTCGAGGTTTTCGAGAACGAGTCGCGAGACACGGTCGCCAATGCACGACACGCCGCTCCAGGAACAGGGGTTGGTGCTGCTGGTATTCCACGTTGTGAGCTTCTGGGAAGTGTCTGAAGCGGTTTTGAAGGCCACGAGAGCGTCAAAATCTGGGTTACTGGAACCTTGAACCGTGAGAAGAAGAAAATGAAAAACCAGAAAAGGAGCAAGGTGAGAGAGTCTTGCTGCCATTGTTACTCTCAGAGATAGAGAGAGGGAGAGAGAGAGAGAGAAAGTAGCGAGAGAAGAGTGTTTGCGTTTGAGGCTGTGTAAAAAGGTTGGTGTTAAATGTGGAATTAATGTGAAAATGAAAGGGCTTAACGGTAATGGAAGGAGAGTAATAATTTGGGTGGAGTTATTGTTATGGAGAGAGGGATTAATTGAAATGAGCGTATTGTGTTAATGCAGTTCGTGGTTTTGGTGGTTTCGGAATACTGACACATCGTTCTGCCTCAAAAGACTATACTAATATGCAACTTTTTGCTGTTACGTTCAACTGAAAGACCACTCTGTCGTTACTGTTCTCAAATGTTTATGACCAATAATGAATTGTGTTATTATTGGTAAGTAGTGGTACTAATCTTTTATTATTTTCTAATACGTTTGATGGAGACTTCATAATTTATTACTTTAGTTTCTATCACTTTTCACGGTACCACATCTAAGAATAATTCTAGGTACTTTTTTTCAAAAATTTATGTATAGTTATTAATATACGCGATTATACCATACTACTTACTAATATGCTTCGATTATAATATTTTGTTGATTTAATTTTGAAAAATTAAGCAGTAGCAGAAGATAAATCTGGGATCCAATAGTAAGTTGAATTATAGTATTATGGATGATAATCGGCTTCACATTTTGGTTTTGGACTTACATGCACGTGTTGTCCCATTTCAACGAAGCATTAAATACTTCTCTTTCTGCAAATGTTGAGCGTTTTCTTCTTCTCCGTCCTTTCTCCATCAAAATCTTCTTCATATTTTTTTTGCCCGTCCATGGGGAACTTCACTTTTTATGTTGCATAGCTTTGCATCGAGAAATGAAGAGTGGAGGACCAAAAACGGAGTTCAAATATGCTATAAATAAAGCTCAATATGACAGAGATAGATCTTGGACTCAGCTGCCAAACACTTGTTTATTTAATCTTTTGAACTAATACTCAATTATTCATTTTTTATTGCTAATTGCTAGAAGAATTGTTCAGAACTGAGGAGATCCGTGAGAAGCTACCTTTCTCTCTCCCCCTCTATGTGATCCGTACTAGAATCAGTCTGACACCAGCTTACTCTATCATGCCATATTGATTAAAACACGACTCTAGTGCTTAGTTCACATAACCAATCGATTAAAATTGAAAAGAGTATTATTTAAATAATTCTCTCTAAATTTAAGCCTTTATATGTATGTATAACTTATATTAAATAACTTTTTTATAAATAATTGTTATTTAAAATTTTCGATGTAGATGTTCTCACACGTTTCGTACCATTTAATTTGTGTTTAGTATACTTGAAATAATTTGAAAAATAAGAGAAAGAGATATAAGAAATAGTCAAAATGATATTGTTTATCTGAAATGAAATAGAGCAGGAAAAATGGTGAAATTTAGGTGTTCTGTGTTTAATAGAAAAGAAAATAGTTTTCTTTATGTATGACTATTATATTCATGGATTTTATTTTAATTTTTGTGTATAAATATCGTATGTTTAAATGATTTACATAATGAATCATGTAGGAATGATAATATTTTTATGTAATCTATTTACATAAAAATCAGGGTTTCGCAATCATATAATGGATTACGTTTCAGTTATTTGGACCTAGACAGTATCCGATAACAAACAATGTCAAAACTACACACAGAAAGTCATGAAAAAAAAAATTCATGTTTATGCTTTCATATGCTTTGTGTACTGTACCAACTATATTTAATAGGTCAAATTGTCTTACGCTCTACAAATACAAGACATTAATGATTAATTATTGGATTTGATTACCCAAAATATATTGGATTAATCAATGGACGTAACTGTCAGAAGTCTTATAAGTAGACAATTGATGTCCAGGTCCCCTTATAAGTAGACAACTGATGTCCACATACAATGATTTTTTTCTATTCCAATAAAATATAGACCTCTTTATGAAACATATATTTTTGAATGTCGGAATGTAGGTCAACAACCCACTGGAGAGTGGATCGTGTTCTCGAAGAGGATTGAAGATTAAAAGAGAGCAGAGCAAGGAAGGACGACCGACCCTCGGACCAATTCAACCGAAACATTTTGGCGCCCACAGTGGGGCCGAGCGGCATCCCCATAAGCCATGAAGAACCAGACGCGCGCTCGGTCTGGACATCGCTACTTCGGATCAACATCAGTTTTTGCAACTAGAGTAAAAAATTCCGTAATAATTCCTAGAGGCACGTCTTTTGTTTTAAGAACTTTTAGGAAGATTCAACCCTACATCCAACCTTGACAATTTAAAAATTATAATATAGTTGTTTAACTTACCGTTCAACCTTGTCAGGTTCTACCAACTCTTAAATTATAAAATAAAATTATAAAATATTATGCACACATGGTTCAGAACTGCGTTCAACCTTGTCAGGTTTTACCAACTCTTAATTTTAAATTATAAAATATTTTTCAGAACTGCGTTCAACCTTATCAGGTTCTACGGACTCTTAATTTTAAATTATAAGATATTATGCACAGGATGGTTCAGAGCGTTCAACCTTGTAGTTCTAACGACTCTTAATTTTAAATTATAAAATATTATGTGTAGGAAGATTCAGACCTTAACTTTGTTCCAATGCCTTTTCATTATAAATATTTTTGGAATGAAAATCTCTTAGCATTTTCTGTTTAGTTTAAGGAACAGATCCAAAGAGAACTCCTAGAGTTCGTCGCTGGGTACATAGAGCAATGAAGACTTAAAGCATTGAAGATAGACTTCCTAAATACAATGTGAGCGACCTCATTTAAAGCTCATAATAATCCCTACGCACCTCTTTTAATAAAGAGCTTGCTCGGACTTGGGAGACTTATGTATTATATGAAGTATACAGATCGGAATTGATTGTCATTAAGCAGGTCAACAACCCATTGGAGTGGATCGCGTTCTCGGAAAGGATTAAAGATCAAAAGAGAGCAGAGCAAGGAAGGAAGGACGACCGATCCTCGGACCAATTCAACCGAAACACTTTATAATCTATTCGTCAATAAGAAATGGACTTTACCTCATTCAATGATAAAGAATTGATTTATAAAATTGGTTTATAATATTAATATATTATAATTTTATTTTATCTTGTAAGATTTTTAAAACATTTTTTATACTAAAATATCGTATATTTACATAGAAAACATGAAATGTGAAAATAAAAAAGATATAATGTGATAGACTTAAACCTCAACTAAGATATACTATTGTAACTTTAATATTATATTGAGGTAATAAAAATTATAATCAATTGAATCTTACACAACAAACTCTGTTAAAAAGAATCAATTTATTCGGTTAATTATGTCGTAAGTGCACCTTTGCAGAGTTACATCGAGAAGAATCAATTTATTCTGTTAGGCTTTGTTCACTTGAATGGATTTGGAGGAGAATGATTTAGGAAATTTGAGAGGATTTGAAAGTAAATTTTTTGTTGTTTATTTGACGTGATAAATTAAAAAAATTTACTTCCAAATTTACTCTCATTTATCTCCAAATTCACTCAAATAAACAAAAAAAGATTTATCTTCAAATCCCTTCAATCACTCTTTTCCAAATCCATTCAAGTGAAGAAAGCGTTGTAAGTGCACTTTTGCAAGGTTAGACTTTAGTTAGGCATGGGTGCATTCTTATTTAGTTTTCTCATATCTTTTTTCTTTACAAAAGATCAATTCATCAACATTATTCGTTTTCTTAATTTAATATCAAGAGCTTGATCTCTTACAATGGTCTCTGCTTCCGCAACATCTCACATTTCCCTCCCTTTTCAAAACTCTTCTAACCCATCAACTTTTATTTTCTACCCTAAGAAAATTTCTTAGTTTGGTAGCAACAAATTCTTGTAATCAAAAGTTTATAATTCTTGAAATTTCTTGATGGCACAAATGTGCCTCTAAAGTTTGTCACTTCTGAAGATGAAGCAACTACCAACGTTAATCCTCAGTTTACGAAAAACATCATCATCTAATATTTATGTGACTTATCGCTTTGATGCCTTAAATATTGTCAAGCATGCTCAGAGATGGTGGGCTTCAACTCCACATCTGAAATATATAAAAAGTTTACAATATGTTACTAAGGTAAATGCAGCTCGCTTAATTTCCGTATAAAAAACGCTGACTAATTTTTTTACTCGTTCTACAAAATGTTTGGTCGTTGGTCTACGGATTGACATGTGATCCACATAAATTTATTATAAACATTATTTTTATTTAATTAAATTAGTAGAAATAATATTTTTATAAGCCCATCTCTTAAAATAAGTTATATTCATGATTTCATAATTTATAATTTTTTAAATACAAGTTTGTTGAAAATAGAAATAACTTTGAATTATACTGAAACACAAACGAGAGAGTTACTTTGAATGTACTAAACACAAGTGAGCGAGCTACTTTAGATGACTGAAGAAGAAACATATGTTGTGCTAGTTTGTCTGGATTTTAGAAATTTTGGTTCACGTTTTTCTTTAACTCTTATAAATATATTTAAATAACTAATTAACGTTTATATAATTAATTAATATAAATATAAATAAACTTAATCTTTGTTAAAAATATTTAATAAAAATATTTTTAAAAATTCATATGTAAATTAATTTTTTTTGAAGTTGAAGAGATAAAATTATTTAATTTTTAAAAAATTAAAACTAAATTGAGACAAAATAAAATGCAGATAAAATTGAAGACTAATGTAATGACATGACATTTAGTGTCAAGTTATATTATCATTGTTAGGTGATACTGTGTCAATTTGACATATGTCAATTTTTTTAAATAATAAAATAAATAAATAATAAAAAATATTTAAAAGTTATTTAAACAATTCAAAAAAAATCTGACATATAACATCTCTTTACCCGTATTAGTAGGAAACTAATGAAAATAATCTAATTGCTTCAGTTTTAAGAAAATCAAGACAAAATAAAAAATAAAAAACTTATACGAGAAAAGTTATAAAAGATAAGGACCATCTATTTAATTAAATCTTTAAAAAACAATTAAGCCCAGGTACGAAGGTTTTTTTGACGGTATGAATTTTTGGCTCGACTTTATATGGGTCAAGTCAAGATATTTAACGTCAGCTTTAAGTTTTAAGCTGTGTCACATCATTATCCATTAATTTCGTTAACTTATATTTAACGAAAGGGACCAATCTGACCCACTATTTTAAAAGTTAGGACTAATTTAAAACACTTTTATAACGAGGGACTAAATTGAGATTTTTCAACCAAAGTGGGGACTAAATTGGCTATTAAACCTTATATGTATGTATAACTTATATTAAATAACTTTTTTATAAATACTTGTTATTTACAATTTTCGATGTAGATGTTCTCACACGTTTCGTACCATTTAATTTGTGTTTAGTATACTTGAAATAATTTGAAAAATAAGAGAAAGAGATATAAGAAATAGTTAAAATGATATTGTTTATCTGAAATGAAATAGAGCAGGAAAAATGGTGAAATTTAGGTGTTCTGTATTTAATAGAAAAGAAAATAATTTTCTTTATGTATGACTATTATATTCATGGATTTTATTTTAATTTTTGTGTATAAATATCGTATGTTTAAATGATTTACATAATGAATCATGTAGGAATGATAATATTTTTATGTAATCTATTTACATAAAAATCAGGGTTTCGCAATCATATAATGGATTACGTTTCAGTTATTTGGACCTAGACAGTATCCAATAACAAACAATGTCAAAACTACACAGAGAAAATCATGAAAACAAAGAAGTTTATGTTTGATTATCTAAAATATATTGCATTAATGGTTAATCGATTAATCAATGGACGTGACTGTTAGAAGTTTTATAAGTAGACAATTGATGTCCAGGTTGCCTTATAAGTAGACAACTGATGTCCAGATACAATAACTTTTTTCTATCCCAATAAAATATAGATCTCTTTATGAAACATATCTTTAAATGTCGAAGTGTAGGTCAACAACCCATTGGAGAGTGGATCGCGTTCTCGGAGAGGATTGAAGATCAAAGAGAGCAGAGTAAGAAAGGACGACCGACCCTCGGACCAATTCAACCGAAATATTTTGGCGCCCACCGTGGGGCCGAGCGGCATCCCCATGAAGCCACGAAGAACCAGACGCACGCTCGGTCTCGACATCGCTGCTTCGGATCAACATCAGTTTTTGCAACTAGAGTAAAAAATTCCGTAATAATTCCTAAAGGCATGTCTTTTGTTTTAAGAACTTTTAGGAAGATTCAACCCTACATCCAATCTTGACAGGTTCCAGTTTTCATTATAATTTAAAAATTATAATATAGTTGTTTAACTTACAGAGTTGCGTTCAACCTTGTCAGGTTCTACCAACTCTTAAATTATAAAATAAAATTATAAAATATTATGCACAGATGGTTCAGAACTGCGTTCAACCTTATCAGGTTTTACCAACTCTTAATTTTAAAGTATAAAATATTGTTCAGAACTGCGTTCAACCTTATCAGGTTCTACGGACTCTTAATTTTAAATTATAAGATATTATGCACAGGATGGTTCAGAGCGTTCAACCTTGTCAGGTTCTAACGACTCTTAATTTTAAATTATAATATGTGCAGGAAGGTTGAGACCTTAACTTAGTATAAGGAATGGATCCAAAGAGAACTCCTATAATGAAGACTTAAAGCATCAAAGATAGACTTCCTAAATACAATGTGAGCGACCTCATTTAAAGCTCATAATAATCCCTACGCACCTCTTTTAATAAAGAGCTTGCTCGGACTTGGGAGGCTTATGTATTATATGAAGTATACCGATCGGAATTGATTGTCATTAAGCAGGTCAACAACCCATTGGAGTGGATCACGTTCTCGGAAAGGATTGAAGATCAAAAGAGAACAGAGCAAGAAAGGACGACCGACCCTCGAACCAATTCAACCGAAACACTTTGTAATCTATTTGTCAATAAGAAGTGGACTTTACCTCATTCAATGATAAAGAATTGATTTATAAAATTGGTTTATAATATTAATATATTATAATTTTATTTTATCTTGTAAGATTTTTAAAACATTTTTTATACTAAAACATCGTATATTTACATAGAAAACATGAAATGTGAAAATCAAAAAGATACAATGTGATAGACTTAAACCTCAACTAAGATATACTATTGTAACTTCAATATTATATTGAGGTAATAAAAATTATAATCAATTGAATCTTACACAACAAACTCTGTTAAAAAAATCAATTTATTCGGTTAATTATGTTGTAAGTGCACCTTTGCAGAGTTACATTGAGAAGAATCAATTTATTCTGTTAGGTTTTGTTCACTTGAATAGATTTGGAGGAGAATGATTGAGGGAATTTGAATTTGAGAGGATTTGAAAGTAAATTTTTTGTTGTTTATTTGACGTGACAAATTAAAAAAATTTACTTCCAAATTTACTCTCATTTATCTCTAAATTCACTCAAATAAACAAAAAAAGATTTATCTTCAAATATCTTCAATCACTCTTCTTCAAATCCATTCAAGTGAAGAAAGCGTTGTAAGTGCACATTTGCATGATTAGACTTTAGTTAGGCATGGTGCATTCTTATTTAGTTTTCTCTTATCTTTTTTCTTTACAAAAGATCAATTCATCAACATTATTCGTTTTCTTAATATAATATCAAGAGCTTGATCTCTTAGGTCTCTGCTTCCGCAACATCTCACATTTCCCTCCCTTTTCAAAACTCTTCTAACCCATCAACTTTTATTTTCTACCCTAAGAAAATTTCTTAGTTTGGTAGCAACAAATTCTTGTAATCAAAAGTTTATAATTCTTGAAATTTCTTGATGGCACAAATGTGCCTCTAAAGTTTGTCACTGCTGAAGATGAAGCAACTACCAACGTTAATCCTCAGTTTACGAAAAACATCATCATCTAATATTTATGTGACTTATCGCTTTGATGCCTTAAATATTGTCAAGCATGCTCAGAGACGGTGGGCTTCAACTCCACATCTAAAATATATAAAAGGCTTAATACCCTATTTTGTCCCCAGCTCGACAATGTCAAATTAGTCCATCCTTTAAAAAGTGCGTCAATTACGTCCTTACTTAATAAAATTTATATCAATGAAATCCTTTCCGTTAAATCCGTACAAACGGCGTTAATTATTTCTCTCTCTTCTATTAACACCGTTTGTACGGATTTAACGGAAGGGATTTCATTGATATAAATTTTATTAAGTAAGGACGTAATTGACGCACTTTTTAAAGGATGGACTAATTTGACATTGTCGAGCGAAACTGGGGACAAAATAGGATCTTAAGCCTATATAAAAAGTTCACAATATGTTACTAAGGTAAATGCAGCTCGCTTAATTTCCGTATAAAAAACGTTGAGTAATTTTTTTACTCGTTCTACAAAATGTTTGGTCGTAGGTTTACGGATTGACATGTGATCCACATAAATTTATTATAAACATTATTTTTATTTAATTAAATTAGTAGAAATAATAATTTTATAAGCCCATCTCTTAAAATAAGTTATATTCATGATTTCATAATTTATAATTTTTTAAATACAAGTTTGTTGAAAATAGAAATAACTTTGAATTATACTGTAACACAAACGAGAGAGTTACTTTGAATGTACTAAACACAAGTGATCGAGCTACTTTTAGATGACTGAAGAAGAAACATATGTTGTGCTAGTTTGTCTGGATTTTAGAAATTTTGGTTCACGTTTTTCTTTAACTCTTATAAATA
The DNA here is from genome assembly GCF_029865625.1 of Vigna umbellata. Lineage (NCBI taxonomy): Eukaryota > Viridiplantae > Streptophyta > Magnoliopsida > Fabales > Fabaceae > Vigna > Vigna umbellata. The sequence goes on along the minus strand of NC_142172.1, from coordinate 46,300,455 downwards.
TATTTAAATAACATAATTAATATTTATATAATTAATTAATATAAATATAAATAAACTTAATCTTATTAAAAATATTTAATAAAAATATTTTTAAAATTTCATATATAAATTTTTTTTTTGAAGTTGGAGAGATAAAATTATTTTATTTTTAAAAAATTAAGACAAAATAAAAATGCAGACAAAATTAAAACTAATGCAATGACACGACACTCAGTGTCAAGTTACATTATCATTGCCACGTTTGACATATGTCTATTTTTTTAAATAATAAAATAAATTAAAAATTAAAAATATTTAAAAGTTATTTAAAAATTTCAAAAGAATCTGACATGTAACATCTCTTTACCCGTGTTAGTAAAAAACTAATGAAAATAATATAATTGCTTCAGTTTTAAAAAATCAAAACCTAGAGACAAAATAAAAAATAAAAAACTTATATGAGAAAAGTTATAAAAAATAAGGACCATCTATTTAATTAAATCTTTAAAAAACAATTAAGCCCAGGTACGAAGGTTTTTTTGACGGTATGAATTTTTGGCTCGACTTTATATGGGTCAAGATAAAGGAGTTTCCTTTTTTTTATCTGAATTTTTGTCTTTAATTTCTATAATGTGTGAAAGGATCAACATATTCTTATTATACTTAAATATATTATAAATTATATAATTCAAAAATATTTTGTTAATATTTCAAATTATAAATTCTATAACATAGGTCTTAAATATGAAGTATTATAACTTAGATACGCAGACAAATATATATATATATATATATATATATATATATATATATATATATATATATATATATATATATATATTATGGAAATGAAAGAAAAAAAATTATAGAATACATAAATAAAAACCCTAAAATCAAAAGGCATAACGAACCATGAATAAAATTGGGGAGTGGTGACATTTATTGATCATCTATTGGTATTCAGCTAAACAAACAAATTGCAATCAATATATCTTATCCAATTAAATTTAAAATTTGATTTTTATAATTTGAATCTTATTGTATATCATCAAAAAACAACATATATCTGTAAACAACACGTTACAGACACTAATCAGTAGGATACGTAGTGAGACGTGTAAGTGGTGTGATCAGAGGAACTAGGAGGAGATCTTGGAGGTGAAGATAGATAAGGTTTTGGTGGTATTTGCAACACCTCCAAGCTTCCTTCCATCATATCTACCACTCTACTCATTGCTGGCCTCTTTGATGGCTCTGTCTGAATACACCACAAGCTCACAATAATCAACTTTCGTATCATTTTTCTATCACTTTCACTTTTTATGCTTCCCAGTCTACCCTCCTCATTCAGCTCAAGACGCTTGTAAACCCACTGTGGAAAATATACTTCGCTTGAACCTTCACCTTCAACATTCTTATTCATCTTTGCCCCCACCATTTCCAAAACCACCATCCCATAGCTATATACATCAGATTTATGAGAGACTCCTCCAAAATTTCTAGAAAATACCTCAGGAGCAATATATCCTATAGTCCCCCTAGTTCCCAATAAGGACACAATACTTTCCTTTTTCTGACATATCTTAGCCAGTCCAAAGTCTGAAATCTTGGGACAGAAATCCTCATCAATCAATATATTGTGAGGCTTTATATCAAAATGCAAGATTTTAGTATTGCATCCTCTGTGTAAATACTCTAATCCTCGAGCAATGCCAATCGCAATATTGTGGATGGTTTTGCAGGTTAATCGAAGACTAAGCTTATGTGGATCCTTGTCTTCATATAAGAACTTCTCTAGAGATCCATTAGGCATGTATTTATATATGAGAGCTCTTTTAGAACCTTCCTGACAGAATCCTAGTAAACTAACAATGTTAACGTGAGAAGTGAGACTGATGCTGGCAACCTCGTTGATGAATTCCTCACCGTTACCTTTGGAGTCGCTTAAGATTTTCACTGCCACGAGGCTTCCATCGTTTAACTTGCCCTTGTAGACGCTACCATAGCCTCCTTCACCCAATTTGTTTCTGAAGGAGTTGGTGGCCTTCTTTATCTCTGAATAACTGTATCTTTTGGCTGCAAGATGACCGTGGGTGTTCAGAAACATCTCAATGATCTGGTGGGTGGGGTTTCTCTTGTTGTAATAGCGTCTTCTAATGTACCAACCACCCAAAACTATAACTCCGAGTGCTCCACTCACGCATGCAACTGCACAGTTTATACATAACAATTTAGAAAAATAAAGTATACTGTTATTTTTACAACCAACTATACATACTGTACATTTATTATTTTACTTTTTTTTTCTTTATAAATACAAAAAAGAAAATATTTTTTAATGACCAAATATATTCTAAAATGCATCTAAATGTTAAAAAACATTTTTCAAATATTTATGGACACCAAATAAGTAGCATTAACAGTTAATATACACTTAAGGAAAAATTGATAAATTTATATGTTTTATATATGATGTGATAAGAAGAGAGATATAGAAGGAAAAATCAAGTATGTAATAAGTATATAGATAAAATCAGGTTTATAGGTTATATGATGTGATAAGAAGAGAGACAAGAAGAAAGATATATGTAATGTGGATAAAATGAATGTGTATATATGCACGGTTACTTCTTTTGTATCATTTTGTATCCATTTGATTAAAAGAAAAAATATTTTTCACTGGTTAAAAATAACATGTGTATAAATTAATTTATAGAAAAAATAAAATTTTCAACTTATAACTGAATTACTAAATTAGTTTAAGACAATAAATTTCTCAGTAATTTATATTTGGTTTCATAATACTTGTACTAAAAAAATAGTTGTTGTAATAAAAAATATCAAAAATACTAAATTAAGAAAAAAAAGCAATTATTTAAGCCTTTTTTTATATATGTTTTTAGAACCTATATTCCTATTTACAATAGTTTAAGGTTTAATCCTTTTCGACATCCCTATTTATGTACGAATGTCTCAATTGGGTCCTCGTTTTCTAAAGTGTATCAAAATAATTGATATCAATTGAGTCGTTTCCGTTAAGTTGGCTGGACGGCGTTAAAAAAATTGATGAGTGGATGCTGAGATGACGAAAGAACGCTCGTCCACCAGCGAACAAACGCTCGTCCATCAGCGAACGAACGCTCGTCGACTACCGAACGAACGGTCGTCCAGTGTGGAACGAACGGTCGTCCAGCAGTAAGAGGTCGACGAGCGTTCGTTCTCTGGTGGACGAGCGTTCGTTCGCTGGTGGACGAGCGTTCGTTCGTCATCTCAGCATCCACTCATCAATTTTTTTAACGCCGTCCAGCCAACTTAACGGAAAGGACTCAATTGATATCAATTTTCAAAATTAGGGACCATCTTGATACACTTTAAAAAACGAGGATCCAATTGAGACATTCGTACGTAAATAGGGATGTCGAAAAGGATTAAACCATAGTTTAACTATTGCTCACTTGACAATAGGACGAAAATAAACCCTGTATACAATATTATTAGTAAAGGGTCGAACGAAGAGATTTAATACATACCTGCTATCACTATAAGACGAGTTTTTGTTGATTTCTTTCCTGAAAAATTACAAAAATATGCAAATATTTCTTAGTTCGCACAGCAACATAATCAGATAAGAAAACAAATTATTATATAGAATAAATGGGGAATTAATTAACATGTAAATGATAAAAATAAAAATAAATATAAAACAAATTAGAAAATAAGGTTAAAAAAAAGAAAAACATATTTTTTACCATGTGTGTAATTGGTCCGTTTCAAATACTTTTCTAAAAAATAAATTTAAATGAGTCAATAAAATAATAAGACATGATGATGTAGTATAAAAAAAATTGTTATGAAAGTGGTTAACATAATCCTTAAAAAAATGTGACTTGTACGTCTCTTAAAAAAGTTTGAAATTACTAAAAAAAACCTTATTTAAACACTACATACCAAGTCAAACGAGGTTTTGAGATAAGACAGGATAAAATAAAAACTAGTTCAAATGCCTGACAAACATATCTTACGTAGTGAATCTACAACAAACAGAATTATATATAAATTTTGTGACATTAAAATAGTTATTTAAAGAATTATTTAATGTTTTTACATATCAAAACATTTGTAAATCTTCTTAAAATAAATCAAATCTCAAAAGCATCTTATTCTAAAATACTGTAAAATTATTGCATTTTTTTAGTATTAAACATCATAATTATAAGTCGACGAGACTCCAGCACAGCGACGGTGGTAGAATAGATTTTAATGTTCAAGGATCATGTTTGATAGATTTTTGTATCATGTAACAGAGGGAACGAACCTTGGTCACAGTAAAACATTCCGGTGTTGTCAACTCGACATTGGCCTCCATCAGCATACAGACACCTAGAACAGTTCTGAGATAATTCTATTCCAATTTCGATTTCATAAGTTACGTACTTGAAAGGGTCGTTGGGATCAAGATCCACAGACTGCACGTCGAAGCTTGTAGGAAGCTGAACCATTGTACATCCTTTGAGGTGACTGTAGCTGGAAGAAGGGTCGGTGTCCACCAGTGAATATAGTGTTTCGTTTCTGCAAATTGCTGAGTTAGAAACAGAGTTGTTTGGTGGAGCACTGAGGGCGGGTCTACATCTGAGTACGTCTACGTAATGATTTAAACGAGAAGTCTTAGCCAAGGGTGAGCTGACTGTGAAAGTATAGTTGTGGTTGAAGGTTTCACAACTTCGTTGTAGCAAAAAGTCGCGGAGTTCATCGTCTTTGACGGTGATCTTAAACTGCTCGAGCTTCACAATATCAAACCATTTATTGCTGTTTTTAATGGTTTTTTGGGCCCCTGGTTCGTGGTCATCACAGCCATGTATCACCAACATGCCACAGTCTCGGTGACGTATGTCGGTGAAAGGAAAACTGATGTTGCCGAGATCGCCGCAGTTAATCACGGAAGGACAGCTACCACCCAATACCCCTTGTACAAGGCATGCAAACAAAACGACTCCAGACACATGAAGTGCAGCCATCTTTGGGTTGGTTATTTCTGGAGAGTGCTACAGTAGTCTCTTGATTGGGATCAACCTAAGTCTTATTGTAATGGCCTCCTCAAAGAAAGTGCGTGAAGAACAGAGGAAACAGAGGTCACCACGGAAATGTCAGCAACAGACAAGAAAAGGAAAACGACCAAACAGTGTTGTTGTTATTTTCCACCGCACTGACTTTGACATTGCAGCCGTTTCTGACTGAGTCAACATGCAACAATATTATTATTACATTGAACCTAAGATCAAACCAGTTCAAAAGTCTATTTTGTCGAGTCTCTGCGGCGCAAACTCACGTAGTTACTGTATAACTTCCGGTAAATCACTGCTACAGTTACAATTATTGCTCTATTTTAGAAAGTAAGACACAAAGAAGGAGAATAGTGTGTTATAAATTTGAAATACTGTAACATTTACTTCATCTTATGTAGTATCCTAGCCTACAAGTCACAAATTACAATGTCTCACTTGATAAATGGATGGGAGAAGTGGAAGGAGAAGACAATACAGGTTTAGGTGGAATTTGCAATAACTCTACTTTGCTTTCTAGCATTTCCAACACTTTACTTATGGCAGGTCGGGCTGAAGGATGAGTTTGTATGCACCATAAGCCCACAATTGCCATCTTTCTTACCAGTTTTTCATCACTTATATTTCGCATGTTTTGTAAGCCAAGTTCTTGCTTTGATTCAATACGATTGTATATCCAATCGGGAAAGTAAATTTCGCTTGAGGGGTCTAGCCCAGTTATAGTGTTCTTCTTTCCTCCAATCATTTCTAAGATCATCATTCCATAACTGTAAACATCTGATTTATGCGATACTACACCAAAATTTCTAGAAAAAACTTCTGGAGCAATATAGCCTGCTGTTCCTCTAGCACCAAATATTGACACCATACTTTCTTTTCGGGAGCAAATTTTTGCCAGACCAAAATCTGAAATCTTGGGATTGAAATTCTCATCCAACAGAATGTTATGAGGTTTGATGTCAAAGTGTAAAATTCTAGCATTGCAGCCTTTATGCAAGTATTCCAGTCCTCTAGCAACACCAATTGCAATATGATACAACATTTGATAGTCCAATTGATGATGTGTGATTAGAGCATTTTCTTGATAGATAAGTTTTTCAAGTGATCCATTGCACATAAACTCATAAACCAAAGCTCGTTTAGAACCATCGCAACAGAACCCCAAAAGGGTGACAATGTTAATATGAGAAGTTCTGCTAATACTAGCAACTTCATTGATGAATTCTTCTCCGTCATCTTTTAATTCGTTTAGGATCTTCACAGCAACGTAACGTCCATCCTGTAATTTTCCCTTGTATACACTACCGAATCCTCCTTGGCCTAGTTTGTTTCTGAAACAGTTGGTCACTTTCTTTATCTCAGAATAACCATACCTCTTAGTCTGAAGGGCTCCATGTTTTTTCAGAAAGACCTCAATCCGTTGATTGGTTGGATTTTGCTTCTTCCTTCTTGTATAGTAGATCTTGACCATCGCTATCAGTAAAACAACTGTAACAGCTGGAGAGGTTTTTCGTATCAGAAAGATTGTTTAAAAAGAATTAGAAAGAAATCCTATACAGAGAAACAGAACGATTTCGGTTATATTTAAGACTGAAGAATTTCAAGTAAGCAATGACTAATTAATGATTTCAATGCAAGCCAATCCATCTAAGATACAAAAGAAGCCTAAACTCAGTATAGATTGGCAGCTAATTTTGATATTATGGCTGCTTCAAAGATCAGTTTGCTAATGGTGTTCAGCTTTTAGTAATCAAGAACAATGAAGAGCTAGAATAATGCTAAAGTTTTCTAATGCCTAACTACTGCTGCTGAGTTGAAGACTTTGGACATTGGAGTGCAGGGCTTAGGCCAATCACGGTCGTAAGCAAGTCGGGGAAATCTGGATAAGGATAGAGATTGAATTTTTTGTTCCAGGATGCATAAAAGAGATAGATAAAAGACCAAGTTAAAAGGAAACGAAAAACTGATTGGATTATACACTTTGATAAGGAAGCAATGTGAACAGAAAAATAATCCAATTCCTACTTTTTTTTGTAATAATAATATTAAATATAATACTATAAACGATCCTTAATTATGACACTAACTGGTTAAACTTTAAGATATGACTTGTACCATTGTTAACTATTTAGCATTTTATACGAAGACAGAAGAGAATAGTCTACCATTACAACAAACTAACACATATATTAAGAAGCCCCAAATTACTTTTGTAAAGTTATAAAGAGTGAGCACATTTATTTAATAAGTGGTGTGTTAGTAAACGAAAACACTTAACTATGTTACCAAAAGTAAATTATTTTAATTAATAAATAAATAATAACAAAAAAACCATAATGAAAGAAATTTCTCAAATTCTAATTTAGACCAATTAAAAGGAAAATTAATCTATATGCATCACCTGATGCGAGTCCCAGTACCATTTTCGTAACCCAGCTTCTGCTCCCTGCAGATGTTAGAATATGGTTAATAACTATTTTTGTTAGAATTCTTTGAAACAAAATCAATCGTTAAAATTAGCCTTCGAAAAAGAACACAAATACAGAGCAACCGTATATGTTCTAATTTTACTTTTTAGCATATCATCTACCTTTCGCTAATTTCTGATAGAGTATACTGTATATGTAGGTGGTAAAAATGTAAAGTATTTCTGAATACCTGTGCCGCAATAGAATTTTCCTTCATTGTCAAGTAAACATCGTCCTTTTCCATCACCAAGACACCTTTCACATTCATTCGATAACTGAACTTCAATAGCAGTAGTACTGATTACAAATTGAAAGGGGTCGTGGGTAATTCTTCCTTCTACAGGAAGCTGAACGGTTGAGCATGATGCTAAAGAGCGGGGCCACTGGAAACCCGGAGGAGTTAGTATATTTGGATGGCCATAGAAGATGTCGAACTCAGAACAGTTTGAATATTTATGAAAATCCTTGGAAAGGGAGGGTTTCAGGGACTGACTGCATCTGAAGATGGTGATATTGTATTTGTTGACGAAAGAAGCTAAAGGAGAGGAGTGAGGAAGAATAACATACTTGCTGAACGCTTTGCAACTTCTGTTTTGCAAATAACGTTCTTGTTCATCATCTGAGATAAATATGGTACGAGGTTCTACCCTTAGAACAGAGTACGAGGTTGATGTGGAGGTGCCTAGTTTGATAGTTTTGGGAGAGGAAGGAGGAAGTTGTTGACAGCCATGTATAGCCAATAAGCCGCAGTGTTGTTGCTCGGTGGTTGTGAAAGGAAACCGAATGCGCCCAAGAAATCCACAGTCCGAATATGGTGGACACCTTCCATTCTGAGCTGAAACAATCAGCAGAAGCTGTGACAAAAATACTATTAGCGATTTCAAAACAAGAACCCAGGCCATTATTTCAATTTGCAAAATAATATGGTAGAATTTCTTAAAAACATTAAACGCATTCAATGCATCAAACATGAGAAAATCCCCTTTTCTAAGTGGAGGTAGTGACGAACTTCAAGAGTTTATAATTAAGAACACCATGTCCTAATAAGTTGTGTTGCATGTTGTTTTTCGATCATTTTTTAAGTAATTGAGACGCAGTTTACTTTCGAAAATGACGGCATAAAAATAGTTTTATATAAATTGTGATTTAATTTCTTATAAATATTATTTTATGTTTTATTAAGTAATAAAAACGACAAAAATCAGTGAAACAATAGTGATTGGGGCTGTCGTGAAGTAAGTCACCCCTCACAGAATTCCACGTAATCAATCCAACAAAGCTCTTAGACCAATTTAGGATAGATTTATGAAATAGAATATTATTCGATAGGCTGCTTATTTATATCAACAAAATTCAAACTTTAGGTAATTGGTATATAATGATTTTCTAGGATGCTTACTTATCCCCATCTTCCTATGTGACATTTTATGAGAAATCTATTTGTGCCTTTTATAAGACATGTTTTTAAACTGTTTCTTATATTAATTTTGTTCATTAAATATATATTTTAACAACTTCATATTTTTGTAATTAATAATTATCAAATACTATGGATGTTTAATATAATAAACTAATTCTTTCCTATTAAAATGGAAAACTATAAAATTTACACTTTCATTAATATTAATAAGCATTAAAGATCAATAAAACAAATCAGTTCAGTCGCTCTAAGATTATATTCACAAAATCGGAATTTTAATTAGTCGGATAAGCTCAATTCATAAAATAAATAAGTATTTTTTTTATGTTCATATACAAGAAAAAATATTGACACAATGAATCTCACATGCAATTACGTTGACTAAAACACCAATAACTTAATAAGTATAAACTAAAAATTATGATAATTGAATGCGGATACCACTTTGTTCACATTTTTCTTGTATAGTTTGTTTATATAAATTCGCATAAAGTATAGTTATATTTTTTATTTATTTATAGTTTATAATATGTGACCTAAAAATCTTGCAGCATGTATTATGTTTCTATTAAGGTCATATGAATTATCACCTTCAGATAATTTTTGACATCATATGCATTATTACGTGAAAACAATTCTACTACTACAAATATGTTATTTTGGCCAAAATTTCTCTTAATTTTAGAACAAAATTTATAAACCCATAAGAATACTCGAAAATAAAAGAAGTTTATCAAAACTTAGAAAAGAACAACATTGAATATTTTAGAAAAGAAAATCATTATCTTTCCTGACTAATACCGATTTGCAGGTTTTATATTTTGCTGAGCATTTGTTAATGGCTGTCGTTTAGCCTAAATGTAGAACTGATTGCTACAAAACGCGTTGAATAGATATTTAGACAAAGTGACAAGAAATTTAAAGCTGTTGAATAGAACATGGACAAGTAGATGAAAGGGAATTGAAAATGAGATACAGCCTTTTAAATGCCTCTCTTTGTAGCCATGATCATCAGCATGAAGTGAAGTCGGGTGCGCACATGTTTTGAAAACATTGTGTTAAAGTTTAATAATGATGTGTCAGAAATTAATTTCAGTGGTGTCAAATTATTTTTAAAAAGTATTATTACGACGAAAAAAAAATCACAAAGTATATTGAATTTTGGACGTGCAATTTAAGTTCACTTTTAAGTGGTTTGAGGAACTTATGACGTGCAATCTATATCCCTAATTCTCTACTTTGGGTTTATAATTTATTTTTTAGATTGATGATTATTTTGTTTTACTTAATTGTATTAGGATTTGTTATATTATTTGACAAATTTGTTTTATATGACGTATTTATTTATTTTAAATTGTTATAAAATCTTTCAATATTTATACGAAATAAAAAATTTTATTTATTGATTAACATTTGTATTATATTTTTTATTAAAATAAATCTTATTCTTAATATATAAGATTTTCACAAATTATAACATATTTTTCTAGGTTTGATAGACAGGACTTATCTAAATTCTACCTATTATCACACAATTCAAGTCTTCTAGTGACAAGACTTATGTTTTTAATTGATGAGCGATAAAACTTAAATATTTAAAAGATAAGATTTATTTTAAATTAAGTTGATTCTACCTATTATTATACACGTGACATGTAAGAATATATATATAATATTAACGTTTCGAAAATCATCTAATTGAATAATTTTTAAAAATTAGAATACTTAATTGCAACAAATATCAGAAATTATTTAATTGATAAAGTCACTTTATCCTTTAATAGAAAGACTAAAAAGTAAAAATTTCGAAAAAAAAAACATATATGAAATTTTGTAGTAAATACTGAAATTTTTCTTTTTAAAAAATAACTATAATATTATATTTAATCTCATAATAGATGGAAAATAGTTTTAAGATGGAGGGTAAAAGCTAAACAATTCAATTACAGACAATTGGTTTTATTTAAGAATATTTTATTTATAACTTATTTTATACATTTATTTCAATATTTAAAATGAGTTGATCCAATCTATTTATTTATTATGTTAAAATCAAGACTAATTAATGGTTGACTATTTATTAATCTATTGTTGTTCAAAAAAGTTTATGTAGATTATTTGAGTTGTATTTATCTTACTTCACATTAAAAAAAACAGTTATTAACCCGACCTCACTTGAAATCATGGTGAGATGAGTTAACTCATAAATTTGAATCTACTTTTACACTTCTAATAATTTTATCTAAAAGTGTTTATCCTTGTAAAATAAAATTGTGCGGAGGAAGGAAAAAATGTTGCTTTGGAAAAACAAAAATGAAGTCTACAAAACTGCCAAAATTGTTATAATAAGCAAAAACAACAACACAAAAAGTAGTCGTCAATTTAAGAAGTAAAACTAAATAAAAATATTTATAGTTGGATTTTGTACAAAAAAAAAAACTATCAACTTTTGTAAGAAAACTATAAAATTCTTATAATTAAGCCAAACACACAACACACAGGTACTCATAAATTTATTAGCGAAACTAAAAGCAAATCATACAGGAATTAGTGTAATGTAATGTAATATATGTTACATATTAAAATTCTCACAAATTATAATGTGTCACCTGACAAGTTGACTGGAGAAGTTGAAGGATCTGATAAAAATGGTCTGGGTGGGATTTGCAGTAACTCAACTTTACTTTCTAACATTTCCACTACTCTACTTATGGCTGGACGAGTTGAAGGATAGGTTTGGATGCACCATAAACCTACTATTGACAATTTTCTCAATATTTTGTCATCATTTTCATTTATCATATTTTCTAAACGAAGCTCTTGATCTGATTCAAGAAAATTGTAAATCCACTGAGGAAAATATATTTCACTCGAACAGTTTACTTTAGCCTTAAAATTATGTTTCATTCCAGCCATTTCTATGACCATCATTCCATAACTGTAGACGTCTGATTTATGCGACACTGCACCAAAGTTTCTGGAAAATACTTCTGGAGCAATATACCCTGCAGTTCCTCTTGCACCAAATATTGACACAGCACTTTCTTTTCTTGGACATAGTTTTGCAAGTCCAAAATCTGATATTTTTGGGCAGAAATCATCATCTAGTAATATGTTGTGAGGTTTTATGTCAAAATGCAAAATTCTAGTGTTGCAACCTCTGTGTAAGTACTCTAATCCACGTGCAATGCCAATTGCAATATCATATAGTATTTCGTAATCCAATTGGCAAGAAGCCCGCATTGAACTTTTGTCATCATATATAAACTTATCTAGAGATCCATTAGACATAAACTCGTATATTAGAGCCCGTTTAGACTTATCCAAACAAAACCCCAAAAGCCTGACAACGTTAACATGTGAAGTCCTGCTGATACTTGCCACTTCATTGATGAATTCTTCTCCATTGCCTTCTGATCTATTTAAAATCTTCACCGCAACATGTCTGTCGTGTAATTTCCCTTTATATACACTACCGAATCCCCCTTGGCCTAATTTGTTTCTGAAAGAGTTTGTCATTTTCTTAACCTCCGAATAACTATACCTCGCCGTAGGAAGGGGTCCGTGCTCCTTCAGAAACCCCTCAATAATCCGATGGGTTGGATCCCTTGGAAACAAAAGAGTAATAGCAGAGATGATATTTGTCCTGAAGCAGCAAGCCAGGACCATCAGTAAAGCTACGACTCCAGCTACTACCAAGGCAGAAGCTGCAAATTTTATTCAATATGAAAGGAAAATGTCAAGCAAAATTAATGATCTATCATTTCTTTTGATGAACTGGACTAACTTTTGGCTTTTTGTTAGAAAACAAATGTAACAAATATGCCTAGTGTTGTGATAATCCAAACTTATATATAACTGTCATAATACAGTTAGTTTGTTAGCCTTTAGTTCTACGTTACCTATGTACTGTGCCTTATATAAGGCAATACTCTTTGAATGAAAATATATCTCAGTTCTCTCATTTTATGTGCTCTCTCTACCTTTCCCTAAACATCTCTGCATAATTCTCTGATAAGTCTTCCCGCACTAACACCTAGAAGTTATACTTGTGCCTGCATGTTGGCTCGTGTATGATAAAAAGAACAGCCAGTTTTACAGAATTATTAATTTGTAGACTATGGTCGATCCAAACAAAATGATAATCGAGTATTTAGTGTTCTACCTGTTGCCATTACCGGAATCTTCTTTCGGAATTTCTCTGCACAGGAGAAGAGAGATAGAACAAATCAAAGCAAATAATTTATTTAAACCAATTAATTCCAAACATTTGCTAATGCAGCCTTTTGTATTTATTTTTTGATGATTTAATAAGCGCTTTTCATAGTTGTTGTTGTATGGGCAGATTCACGAGATAATTTTACATGAGTGAAGAAGACATCAGGCTTTCAGCAATTATGAACGTGAATGGATCTCGAGCGTTTTTAAATGTAACCGTACCTTTGTGACAGTAGAACTGATGATCGCGGTCAAGAAGACATTGACCTTCTCTGAGATTATAGCACTCATCACAATCCTTAGATAATACTATTTGAACAGTCATCTGAGCAGATAAAAACGATAGAATGTCTGTGGTATCGGCCTTGTCCTTTTTTGCTAAGTGAAGAACTGAGCAGGATGAGAAAAGTTTATGAGCTTCATCATTCCTTGGTAAGGAAAGGCTGTCATAATAGATATCATAACCATACTCAGTGCAGGAATGATTAAAATAATGTGGTGGGGGTTTCATATTGAGGTCATGTTTGCATCGGAACAGTGTCACATTATATTTTACATAATAAGAGTATAAAGGAGAATGGGATTGAAGACTGTAGCTATTATTCAAAGTGTCACAGATGTTGTTTTGTAAACGCCGGTGCAAATCTTCATCCGAAATTAAAATCCCATCCTGCTGAATGTTGCCTGTAAGCACAAAGTAGTTTCCATTTTGCTCCAGCTGGATCAATTTTTGGATTGATAGAGGATTATCACAACCATGTATGGGTATCAAGCCACAGTCTGGTTGTTCTGCCTTGGTAAAAGGGTAATGGAAAGACCCAAGATCGCCACAAGTAAAGGAGTGTGGACAACCTTGGTGCCCATATCCATAACCGGCACAGAGGATGAGTAGAAGGTGATAAAACAAGAGGAAGTTGAACAAATATACGATAGCCATACCAAATTCCCAATTGCTAGTAGCTGGTAAAACAATATTTTAAGGAACAAGTGATGAAATCTCTTAACAGTGAGCGGATTCTCTATGAATGATGTTATGCTTAGTTTTCTTAATCTTGCATAGTCTCACCCCATTCACAATATATACATGTCATGAATGAACTAATCTAAAGAACGTCTTTGATTGGCAAGTTGACTTGGAAGATGAGAGCATGGAAGACTTGGAAAAAAAAGTTAAGTGTAGATACAAACAGGTCATTGTCTTCATAATTACAACAATGAAACCTGGCTGAGCTTTCCAGTCAATTTCTCCCATTGATTTTGTCCCTGACCCCGTCCTGCAAAACCACAGTCTGGTTGTTCTGCCTTGGTAAAAGGGTAATGAAAAGACCAAAAATGGCCACAGGTAAAGGAGTCTGGACAAGGTTGGAGCCCATTTGCATACCCAGCACAGAGAATGGTTACAAAGCGAGAAAACAAAACAAGTGGAAGCAGAGCAGATCAAGTAGAGCCAAACCAAAATCCCAATAATTTAGGATAATGCGCTAAGGTGAGTGTTCCTTAATCTTAGGCAGTTACATGGGCTTCAGAGTAGATAATGTCATGTATCAACTCATCTAAATGAACTTCTTTGATTCGAGGGTTGACTTGGAAAACATGTAAAAATATTGGTAGATACAAACGACCCTTACTTGGGAAAGACACTTATCTAGTCACATAGTAGGCTAAATACAAATTCATATAGTTTTTTGATAAATTATGTAGTCTTCAAATTTTTTTATTTCATATTTAGTTTTCAAAATATTTATTAATTAGCCTCAAATTTAAATATTAATTTTTTAAAAATAATTATAATTAGTAATCAATATAGATATAATTCATAAATTGACTATAAATTTTTATTTATAATAAATACTATTATAAATATCAATAATTTTAAATTTATAAATTCGTATTTAATTAGTTATTAATAATATAGTGATTTTTTATTATTTGTTCTTAAAATAGATTGTTATTTTTTTTTGTAATGTTATAATTTATTATTATTTAATAATATCAATAAAATATTTTTGAAACATTTGTTCATTTATATTCATTTTTCATTCTTTTTACTTAATTCAAATCACAATTTTCACTTTCTATCCTTCCTTTGTTTGCTTCTCAAATTAAACTTTAAAAACTTGTAATGAAGTAAATTATTTAATTTTGTTTGTTTAATTGTTGGACCAACCTTGTATGTTTTTACTTTATCCCTTAAAATGAAGATATCAATTTAGGTATTGAGTTAATACAATTTTTAAAAAAATTAATAATATTAAAAAAATTGTAATAAAAATCAAAGGTCTTTTTTTTTTTCATTTCAGAAGTTTGCAAACATACAGGTCAACTAATTTACAATCTTACATGACTTCAAATACATAAGTTGTCTTTATTTCCTTCTAAAATACTTTATACTGAGAATACCTTTACTACCAAATTCACTTGAAACTTAAATATAAGATCTTCTACTTAAAAACTCTCAAAAACTAAAAAGATTTAAATTGAGACCATCAAAAATTTCTTAAAATTTCAAAGCAAGATATGTAACATTAGAGTAAAAATTAAATAAGATCTTACATCCTCTGTAGAACAATGAAACTCACTTCAAAATAGTATAAGATCTCAAAATAAGACATTGTATTAAATATGTTCCTAAAACTAAACTTATACTGACAAGGCTTATAAGACAAAAATCTACTGTATATATTTTGATAAAATATTTTTATTAAGAATAATAGAGAAAAGACATTTTTAAAAAAAAACAAAAAAAAAAAACTCTCCAACTTATGACATCAAACTAAAAGTAAAAAATAATTGTAACACTACGATCTTTATAAACTAAAACTTTCATATGACAAATTGTGCGGAGATGGTGAAGGAGAAGACAAAAATGGTTTAGGTGGAATTTGCAATAAATCAACTTTACTTTCTAACATTTCCATCACTTTGCTTATGGTTGGTCGAGTTGAAGGATGACTTTGTATGCACCACAAGCCCACTATTGTCATCTTTCTCACCATTTCATCTTCACTTTCATTTCTCACATTTTCTAAACCAAGATCTGAATTTGATTCAAGACGACTATAAATCCAATGAGGAAAGTATATTTCACTCGACCGGTCTACTTTTGTCTTAATATTCTTTCTTCTTCCAACCATTTCTAAGATCATCATTCCATAACTATAAACATCTGATTTGTGTGACACAGCACCAAAGTTTCTGGAAAAAACCTCTGGAGCAATATATCCTGCAGTTCCTCTGGCACCAAATATGGATACCATACTTTCTTTTCTAGGACACACTTTTGCAAGTCCAAAATCTGCAATTTTTGGACAGAAATCCTCGTCCAGTAATATGTTGTGAGGTTTTATGTCAAAATGTAAAATTCTAGTGTTGCAGCCTCTATATAAGTACTCTAATCCACGAGCAATGCCAATTGCAATATCATTTAATATTTTCCAATCCAGATGTTGAACATCCTTTGATGCATTTTTGTCTTCATAGATGAACTTGTCAAGAGATCCATTAGGCATAAACTCGTATATTAGAGCCCGGTGAGTATTGTCAAAACAAAATCCTAAAAGTCTAATGATATTAACATGTGAAGTCCTACTAATACTCACAACTTCATTGATGAATTCTTCTCCGTTGCCTTTAGATACAGATAAAATTTTTACTGCAACAACACGTCCATCATGTAATTTCCCTTTGTACACGCTACCAAATCCCCCTTGTCCTAATTTATTTCTGAAAGAGTTGGTCATTTTCTTAACCTCTAAATAACTGAACCTGGCTGTGGTAAGGGGTCCCTGTTCCTTCAAAATGTTCTCAATAACGCGATGTGTCGGATTTTCCTTCCAACACAAAGGATATAATATCTTTGTCCTGAAGCAGCAAACCAAGACCATCAGCACTACGAGTACAGCAGCCGCCACGGTCCAAGCTGGAAAATTTTTTAATATAAAAGGAAAATATTTAGTGTATATAAGAAAGGAATGTTTTGTGTGTATGAATAAAAAGAGACCAAAAATGTTTACAGGGTATCCTTTATGTTGATCAGCTTGTCAAGATTTTGCCTTTTAGCAATAAAACCAACGTGACGTACAAATCTGGCTAGTATTTAGACTCGAACGGAACCTGAATGGTGTGGCCTTTGTATGATTATAAAAAAAGTGATTTACAGAATAATTAATTTTGGATCCTGATCGATCGTATAATAAAATGATAAAACTGAATTGGGTGTTTAAAGTGCTCTACCTGTTGCCACTTTCCACATCTTCTTTCTGGTTTCCTCTGCATGAGGAAAAGAAGAAGAAAAAAAAAATCAAAACCAATAATTTTATATAAACCCTTTAATTCATGTCAAGCATTTTGGTAACCAATCTCTCCTAGTTATTTTTTGATTATTTAAAATTGCAGAAAAATCTTACTGTAACTGTTGGCACAATAAAATTGCTCACTGCTGTCAAGTTGACACTGCCCTCCTTTGCGATAGTGGCAATCTGAACATTGATCTGTTAATGTTACTGCAACAGTGACGTCGCCAGTTACGAAAGTAAATGGGTCATTGGCGTCAGGCACGTCTTTAATTGGAAGCAGGACCTTTTTACACGCTTTCAAAGAACTCCGAGACGCATCCTCGTCTGTTTTATTGAAGTGGTTGTAGTAGATACCGTAGCCACGGCACGCATTATACTTGCTCATATTTTTATTTGTGACATTGAGGGTCTTGTTGCACAAGAACAGACTTGTGTTGTCTGACAATCTAAAAGCAGCAAAGTGAGATTTAAGAGGAAGAGTATAACTGTTTTTGAAAACTTCACAACTTCGGTTCTGCAAAAGGTCATAAAGATGTTTGTCTCTAAATTGAAAAGTTGTGAAACGGCTAATAGGGCCAAGAAGATCATGTATGGACACAACCTGAGCCCAACCTTCATTTGGTTGTAATTGGATATATTTGGGCATATGTGGATTATCATCACTACAATTTTGTATGGACAAGAAGCCACAGTCGTGGCGTTCAGTTAAAGTAAAAGGGAAAGTGAGATTGCCAAGATATCCACAAGGAAATGAAGGTGGACACCTTCCTTGGTCCCGGGCCGCCAAGAGAAGTGGCATAAACTTAGAAAACAAAAGCAGTAATAGGAATCCATGAACCGGACTCATGCTTCTTCAATCGCACACTACCTTTATGAATGAGCTAAAAGTGTTATAATTGAACAAGAGTTGAGTGTCTTCAACTGTTTTAAGCGTTCTTGGTGATGGTTGGCGTGACCGTATGAGTTGATAATACGTCAGTTGACTTGGAGAGTGACCTTGGAGGACATAGTCTGCGAAATACGTATGGACAAATTATCACAGTAGGGTAGCCATAGTGGGACACGGCAATCGAACCCAGAAAAACCGAAGATAATAATTCTTTCGGTACGTGGGTCAGTGAATACTCTTTCATATATATAGTCAACAACGAGATATCTATCAAAGTTCTCCATGTCAAAGTTAGTTTGATGAGATGACCTATTAAATATATATTAAACTTGGCACTGGAAAACAAACAATTGGACACAAAAAAAGGTGATGAACTTGATCACAAAAGTGTAAAAGTTAAAATGGAAGAAGTGTAGATAATAATATAGAGTTGAGTTAGTCGGCGAGGGATAAGAATCATAAAAATAGAGATTGCAAAGAGTAAATAAATAACTATATATATAATTTTCAGAGATTGGGCCAAACAGGTCACAATTTTTCTTTTCTATTTTTTCTTTTGTTTTTTTCTTTAAAAAGATATTTCCAAGGTTTTTACCAAATTCCTTTTTAATTAATTAAAATTAAAGAAAAGAAGAAAATTAATTAAACATTTATTTTCTAGCATATATTTTTTGAAATAAAATTTTATTCATTCTAGACGAAATTGAGTGTTGAAAGATTTCCAAAAAAAACAACAAATATATAATTAATAAATAACTTATACTTTGGATTTTTTTTTCACCTTATTTTGTAATAAATCATTCATTATAGTCTATATGATCCAAACTCCACTATAAAATTAATCATAATAGTATTATATCTTAGACAATTTCTCCTTGTCACTTATTAATTATAACAAAAATCACCTATTTTGTTGACTGAAAATTAACCATCCAACTAACTTGTCGTTCCGAAAAAAAAAATACTGTAAAATAACTACAAAAATGCTATTATGCCTCCATCAATTAAATAATTTTACTTTAAAAAATAATAATAACTCAGATTTCTTTCTATCCTATAGTGTTGAGAATCTCCTTAGAAATAAAAAAGAAAAAGAAAAATACTTTGTGGTAAAACAAAATTAGTAGAAATTCATAAACTGGACTGATCTTCCACTTAACTTACTCCCTCTCTGGTAAATCTGTAATGACCTATGTCCTGCTTCTGCATCTCACTTAAAACCAACACGTATTTTAACATTTAAAATACACGCAAACATTTCTGAGTAATTAAACTTTGCAATTGTAACATATTTTTATTTTACGGATTGATCTAATATACAAAAATCACACATCTTTGTATAACAAATCACTCCCTTCCATCACCATACAAGGTCGGTTGGGAATGTGTTTAAATTTTCAAATCATTTGCAGAATAGTTTATGCTCTCATCTTCTACAACCATCTAAGCCTAAGTTGTTAATATATTCTCAAAGCCCAAAACCGCGGTTAGCGGATAAATTTAAATTTTAAGGATTTATTAAAATTTTATTTTATTAATTTTTGGTTTAATAATATTTAGTTTAATTTTGATAGAGATAAAATAGATATAGTTAATTTTGATTTTCCTTTTATTTAAGAGAGTATTATTTTATTTTATTGATATAAGATAAAAATAGACTAAGTAGATTTTATTTTAAGTTAGTTGATATTCATTTGTTAATTTTTGTTATTTGTACTTGGTTCAAAACCCTATTTACACCTATTTAAAGGTTGTCAAGGTTTAATGAAAAGTAACCCAGTGAATTGAAGAATATTATTTTTTGTGTGTGTCACGTTTTTCTCTATCATCTTATACCAATAAACATTAACAGTTACACTTATGATAGAAAGATACATGATAGACTTAACTTATATTGTTTTTAGAGATTGATTTGAAAAGGTGAATTTGATTAAGAAGAAAAATACTTAAAAGTTATTTGGATTAAAGAAAAAATAATAAAAAATAAAGAGAAATAAAAGAAAATTTTATTAAATAATGTAATGAGTTTGATAGATTAAAAAATTTTAATTAATAAAAGTAAATAATTATTATTTTACTCTTACTCAGAGAAAATTAAAATAAAATGTAATTAATATAAATTAAGTTAAAATGAAATAAATTTTGGATAATTAGTTTAAATAACATTAACTAATAATTTTTATATTTGAAATTATTATTATTCATGATATTATAAATGTATTTAAATTATTATTATTTTTTATTATTATTATTATCTTGTAATTTTATTATTTTATATATTTTACCTATTTATATTATTATTTAAAATATATTCATTATTAGTATTATTATTATATTATATTTGTTTAAATAAGTTAAGGTTAAATTTATAAAAGTATAAACTTTCTTTGCATAGGTAGTGTTGGAGAATCTAATAAGAACACAATTTAAATTAATTTTCTTAAAGGGGAATGATAAATGTAAGACCCTGGAAAATAACGTACGCTGGAGTACGCGTGGCAGCTGGAGAACAAGACACTTCAACAACGTACATGGCGACCGCAGAGCGGGATATTTCACCAACAGACGCCAGGTGTCACGCTGCATGGAGTCTGGAGTGGAGAACGCAGTGCAGTTTGCGTGTCACTCTGAGAGCGCGACACTTCAGCCACGAACGCCAGGTGTCAAGCGAAGGAGAACAGGAAATCAGTTAGTGGAAAACAGGTGTCGACTGAAGAGGGGACGTTCGTTCTCGACTGTGGAGCCAGAAACTGGGATTTTCAGAAAAACACTCCACTCTCCTCTGCATGCTCTATCTTTCCAAGAAATCTGATCTTTTAAATTCCTCCATCTTCTCTCTAGAAACCTTCTTCCTTCTCTTTACTGTAACTCATTCTACCTTTCTCCGATTCCATTTCAGAAACCATAGAAGTACTCCCAACGCTGTGAGCTTTAATTTGAACCGATTACATCTGAATTCTGAAACTGGTAAGTCTCTCCCTTTAGACGTTCGTTCTTCGGTTTCCTGCGAAGTCAGATTTTAGTTGCATGAAGGATTAAGTTCTTAGTATTTCTTGGTTTTCATGGTTAGATCTGGTTGGAAGAATTAAGTGATCCTTTGAGGGTAGAAAACTGCTAGCGGACGAACCCAAAATCTTGAATTTAGGACGTTCACTACTGATCCAGGTAAGGGAAGCTTAGTAATTTAATTTATACTTGTATGTTGTATGTAGACATGATATGAACTGAATGTATGAGATGTATGCTGGTTGAGTATGCATGATCGAACGTTGCTGTACTGGATGAATATGATATGTGTTGGTTGAAATGTATGATATGGGTGATACGTGAGAATATGAAATATACATGTTTAGAAGCGAATGAATGTAAGTGAAACTTGAATATCAACTTCCTTATGATAACGTATGTCCGACATTAAACGGTTCTCGACCGTTTGGTGTTCTAGTGAACTTCTTTGAATTGGAATACTTTCGTTTGGGAAGGATTCTGGTTGAGCATGAGCTATGTAGGTCTTTTACTTAGAGCTCATAATGAGCTGTGTCGATCAATAGCGTCGAGCATCCTTGTAATACATATCCTTCATTTGTGTCGACCGACAGTGTCGAACACCCTTGGTAATACAGATCATTCATCTGTGTCGACCGACAGTGTCGAGCATCCTTGTAATACGGATCATCCATCTGTGTCGATCAACAGCGTCGAGCATCCTTGTATAACAGATCATCCATCTGAGTCGACCGACAGTGTCGAACATCCTTGGTAATACAGATCACCCATCTGTGTCGACCGACAGTGTCGAGCATCCTTGTAATACGGATCATCCATCTGTGTCGATCAATAGCGTCGAGCATCCTTGTAATACATATCCTTCATTTGTGTCGACCAACAGTGTCGGGCACCCTTGGTAATACAGATCATCCATCTGTGTCGACCGACCGTGTCGAGCACCCTTGTAATGCAGACCATTCATCTGTGTCGACTGACAGTGTCGACTACCGTGTTAACACAGGTCGTTCATCTATCTGGTAGTCGGTATTACTTTATTTTGGAACGGGGTAAATTCTTCAGTCTCGTTCCTCAAGGTTGTCCTCGTTATAAAGAGGGCTGAAAGTTCAATATTTACGTACTCGGACTGAAAGACAAAAATAACAGTGAAAGATTTTGAATGATGAACATTATATGAGATGAATAAATGTTTGTGAAATTCGAACGAGTGTTCCAAGGAGGAACGTCTCTATGACCTAAATGTGATAAGTTGTATAGTATGACCATGGTAAAATCGCTGATGGCTATTCATCCTGATATTCCATGAGTGCTCGTCCTCATGCAGAGGGGAGTAGGTCATGCGTGGGAATGGCAGGAGACTCTAGTCCTATTGAGTACTTTGGACTGATAGGGTTAACCTCGGGTGGCAGCTGATGGATGGTTCCAGTTACTACATCACCCGGGTGCATGAACGCCTGCGGTTACATGGATTCATACAGTCCGGACAGTCGTTAATTGTGAGAATTTGGATGAGTTATTATATGCTTGGACAATTATATATATATATATATTGTTGTATGAATTGTATGATTGATTACATAGGTTAAAGTATGTTGGTTATATGAATTAAATTACATGAGCTTACCCTGTGTTCTCTTCTTTGTGTTGTCGATTGTCTTTGTATGTCCGTCTTGTTCTTGCGATGATCATCCATGTGGATGGGAGCAGATGGAAGTGAGCTGCTGGAAGAGGCGCTGGCAGAAGAAATTTTGGAAGACGTCGATCCGGTTGAAGTAGGGATTAAGGTCGAGTCCTAGAGTGCTCGACATGTGGTAGTCGTTAGTATTTTTGTTTAGTCTTAGATGTGGAATACCGTTGGCCACACTACATTTTGTACTTTCAGCCGTTCAACGATTTGAACCTCGTATCTTTTTGTAAAGACTGCACTCTTTTAATGATTAATGTAATTAATTCTGATTATGGTTATCACTATATTTTGGGATGTTACAATAAATGTCTTTAAAAATTTATCAAGCAAATCTCTCTACATAATAAAAACTTCTCAAAATACTCAAAGATACAAAAACAGTTTTGAATAATTAATATAAACCCATGATAGAAAAAAGAGAAAGAGAATCAAACATACAGAATTCAAGTGATCCCTCCCCCATTTCTCTACATCCTCCACGTTATCTTTTTTCACTTTTCAATCCTCGTCAACCGGACTTAAATAAAAACAAACACACAACATTGATATGTTTAAAAGAATTTATAAATTTAGTTGACTCAAAATAATTTGTATTACTTTTTTTTTTCTATTCCTGCCCCCTCATACTTGAATCATCTTTGATTATCTGAATTCTTTTTACCTATTATTATTTAATCAATTTTATACAAATTTATTTATTACACTAATTTTAGTATTTGTTAGTTTACTTTTTAATTTTTTAATATAATTCAAAATAAAAAATAATTAACATTATAAATTGAATGAAATAAATAATATTTCAGTCTATAATTATATAACGATATTTAAGAATTACTTTGTTTAAATAAAAATGACTTTGTTCAAATAAAATAAAATAAAAAGTATGCACAACATAAAATATAAAAAAAAGTATATAATTATAATTTCATAAGAATTTAATTATTTTAAAGAAATTTAAATTAATAATTACATAAAATATTTTTATCTAGACAACACAAATTTCATTTGTATAGTAAACTTATGTAATCATATATTATATCTTTTAATATTTATCAACTAGTTTATGAATAAATTTATTAAATATTTTTAAAACAATAAACTTATCATTTCGGAATTTATAAGTTACAAATTCATCAACTAGTAATTAACTAATAGTGACTAATTGCCAAACATGCCTTTAGTATACATTATCTACAATGTATTTGTTAATGACTAACTGACTGCCAACTTAATTAATTAATTTATAATATAGTTTGAGCAACAAAATATTGTTTGATAAGATACTTAAAATAGCCAATTTTAGGAGAGGGTGGCTTATAAGTTTTAAACCACATTAGATAGCAAGGTACATTTCCCTTCCAGCGGAAGCATTCTCAACCAACCACAATCACAAGTAGCCTTTCGTACCTCACTTACCTAGAAGAAGACTTTTGAAATAGGAAAAATTATACTCTTTTAAGCCGGTCACCAAGACAAACCATACCACTATTGGGTCTATGTAGGAGGAGGTTCATCGGGAAGACACGAATGACATTTGAGCCCAACCATATAAGGGATTGATCAACACTATATAAAAATGAAAGACTCATTAACCTATTGCCTTAAGGTTTTGGGTAGAGAGTGATGTCAATTCCTTATATGATTGAACTCACATCTCATTAGTATTGTGTCTCCCAGATAAATCTTCTCTTCGGTAGACCTAACACTTTTTAGCATTTACATCTCTTCCACCGCACAATACACAATAAGAAGAAAAAAAAAAGATAAAAGGAAACAATGTATAACGCATACGCAGCCTATTGTATGTTTTTTTTTTCTTGTGATTCAAGAAAGGTGCATAAATGCTAGTTTGGTGAAACAATCAGCAGAAGCTGTGACAAAAATACTATTAGATTAAACGCATTCAATGCATGGAACATGAGAAAATCCCCTTTTCTAAGTGGAGGTGGTGACGAACTTCAAGAGTTTATAATTAAGAACACCATGCCTAATAATTTGTGTTGCATGTTGTTTTTCGAAGTGTCCACGAGTTATCATCATTTTTGAAGTAATTGAGACGCAGTTGACTTCGAAAATGACGGCAGAAAAATAGTTTTATATAAATTGTGATTTAATTTCTTATAAATATTATTTTATGTTTTATTAAGTAATAAAAACGAGAATTCCACGTAATCAATCCAACAAAGCTCTTGGACCAATTTAGGATAGATTGATTAAATAGAATCTGATTCGATAGGCTGCTGCTTGTGTATATCAACAAATTCAATCTTTAGGTAATTGGTATATGTATGATTTTCTAGGATGCTTACTATCCCCATCTTTCTATGTGACATTTTATGAGAAATCTATTTGTGCCTTTTATAAGACATGTTTTTAAATTGTTTCTTATATTAATTTGTTCATTAAATATATATTTTAACAATTATATATTTTTGTAATTAATAATTATCAAATATTATGGATGTTTGATATATAATAAACTAATTATTTCCTATTAAAATGGAAAAATATAAAAGTTACACTTTCATTAATGTTAATAAACATTAAAGATCAACAAAACAAATCAATTCAATCGCTCTACGATTATATTCACAAAATCGAAATTTTAATTAGTCGGATAAGCTCAATTCATAAAATAAATAAGTATTTTTTTATGTTCATATACAAGAAAAAATATTGACACAATGAATCTCATATGCAATTACATTGACTAAAACACCAATAACTAAATAAGTATAAACTAAAATTTATGATAATTGAATGCGGATACCACTTCGTTCACATTTTTCTCGTATAGTTTGTTTATATAAATTCACATAAAGTATAGTTTTATTTATTATTTATTTATAGTTTATAATATTTGGCCTAAACATCTTGCCGCATGTATTATGTTTCTATTAAGGTCATATGAATTATCTCACCTTCAGATAATTTTTGACATCATATGCATTATTACGAGAAAACAATTCTAGTACTACAAATATGTTATTTTGGCCAAAATTTCTCTTAATTTTAGAACAAAATTTATAAACCCATAAGAATACTCGAAAATAAAAGAAGTTTATCAAAACTTAGAAAAGAACAACATTGAATATTTTAGAAAAGAAAATCATTATCTTTCTTGACTAATACCGATTTGCAGGTTTGATATTTTGCTGAGCATTTGTTAATGGCTGTCGTTTAGCCTAAATGTAGAACTGATTGCTACAAAACGCGTTGAATAGATATTTAGACAAAGTGACAAGAAATTTAAAGCTGTTGAATAGAACATGGACAAGTAGATGAAAGGGAATTGAAAATGAGATACAGCCTTTTAAATGCCTCTCTTTGTAGCCATGATCATCAGCATGAAGTGAAGTCGGGTGCGCACATGTTTTGAAAACATTGTGTTAAAGTTTAATAATGATGTGTCAGAAATTAATTTCAGTGGTGTCAAATTATTTTTAAAAAGTATTATTACGACGAAAAAAAAAATCACAAAGTATATTGAATTTTGGACGTGCAATTTAATTTCACTTTTAAGTGGTTTGAGGAACTTATGACGTGCAATCTATATCCCTAATTCTCTACTTTGGGTTTATAATTTATTTTTTAGATTGATGATTATTTTGTTTTACTTAATTGTATTAGGATTTGTTATATTATTTGACAAATTTGTTTTATATGACGTATTTATTTATTTTAAATTGTTATAAAATCTTTCAATATTTATACGAAATAAAAAATTTTATTTATTGATTAACATTTGTATTATATTTTTTATTAAAATAAATCTTATTCTTAATATATAAGATTTTCACAAATTATAACATATTTTTCTAGGTTTGATAGACAGGACTTATCTAAATTCTACCTATTATCACACAATTCAAGTCTTCTAGTGACAAGACTTATGTTTTTAATTGATGAGCGATAAAACTTAAATATTTAAAAGATAAGATTCATTTTAAATTAAGTTGATTCTACCTATTATTATACACGTGACATGTAAGAAGATATATAACGTTTCGAAAATCATCTAATTGAATAATTTTTAAAAATTAGAATACTTAATTGCAACAAATATCAGAAATTATTTAATTGATAAAGTCACTTTATCCTTTAATAGAAAGACTAAAAAGTAAAAATTTCGAAAAAAAAAACATATATGAAATTTTGTAGTAAATACTGAAATTTTTCTTTTTAAAAAATAACTATAATATTATATATAATCTCATAATAGATGGAAAATAGTTTTAAGATGGAGGGTAAAAGCTAAACAATTCAATTACAGACAATTGGTTTTATTTAAGAATATTTTATTTATAACTTATTTTATACATTTATTTCAATATTTAAAATGAGTTGATCCAATCTATTTATTTATTATGTTAAAATCAAGACTAATTAATGGTTGACTATTTATTAATCTATTGTTGTTCAAAAAAGTTTATGTAGATTATTTGAGTTGTATTTATCTTACTTCACATTAAAAAAAAACAGTTATTAACCCGACCTCACTTGAAATCATGGTGAGATGAGTTAACTCATAAATCTGAATCTACTTTTACACTTCTAATAATTTTATCTAAAAGTGTTTATCCTTGTAAAATAAAATTGTGCGGAGGAAGGAAACAATGTTGCTTTGGAAAAACAAAAATGAAGTCTACAAAACTGCCAAAATTGTTATAATAAGCAAAAACAACAACACAAAAAGTAGTCGTCAATTTAAGAAGTAAAACTAAATAAAAATATTTATAGTTGGATTTTGTACAAAAAAAAAAAACTATCAACTTTTGTAAGAAAACTATAAAATTCTTATATTAAGCCAAACACACAACACAGGTACTCATAAATTTATTAGCGAAACTAAAAGCAAATCATACAGGAATTAGTGTAATGTAATGTAATATATGTTACATATTAAAATTCTCACAAATTATAATGTGTCACCTGACAAGTTGACTGGAGAAGTTGAAGGATCTGATAAAAATGGTCTGGGTGGGATTTGCAGTAACTCAACTTTACTTTCTAACATTTCCACTACTCTACTTATGGCTGGACGAGTTGAAGGATAGGTTTGGATGCACCATAAACCTACTATTGACATTTTTCTCAATATTTTGTCATCATTTTCATTTATCATATTTTCTAAACGAAGCTCTTGATCTGATTCAAGAAAATTGTAAATCCACTGAGGAAAATATATTTCACTCGAACAGTTTACTTTAGCCTTAAAATTATGTTTCATTCCAGCCATTTCTATGACCATCATTCCATAACTGTAGACGTCTGATTTATGCGACACTGCACCAAAGTTTCTGGAAAATACTTCTGGAGCAATATACCCTGCAGTTCCTCTTGCACCAAATATTGACACAGCACTTTCTTTTCTTGGACATAGTTTTGCAAGTCCAAAATCTGATATTTTTGGGCAGAAATCGTCATCTAGTAATATGTTGTGAGGTTTTATGTCAAAATGCAAAATTCTAGTGTTGCAACCTCTGTGTAAGTACTCTAATCCACGTGCAATGCCAATTGCAATATCATATAGTATTTCGTAATCCAATTGGCAAGAAGCCCGCATTGAACTTTTGTCATCATATATAAACTTATCTAGAGATCCATTAGACATAAACTCGTATATTAGAGCCCGTTTAGACTTATCCAAACAAAACCCCAAAAGCCTGACAACGTTAACATGTGAAGTCCTGCTGATACTTGCCACTTCATTGATGAATTCTTCTCCATTGCCTTCTGATCTATTTAAAATCTTCACCGCAACATGTCTGTCGTGTAATTTCCCTTTATATACACTACCGAATCCCCCTTGGCCTAATTTGTTTCTGAAAGAGTTTGTCATTTTCTTAACCTCCGAATAACTATACCTCGCCGTAGGAAGGGGTCCGTGCTCCTTCAGAAACCCCTCAATAATCCGATGGGTTGGATCCCTTGGAAACAAAAGAGTAATAGCAGAGATGATATTTGTCCTGAAGCAGCAAGCCAGGACCATCAGTAAAACCACGACTCCAGCTACTACCAAGGCGGAAGCTGCAAATTTTATTCAATATAAAAAGAAAATGTCAAGCAAAATTAATGATCTATCATTTCTTTTGATGAACTGGACTAACTTTTTGCTTTTTGTTGGAAAACAAATGTAACAAATATGCCTAGAAGTTATACTTGTGCCTGCATGTTGGCTCGTGTATGATAAAAAGAACAGCCAGTTTTACAGAATTATTAATTTGTAGACTGTGGTCGATCCAAACAAAATGATAATCGAGTATTTAGTGTTCTACCTGTTGCCACTACCGGCATCTTCTTTCGGGATTTTTCTGCACAAGAGAAGAGAGATAGAACAAATCAAAGCAAATAATTTATTTAAACCAATTAATTCCAAACATTTTCTAATGCAGCCTTTTGTATTTATTTTTTGATGATTTAATAAGCGCTTTTTATAGTTGTTGTATGGGCAGATTCACAAGATAATTTTACATGAGTGAAGAAGACATCAGGCTTTCAGCAATTATGAACGTGAATGGATCTCGAGCGTTTTTAAATGTAACCGTACCTTTGTGACAGTAGAACTGATGATCGCGGTCAAGACGACATTGACCTTCTCTGAGATTATAGCACTCGTCACAATCCTTAGATAATACTACTTGAACAACCATCTGAGCAGATAAAAACGATAGAATGTCTGTGGTATCGGTCTTGTCCCTTTTTGCTAAGTGAAGAACTGAGCAGGATGAGAAAAGTTTATGAGCTTCATCATTCTTTGGTAAGGAAAGGCTGTCATAATAGATATCATAACCATACTGAGTGCAGGAGTGATTAAAATAATGTGGTGGGGGTTTCATATTGAGGTCATGTTTGCATCGGAACAGTGTCACATTATATTTTATATAATAAGAGTATAAAGGAGAATGGGATTGAAGACTGTAGCTATTATTCAAAGTGTCACAGATGTTGTTTTGTAAACGCCGGTGCAAATCTTCATCCGAAATTGAAATCCCATCCTGCTGAATGATGCCTGTAAGCACAAAGTATTTTCCATTGTTCTCCAGCTGGATCAACTTTTGGATTGATCGAGGATTATCACAATCATGTATGGGTATCAAGCCACAGTCTGGTTGTTCTGCCTTGGTAAAAGGGTAATGGAAAGACCTAAGATTGCCACAAGTAAAGGAGCGTGGACAACCTTGGTGTCCATATCCATAACCAGCACATAGGATGAGTAGAAGGTGATAAAACAAGAGGAAGTTGAACAAATATACGATAGCCATACCAAATTCCCAATTGCTAGTAGCTGGTAAAACAATATTTTAAGGAACAAGTGATGAAATCTCTTAACAGTATGAATGATGTTATGCTTAGTGTTCTTAATCTTGCATAGTCACACCCCATTCACAATATATACATGTCATGAATCAACTAATCTAAAGAACGTCTTTGATTGGCAAGTTGACTTGGAAGATGAGCATGGAAGACTTGGAAAAAAAAGTTAATGTCTTCATAATTACAACAATGAAACCTGGCTCAGCTTTCCAGTCAATTTCTCCCATTGATTTTATACAGCATATTCACACAAACACAGGACTGGAATTGACTCTTCCGAAAAATTCATATGCATGTTTTTTTTCTGTTACTTGTTTTTTTTTATCTGTTACTTGTTTTTCTTGTGTTTATTCTAACTTATGCATGTTTTTTTTGTTTATTTCCTAGATTGATTTCTTGATCTCAACCCCTTAAATACGAAATAACACCTTTTTCTTATTGTATATTCTTATCTTCATAATTATGTATAATTAACAGTATCAAACCTATCAATCTTTAACATCATTTAAAGGGATATCGACGACAATCAACCAAAAGTCTTATCCTTTCTGATACATATAAAATCTTGTCTGCATCTCTCAATTTGCACCTTCGTACATATTTCCACTGCCACGACAAACTTGTAAATATTTTTCTTACTTTTTTTTTCGCTCAAATTCAAATTTTGAGTCCCTAAAAAACATCTTACGTGAATATAATTTAACTTCTTACCTTCAATTAAGACTAATCGAAATTCATATGCAAATAATTATTTAAACACACTACCTTTACATATTCAAACATCAGCATATATTTTAATTATTATTTATTCTATTTTAATTAGTACTTAAAATATTTAAAATAATTATTTTTATGGTAATTTTTAATATATCTTGTCAACATAGTTTACATGATAGGCTTAACTTATATTGTTTTTAAATACTGATTTGAAAAAGGTGAATTTGATTAAGAAGAAAAATACGTAAAAGTTATTTGGATTAAAGAAAAAATAAAGAAAAATTTATTAAATTTATTAAATAATGTAATGAGTTTGATAGATTAAAAAAATTTAATTAATAAAAGTAAATAATTATTATTTTACTCTTACTCATAGAGAAAATTAAAATAAAATGTAATTAATATAAATTAAGTTAAAATGAAATAAATTTTGGATAATTAGTTTAAATAACATTAAGTAATAATTTTTATATTTGAAATTATTATTATTCATGATATTATAAATTTATTTAAATTATTATTATTTTTTAATATTATTATTATCTTGTAATTTTATTATTTTATATATTTTACCTATTTATATTATTATTTATTATTTAAAATGCTTATTAGTTTTATTATTATTATTTAAAATATATTCATTATTAGTATTATTATTATTATATTATATTTATTTAAATAAGTTAAGGTTAAATTTATAAAAGTATAAACTTTCTTTGCATAGGTAGTGTTGGAGAATCTAATAAGAACACAATTTAAATTAATTTTCTTAAATGTGAATGATAAATGTCTTTAAAAATTTATCAAGCAAATCTCTCTACATAATAAAAACTTCTCAAAATACTCAAAGATACAAAAACAGTTTTGAATAATTAATATAAACCCAGGATAGAAAAAAGAGAGAGAGAATCAAACATACAGAATTGAAGTGATCCCTCCCCCATTTCTCTACATCCTCCCCGTTATCTTTTTCACTTTTCAATCCTCGTCAACCGGACTTAAATAAAAACAAACACACAACATTGATATGTTTAAAAGAATTTATAAATTTAGTTGACTCAAAATAATTTGTATTACTTTTTTTTTCTATTCCTGCCCCCTCATACTTGAATCATCTTTGATTATCTGAATTCTTTTTACCTATTATTATTTAATCAATTTTATACAAACTTATTTATTACACGAATTTTAGTATTTGTTAGTTTACTTTTTAAATAACTAATATTTCAGTCTATAATTATATAATGATATTTAAGAATTACTTTGTTTAAATAAAAATGACTTTGTTCAAATAAAATAAAATAAAAAGTATGCACAACATAAAATATAAAAAAAAAGTATATAATTATAATTTCATAAGAATTTAATTATTTTAAAGAAATTTAAATTAATAATTACATAAAATATTTTTATCTAGACAACACAAATTTCATTTGTATAGTAAAACTTATGTAATCATATATTATATCTTTTAATATTTATCAACTAGTTTATGAATAAATTTATTAAATATTTTTAAAACAATAAACTTATCATTTCGGAATTTATAAGTTACAAATTCATCAACTAGTAATTAACTAATAGTGACTAATTGCCAAACATGCCTTTAGTGCCAAACATGCCTTTAGTATACATTATCTACAATGTATTTGCTAATGACTAACTGACTGCCAACTTAATTAACTAATTTATAATATAGTTTGAGAATATTGTTTGATAAGATACTTAAAATAGCCAATTTTAGGAGAGGGTGGCTTATAAGTTTTAAACCACATTAGATAGCTTATAGTCTGTACTCTTTAATTTTATTTTTTTTATAATTTTCTTTTATTATTATGATTTATATTTGATTATATTTTTATTATGTTTTATCCTTTTATTTATTATGACATATTTGTTTTTTATTTTGTAACCACAATTAATTAACTTACCATTTTCATTATTTGTTGGGTTAGCTTTTAATTTTTTATGCAATTAAAGTACAAAAAACTTAATATTACAAATTGAAGTAACCAATTCCTTATTACATGATAATATATGAAAATTACACTCAATAGAAATTATAAAAAAATAGTATTTTGAAATGACAGACAAAAAATAACTTTTGAAAATTAATAATTAAATTTAATTAATACTCATTAGAGAACTAATCCGATAAAAATGATTTATTCAAATAAAAAATAAAAAAAAATAAAAAATTTTAACAAGAAGTTAATCACTTTTAGAAAAATCTAAAATTATAATTAAATAATAATATTCTTTTCTTGAAAATGTTAATTGTATAATGAAACTTATGGTATTTTCATTGGCCAACTAGTTTATCAGCTAATTTTATCAACTATTTTATGGTTTAATTTACCAACACTTTTAAGATAAGCTAATTCATGAGTTCAAAATTTATAAGATAGGAGCTTAACAACTAGCAACTAGTTTATAGGTTGGTTTCCTCAAATATATCTCTAATATATGTTTACACTTAAAGCATTAATAGATTAGAAATAAATAGTTAATAAAAAAAATTTGAATGAAAGTGTTTAGTTTATCATATGTCCAAGTTAAAAATGAATCAATCCTTATAAGAAATTGACATCACTCTCTACTCAAAACCTTAAGACAATGAGTTAATGAGTTTTTCATTTTTATATAATGCTCTACTTTCTCATTTTTATCTAATGTGGGGTTTAGACTTAGACTTACCCTTAAAATTTCCAACAATCTCTCCCTCAATGATGAGTCATTTCCACATAGGTACATTCCCCTTTCAACGGAAGCATTCCCAACCAACCACAACTACAAGTAGCCTTTCGTACCTCACTTACCTAGAAGAAGACTTTCGATATAAGAAAAATTATACTCTTTTAAGCCGGTCACCAAGATAAACCATACCACTATATATTGGGTCTATCTAGGAGGAGGTTCACCGGAAAGACACGAATGACATTTGAGCCCAACCATATAAGGGATTGATCAGTACTATATAAAGATGAAAGACTCGTTAACCTCTTGCCCTAAGGTTTTTGGAAGAGAGTGATGTCAATTCTTTATATGATTGGGCTCATATCTCATTAGTATTGTGTCTCCCGGATAAACCTCCTATTCGGTAGACCCAACACTTCTTAACATTTACATCTCTTCCACCGCACAATACAGAAGAAAAAAAAGATCAAAGCAAACAATGTATAACGCATACGCAGCCTATTGCATGTTTTTTTTTCTTGTGATTCAAGAAAGGGTGCATAAATGCTAGTTTGGTGACAATTTACAGTACGTTCATTGATGAGATAATTTTACACGAATGAAGCACAACAAATCAACTTCCCAAATTTCCAATTTTTTTTAGAATGAAGTTCTGTCTTGTCATGTATGACCCCTTCTAAAATGTGCATTTGATTCAGAAGTTGACTTGGGAAGAGAGCATCAAATACTTGGAGAAAAATAGGTAGATGACAAACATGTTTTCGGTTATGGGATCATCTTTATTACTCCAATAATGAAGAATGTGACCCACCACGTTTTCCGTTCAATTTCTTGAAGCAACGTGCTTCATTTCTAATCTGTGGAGCAAATATACAACAATGTTGCGCTTTGGTAACTTCTTTTCAGAAAACTCTCATCACGTAGTTCTTTTTTTCCTTCCATAGAACTCTTTTGTGGTGAGTACGAAACCATCCACCATGTGCAATAACTTCTTAACCAAAACGATTGAACTTTTATTCAGGTTTATTCTCTTCCGCTGTCACTTTTTAACATTTTTATCTTCTAATCACGTTGAGCTTCGACCATTTTTTGGTAGTTTTTGAATTCTTTTGTGACTTGGTTTTCAAAAAGTAGACGTAAACTATTGTACCGAAATAATGCTATCAAAACGTAGTGGGCCAAAAAGATACTGTGCTCATTGGTCCACAAACATTTTGAATGAACTAATTCTAGCCTGTAAATGGTTTTTCTGGATACATTATGACTTTGTTATTTGTCTTCGACCATGGAAGCTGTTCGTACGAACTTTAAATTGAAGTGATCGTGTGTTTTGTGCCAGATGCTGTAAAAAAGTATTTCGTGGCAGACATTTAGATGAATCATAGCATTTCTGCCACTAAATAAAAAATTGCTGACGTGAATTTGGATGGATTAATTTTTGAAAGCGTTTCAATCCCCAAGGGTTGGAAAGGTGATGGAAATTTGTACAAAGCACGCAATGCTTCATAGAAGATGAAGATGACAACCACTTTTGTGGGTACATTAACTACTATACAAAAGAATTTACCAGGCACCGATTTTAACCTTCCAAATCTAAGGATGAATCAGAGGTGAAGAATCTTCAGCCGCCCAAAAACCCTTCCAGGCACTCTCCCAGCCATGGTTTACTACTCGAACGCAATACCCATTTTAGATGAATTTGCGGATATTACATATACATCTGTCGCTACTTCAAGTGAGATTCAATCAATTAATTTGCTATAAAAATCGTTAATACAAAAAATGTGAAAGGTAGCATAAAGAATTCTAGAATAAGACCCCAATTTTGAGCCTATGAGACCTTAACTCCACTTGGACGTTTTCCTTCCATGGCATCCTTCTTATCACGGCAATCAGAACAAAGAAAGGGACCTTGCCAGGGTTTGGAGCTGGTGGAGAAAATTGAACCGGCGTGGACAGAAATGCCCTCACTTGGAGCAAGATCAACTTGACAAACAGCACAAACAAAAATACCAGATGTTGATTGCCCCGTGTTCAAGTTGTCATCATTTCCTAATCTGCAAGCAAGGCATACTAACTGATGTCAAAGCATTTCAAAGAATAAGATAGAATTTGTGATTCAGCAATTCTAATAACTCCATAAGCAAACCAGGAAAATACTTCCACCAAGAACAAACTCATAGCTACACAACACATTGAAATTGGGTCACGTAGATCCCTAGTGGATATCGTATCAATTAAGAGAGAACTATAATGTACATATATTTATCGGCACATCGTAAACTGATTAAACTATATAATGTACTGTAACACTGAAAATAAAGATAAAATTTTAGTTCGTTTGATCAAGAAGGGTGCTGATATAAATATTTATGAGGGAAATACTGTTTCTAATAGTAACACTGTCAAAACAGAATTTGGATATGACAGATATAAATATTTATGAGGGAAATACTGTTTTAAATAGTAACATACAGTGTGTAAACAGAATTTGAACACCTTCCTATCATAAGTTCTTATCTTCAAAATCATGTCCAACAAACTCTAATCCTATATGAAAACCTACTCGAATTGAAACAGAGTCTATAGCCATGGGTGATATTCATAAATGGCAATGCATAACATTGAAGATCCTTAATGTTTGCGCTTTTTGTTGGGGAGCAAACTTAATGCGCGCAGAGACAAGTCCATTAATGTTAGATGAAGAAAAATCCAAGTTGATCTGAACAAGATCAATTAAATAAACAAATGGCTGTCAGAAGAATCCTTAATGCCTGCACGTATCTCACAAACTATCCCAGCATATCACTTACCAGTCAGTAATACACCCCTACTTTTAATGACATAATAAATATGGAAAACAAAAATGCAAGTAACCTTCATGAAATTTTCTCATTTTCCTCAATTGAATAATTTTTCCTACGAAAGAGAACGACGGATTACCTTTCAGCAAGCATTGCCGATCCTTCTTCAAACAGTTCCTCCACTATATTTATAGCTGAAAGCTTTTTTGATAGCTTACTTGCAGAACCACGGGATCTCTTCCTGAAGGAAAGAAGATCTCTCAGCTTGTTCCGCTTTTGGGGGGGAGGTGTTGGTGGCAATTCATTATCAGGTGGGATTATGTCAACTACTATGCAAGTTGTATCATCCTTTAATCCTCTCGTTCGTAGTGCTTCCTGAATAACAGTTGAAATGTATATACAAGTGAGAAGAAATGCAAACTCTGTAACACTATGCTAATGTCAATCACAAGCCAGAAGACATGCTGATTTGGTTAAACTACGGATAGCAATGTAGTGCATACTACCTTGACAACCTGCATAGCTGCAAGTTCCGCAGGCAAACCTCGACAAGATTTTGCAGCCATTTCTGATGATAGAGCATCCCATATGCCATCAGAAGCAATTATAAGCCTCCCACCAGCCTTTGATAGCTATAATCCATCACAAAGAGTAAGCTTTTATCCTGAACAAAGACCTCACTGGCTGCATAGGCATTGTAATATCTGACATAAAGAAAATGAAATTATCTGGAAACAAATTATACCTTCACTTGTTTGACATATGGTATGGGAACAATGAACTCTCCAACATCCATGTCTCCAATTGACCTAGAAAGGCATAGACCCCCTGGCCAGCATCGAAGGGGACCAATCTGTAATGGTTCAGAACTATACTTCAAAACAAGGATAAGCAAAATTCAAAACTCCCTAAATTAGATGCTGAAAAGGGGGCATGGGAGAAATGGAAGATTTCTCCTTTCTTCCATTTTAGGATGAAAAAATAAATATAAGTACAACTAAATATGCTCACCTCTGCACCACCAACTATGCTAAGTCTCCCAACTTCACCTCCACTAGCAGTTACACGTTCCCTCCTGTGCATACAGAGTAACTTGTAACAAAAAGCATTAAAAAAATAATAAGCAAACTAATTAGGCCTTAAGGGATAAAAACATACTCTTCAATATTCTCTTCAAGTCTGTGATCAACAGTTAAGGAGGAAATAGCACCACCCTGGGCATCTAGTACACAACGGGAATCTCCAACAGATGCAACAGTAACAGTCCACCTATCCACTATTACAAACGTGGCTGTGGTTCCAGAAGTTTCTCCTAGACAAAACCAAATGAGGGCTCAGATAATCAGTAAAACGGATTCCCTTGTTCCGTATTTCAACCCTCCCAATATGAATGAATAACTATACTACCACCAAAAGTGAAAGAATAAAAGGTAAAGTCCACACCTCGGCTCTGAAACTCCTTGTCGGTCTTAACGAAACCCGCAACCAATGCCCTGGGTAAAGCATGCAACCACTCATCTCGCCCAAGCCCACGAGGAAGAGCACTCAACACGTGATTTAACAAATTCTCCCTAGTAAAAATAGCAGCAGCATTTCCATTATGCCCATCAAAGATCTGTGAACCAGAAGAAATGAGTGACCATCTCATAGGATGATGTGCTTCCGTCCAAAAGGACACTCATTTTAGTCCGAAAGGACTGTTGCCACAGCCCAAGACTAAAAAGTAAAGCTAAATTTCAATTAGAACAAGCAGAGCAAAATATAATCAGAAGCAGAAAAGTTGAACAATACCGCAAATACAGAAAAGGATGATGAAGGGTTCCCGGGCACTCGCTGACAATCTGTCTTAATAAGAAAGTAATCCTCCCCTTTCTTGGACTGAGCTGCATGTCCAAACCTCACAGTAGGCTTTTCCATCTTCTCACTCTTCATCTCTCTCTTGAGCAATGCGGCAAGAGGCACAAGATCGTGATGACGCCGCCTCCCTTCACCAGAGGCCATATCTTGCCCCACCAAAGAACCTTCAGCTTTCCCTTTTTCTCTCAACCAATTACTCGAAATCAAAAGGCCCTCACTCTCGCAAGCATATTAGACCTCCAAGCATAAAACACTCCTCCTACGAGTAAACACTTCTTGGCAATATAAACTTTATCCCAGCCTGATCTACATTCATCGCAAAGATCAACAATTACCTACTCATCCCCAAAAACAAGCAAATAAAGCATGTAAATCCAAAGTGCTAAAGCAACTTTTAACAATGCATCATGCAAGTATGACCCAGTTTTGACATCTACCAAGGTTTTAATGTACGAATACGGGAAATTGCAGACAAAAGCAACCACAATAGCAATCACAATTGCAGGAAACTGCAACCACAATTGTTGTGGCGGACTCAAAAAAGTCTCGACCTGCAGTTGAAATCGCAGGCTGTTTATTAAATCTTGACCTGTACTGAGCTTTATGAACCACGAGCTTGAATTACTTTTTTCTTTAAAAAAAAACAGGGAAAACTTGTTGCTGGGTTCGTACCCAAAACATAGAACAATTTACAACCTTAAAAAGTAGACGACAAAGTAGCTGAATTACCAGGGTGAATGTCTGGATGTCCACCACGCGCAAAACCAGATCAGATAAGACTGCTACACCAAGCAAACTAGAAGAGAAGAAAGAAATATTTCAATACGTATGCGAAACGCGTATTGGTGACTAGGTATGAACTGTTAAACCCAATAATGCAAACCCATATATGATCTTCCATTAAACAAATAGAAGCACCCAATTCTTAGAGAGAGAGAGTTATTCACTTTAAAGAAATAAGAAACAAAAAAAAGCATAAAAAACCTTACGACCAACCTAACACTAAATCAGTTCGGAGAACAATTTTCCACCACCAAGAAATGAAACAAAGATTTCAACTTTTATATGTAGATTCCACCCCAGAACCAAAAAGAATAACAATAAAGCAGATGCTGCTGGCGTGGTTGCACGGGATCAAGCTATTTTTCATGGAAAGAAGAAAGTGGCTTTACTGACTTATAAAGCCTTGCTTGCAAACACCCACATTCTGTTTCATAAATGTCGGTATCTATAAACTTTCTTTCTCTCTTTCCTTCCCTCAGAGGGAAAAAAATATACACAAAAAAAAATGTAACCCCTTTTTTTTCTTTCTACTTTCTAAAAAAAAACGAGTAAAATACGGTGAAGAAGTAGTGACAACTGGAAAAACATGTTGTAGCAGGCAAGTGTGAAATTGAGATGGACATACAACCTAAGCAGGAGACCAATTTCCGTCACAAACGAAGGGAAAGAGTGAATGAGTTTGATTATCTATCTCCTTGGATTATGACAAGAACAACTAGAAGATAAGGGAAATTAAATTGAGGAAAGAAACAAAGAAGCAGACTTGGTGAAAGTATACAGATTAAAAAAAAAATCCGGGAGAGGAAGATGGTGGGGACCACCCAAAATTGTTTGCAAGAAAAAAAAAACTGGTTGGGAGGTGAAATAAATAAAGAAATGTGAGTATGGAAATTCGTGAATCGAAAGGGACACGTGTTGTAAGGGTTTGCATTTGTTTCTGGGATCGCAATGATGTCGACAACGATGCCTTGTTGTTTGTTTGGTTGAGAGAGAAAGTGCGCTGCAGCTTTGCATTGCTTTGCCTTGCACACACCTCACACTGGACCACATTTCCTCTTATTTCTCAACTCTACCCTCTTCTTCACTCAATTCAATAGTCCCTTTTTTTAATAGTTAAAATAATTATAAATAATTCTGACTTTTAATTAACTATATAGATTGTTGCTTAATATTGAAACAACTTATATAATGTATTGCAGATTGTTTAAATAAAAAATTATTATAATATACATCGGAAATTAATTTCCAAAATATGTAATATATAAAAATATTTATTACTCGAACATACCAGATACACTATAGTTGATCTACATGCTTGTAATTATTATTTTATATCTATTATCTATTATCAAGATAAATGTTAATTTTTTAAACTATTTTAATTAAATATTTATGTGTAATTTTCTAACTAGATTTGGTAATTTAATATTTAATATGTTTAATTTTAATAAATTAAACAAGCGATTAAAGCAATGCATGTTATATTTAAATTAAGGGGTGACAAATAGGGATTTTAGGTGTTGCATCTAGAAAGCATGGTTGGATTTTAAAGTTGGACTGAGATATATATTTTTTAACATTAAAAAAATGGGACACGAACTTAATAAGTGAAAGGGTGTTGATGGTATTTTGCAAAGTTCTCTTTTCTTTTTGCCTTTTCAAATATAGAAATATATCTCCATAATACAAATACTTTTATTGTAATATTATTTTATCTTTTTAAATCTGATATAAATATTTTTAATACTAATATTTTTTAAGATGACTTTATCTATTTAATATATAGTATTATCTTATCTTTTAAATATATAGATATTAATATTCATAATTGTTCAAGTTTATCTCATGGTACTAATATGTTTTATTTTTTTAATTTTTTGTATGATTATAGTTCTGATTTGATTAAATAAACGTTGGAGTATTTTTTTTAATATTATATTTAGGTTTGTTTGTTTCTAAAAACATGGACATAAGAAATAAATTTGAGTGGAAAAAAAGATATATGAAATTGAAGTTATTTGGATTTTAAAAAATAATAAAAATTTAAGAAATTTAAGAGAAAAATTTGCTAGAGGCTAAAAATGATGTGGTGAATTTAATAAATTAAAAAATATTTTAATTATTATAATTAGAATATTATTATTTTATCTTTAGTTATTAAAATAAATTAAAATAAAATATATTAATGATAAATTATGTTAAAATGAAATATGAATTATTATTTAAAATAAAAAAAATTAAAAAGAATACAATTATATTGAAATAGAATGAATTCGAAAGAAATTAAATTCAAATAAATTGTTAGTTTAAATAAAATTATTATTATTATTGTTATTATGAAATGTGATTTATTATTTAAAATGAGAAAATTCAAATTAATAAAATTATATTAAATATGAAATTGTAAACAGTAAAAAATTAAAAAAAACATATAATTATTTTTGTAATTAAACATAAAATAATATTACTTTCTCCTGTAATATCTTGAGTCATGCAATGATAAAAAAAGTTCACCCCTCTCAAATTTAGTTGCTCAAATCCTCCAAACATTTTCTCTTTTCTTTTTCTATGTTATAATTAATTATATAATGCGAATTTAGTTTTAAATAAAAGGTTGAATTGATCTAGGTGGTTTTAAGTGAAGATAGACATCATGTGGATATAATTTTATGAGTCTTCAATATTGCTTAAATTTTGTGTGTTATTAGTATTAAGACAATAGTACATGCATGTATAGCAGATATTCTGGTGATCATCAATAATATATATGTTGTTCTCCACCATTTTTTATGTTTTCACCTTCTCATCTTCTATTTTTATATCATTTTTATGTGTCATGGAATGCTAAGCCTTTTAATTGATTTTATTGTAATTTTTAACGAATGAGGTTATAATGTAATAATTGGTTGATTATTTTTTTTATTATTAGTGTGATTTAATTTTTATATGTTTTTTTTCTCTCAATCAAAAGTTAGTAACAAGTTAGTATAGTG
This sequence comes from Vigna umbellata, assembly GCF_029865625.1. Taxonomy (NCBI): domain Eukaryota; kingdom Viridiplantae; phylum Streptophyta; class Magnoliopsida; order Fabales; family Fabaceae; genus Vigna; species Vigna umbellata. The sequence continues at coordinate 46,258,265 of NC_142172.1, read as the reverse complement.
TTAAATTTATATAAGGCTTAATTACCTACTTAGTCCCCATGTTATGAGGTAATTTTCTGTTTAGTACCCGGTTTTAAAAATGTAGGCATTTGGTACCTATGTTTTGAAATTTGTATCAATTCAATCCTATCCAATTAACGGCGTTATAATTGATGCGAGAAATTAAGGACGTTAATGAAGATGCATTCAAACATTTGATAGCTATTCCACCCAGGCTATCATTAACGTCCTTAATTTCTCGCATCAATAATAACGCCGTTAACTGATAGGATTGAATTGATACAAATTTCAAAAAACATAGGTACCAAATGCCTACACTTTTAAAACTGGGTACTAAACAGAAAATTACCTCCTAACATGGGGACTAAGTAGGTAATTAAGCCTTTATATAACATGTATCATACAAGTCTCACGACTTTTAATGTTAATTAATAATTTATTTTGATTAAATGTAAATGAGAATTTGCCAATATTGAGAATCTACTTTAATTAAAAATGAAAACTTTAATAAGTATTAATCAATAATTTACTTTAATTAATTAGTATTTTACTTGGTATAAAAGACATGATAACATATAGTATAATATTTAATTGATAATGTATTTTGGTTAAATTTACTATTATTAATCTACAAAATTATTGTTTTTAATTGATAACACACTTTGTTTAATAGTAAAAACATCGACAAATTAATTGAGAATTTACATCTATTAATTGTAAATTTAAGACAATATTCTTTATATAACAAATGATGAATCCTATATTGAAAAAAAGTAAAATCAATATATTTTCTTTATTGTTATTTTTATCTCTTTTTATGTTTTTCTAATTTTATTTATTTTTTATATAATTATTCTGATTAATCTTTATCTTCTTTTATTACATTTATTATTTTATTTGAGTAACCCTAATTATATAACTTTTTATAAAAACTAATTTATTATAAATTAATTTCTTATTCTGGAGGTGAGTCATGGTTAGTTTTAACTTTTCCATTTTGTTAGCTAATATTTTAACAACATTAATATTGTTATTGTTTAATAGTATTAGTTGACAACATCAATGACAACGTTATCATTTATTAAAGAAAAAATGATTTAGTTGTACACTTAACAAACAACATTTGAGAAAATGAGATTTAGTGAGAATTGAGTATCCAAACATGATTGAATTCTATAACACCTTTCCAAACAAGTTGACCAACACTAAGAAGATAAACATCACCTGAAACTTGTAAAAGTAAAGAACACTGAGTATAACCTAAAATTATCATAAACAACACAAGTTACCAACATTTATTTATAAACAAGAGTTATATCTCTTTCACTAAAAGAAATCTCACTTTAAGAAACAAAACCAAACAAAAGAACCACGATAAAAATCTTCGTAATTTATAATAATACAAATAATGCAAGTTTCACTCTTCAATATGTTTAGACAAAGAATAACATTGTACATCATGTTATTTACAGGCGCACTTGAACTAGTTCCACTACTTTAATAAATAAAATTTCATTTGAAATCAGACACAATAAGAGAATGAAATCAAAATTTAATCATAAGTTTGAAAACAGTAAGAATTAGTAGAAGAGAAATATACTTTCAATTATATACATGAATAATAAATACGTTAAAAATAGAAAGAACTAATCAGATAAAGCAATAAGTGACTAGTCATGCATCATATCATTCCGAAAATGTTGCAATCAATTTCAAAATCCCATGAAGGCGTAGTGCAGCAATAAAATTCGTATTATTTTTCGGAACACATGTGTAACTACTAATTTTAAATCAAATTTCTCCTCATTCACTAATTTTGTGTCCTTTTATAGTACTAATTCTAAATTAAAAATAGTAATCAATTTACTTATTATTTTGAAATTTGTTAATAATTATATTATTTTTCTAAAATAATCTTTAAAATCATCACTAATTATAGAATATTAAATTAACATGAATTATTACCATTTATGGCACAAGAACAATATATTTGTTATATAAATAGAATGATTGTATATATATTGGTATGAGTATCGTCATAATTGATTTTTAGTTACTACATTATTCAAATAACTGAATTAAATTTTACATTTTTAATGTAATTATTACACTAATTCCTCGTATGTATCATAAATATATCCTAATATTATACACATAAATATTTTAAAATAGTAGTATATATTCCAGCAATAATGTGTGTGACATAACACACCACTATATAACTAACACGTGGATTACATAATCCGATAAATGAAAGATGTATTTTAAGAATATTTTCTAAAAATTCAATATTTAATTTTTTTTCTTATCTCTACAAAATTTAAGTTATCTTTTAATCAACTTTGTATCTTATATGTAAAAAAATAATATATATTTTACTAATAACAATACAAAATATCTTTGAAATCATTAAGAAATAATGTTCTTTTCGTTTCAAAAGAATAAATTTTTAAATAATTTATATTTATTAAAAATGTAATTATTTTGTAGAATTAAAATAACGTTTGTAATGTGTTTCTCGTCATAAGATTTTATTAATATATATTAAAACGTTAAATTTTATAAAAATATTACATTATATAAAGGTATTTCAATTTATAAATATATAATAGTTAATGTTTTTCTATAAATATGTACTTAGATAAAAACAACTGTAATTTTGAATTGGTGAAATGATAATATAGCAAAAACAAAAATAATACTGCATGGCCTATTTGAACACCAAACAAGTGACTAAAATCTAAGCCAACACTGTGAAAACTTAAAATACATGTTCAGTGATAAGTGTTAACGTGTATAAAAAGATTATAACTTAATTAATTTCATAATAATTCGAGAGGGTAAAAATACTTCTAAGGTTGGATAAATGCCTTTCAAAGATGAGATTGGCTGAAGAAGCAAAAAAAGGTTGTTTGGTAATAAAATATTGAGAAGATTAAAAGTCGACTGGCCTACTGAAATAACAAATATTTATTATTTAGAGGCCAAATTGTGTTGTTAAAATAAATTGTGCGTTGTTGAAACTATCCATGCAATATGTAGCTGCTGCATGAAGCCTAAAACCTGTATTAAGAGATTACTGCCTATATATATAAATCATTACGCATACTAATTTAGAATTTGAGAAAAATGTCATGCAATTCAGGCCAATAATAGAGATGAGGCAGCACGTGATTGCATGAGTAATCATTGTTCCTTCCCCTAATTTTATTACTAATATTCAGCTACAACCTATTCATCTAACTCTAAATAGGTATCCAATGCTCAATAAGTCAGATTAACTTTAATCAAATTTCACAAGTACCAATACCCTTAATTAGTATCTCTATTAACATCGCTATAGCTAGTAGATCTGAAATAGGAAGAAACAAATTACAATGTTGGACAAAAAATAAACCAACTCTACCTTGTCTTTTTGTCATTAGTTTTTATCTTATGAAAAATATTCCCCACTTCAATAGAACTTTAATAATTAAACTAGTGGAGAAATAATAATATTAGTTGCAATTACTGAAATTGCTTTACTTGTTTATTTTCTGTGTGAAGCTTTCAAATTAATATGATTTTTCCCTTCATATTCATCCAAGTTCTCTAGTGCATAATGTGTAAACAGAAGTATATTGTTACAAGGGTGACACATTAACCCAAGTAGTAGGCCATCAGTACTTATCACTGTTTTTGTTGTTTTTGTCGAGCAGGCAGAGCTGCCAAACCTTTAAAAGAAATTAATATGATTATACTTGTCACTGCACTCAAGACAACCATCCACTTGCATAAACACTTCAAAAGGAATTATCACTTGAATATTTTAAATTGTTCCACTTATTGTTTATTAAACCATATATTTATACAATATTTAATGCATCTCAACTTTTTTACAGCAGTACATTTTCACTTAAAGTGTCAAGGTTGTCAGATTTATACTATAAAAACTGTTGAATTTATCGAGAAAAAGTTCATCAAGAAAATACAAACACTAATGAGATATGAGTTCAATCACATAAGACATTGACATTATCCTCTATCCAAAATCTTAAGACAATAAGTTATTGAATCTTTCATCTTTATACCGTGTTCTACTTTCTCTCCAGCATAACTATTCCCAACCTCAAGATGAGTCCCTTCTGCATAGGTACACTTTTCCTCCAGCATAATCATTCCCAACCAACCACATCCACGAGTAACCCTTTCCAACGACCGATCATCTTAACTGGACTTGCTTACCTGAATACCCTTTGTCAGGAAGACTTTCGGTATAGGGACCATTATAATCGTCTGAGCCGGTCACCAAAACAAATTATCAGCTCTGATACCACTATTACGAAAATCTCACAGTTACACACAGTCAGATATTTTCCTAAAAAAGATTCTGTTATTTATTGATAATTGAAGAGCTTTAAATAGTCGTGACACTTACAATATTACGGAAATAAAAATAAAAACTGAAAATAAAATATCAACTATCTTACAATACTTACTCTATCGTAAAATAATATTGTACCTAAACAAATAGAAAATCATAACTACTTATCCCTATTTTATCTTTATCAAAATCAAATTAAATAGTACTAGACCCAAAACTAATAAAATAAGATTTAAACAAAATTATTAATAAAACCCTAAAATTTAAGTTTATCCCAACAAACTCCCTCATAAATTCTTCCTTCCTTCGTTCGGCTTTCCATGTGCATCATCTCACACCAAGTTTGCTTCTTTGAATAGATTTAAATTGGAGTTATCCAAACTCTTGTTAGTCATTTTGTCTTGGTGACCAATTCAGACGAGTATAATGGTCCCTATATCGAAAGTCTTCCTGGCAAAGAGTATTCATATGTAAGCCCATTGAGATGAATCGTAGTTGTAAAGGGCTATTCGTGGTTGTGGTTGGTGGAAATGCTTCTGCTGGAGGGAGAGTGTACCTATGTGGAAGGGACTCACCCTTGAGGGGGAGATTGTTGGGAATCAAAGTGTAAGTTTAAGTCTCACATTGGATAGAAATGAGAAAGTAGAGCACTACATAAAGATGAAAGACTCATTAACCCATTACCTTAAGGTTTTAGGTAAAGAGTGGTATCAATCTCTTATGTAATTGGACTCATATCTCATTGTTGTTTGTATCTTCTTGGTGAACTTCTTCCTCGATAGACTTAACAAAAATAAAGTGTTGGAGAATTAAGAATGTTCTCGGTGAATTCGCTCCTACATGTAGTCTTTCAGAGCGTTTAAGGATACGGTTGACTCAAATGTACGTAGGTATGAGCATTAGAGTGGGGCATTTTTTTATGTGGCTAGTGTGATGCAAGCAGTTGGGGGTGACAATGAAACATGCATTTAAGATGCGTTTCTTGGCCCATGGATAATATATCTAAGAATTTGGATTAAAAGTAGTAGTTGGGGAGAAAAGCTGTATCATTCAGTAGTTATGTGCAACTTTCTGAAAGTGACTTTCAGATTGTATGGTTATCATAAAACAACAAATTGCCAACTTGGAAAACTCATCGCTTTGTGTTGTAGCATCATGCAACAGTGTGAAATATTTAAGCACATCAATTCAACCCTATAATTTCTTTATTATCCTAAACATCGCTGTCCATTATGTTTTTCCATGTTCCATTTGGCCCATGGAAAACTTGTACTAATATATATACTCATCACATGCGTAGTGCTTTCCAGGATAACTTTTATTTCTGTTCGCATTCATATTATTTGCATATCAAATTATGTATTTCACAATTCCATTCACAATATTATCAGACATTAAATCTAAATTCCTTATTTCAGTCAATTATTTCAGTGAACATTAGATGTTAAATTATGTTTTCTTAATATTAGTGAAAATGAAAGCTCCTGGATAAAGTTAAGGCGAGACAAGAGCGTCTTCGAATAATTGTGAAGAAACAAAGTTTTGTAGAATTCGAAGGACACATTGTCCAAGTTGAATATACTATTAATCCTCGGCAACGTTAAACACCCTGAGATCTCAGTCTGGATTCCCAGACCAAGAAGTCTTGGATCACTGCTCATGCTTTTCTTTTGTTTTTTCTTTTCTTCTTCGCCTTTTTTTTTATCAAAGTTGGTACTTTTTGTCCTGTCGATATTTCATTGTTCGTGCTTTAACAAAGAAAACTGTAATGGATAAGCCTTCAGAAGGATGGGCTTTCATGGGCCCATAATTAGAGGCCAGTTTGGTAAATGTACAGGGAACACAACCACTGCTTGGCACTCCTTGGTCCTACCCTTTTAAATAGCATATATCTATTGAACAGTACAGATCAGAAAACCGATCCCACCTTTGTTTGGCAGTGAGAGAGAAAAATATAGGCAGAAGCAAAATTTATAGGTGAAAAAGGAAAAATAATATGTAAAAAAATGAAGTAAAAAGGATGTTTGGTTGAAGAAAATTAAAATGAAACTAAAGTGACAAGGTTTGAGTTGAAAGAAAATATATATACAATTTTTATGTAGAAAAGCTATTTTACCCTTTTCATTTGTTTACTAAATTGTATTACAGCTAAATAAGTAATGGCTATTCTGTACCAGTTCCATCTGGCAACCCATGCGCAAGCACGCAGATTAAGAAAAAAAAATGCAGTGAACAGTGAAAAAGAAAACAATGTTTTTTTTTATGTCAAGAACCCGCGGGCGATTGAATTCAATTTAGGTTGAATTTGAAAAAGTTGAATTTTTTTTATACAAGTTAATTTTTAATTTAATTTATTTAAAATTTAGTTTATTCGGATTGAATCTAGGATGAATTAGATTGACTTATTAATTTATCTAATTTAATTTAATTATTTATTATTTTGTGTTTCAATATTAATAGTTAACATTTTTTATTATATTATAAATGAGAATAAAAAAAGATATGTTAAGAGAGAAAAATATTATAAATTTATTTATTCAAGACTCTAATCTTATAAATGGATAAATGACACAAAAATTATAAGTATTATAAATTTATTTAATCGCATTTTAGGTTTGTTTTTGGATTACATTTGAATTGTACGTTAATTGTTTTTTTGAATTATCATCTTTGAAATTTAACATAAAGAGTGAAATTATTTAAATTTGAATTATAAAAAATTATAATTTCTTTTATTTAAAAAAACTTGTAATTATAATTATAATTTCTTTTATTTAAAAAAACTTGTAATTAAATGAGTCAGTGAGTCAATCTATTTAACCCACCAACGCCGGATCGAGTTCGGATTTTTTCGGCTTGCTAATAAATGAGTCGGATTGGGTTGATTCACTAAGTGATTAACATGTGCCCGAATCGGATCGGGTTGAGCTGGGTGGTCCGTTTTGATAACACTAATTTTTTTTTTTAATATTAAAAGTTTAACTTATTTTAAAAAGTATGTTTTGGGAGTGTTCCAATTTTGACATTCTAAAAAATATACTTTTGGAATGTGTTGAAATTTTAACGCATTTTGGAAAGTTATTTATAGAAATCAAATTTAAAAGAAAAAAAATGACAAATTGTGATTAAGTAATAATAAAAATATTCCCCGTTTGTTAATGAAGTCACTTATTTGGTTAAAGAGTACAATTTTCAAAAGAGAGAAGCATAATTAAGGACATAGGTTCTTTGTGACAATGATATGATTGTCATGGATTACTCCAAGTAATATAAAGGTTCTGTCCTTCAAAACAATTATTGTCCAATCTTGAATTTCAAAATCTTAATATTTTCAAAGTAATTTTAAAATGGGTTAAAATTCTAATATTTTAAATGATAAATTTCCAGAAAATCTGTTAAATTATAAATTTTGGAAAAATGATTTTCTGAGAGTGTTACAATTTTAGCTTTCTACTTTGAAATATACTTTTCAACAAAATATTAAACAGTATATCGATACAATTAGATGGCCTAAACAACATTACCTTGATTTGATCGAACTTAAACCTGCAAGGCCCGTTTCCTAAATTAGCTTAAAAGTTGTTCAGTAAAATGGGGTCACGAAATGGACAGCCCAAATCTTATCACCATTTCTTTTTGCACTTCCATAATTTCGACATGTACTTCTATAAATTTTGTATTCGATATTTAATAAACTAAAATATAATTTTTTATATTTCAAACAGGAAGAAACTGTCCAAATTCAGCTCAATCTAAATTTAATTATTGAATTTTACACACATATATAGAAGTTATGATAATTAGACTTAATTAAAATTAATTTTTTTTGTTAAAAATTGATTTTTACTTAGTATTTAAAAAATATATTTTTATATAAATACTGTCATTTAATTTTTGTATTCATGTCTTCCTTTCTTTCGATCTCTTTCTATTGACTTGTTCTAATGTGTGATTAAATGATAACTATTTTTTTTCTAAATAATAATGATATAGAGAATAGGCATATTAATGACGGAAAAAAATAAAGGATATTATTTAATGAAATAATATAAAATTTATATTATTTTATTTATTTAAATTATCTTGCAGCAACTATAAAACAACAAAAAATAAATATAAATGTATACTTCGATATTATGTATAAAAATTATTAAAATATTTTATTTTTAATGAGTTGAAAATTATTTTATTTGCATTCTTTTTTACTTTTCAATTTCTTTTTATGTTTATATAGACATATATTTTTCATTTAGACTTTTTTTGGATATTTTGGTTATTAAAATTATATGTGACTTTTATTTATTAAAAATATATATGTGAATATTTGAAAAATATATAATATTTAAATTTTAATTACTTTTCCACCATCTTTATCTTAATTCAAACAATCACATTTTCACCTCTCTATTTCTTTAAATTTACTTTTCCAAGTCCACTCCCAAAAACAAATACATGCTAAAAGAATTTTAAACATATCAGTTTTTTTATTTTTAAATTTTACAAACACCTTATACTTCTTCTTTTATTTACTATAGGCATGGTCTATCTGAGACATATTGTCACTACAGTCACAACTGAATCTGGGACTTCGCCAAATCCAATCAGAAACCAAATTATTAGATTTAATTTGATTTATTTGGATTTTCGACGTGAATGTTACAAAACAATTAAGATTTCCACTTTTCTAAAGTTGCATTAACAATATTCATGTTTCGTATTGCCGAGGACTGAGATGTTATTCTTTACTTTGAGAATAATGTTACTATATTTAAAATATATAATTTTAATATAATGTAACATATTTCATACTATGATATAGCTGCAATTTTCTACTGATCACCTCATTATTTTTTTATTTATCGTGAAATTGGCTTATGTAAGGACCGTGCATTTAAAATAAAAAGTGGTGGGGGAGGTGTAATGACCGCACGTTCTCAGTGGGGGGCGGCAGTCATCATGCTTGGAAGCACCAGCCGCCCCAATATCAGAAGTGGGCTTTTATTTTATTTGCAAATGGGGAGCAGCACTCAGAGGTCCCTTTCTTTCATTCTGCACCGTCCAAGAGCACCATTTCTTCCTTCTTAAAGGTAAAAGCCATGGATTCAAAGGGATTTGGGGATTCTGAAATTCTGGAGGAGTGAGAGGCGTGCTGCAAGTTCTGGGAGAAGAGAAGGAGAGCTGGGCACTGTAGCAGAGAACTGGAACGACAGAGGAAGAACTCAGAGATTGATTCAAGGTTTCCAAGGAAGTCTTCAAGAGGTAAGGGGAGCTAGATCTTTTCTGTAGATTGTAGAAATAATTGATGTATTTGAGGTCTGTGTTATTAAGAGATTTGATGAACTATTTGTGCTTTAGAGTGATCTTGTTCAGTATGAATCTGTATGAGTGAGGGTAGAATATTGTTGTTGAAACAAATCTGGGAAGAAAGGGGATGAAAAATGGGGTTTCTGGGAAATCTGGAAATCTGCTGCGTTTCTGCAGAATTCTGCAGAACGAGCGTACGTCTTTGGTGCTCGACCAATAGTGGTCGGCCAAAATAGAACGAGCGTTCGCCCGTATAGCGTTCGGCCTTAAAATGAAAATTTGCACGTTCGGTTTTGAGTGGATTAGTAAGCGTTCGGTCTTGTGTCCTCTAGTAACGAGCGTTCGCGTTCGTTCTTGGCTAGTTTTGGTGAGTGTTCGGCGATCGGTCTTTGTGTATGGGAACTGTAGTGTTTGATTGAATTTAGTATGATTAGGCTTAAATCTTGGGCGTTTGGTTTTGATGTTTTAGTAATTTAAGCGTTTGATCTAAATTTGATATTCTTTGTTTAAAGAGTTTGAACGTTCGTTTTGATGAATTAGTTAGCATAGCGTTCGATCTTAAATCTGATGTCTTATATTTAAATATTGAACGTTCGGTGTTGGTAAATTATTTATACTGAGGTAAGTATTCTTAGGTAGTTTGTAGCGTTCGGTCTTAGTGTATTTTTGATGGATAGCGTTCGATCTTGACCATATTCTATTAGGCTTCAATAGTGTTCGTTCAATTAATCTCAGGCTGCAATCTTAGCGTTCGTCCAAATGGTTTAAATGACGTTTGTCCAGATTGTTTAGATGATGTTCGTCCAAATGGTTTAGATGACGTTCGTCCAAGATTGTTTAGATGACGTTCGTCCAATTGTTTAAATGACGTTCGTTCAAGTGATGTTCGTCCTAGTATTCGGAAATGACGTTCGTCCCAATAGTGTTCAATCGGTTTTAGCGTTCGGCCTGTTGAATCTTATAGCGTTCGTCCAATTGGCAAAGTAGCGTTCGGCAATTGTGTTCGGTGAATAGTGTTCAATCGGTTTTAGCGTTCGGCCTGCGAATCTTATAGCGTTCGTTCAATTAGCATAGTAGCGTTCGGCCTGTTGGTAATAGCGTTCGTCCTAAGTTTTAATTTGAGCGTTCGGCGTGTGTTGGTGAAATAGCGTTCGGTCTGAGGAAATATAGCGTTCGTTCAATGCCGTTCGGAAGAAAACGTTCGTTCAAATAGTGTTATGAAAATATTGGGTTTTAAGTTCATTTCTCTTGAATTGAATTATGTGCAAAATGTTTGGAAAATATATACTGTAAATGGGATTTATGTGAATGTATGAAATACATTGGATTTAATGTGATATTATGGAGGTATCTGGTCATTCATAACTTGGGATAAGGTTTAACATAACAGTATAATTCATGGACGTAATTCCATGATCCTCAAGGAGAGGATACATGGTGGTGTTTTGGGGTTGTATAGAATGATTACATGGTAGCTCAGTTTTGGGGGTCATCCTGAATCTCCTATGGTCTTTCTTCTCATGTAGAGAGGATTGAACATGTGGTGAGGAGTAGCAGGAGGTCCTAGTCTTGGATGCTTCCATATGATCCAAGGTAAGTAATAACGGATTAAACTCGTGATTGTGGCCGGGCGGGAGTGCCCAAATGTTCCACCAGGCGGGAGTGCCTAATGTTCCACCAGGCGGTAGTGCCTAATGTTCCACCAGGCGGTAGTGCCTAATGTTCCACCAGGCGGGGGTGCCTAATGTTCCACCAGGCGGGAGTGCCTAATGTTCCACCAGGCGGTAGTGCCTAATGTTCCACAAGGCGGTAGTGCCAGGGCGGGAGTGCCCAAGTTTCATAAAGCCACTACGAGTGCAAGACCCGCCATAGCTCGGTAATCATTCTAGTCTGGACGAGTCGGGGTATAAAGTAACAAGTCTTGTGATGTCAGTTTACCATGTTTGGATGAATGTTTACATGTCATGGGAGTGTGTGAAATATGGATCAATAAGTATGCTTTAATTGTTCTTTTATATGAAGCTATGAATGATTGCATGAATTAACTGTGCTGTATGTATAACATGCTTTTTATATCTAGCTCACCCTTGCATTGTTTGTGTTGTGTGCTGTTTGGGTATGTTTCTTTGGCGATGATCATCCACTTGGATGGGAGCAGATGACGGAGAGGATACTTTGGAAGCAGCCCTTGATGGAGACGGAAGTGCTGCAGCTTAGATTAGCTAGTATTATTTCGAAATTCTTAATGTTTGGAAGAACTCGTGTGCGTTTTAAGTTTTAAATTCTCCGTGATTTTCATGGAGAAATTCTAATACTCTTGTTGTCAATTCCGTACTATTATGAGGATGACTGTAATCCTTAAATTACTCTTGACTGCTTTCCTATATTATGCATGATGACGTCTTTAATATATATGAATGATGTATATAATTGGGATGTCACATTTATGGTATCAGAGCAGTTTCTGTCCTTAGAGGATCCTGTAGGGTGTGTATGTGCGCTGCTTATGCTGTGTACTCTTAGTATTGTGTTGGACGGTTGTCCTTGTTTCCTTGGGTTGGACTAATGGTGTTTTTCTCTGTATGAGCAGAAAATGGCACCTAGACCACCACCACCTCCACCTTCTCAGCCTGAGCCTTCTGAGAACACCGTAAGATTGGAGGCTGTACTTGAGGCTATGCAACTTCAGAATGCTACTTTGGTGCAACAAAACACCATCGCCCTTCAAAACTTAGAAGCTGCAAGAGTGTCAGCTGAAGACACTCAGAATTTCCTCAGGGAAATGCTGGTTAATGGAAGACCTACTCCTGATGTTTCTGCCCCTATTACCATTCCAGTCAAGGAGTGGAGTTTGGAGAGTTTTCTCCAACATCATCCCGACAGGTTTTCTGGCAAATGCAGTTCGGATGAGGCCGATCATTGGTTCCAAGATATGGAGCGAATCTTTGAAGCCAAAGGGTGTCCGGATGAGAAGAAGCTGGCCTACACCCAATACTTGCTGACAGGAGAAGCTGGACATTGGTGGAAGAGTGTAAAGACCATCATGGAAGGGAACGGGACTCCTATCACTTGGGAGTTGTTCAGAACTAAATTTTACACTGAATACTTCCCAGATAGTGTCAGGTTTGCTAAGGAGGTAGAGTTTCTTGAGTTGACTCAAGGCAACAGATCGGTATCGGAGTATGCAAATCGTTTTAAACACCTGCTTCGCTTCAACACCATGTCAATAAATGAAGAATGGCAGTGTCGTAAGTTTGAGAATGGCTTGAGGAAGGATATCAAGTTACTGGTGAAAGGATTGCACATTAGAGAATTCTCCGCTTTGGTAGAGATGGCCCGTGATATGGAAAAGACTAAGGGAGAACCAGAGGGACTACAGAGACAACAGAACCAGCCAGTTAGGGTTGGGGGACCTATGATACCCCGGGGAGGCTCCAGTTCTAGAAAGACCCCTTTCTCTAGACCCTCTTACTCCGGGTCCAGGGGTTTTTCCTCTCTGTCATCGGGGCAATCCAGTTTTGCCAGTTCCGTTAGATGCTTCAAGTGTGGTGGACCACACCTCCAGATGTCCTGCCCTCAGTTAGAAGGGTATAGGAGGTGTAATATCTGCAGGCAAGAGGGACACTATGCCAGAGACTGTCCTACTACTAGGAGGGCAGGACCACAGCCACGCCAGGCTGGCAGACCTATTCAGAGGGGTGGACACAGACCTCAGGCAACCGGGAGAGTATATGCATTGACTGGGGCTGAGGCAACCAGTGCAGGTAATTTAATTGTCAGCAGTTGTTTGTTATTTGGAGCTTCATGTGTGACGTTGTTTGATTCGGGGGCGACACATTCTTTTGTGTCTAAGGCTTGTGTGGAGAGGCTTGGTTTAGTTGTCAGGGAGCTTCCGTGTGACCTGGTGGTGTCTACACCAGCAGCTGGGTTAGTCAGGACATCTAATGTATGCTCCAGATGTCCTATTGAGGTAGAGGGGCGCAGGTTCAGAGTGAACCTTATTTGCTTACCTCTGCAAGGGCTAGAGGTAATTCTGGGAATGGATTGGTTAGCAGCCAATCGTATTCTTTTAGATTGCAGTGGTAAGAAGTTAATATTTCCCGGAGAAGATGAAGTTATGTCGTTATCGCTCGGTGTATTGAGGCAGGATATCTTCGAGGGTGCCAGCTGTTTCCTAATCATGTTTCATATGGACGGGACTACTAATTTAAACTCTTTGTCGCTTGGGAACCAGAGTGTAGACCTTCTGGTTGTGAATGAATTCATGGATGTTTTCCCTGAAGAAGTTCCTGGTTTACCTCCTCCGCGAGAAGTAGAGTTCTCTATTGATCTGGTCTCAGGAGCAGGACCAGTATCCATAGCCCCTTATCGGATGGCTCCAGCTGAATTGACTGAGTTGAAGAAGCAGATTGAAGAGTTGTTAGAGAAACAGTTTATCCGGCCAAGTGCTTCGCCATGGGGTGCGCCAGTGTTGCTAGTAAAGAAGAAGGATGGTAGTTCGAGGTTGTGTGTTGACTATCGACAGCTGAATAAGTTGACGATCAAGAACAAGTATCCGTTGCCAAGGATTGATGATCTAATGGATCAACTACACGGAGCCACGGTATTCTCTAAGATTGATCTGAGGTCGGGTTATCATCAGATTTTGGTGAAAGAGGATGATGTGCAGAAGACGGCGTTCAGGTCTAGATATGGTCACTATGAGTATGTGGTTATGCCTTTTGGTGTGACTAATGCTCCAGCCATATTCATGGACTATATGAATCGAATTTTCAGACCCTTCTTAGATAAGTTCGTGGTGGTGTTTATTGATGACATACTTGTCTATTCTAAAACTCGGGAAGAACATGAAGATCACCTTAGGGCAGTACTTGAAGTGTTGAGAGAAAGAAGATTGTATGCCAAGCTGTCCAAGTGTGAGTTTTGGATGGAAGAAATTTCTTTTCTTGGGCATGTGATTTCAGCTAGAGGAATTGCTGTTGATCCCGCTAAGGTGCAAGCAGTACTTCAGTGGGAAAGACCTAAGACTGTCACAGAAATCAGGAGCTTTGTGGGTCTAGCGGGCTACTATCGTCGTTTTATTGAGAGCTTTTCCCGGATTGTGGCACCGTTAACAAAACTGACTAGGAAGGATCAACCTTTTGTTTGGACCGACCGTTGTGAGACTAGCTTCCAAGAGCTAAAGAGCAGATTGACCAGTGCACCAGTTTTGGTTATCCCTGACACAGGTAAACCTTTTGAGGTTTTTTGTGATGCCTCTCATCAAGGATTAGGGTGTGTACTGATGCAGGAGAAGAAGGTAGTGGCATATGCATCAAGGCAACTCAAGGTTCATGAGAAGAATTACCCCACTCATGACTTGGAGTTGGCAGCTGTGGTCTTTGCTTTGAAGATTTGGAAACACTATCTGTATGGCGCGCAATTTCAGGTGTTCAGTGATCATAAGAGCTTGAAATACCTCTTTGATCAGAAGGAGCTTAATATGAGGCAAAGGAGATGGATGGAGTTTCTTAAAGATTTTGATTTCGATCTCCTTTATCACCCTGGGAAGGCTAATGTGGTGGCAGATGCATTGAGCAGGAAGTCAGTGCATATTTCAGCCTTAATGGTCAGAGAGTTAGAGTTGGTGGAAAGCTTCAGAAATTTGAGGTTGCAGGTAGAATTTGGAGCTGACAGCATCAGATGCAGTAATTTGGTGGTGTCCAATGACTTGTTGAAGCGTGTTAAAGAAGAGCAGTCGAAGGATGTTGAGCTCCAAACGTCATCCAGTTTGATTGGGACTGAGCAAGGAAAAGATTTTGCTTTGGGGGCTGATGGTATCTTAAGATTCAAAGGTAGGGTCTGTATCCCTAGTAATTCAGAAATGAAGAGGTTAATCCTTGAGGAAGGTCATAAAAGCCGTTTTAGCATGCATCCTGGCATGACTAAAATGTATCAGGACCTCAAGGAGTCTTTTTGGTGGTCCGGTATGAAGAGAGATGTAGCTCAGTTCGTCGCTTCTTGTTTGACTTGTCAGAAAGCGAAGGTAGAGCATCAGAGACCGGGAGGTTTATTACAGCCATTACAAATTCCAGAGTGGAAATGGGATAGCATCGCTATGGACTTTGTTACCCATTTGCCACGCACTATCCGAAGGCATGATGCAATATGGGTAATAGTGGACCGATTGACCAAGAGTGCTCACTTCTTGGCGATCGATTTGAGAATGTCTATGGCGAAGTTGGCGCAGCTGTATGTTAAGGAGATAGTAAGGTTGCATGGAGTGCCTTCGAGTATTGTATCGGATAGAGACCCGAGGTTCACGTCCAGATTTTGGCAAACTCTTCAGAGTGAGATGGGAAGCAGACTTCAGATGAGCTCGGCGTATCATCCCCAAACAGATGGACAGTCTGAGCGGACGATCCAATCGCTTGAAGATTTGTTGAGGACTTGCATTTTGGATCACTTAGGGGTATGGGATGAGATATTACCACTGGTTGAGTTCACTTACAACAACAGCTATCAGGCTAGTATCGGCATGGCACCGTTCGAAGCGTTGTATGGGAGGCGCTGTAGAACACCTCTCTGTTGGTTTCAGGATGGAGAAGCAGTTTTGACGGGACCAGAGATAGTTCAGCAGACTACAGAGAAGGTGAAGCTGATACAAGAGAGGATGCGAGCATCTCAGAATCGGCAGAAGTCCTATGCTGATCGGAGACGCAAACCGTTAGAAATTGCAGTTGGGGATCATGTGTTCCTCCGAGTGACTCCTACTACAGGTGTAGGAAGAGCCATTCGTGCTAGGAAACTTTCTCCTAGATATCTTGGTCCTTACCAGATTCTTCGACGAGTAGGACCCGTAGCTTATGAGATAGCCTTGCCACCTCGGTTAGCTAACTTGCATCCAGTGTTCCATGTATCTCAATTGAGAAAATACATGTCTGATCCTTCTCATGTGCTTGAAGTTGACGATGTGCAAGTCAGAGAAGATTTGTCAATTGAAGTGCAACCAATAAGGATTGAGGAGAGTCAAAACAAGCAACTTAGAGGAAGAATTGTCCAACTTGTCAAAGTGATCTGGAACAGTGGAACAGGCGACTCTACTTGGGAGTTAGAGGACGAGATGAGAGAAGCTTACCCCCACTTATTCTGTTAAGCCTAATTTTCGAGGACAAAAATTTTTGTTGTTGGGGAGAATGTAAGGACCGTGCATTTAAAATAAAAAGTGGTGGGGGAGGTGTAATGACCGCACGTTCTCAGTGGGGGGCGGCAGTCATCATGCTTGGAAGCACCAGCCGCCCCAATATCAGAAGTGGGCTTTTATTTTATTTGCAAATGGGGAGCAGCACTCAGAGGTCCCTTTCTTTCATTCTGCACCGTCCAAGAGCACCATTTCTTCCTTCTTAAAGGTAAAAGCCATGGATTCAAAGGGATTTGGGGATTCTGAAATTCTGGAGGAGTGAGAGGCGTGCTGCAAGTTCTGGGAGAAGAGAAGGAGAGCTGGGCACTGTAGCAGAGAACTGGAACGACAGAGGAAGAACTCAGAGATTGATTCAAGGTTTCCAAGGAAGTCTTCAAGAGGTAAGGGGAGCTAGATCTTTTCTGTAGATTGTAGAAATAATTGATGTATTTGAGGTCTGTGTTATTAAGAGATTTGATGAACTATTTGTGCTTTAGAGTGATCTTGTTCAGTATGAATCTGTATGAGTGAGGGTAGAATATTGTTGTTGAAACAAATCTGGGAAGAAAGGGGATGAAAAATGGGGTTTCTGGGAAATCTGGAAATCTGCTGCGTTTCTGCAGAATTCTGCAGAACGAGCGTACGTCTTTGGTGCTCGACCAATAGTGGTCGGCCAAAATAGAACGAGCGTTCGCCCGTATAGCGTTCGGCCTTAAAATGAAAATTTGCACGTTCGGTTTTGAGTGGATTAGTAAGCGTTCGGTCTTGTGTCCTCTAGTAACGAGCGTTCGCGTTCGTTCTTGGCTAGTTTTGGTGAGTGTTCGGCGATCGGTCTTTGTGTATGGGAACTGTAGTGTTTGATTGAATTTAGTATGATTAGGCTTAAATCTTGGGCGTTTGGTTTTGATGTTTTAGTAATTTAAGCGTTTGATCTAAATTTGATATTCTTTGTTTAAAGAGTTTGAACGTTCGTTTTGATGAATTAGTTAGCATAGCGTTCGATCTTAAATCTGATGTCTTATATTTAAATATTGAACGTTCGGTGTTGGTAAATTATTTATACTGAGGTAAGTATTCTTAGGTAGTTTGTAGCGTTCGGTCTTAGTGTATTTTTGATGGATAGCGTTCGATCTTGACCATATTCTATTAGGCTTCAATAGTGTTCGTTCAATTAATCTCAGGCTGCAATCTTAGCGTTCGTCCAAATGGTTTAAATGACGTTTGTCCAGATTGTTTAGATGATGTTCGTCCAAATGGTTTAGATGACGTTCGTCCAAGATTGTTTAGATGACGTTCGTCCAATTGTTTAAATGACGTTCGTTCAAGTGATGTTCGTCCTAGTATTCGGAAATGACGTTCGTCCCAATAGTGTTCAATCGGTTTTAGCGTTCGGCCTGTTGAATCTTATAGCGTTCGTCCAATTGGCAAAGTAGCGTTCGGCAATTGTGTTCGGTGAATAGTGTTCAATCGGTTTTAGCGTTCGGCCTGCGAATCTTATAGCGTTCGTTCAATTAGCATAGTAGCGTTCGGCCTGTTGGTAATAGCGTTCGTCCTAAGTTTTAATTTGAGCGTTCGGCGTGTGTTGGTGAAATAGCGTTCGGTCTGAGGAAATATAGCGTTCGTTCAATGCCGTTCGGAAGAAAACGTTCGTTCAAATAGTGTTATGAAAATATTGGGTTTTAAGTTCATTTCTCTTGAATTGAATTATGTGCAAAATGTTTGGAAAATATATACTGTAAATGGGATTTATGTGAATGTATGAAATACATTGGATTTAATGTGATATTATGGAGGTATCTGGTCATTCATAACTTGGGATAAGGTTTAACATAACAGTATAATTCATGGACGTAATTCCATGATCCTCAAGGAGAGGATACATGGTGGTGTTTTGGGGTTGTATAGAATGATTACATGGTAGCTCAGTTTTGGGGGTCATCCTGAATCTCCTATGGTCTTTCTTCTCATGTAGAGAGGATTGAACATGTGGTGAGGAGTAGCAGGAGGTCCTAGTCTTGGATGCTTCCATATGATCCAAGGTAAGTAATAACGGATTAAACTCGTGATTGTGGCCGGGCGGGAGTGCCCAAATGTTCCACCAGGCGGGAGTGCCTAATGTTCCACCAGGCGGTAGTGCCTAATGTTCCACCAGGCGGTAGTGCCTAATGTTCCACCAGGCGGGGGTGCCTAATGTTCCACCAGGCGGGAGTGCCTAATGTTCCACCAGGCGGTAGTGCCTAATGTTCCACAAGGCGGTAGTGCCAGGGCGGGAGTGCCCAAGTTTCATAAAGCCACTACGAGTGCAAGACCCGCCATAGCTCGGTAATCATTCTAGTCTGGACGAGTCGGGGTATAAAGTAACAAGTCTTGTGATGTCAGTTTACCATGTTTGGATGAATGTTTACATGTCATGGGAGTGTGTGAAATATGGATCAATAAGTATGCTTTAATTGTTCTTTTATATGAAGCTATGAATGATTGCATGAATTAACTGTGCTGTATGTATAACATGCTTTTTATATCTAGCTCACCCTTGCATTGTTTGTGTTGTGTGCTGTTTGGGTATGTTTCTTTGGCGATGATCATCCACTTGGATGGGAGCAGATGACGGAGAGGATACTTTGGAAGCAGCCCTTGATGGAGACGGAAGTGCTGCAGCTTAGATTAGCTAGTATTATTTCGAAATTCTTAATGTTTGGAAGAACTCGTGTGCGTTTTAAGTTTTAAATTCTCCGTGATTTTCATGGAGAAATTCTAATACTCTTGTTGTCAATTCCGTACTATTATGAGGATGACTGTAATCCTTAAATTACTCTTGACTGCTTTCCTATATTATGCATGATGACGTCTTTAATATATATGAATGATGTATATAATTGGGATGTCACAGCTTATCACCCTCTTACTCTAAAAATTGGGTTAACATAATGATTTTTAAAGGTTGTTACATATATAATATTGTTTTAATGTGTTATTTTGTAGGTACAACAACATAACGAAATTGATGAAAGGAAAATAGACTAAAATTTTACATGAATAATAAGATGGTTCCATTATATTAAATTGATTTTTGTTTAACATACAAACTTACGCTAGCCATCAATGCGACTATGAATAGGATGTTAGTGGTAACATTAATATCAGTTTTTTTTTTCAATTCACGAGGGCTTATTTGGTAAAGTTCTTTGTTAAAGCCCAGCAAGAAGAATACAGACATGAAAGTTTTAATGATTTTATTATATATTTCTAGAGCTATAAGGATGACTTATTGATAAAATTGGAAAGAAGGGTGTGAGAGGGTATGGATTCAATTTTCCCATTTATAAATACTAACCACTAACATTATTATTAAAAAAAATATTTTTTATACCTAATTCACACAAATTCTTTCTATTTAATATTTTAAATAGTTACAGACAATAAATGAAATCAGTTACAGAATAAAAATGTAACAAAATTATTAAAGTTATTTAATTTTATAATTACTTGTTATGAAAATCTTACACTTTAATAATTTTTTTTATAATTATTATAATAATGAAAATTTTGATAAAGAAGAAACGACTTTGTAATAGAATCTTAATCCCAACCAGTTTTTTCAATGCAAGAAAAAAAAAAGGCATTGTTTTTGGATGTCACAAAAAGCATGGCTGTCCATCTTATGTCTTATATGGACATTGATTAACGGTGCTTTAAGAAAGCAACGTTCTTCTCTCCCAACTCATAACGTGTCTCACGCTTCTCTTTACCCAATTCTAACCTTACCTTGCCTTGGTTTTTTTGTGCTAAAGATAACACTAAACTAATAAAGCCCCACAAAAAAATAGAACAGCTTCTCCTCACAACACAAGAATATTTCAGTAGGTTAAATTGAGACGAAAAATTTAAATTTATTAACATCCATTTCAATCCAAGAGACCGATACACGTCAAGTGACAATGTAAACGATTTCTCATATCACAGAATAGTGAATACCATAACCAAGATAAAATGCAATTATATTTAAGGAGACTTAAATAAAAAGCAAAACTTTGAGATGGGACAAAAGGGAAGCGGAACCATCAAATTGGTTGAACAGATCATTCCGGAATAGTAAGGAGGAGAGGGCGCCAGTATTTCCTTTTCAACAACGACCTGCAACGGAAACCGGTCCAAGGCGAGTTCGTTGAACCGGGTTCGTTATTCCAAGAATGCGGAACCGCAACGGAAACCAACATTGGAGTAGTTTCGTGATCGTGCACCTGCTCCTCTCGTGGCGGCGATGACACAAAGAGGTCCTTCAGGGAGTGTCTCCGCATGGGATCCTTCTCCACGGCTCGCCGAGGTGACCGGTTCAGGCTAAGAAGAGTGCGCAGGGATGTTTTGGGCCGCCGGAACTGAACCAACGGGCTCGTCCTCGGGCTTTGGGTCGGGCTTTGCCCCACTCCACACGGGGTTGCGAAGAGTTTGAACTTGTGCAATGCAGCCATGTATTGAGTTATTTCTCCACGCTTCCTCACTCTGTTCTCTGCTCTATTAAAAGAGGGTTAAAGTGAGTTTGAATTTGAATATTGATAATTGTGAGGGGACAAAGGTGATTGATTGCTCCTAACAAGCATGGGATCTATTTTGGGAACGGTTGCATCTTTTCTTCCACACACATTCATTACTTCTCTTTAATTCTTCCTTTGATACTTTGGACTAAAAAGCACTATGACTCATGCCAAGACCATGGAAATGGAATCGCTAGTAGGCCCAACCATTTTCCCATCTGGCTTTTTTTCTTTTCAATAAAATAAAACGTAATCGTTGCACCAACTGGATCTTGCGATTTTAAAGAACAAATATATCCTCCACAAAAACAAACATTAAATGTACTACAGTACAACGTCACGCGCGATACTAACAAATAGTTACATTGATTTGACTGATAAATAACGAATTATGTGACGTAGATTACAGAATTTTTCTTCTCCCTTCGATTTTTCTTTACTTTTTTTCCCCCCAAGTCCTTGTCTCTTTGAAATTCGTAATCAATCATTAGTGTAATGGAACTAGGAGCATCGAGAGTACAAAAAAGGCTCGGTAATATATTCTTAATTTTTACCAAAACGTGAAAAACTATTGTTATTATTAGCCGAAAAGTGGTTAACCACTGACATTGGGCGTTGTAGATTCACTTTCCCATTTCTCGGTGTAGGACCTTGGCGAAGAAAGCTTATTATTCATTAAAATTTCAATTTGACCCGAATTCCGTGAAACTGATGGTGGTGGTTGCACTTCTTCCCTTGAGGTAGACGACATAACATTACCACCATGATCTCCTTTATCTGGATTCTCAGACTCATAATTCCCACTTTGGATTTTCTTGAGGAATTCCAGAACTTGGTCCATAGAAGGCCTCAATTCGTTGTCTCCCTGCACACACCGAAAGGCCAATTCTGCCACTGAAGTCACCATCCTTTTAACGACTTCATCTGACTCAAATCCAAAGGATGGGTCTACAAGCTCACGAAGCTTTCCTTTTTGAATCTTTGTCATGAAAAAATTTACTAAGTTAACTTCGTCCCTTTCCCTGGCTGCATCAACTGCTGGCATGGATGATATTAGCTCCATTAGCACAACCCCAAAGCTATACACATCACTCTTATCGGTGAGCCTGTAACATTGAAAATATTCAGGATCAAGATACCCCGGAGATCCCTGCGGAGCTGTGGACACGTGACTAACATCATTGGGAAACAATCTTGAAAGCCCAAAATCTGCCACCTTAACGGAAAAATTAATGTCAAGCAGAACGTTATTGGTTTTCACATCACGGTGAATGATGTTAGAAGAATGGAGATAGGAGAGTGCAGTAGCAGTGTCCATGGCAATTTGCATTCGAATGGGCCATGTCAGCAAACCAACTCTTGCTAATTCACCGTGGAGATGGCTAGCAACTGTGCCGTTTGGAATGTACTCATACACAAGCAACAGCTCTTGGGCGTGACGTGAAGTGCAGCCATAAAGGGACACGAGATTTCTGTGGCGCAAGCGAGAAAGGATCTCAATTTCATTCATAAACTGTTCCACTCTCTTGTAATTGTGCTCAAATAGATGTTTGATTGCAACTTCCCTTCCATCTCTCAGTGTCCCTGGTTTTTTATAGATAAATGCTTAAGCGAATTAATAAGATGAAAAGTAATTGTATCTCTGCAGTGGAAATGAGGTATGTAGTGTATTGTATGCTGACCGTGGTAAACAATGCCAAAGCCTCCATCTCCGAGCTTTCTAGTGGAGTCAAAATTGTTGGTTGCTTCTTGAAGCTCCTTATACGAAAAGATGGGTACCCCAAAGAAGATCATGTCAATCTCTGTGTCTGGATTTTGGAAGGAATCACCATAAGTGTTTCTCGATTGAGCATACTTCTGTTTGCAGTAGCGTAACGTGAAGAACAACCCAAATATGACCCATGGTCCAAGACCGATTCCTTCAAAGATTGCGACTTTAATTAGTTTCACAACTAACAGAGACTCAAATTAAAGTCATCTTTTTAATGTCAACCAGTGAATGACCAAAGAGGAGAAAAATAACTTCTATGACAAATTTTGTATTAAGTTTTTTAATTAAAACTGTAAAAAAAAAAATGTTTCACGTGTCCTAATAATATATTTTAAAAAGAATACTTTTGATTATTTAAGTTAAGGTATTAATTAAATTTTTCCTAAATAATTTAAAGAAATCAGTGATGATGAAATCAATACGGCTTTCTAAAACTTTGTAAGGGGACGGGAATTCCCTATTAGATCTTATGTTAAATTTGTGTCACTTCGTTTCTATCTATAATCTTCAAGAGTTCTCTTTTAAAAAATGTCGGAGAAAACCAGAATGTGATATTAAACTTGGTGAATAGGCAAAGTATGAAATTGTGAATAATTCTAAAACACTATTCACAACTTTTTTGTGACAGGTATTGAGTTTTGGTATGTTTTATAAATGTTAACTTTATTTTCTTTATAAAATATTAAAGGAAATTGTAAGAGAATAAGCCATTATCATGAAACACATACGCATGGGACAAAGTTTCGTGTTGAGAAATTGATTCTCCCTAAGTTTTCATTTTATGAATGAAAAAACGTGTTCTATTGTAAATTTCGGAGTGAAAACTTAGATTCGGAAGGGGAATGTCAGGATGTGTAAGTTACCTAGCATCAATGCGAGCTTCCGAGTCGAAACTCTACTTTTCCTGCATAATTTAAAGCAGAGCAATTGTTCCGATCAGATGACAAAGAAGTGAAGTGAACCTAGTTATATGCGATCACTAGATGATAAAGCAAAATTTTCTATAATATTACAGTCAAGCAGAGTAAACGGGGAAGTAATAAAGTAGAAAATAATTACATAATTTTAACTCTTGTGTTGATGAGAAAAAACATAGAGTTAACTTGATTTTTAGCAGTTGGGAAATAAAAAAGCGTGAAAATTGTAGAAATCTGGTTATGTATGTAAATATTAATGAAGAAATTTTGTTGAGACATGAGTATTACCTCATGGCGCAGTATAATTTTGCGTTGCTGTCTATTCGGCAATTGCCCCCACTTCCCTGACACCGCCAACAGTCATTTGAAAACTGGAATTGAAAGGTAATTTCAGGAGTTAAAAATCCAAATGGGTCTCTGAAGAACTGGGAATCTTGTCTGACGGGAAGTTGAACCATTGAACATGAGGAGGTTAAAGAGCGAAGGTGGTCCTGATCAGAGGATGAAGGGGCAAAGTAAAAATCAAAGGAAAGACATCTATAGTTGACGAAATCTTTTGAAATATTGCGGTTTTCCTGGCGGCTGCAATTGAAGGCGGTTATATTGTTTTTCAGGTAAAAAGAACCGAAAGGGGAGGAGGGAGGGAAGATGATATTATAGCTCAAGGCATTACAATTAGAACTTTCAAGAAGATTGAGGAAGTCCTTATCTTTAATGGTAACTTCAGTCTTCCGTCTCCAACCAACAATGTTTGTAACTTGTAAAAGTTTTCCACCATTGGTCAACTGGACTTGCTTCAGTGCTGTCTTGTTAGGATTATTACAGCCTTGGATTGCCAAAGCACCACAATTGCGGTATTCAAAGGTGGTGAAGGGAAAGGAAAACCTTCCCAAACTTCCACAATCAAATGAGTCCGGACAGTCAGAACTGTGCCCATTTGCATTTCCGGCTGCGAGAAGCAACACTGTCAGATGACAAAACAAAAGTATTACATAAACATCATACATTTTCGTATGATACAATAGAAGCACCACAACCATGGAATGCCTCTATATATTAGTATCTCGCTTATAAACCAGTTGACTGCGAATATCAATGTACATTGGGAGCAAGAATTTAGGTGATTTGTGATTTGTTTATGGCTATTTAATCTCCGTGTTACCTTGTTGATATGTGGATTTAATATTAAATGCGTAAAGTCCTAAAGATCATAAAAATGTGATAAATTCTTATAATACTCACGTCCACCCTGACGAACTCGGTTGCTCAGACTCTTGACCAGGTAGAAGTGTTTAACACTTTGTTTCTTGGAATTTGACTTTCCAAAGATAGCTAGCTATCTGACAATAAATACCCGCCGCGGTGTGAAACTCGAATCATACTCTTTGGTACAGATGCACTCAACCAATTAGTCGTAGATCTGTCACCACACACGCAAAAAAAAAAAAGACTAATTTTTTTTCAAATTCTGACAAAATAATAAAAAAAGGGTGATACCTTTACAACCCTCTACATTTTTTCTAATAAAATTTATTAAGAAGTTAAAGAGTGTGCAATATGTGTTATTTAAATAATATTAGTAATATATATACTTGAATATATAAGATTTAATTAAACTTTAAGTTTCTCTTTAATTTTTGTACTTTTAATTTAATTTATATTAATTTTTTAATTTATTACATACTTATATAATTTTTAATTTTTTGTTCTTGTGATTGTTATCTTATTCTACTATTTTTGTGAGTGATTTTTAATATTTTTATTAAAAAACATATAAAATATCTAGGATGATTCTATTAACAATGATGACAAAAACAATTCCTTAATTGTTATAAATAATTATAAAAATATTATTAATTTTAAGTAGTAAATAAAAAACAATTAATAGTCTAACTGTTTGTCTTTTATTTTCTTGACCAGATCTTTAACACTTTAAACTTTATTGTCGGTTTCGCAAAGAATAAAACCATTGGCTAATATAGTCAGCATTTTCGTCTCCGCTCAAAAATTGAGTTTGAAAAGCACACCTCAAAAAATCGACCACCCAAGAATCAAACGAAAAAGTTATTCGTGCGTGTAACTAAGTTGTCCCAGACTAAAATGTGAGTCGACAGTTGACCATTAAACGTGATTTAGATGATAATTTCAATAATCATCAAGAAAAAATTGTTCAAAAATTAGAAAGTTTGTAATTTAAAATTAAAATGAAATAAAGTAGCTGCAATATTTTATCTTTATTCAGAATTCGACCTTACGATATAAATATACTTAAATACTTTCTAATAAAATTAGTATAAGTCAGACTTTAATGTTTTTTCTAAGATTATTTCTTCAACGACTGAATTTTGATTTGATTCTTATAACAAAATAACTTTAAATATTATTAATCTCGGTCCAGAATAATCATTAACTGATAATTAATCTGGATAATAATAGTTATTAATGAACAGTTAAAGAGAATAATAGTAATTAACTAGAGATTAATAAAAATAATGAGAGTCATTTATTGATCATTAATGAGTCAGGTAAACTTATTATAATATTTATATATATACGGTCTGACAGAAAAAACAAATAATTAATTTTTATTATTCATTTTTAATACAATAATTATTAAATAAATCATTGACTTATCCGCCCTCATCGCTTGGAGAGGGAAGAGAGAAAACAAGCAATGAAACATAGATAATGGAAAACTGTTAGGAAGTTCATCCGGTGTTTAAAACTATTGTGAATGCTTTGAGTAAGGATGTCCATCTCTACCAAAACAAAATATTTATTACATTAAAATCTTAAATCACTCTGAATTAAAATTTTGCTTTTAGTTTCTAAATTTTGTGTAAAATTATTTTAGACCCTAAGTGCAATGTTGACCCATCTTAACGTATAGTTTTTACTTTGTTAAAAATATGTTTTTAATTTTTTGGGTTAAATATGTTTTTAGTCCCTAAACTATTGGCCGTTTCTGGTTTTCGTCCCTCCTTCAAAGTAAGGAACAATTTGGTCCTCATTCTTTTCGAAACGTTCGTTTTAGTCCTCGAAAACTAAACACTGTTTAAAAATTTGGTCCTCATTTAGCAACAAATGAGGACTAAAACCAAAATTCCGAGGACTAAAACGAACGTTTCGAAAAGAATGAGGACCAAATTGTACCTTACTTTGAAAGAGGGACGAAAACCAAAAACGGCCAATAGTTTAGGGACTAAAAACATATTTAACCCTAATTTTTTTAATAAATTTTGTTTTTACTTCTTTAATGAATTGAGTTTCTTGTAAAACTCAACCATTTACTTCAAAATTCAGTTTCCTTTAAGGATGATGATACATGAATACGTTCGTTTTTACTTTGCATCTCACAACACTAATAAAATTATTTTTTTTATTTTGAAATATAAATTAAGTAAAAAATGTTAAATAAGAAAGTAAAAGTATTACTTTACAATTTTCCTTTAAAATTCTGGCAATATTGAAACCTAGTTGCCTTACTCTAGTGCTACCATTCCTAGCTAGTGGACAAAATGCTTGTGCGGGAGATATTCAAAGAGAAGGTTCATTTGTTTGAGAAATGGGGCTGGGATTTCCAAGAGTTCAAAAGTTGGGGGTTCTCTAATTTTGTTGATTCAACTTTTCAATACAATCAGTGCTTTGTAATTTTTTCTTATTATGGTTTATATAAATTATTATGTATTTCGGTAGGGATTTTGTGAGATCGAGATACTAATATTTTCGACGTGACTTCGATGTTTAAGTTGTGTACTCCGCTTGTCTGTTTCCAGTATGGACTGATCAGTCACCTTTAGTATTGGTCGCTCGATGAACTTCAGTCTTGACTGCGGTTTTATGAATTATTTGTTATAGTTAAATATTTAAGTCTTGCTCGGATGTAAGTAGGGCGTAGTAGAGTATGAGTTGAACGTGAGTTTACCTCAAACCTAAAACTTATTTATAAAGTTCAAAGGAATCTGACCAATTAATTTACCTCTTAATGGTCATTAATGCAAACCTTAATTGTTTAATGGTTGTCGGAACTGAACGACGAATAAGCTTTTTCCTGCATACTGATCGTTCGATTCCTTAGAATCGAATGTCGTCCTAACCGATCGGTAGTATATTAGCCCAAGCCCTAACTAATCAGTAGTATATGAGTCCAAAGTGACGTAGAGACTCTCCTGCATCTTTACCGATCGATCGGCTATGAGAGCCCATAGTAACATTATGAATAGTTGATTTTTTTTAATGGTGTCAAAGTCAATTATTAATTTTGATCACAATACTACATCACCTTTTCAGTTTTTCCTACAAATTTTCTATTTTCTTCGTGAAGACTTTATTGTCAAAAGATTATCTACTCAAACTAATAATGGAAAAAATAATCAAGGACTAACTAAACAAGAAATCATTAGAAACTACACTTAGTTTCATAAAAAGAAAATAAAAAGGGTCAAGAAACATTAAAAAGTTTATAAATAATTTCGCAAATAAATCAGACCGAATGATTGTGACATTATCGCTTAACATTGTATTAACATAACATTTTGTAATGATTATAGATAGAAACGGCTGGCCGGAATACTTGTACCCAATCTTTATTTGTTCTTTTAATACTTTAAATATTTAAATAATTTTTTTATAAAAAATAACAATTATAAAAAACATATACTAAAAAATACTGAGAGTAGGAAGGAAACTTTTTTTTTGAGAAATGGAATTTAACATTTAATTTTTTTTACATTCATTATACTATTTTATTTATTTATTTTACGATTATTTTATTCATAAATAAGTGTCAAATGGGTTTTTTTTTAAATCTTAAAAAATTGTACTTTAAAATAACAGAAATTCACACATAAATTTTTTATATTATTTAATATTAACTTTTTTACTTTTTACTTTTTCTTTTTTCAAAAATATAAAAATTTAATTTTTATGACTATTTTATTTTTATAATATTTATTAATAAACATAAATGTATATGCGGTTAAAAGAAATAAGAAAGTCAGGTTATTATGGAAGTTCGGCTTTAGTTTTAATTTTAGAATAAGTAATGATATTATGATAATTTTTACATTTATTTGACACGAGTTACAAAGATAAAATAGTTAAAGAAATATAAATTTTTGTATTGTTTCAAAAAAAAGAATAAAAAATGACTAAAAATAATGTCAAATAAATGTAAAATATTTAGTTGCGTGAAATAATCTTTATTCTTTACAAGTCTTTTATGAATGGAAAAAAATAAACAAAATTAATTTCATATTAGATTAAAGAAAGTCAAATACAAGATTTTGAAAGCCACACAAAAGTCATTTTGGTTGAACAATTTCACCTAAGGTTCAATTATCAACCAGAAGTCTCTGTAGAACGAAATCACGGTTAATTTAAAAAAAACAAAAAAAAGTGTCCAGTGTCCAGTAAAATTGGATAAAATATGCACTATACCAAAGATTAACTTTTCCGATGAAGATAGTTTACTACCAGTAAAATGATGCCAATTTTTTTTTTTGATATTATTCCTTGAGTCTGCGAGATCCCAGCACCAGCGTTTCTCTTTTTCCTACATGTCGCACTCACCAATCCCAGCTTGAATTTTCTGCAGTGCTTCCACAACTTCATCCATGGAAGGTCTTAATTGCCTGTCTCCTTGTACACACAGGAAGGCCAATTCCGCCACTGAACTCACCATCCTTCTCACCTCTTCATTTGACTCAAAGCCAAGCGATTGGCACACCAACTCACTGAGTTTCCCATTTTGAATCTTCTTTATGGCAAGACTCACCAAGTTTATCTCATCACTTTCCCTGCCGGCATCGACCGCAGGCAACGACGATATCAGCTCAGCAACCACAACCCCAAAGCTAAATACATCACTCTTGTCCGTCAGCTGGTAGTGCTGGAAATACTCAGGGTCAAGGTACCCCGGAGTCCCCTGCGGACCGGTTGACACGTGGCTTGCATCGGTCGGAAGCAACCTCGAAAGTCCAAAATCGGCCACCTTAACCAAAAAATTTGTGTCAAGTAGAATGTTGCTGCTTTTCACGTCACGGTGAATGATGTCGGAAGCGTGGAGATAAGCCAAGGCAGTGGCGGTCTCCACCGCAATTTGCATCCGAATTGGCCACGTCAGCAGCTTGTCCCTTCTGTTGAGATGGTAAGCAAGAGTGCCGTTTGGGACGTATTCGTACACAAGCAGTAACTCACGGCTGTGACGCGAAGTGCAACCGTAGAGGGAGACGAGGTTCCTGTGTCGCAAGTGAGTGAGAATCTCAATTTCGTTCATAAATTGTTGCACTCTCCTGTAGTTGTGCTCGAACAACAATTTCACTGCAACTTCCCGTCCATCTTCGAGCTTACCTGCATTTTTATTTTTTGGTTTTAATTTAACAAGTTAATCAAATTTCATACATTAACTATTTTATATGATACCCACCATAGTAAACGCTTCCAAATCCTCCCTCCCCTAGCTTTCTGTTGCGGTCAAAATTGTTTGTTGCTTCTTGAAGCTCCTTATAAGAGAAGACGGGTACTCCAAAGAAGATCCTATCTGTCATTATGTCGAGATTATCGTGAGGATCGGCTCCATTTCTTGATCGGAACAGAGCCAGTGCACCACCATGTTTACAGCGCCGTAATGTGAGGATCAACACCAATGTTATTACATTGCACAATCCAGCACCTATACCTGCCATTGTTGCATACATTTCCAATTATTAAGCTTACATGCATAAGAGTATCATAGAAGGATATGTCATCTCAATGAAAAAAATTGTTCAGCAAATTATTTTGGAAGCCAATTCCTTTAAATACAGTAAATTGTTTTTTAGCAAAGAAATTGGAGAACAAAGAGGGTTAAATATTATAAAAAGAAAAACAATGACACTTTATGCAATGCATGCCACTCTGGGGTATTAGACCATGTTTATTACCTATTATTAATCCTAGCTTCCAAGCTGGACTTTTATCCTCCCTGCATAATAGGAAAGATCGATCACATACTTAAAGATATATGAATTTGCTAAATATTAGAAATACCTTGGGGCGCAATGAACTTTTCGTTGGTTGTCGAGGTGACAAAGGCTTATGGCACCCAAACACTGCATGCACTCATCTGACGGATGGAACTGCAAGGGAATGTCAGCAGTTAAGAATGCAAAGGGATTTGCAGAGACTGCATAGCCATTGACGGGAAGCTGAACCATCGAACAGGAGGAAGCTAGAGAGTTGTGAGACACTTCATCAGAGTGTGGAGGCCCCATGAAGATGTCATAGTCACAGGTTGTATTTTTGAGGAATGTTCTGGGGGTCTTAACTTGGCGAGTGCGGTTACACTTGAAAATGGTTATGTTGTTGTTGATAGTGAAGTAACCTAAGGGAGAGCTAGGAGGGAGTGGAATATTGTGGTTGAATGTCTCACAACTATCGGATTGCAGGAGATGATTGAGATGATCATCAACGAAGTAGAGTATAGTAATACTCAATTGCATCTCAAAATTTCTAACCCTAATCCACCTTGATCCGATCTTTAACGTTACCCCTTGCCCTGAGTTTGGGTTGTGATCATCACAACCATGGACTGGCCATATGCCACAATCTTGGCGTTGTAGCGTGGTGAAAGGATAACCGAATTTCCCATGGTTTCCACAATCAAACCAGAATGGGCAATCATCCTTGTGCCCATTTCCATTCCCAACCCACACAAGGAAAACCATAATGAACATGTAAACAGGAAACATCCTCAGATGATGGTAAAGAAATGGTTGTGATTGAACCCAGAAATGATAAACTCAATAATTTATAACCCATTCCTCGCTGCAAGTGTGTCACACGATTGACAAGTTGTTTCATATCTGCCGTTGACTCGAAAAACGAGTAAAGAAGCAGGGCCTGGTCCCCAACTTCCAAAGCTGAAACACAACACATGTCCCTTTTGAATCTTTGAGTAAACAGTTTGTTTGGCGGTCTCCTTAAAACTAAGTTCATTTAACACTCTCTTTTAATAATATAATAATATATATTATAAATTTAATTTAAAATTTAATTAAAATATTATTATTTTTTAATGTCCGATAAATATAGTTTTATCTTAAATAAATTTAGTTGTCTTTTGCTGTGTTAAAATATCTTTACCCCGTCATCAAAAGATCGTTACTCTGTTGATCCTGATATTTGACACTGGATTTTGATTATACTCTCGATTAATATTATTATTTTAATTTAAAATTTTAATTTCTTTATTAATTATAATATATTATTAATAAAAGAAAGAGTAAAAGAGAAAAGTATCCGAACACCATATTTCTTTTAGTTTACACGTACCCAACACTAGCAAAATAACATCTTTATTTTAAAAATAAAATAAGTCAGAATAAAAATATTAGCTTTTATAAATTTTTGAAAAAATATTATTTTCCTTTTCGACAACATTATTCTAGATGACAATAACTCAGGTTGAACACCAAGTCTATCTATAACTTGATTCAACAAAAAAATTAACTCATTATCCATATCGATATTTATTTAAAAATATTCGCGAATATTTTAAAATCGTGAATATATACAAATATGTAAAAAATATATTTTTTATAAATTATTAAAACAAAATTAAAAAAAAATATAAAATATAATATAAATTAAATGAAATATAAATTAAAATTTAGTATTAATTAAATTTAACTTTACAAAATATAAATTAATGTTAATTTTTATTAAATTTAACTTAATAATATATAAATTAAAATTTTATTTTAATTTTTTACATATAATATATATTAGTATAATACTGATGTTCAATCTTTTTATAAATGGGTATTAAAATATTTGCTGCTCTAGTCTGTTAGTTTTTCTTTTTTGCCGTTGTAAACTGGCACTGCTTGCATATACTCCATAACCAGTTGAGCCTGCGTAATGGGACTAGATTTACAATTGTGACCATAATTTGAAACCAGTAACCACAAACATGATTCCCATAACTCTCTAGTATAAGATGTTGAGAGTTAGTATTAGTAGTCCCTTCTGTTTATTTAATTTTGTTGATTCAGATATATAATACACCCAATTTTAGAAAATAATCAGTCTCTATGGCCGCTTCATTTCGGGTAGATATGGGAAACAGCTCTATTCCAAATGATTCAGACAGTAATAGTTCACGGCTGTGACGAGAAGTGCAGAGACAGTAGAAGCTATTAAATTACAAACAAGTTTTATATTATTAAGTTAATTAAAAAATTTAACTGATGATATATAGTTAGTTATAAAAGTTCTATATTTAGTGAGAAAGGAAGAAAGTTACAAAGTGCAAGATTTATTGACCACTAACATTAGGACTGGTAGAGCGACAGTTCCATTTATCTGTCACGGCCCTTGGCGAAGGTGGCAACTTCATATTCATCAACAATTTCACTTCATCGTGATCTACTGAAGATGGTGATGATGGCTCTTCATCCTGAGCATGCCCTGCTTCATCCTTCCCACTTTCTATTCTTTTCAGCACCTCCAACACTTCATCCATGGATGGTCTCAAGTCTTTGTCCTGTTGCAAGCATTGAAAAGCCAATTCTGCTACTGCAATGATTTGTCTTTTAACATCATCATTTGACTCAAAACCAAGGGAAGGATCCACCAGCTCAGCAATTGCATTTTTATGAATATTCCTTACTGCTAGATCTGCCAAGTTTATTTCATCCTTATGTCGGTTCAGATCAATTGCTGGCATAGATGATATCAGCTCAATAAGCACAACCCCAAAACTATACACATCACTCTTGTTGGTAAGTTGGTAGCAGCGGTGATATTCAGGATCAACATAGCCAGGGGTGCCTTGTGGAGCAGTGGAAACATGGGTGACATCAACAGGGAACAGTCTCGACAATCCAAAATCTGCAACTTTAACACAGAAAGTGTCGTCAAGCAGAATGTTGCTAGTTTTGACATCGCGGTGAATGATGTCAGAGGCATGGAGATAGGCCAATGCAGTAGCAGTCTCAATGGCCACTTTCATTCGGATAAGCCACGGCAAAGAGGCATGAGTCGTTGATTCACGACGATGGAGGTGACTGGCCACAGTTCCATTTGAAATGTATTCATAAACAAGCAGTAGTTCACGGCTGTCATATGAAGTGCAGCCATAGAGAGACACTAAGTTTTTGTTGCGCAAGCGTGTGAGGATCTTGATTTCATTCATGAACTGTTCTACTCTCCTATAGTTGTGCTCATATAGCCGCTTCACAGCAACTTCACGTCCATCCTGGAGTTTTCCTAGTTGTTGAAATAGAGATGAAAGAAAGAGTTATTTGAGAACAGAGAAAGTGAAAGAAAACACATTGAATTACTTTGTACAAAGAAAGGTGTAGTTGTTTGGTACATACCATAGTAAACGATCCCAAAGCCTCCTTCTCCCAGTTCTCTTGAACGATCAAAACTTTTTGTTGCTATTACAAGATCCTTATAAGTGAAGACAGGGACCCCAAAGTAGATACTCGCACTTACTGGGTTTCGATTTGAAAAGAAACCAAACAAACATTTGGGTTTGCGGTTCCATAGTATTAGTAGTACAATGATAACAGTAGCCGACATTCCAATACCTAGAACCCATCAAAGAGGAGAACTCCTATCAGTTTAAGATTATCTTGTAGAACGTGTAAATGTGAAATTCGAAACTGTTTGACTAATTGCTAGTCTATGACTCTGTCCTCGAGCATTGACATGGAAAGTTAAAATGAGAAACGAATAGGAAATCAATGGGGGTGGAAGAAAAAAACCATTCAGACATTGAAAACATGGGGCTCAGATTGGCGTATAAGAAACGAAGAAATGTTACCTACTCCTAACTTCCATGCCAAATTCCGCTGCTCTGCAATAGAAATCAAAGGGCCAATTATTTAAGAGCAAATGATCAAGTTAAATTAAAATTGATCACCTATACCATTTCTTACTAAATTACAGTGCATACTTCTCTAGTTCTTTTAAGATGCACATTATATTCTTATTTTTTTAATGGTTCCGGGGCAACTACTTGTTATAATATTTTAACAACAATTAAATAGACATTAGTACAATATATATTGAGGTGTTAATGTAAATATAACACTGTTAAAACAGTCATTAGACATTTTATAGGTTTTTTAGAAAAATGTATTGGACATAATCCGAAAATAAGAGAAAAATGTAATTTATTCATCTTTTCTTCAAGGGTGGACTTAAAAAATATGAATAGTTTCATTGCATAAGTGATTAAAAATAAATGAATATTATGGTATAAGAATTTTGAATACAATATTAGTAAAATTTACCTAAATATTGTTATAAGTATGGAGATATAATAATGTGGGTCGGTCTATTTATTTTAGTCTGTCTTGTATATAACCTGTAAAAGGAGATCTGACTCGGATAAGAAATACAAATTAATTTCTCTTATCCGTTTTGCATAACATTTGATCTATGGTGTTGAGGATTGGTACAAGAAAATATTTATTTTAGTATTTTCTTTATCCATTAAAATATTTTAAAATACTAGGATTACATGGTTTCTATGTTAAAATATTTAAAATATCATATTTTAAGGATTTAAGTAAATACGGATTATACAAACAAAATATGAACTAACCCATTATTGTTGTGCATGGGTTGCGGATAATACAAGACGAACTAATGGACTAAAATACTTAGTTCATCCCACACCATGTATCAAGTATCACGTATCCATCATTATGTGTATGCGTTGTTAGCTAAACTAAATAAATAATATTAATTATATTTGTATTTATAAATAAAATAATTATATTGCGATATTTTTTAATTTTTTAATAATAAATAAGTTATTTATAAATAGAAAAAGTGTATTGAAATGCGTTATTAATATTTATAAAGATAAGTTTCTGCAAGTTATGATATAAGGCAGAAAACTTTGAATGGGGCTAGTTGTGTGTACCCTGTTATGTGTGTACTAAATATAAAACAATTATTGAAGTTGATGTTTTCTGATACTCTTTTATTGAAAATTCATTTGCTTGAAACCTTTAGTTGAGGGTTATGGCAATCCCTGAACTTGAATCCCCTCCTCCTCTGCATTCTTTAACCAAAAAATAAAATTTGCATACCTGTGGCGCAATAGGAATTTTCCTTATGTCAAGTAAACATCGTCCTGTTCGATCACGAAGACACCTTTCACATTCATTCGATAACTGAACTTCAATAGCAGTGGTACTGATTACAAATTGAAAGGGGTCGTCGGTAGGACTTCCTTCTACAGCAAGCTGAACGGTTGAGCATGGTGCTAAAGAGCTGGGCCACTGGAAACCCGGAGGAGTTAGTATATTTGGATTGCCATAGAAGATGTTGTACTCAGAACAGTTTGAATATTTATGAAAATCCTTGGAAAGGGAGGGTTTCAGGGACTGACTGCATCTGAAGATGGTGATATTGTATTTGTTGACGAAAGAAGCTAAAGGAGAGGAGTGAGGAAGAGTAACATTCTTGCTGAACGCTTTGCAACTTCTGTTTCGCAAATGACGTTTTTGTTCATCATCTGAAATAATTATGGTACGAGGTTCTACCCTTAGAACAGAGTACGAGGTTGATGTGGAGGTGCCTAGTTTGATAGTTTTGGGAGCGGAAGGAGGAAGTTGTTGACAGCCATGTATAGCCAATAAGCCGCAGTGTTGTTGCTCGGTGGTTGTGAAAGGAAACCGAATGCGCCCAAGAAATCCACAGTCCGAATATGGTGGACACCTTCCATTCTGAGCTGATACAATCAGAATAAGCTGTGACAAAAATACTATTAGCGATTTGAAAAAAAGAAGCCAGACCATTAGGAATATCGAATTGTCAATCAAATATGAAATCACGGAAAGGTTTTGGAAAGGAAAACAATAAATGCACGATAGAAAAGAAAACCCCTGCTTTGAAAAGAGAGGAGTCGGACACTTGAGAATTTAGAATAACCAACGACAGTAATATAAACCCACAGTCAAAAAGTGCTGCACCTTGTTTTTCAAACAGTCCACAAAAAAACATTTTTTCGTTTTGAAGGATTTTATACGCTACTTGATTTCGAAAATGACGATTTAATTAATTTTCGTATTGAGTGATCTGAATATTTATGAATGCAGTTTTATTTAATGATAATCACTTGGTATCAGTCAATAACTAAGACAACTAAAACATTTGGTGTATAACTTTTCTTTTTTACTTAAAAGACCAGAATGATCCTTTTGTTTATCGTGGCTTGACGATAATATTGGTGTTTGGATCAATAAACTCATATATTAAGACAGATTTTCACGTAAATATTAATACTGCACTAGTTTTAAATATATTGAATTCATTTTTAAATATAATTAATATGTATGCGATTGATGAAAAATAATTCATTTCTGTTTGAATACTAGGACAGATGTAATGAGATTGTTCTTTTACTACAAATATATTCTATACTTATTTTTAATTATAAAGATAATATGTGAATATAATTTAGGATTATTTCTCTGTATTATTTTAGAGAAATGAAAATTTAAAATAAGTCATTTTTATTATAGCTTCCTCGATAAAAACAAATTGTTCAATAGTTATTATATATATTAGAGAGTGAAATGCCTCGTTTGGTATATATTTATTTATTTTTAAAATTTTGAAGGTTAAAATATATAAAAATTTGAAAAAGAATAAATTTTAATTTCATATTTAAATTTAGATACTACGAACATATTTATTTATTTATAATATCATGTTTTCATTATTACGTTTTTATATTTTTTATTAAAATTAATTAATTGATACCAAAATAATAATAAAACACATACAAACACAAGTAGGGGTATACACCACTAGAGATCGGGTGTGACAAAATCTTTTAGATGAGATAATTAAAATAGGAAAAGTTACCACATATAACTTATATTAAATGTATGAAGATTACTTCGTTAAATTCATAAACTCTATCCTTAATAATTTCAATATAATATCTTCTTACCCTTTTACATATTTTAGAAAATTTATAAATATATTGCTTAATTAGTGGTTCAAATTTATAATCAGTACAAAATTAATTATTGTAAAGCTAAATATTAATGAAAGTGCACATCATTTTAGAGATGTTTCCTTGCTTGATGGAGGAAAACAAAAGACAGAAAGAGAAGACTCTGTCATTGACGTTTTCAAAGTCACCTTTTGGGAGTGAGATAGTCTATTGTACGAGACAAAATGGAACTACTAAGAAAAGTAATGTGCAGAGAAATTAAGTGAACGCTGATTTTGATGTTAATTCTTAGCTAAAAAAGTCCACATTCCATGATGCACACGACGCGGGAAGTTAATTATGGGTTTGATCAAAGTT
This sequence comes from Vigna umbellata, assembly GCF_029865625.1. NCBI lineage: Eukaryota > Viridiplantae > Streptophyta > Magnoliopsida > Fabales > Fabaceae > Vigna > Vigna umbellata. The sequence goes on along the minus strand of NC_142172.1, from coordinate 46,219,893 downwards.
ATAAAATAAAACACAAGAAAATTAAAGAAAGGATCACTCCCTAATGATTGTAATTTAAATTTGTTATACTGAATTATTATTAAACAAGAACAAAAAACATATTACGCTTATCCAACATAACAAATTAAACTAAATTAAAATTTTAATCGTAATAAAGTATTTGTGTATAAAATCAACAAAATGTCATTTCATTGTTTAAATTTTAAAAAATATTATAATAAAATAAATAATATTAAAAAAAAGATTTTAACAACAAAAGTTCATAAAAAATTAATTAATTAAATTTTAAATTCTTAATAATTTTAGATATTTTTAATAAATTTTTATTACTTTTTTTTATTTATCTCAATATTTTTAAAATTTTTAATATGATTGATGTTATTATTATATAATGTTATTATCATAGTTTTAATATTATGTTAAAATATCAACTTTAAATTTAATTTAATTTCATAAAATTAGTTTGTAAATAAAATTCACGTTTATATCAAATCGTTTTATTTTTAATTGATAGAAGACTTCCAACAAGGATACACTCTCCTGCAATTTGATGAATAATCTTTCAGAAAGAATGATTTTTTTTCCATCTTGAATCCAGGTGACCATTAAAGCATTTATGTATGACAGAATCTTGTTTTAACTTCTTCAATAGATGTTTATGATATACTCTTCCATATAGACTTTGGTTCTTTTTCCTTGAATTATGTTGATTACGAGATCTCCTCTCTCTCGATTGCTTTCTTTCAATAACTTTTCTCTTTATTTTTGTCAAAATTATATCTATTCTGATATCTTTTGTTTCCTTTCCTTGATCAAAAGAGCAATTGTATACATGTTATCGTTCTATATAATTTTTCTGCATGATGTAATTTTTTACAATACAAGATATAATCAAAGAATTCATCATGAATAATATTATATCAAAACATATATCGATAAATCAAATAATCATATAAGAGCAAATATACAAGTGTAACAGCCCCAAATACACATATTTAAAGTAATTATTTATCATATGCTAACAATTTTTAACCACCAAAGTTCGTGAATTCAACATATTCACTTTTGTTATTCCTCTTGAATATGTAGCACAACATTAGGACAAGGCCAGACAAGAAAACTCCTTCAAATGGTAGTAACATAATTTTAAACATAAATGCATTCAATTGTAAGACGAAATTTGTTAATCACACAAGAGTCATTATAAGTTCCTTATTTACTCGCACAAGCATACAGAGAAAGGAGGCCTTAGAAAGAAAATTATCCATCAAAGTGAACAAGGCGTTCTCACCATGAGTGCCAGTGGTTTATAGTAAATAAATACGAGTACGAATCACTGTGCAACCGTAGAATCAGACAATTTCGTGGTGTAACCAAACTTGTTCATATCAAGAAGAGTCACGCTTTCTTCCAAGAATTATAATTATCTCCATATCAACTATGGGAAACCACAGCACAAACATATATTACTCTTTCTTAAATTTGTTCCAAAAATTTGTTCTAAAAAGCAAATATTACACTGCAGAACGGTTTTATATAAATCTCAAACTTAACTAACTCTAATAAATAGTACTTAAAGAATTCCCTTTATGTTGCTTTTGTTCTTGATATAGAAATTTCCAAAATAAAAAAACTACTCTTTCAGGAAGTTTGTTTATTGTTTAATGTCAAGAAAGAAACCAAATTTTCCTTTACGGATACTGTTAGAAGTGGACTTGAGGCCTAACTCATCCCCACAAAACCGGCTTGTAAGGTGAGGTAATTTAGAAGTGGACTTGAGGCCTAACTCATCCCCACAAAACCGGCTTGTAAGGTGAGGTCTGCACCCACTTATATACTTTAATTTGGCCTTATCTCTAGTCGATGTGGGACTTCCAACAGATACAACCAGCTACGGTAATTGTAAATAAAAAAGTACACTACAAGACTCTCATTTATAATGACTAACTAGTGAATCAAAATTAAGCACTGGCATTAGAGGCAGTAGATTCACTGTGCCATCTATCAGTGACGGCTTTAGGTGAAAGTTGTACCGTCAAGTTTTTCAATAATCCATTCTCATCCCAATCTGGTGAAGGTAGAGAGGGTGGACTTAATTGTTCTTCATCCAGATGCTCAGGCATATCATTTTCAATTCTCACGAGCACCTTCAAAACCTCATCCATTGAAGGTCTTAAATCTTTGTCTCGTTGCAAACACTGAAAGGCCAATTCTGCCACTGAAATCATCATCCTCTTTACCTCACTGTCCGAATCAAAACCAAGAGAAGGATCAACCAGCTCACTAAATGCACTTTGCTGAATCTTCTTCATTGCCAAGTTAGCCAAGTTTATCTCATCCCTATGCCTGCTCATATCAACAGCTGGCTTAGAAGATATCAGTTCAATAAGCACAACCCCAAAACTGTACACATCACTCTTGCTTGTAAGCTGGTAGCATTCGTGATATTCCGGATCAAGGTAACCTGGGGTCCCTAGTGGAGCAGTGGAGACATGTGTGACATCATTCGGGAACAGCCTTGAAAGACCAAAGTCAGCAACCTTAACACTGAAACTTTGGGTAAGGAGAATGTTTTTGGTTTTGACATCACGGTGGATGATGTCAGAAGCATGGAGATAACACAATGCACTTGCGGTCTCTATCGCAATTTTCATTCTTATGTGCCATGGAAGAGTGTGTGGCCTTGCAAAATCACCGTGGAGATGGCAAGCAACAGTGCCATTTGGAACGTGTTCGTACACGAGCAGTAGCTCACGACTGCGATGTGAAGTGCAGCCATAGAGGGACACCAGATTTGTGTGGCGCAAGCGAGTGAGGATGTGAACTTCGTTCATGAACTGTTCAACTCGCCTATAGTTGTGCTCATAGAGACGCTTGATAGCAACTTCTCGTCCATCTAGCAGTTTTCCTGATTGTTAAACACCATATCAATCACTGGTTACAACTCATTCACACAAAATCTGTACAAGTATATAACATGAAGGTGAGAGAACGGTTTACCATAGTAAACGGTTCCAAAGCCTCCACTTCCAAGTTGCCTGGTGTTGTGGAAATTGTATGTAGCTTCTTTAAGCTCCTTGTAAGAGAAGAGAGGGACTCTGTAGTAGAACCTGCAATTTTCGGGGTCTGGATTTGAGCTGGGACCAATTGAATCAGTGTCTGCGTTTCTCGATCGGTGTTGAGGACCTGAAGGAGTGCGTTTTCGTCTAAATACAAGGCATCCAGTTAGCACTATGGCTAATAATATCACGCATAAACCTGCAATGATGAGATACCAAATATTAATCGGGAAAAACTTTGAAGATACAATACTTCCACAAATACGAACTCCCACTCCCAGGCATGGATTAAATAAAATATATATATTACTAACTTACCTGTTACAAGTCCAAGTACCAGCCTCAAAGTTTTACTGCTATGCTTTGGCTCTGCAGATGAAGCTATTATTGAAGAAAGTTTAGTAAACAATGAAGTAATGAAGTTTTAGACTAACATTAGAACATAAAATTACGACAGTCTGATCTAATTGCCAATTTGCCTTGGTGCGAGTAAAGTAAAGCACGGTACATGGAAATTTTTCGGAAGAGATTAGTATTTTAAATGTGGATTTACGTTGAGAATTAGCTCTTGATTTCTGGTAAACAGAAAAAAAGTTAACATTCAGTAATCAGCTTGACTCTTGCCAAGTTGCCACTGAAGTGCTAAACAGGAAATCATTAAATGGTCAATCAAGAACAATAATTTTTTAAAGAATAATAAAAATAGGTGCAGCTACCTCTAAAATTATCCTTCATTGGTGACAATCTCAGTGGTCTGATTCAGAAAACTCAATGTACCGAAAAGAAACATTCAATGGATAAAGGAACATAAAATAGATCTATGCGAAGCTGACCTTTGTGACAGTAGAACTGATGATCGCGGTCAAGATAACATTGACCTCCTCTGTGATTATAGCACTCATCACAATCCTTAGATAATACTACTTGAACAACCATCTGAGCAGATAAAAACGATAGAATGTTTGTGGTATCGGCCTTGTCCTTTTTTGCTAAGTGAAGAACTGAGCAGGATGAGAAAAGTTTATGAGCTTCATCATTCCTTGGTAAGGAAAGGCTGTCATAATAGATATCATAACCATACTCAGTGCAGGAATGATTAAAATAATGTGGTGGGGGTTTCATATTGAGGTCATGTTTGCATCGGAACAGTGTCACATTATATTTTATATAATAAGAGTATAAAGGAGAATGGGATTGAAGACTGTAGCTATTATTCAAAGTGTCACAGATGTTGTTTTGTAAACGCCGGTGCAAATCTTCATCCGAAATTGAAATCCCATCCTGCTGAATGTTGCCTGTAAGCACAAAGTAGTTTCCATTTTTCTCCAGCTGGATCAATTTTTGGATTGATAGAGGATTATCACAACCATGTATGGGTATCAAGCCACAGTCTGGTTGTTCTGCCTTGGTAAAAGGGTAATGGAAAGACCCAAGATTGCCACAAGTAAAGGAGTGTGGACAACCTTGGTGCCCATATCCATAACCAGCACAGAGGATGAGTAGAAGGTGATAAAACAAGAGGAAGTTGAACAAATATACGATAGCCATACCAAATTCCCAATTGCTAGCAGCTGGTAAAACAATATTTTAAGGAACAAGTGATGAAATCTCTTAACAGTGAGCGGATTCTCTATGAATGATGTTATGCTCAGTGTTCTTAATCTTGCATAGTCTCACCCCATTCACAATATATACATGTCATGAACGAACTAATCTAAAGAACGTCTTTGATTGGCAAGTTGACTTGGAAGATGAGAGTATGGAAGACTTGGAAAAAAAAGCATATTCACACAAACACAGGACTGGAATTGACTCTTCCGAAAAATCCACATAGGTGAACTTTGAACGTCAGTATTTGGTAATCGAAAGAGTTCGATATTTTCTACATATGCATTATACTATTGATTTTGATGGATAATTAAAAAAGAGATTAGATTTAACACATGTGGTAATGAAACAGGAAATGAGAATAGGTTTTGTGGATAGTGACGGAGGGTTGTGTCAAAGTGACGGGCACAAGTATGAGTCTTAAATGTTATAGAAAACGCGTCTTGAGAAAGTCTCCAGTAGATTTCAACATTTCAGGATTTCTCAAAAGGAAAGAAGTAGAGAATTTCAGCCATCGCTACAAAGATCTTTCTGTATGCTCATCTGAATTTAACTGGGTTTACAATATATCAATTGACAAATAAAAGTACATAAAATATTAAACTGAAATATATTAGCTTTATGAAAGCTAGTTTATTTATTTATTTCTTGTTTTATATAATATGTTATAATAAACTTGTCCAAATATGTATTAATTCTTTTATTCATGAAAATACCATTTACGGAAAAGTGGATGTTAACAAAAAGATAACGATACTTTGACAAGATTTTTTGACAGCATTTTAATATCATCTATGTGTCATTCTGTGATTGGTCTATATTAGTGTTTATGATTATTATTATTATTATTATTATTGATTGTGGAGTAATTTTGGACCAATCAATGACATATAGAAAAAGAAAAAATAAAAATAATCAAATTCTTTCACAAGTTAAACCTAATTTTTTATCAACTTAAAAATCAAAATTTAAAGAAACTTAAGAGAAATTTTACAAATTATATTTTAACTTTTAAAACTTTTTGTTTAGAATGTGGATGAATAAATTTACCCATACATCTCCAAGATTTTAAGTAATATTAATGTATTATTTTATAAATATTGGTGCATTTAAAAATAATATATCGTGGAAACATTTTTTTTTTTCACTTTTAATGAAAACTTACATGTCTAAGAGAGTATGAAATGAAAATGTAGTCTTCTCAGTTACATTAATTACCAAAATCTTAATTTTAACAACAATTATTTTTTTTTATGAAGAATATTTTCAGTCAACAATTAAAAAGATTTTTCCTTTTTAAATAAAATAAATAAATGTCTAAATAAATTACTATTATATTATTTTTGTATTAAAAATATTTTTAATGCAATAATATTCATTTTAATTATTATATTATTCATTTTACATAGTTTTTAAAATAGTGTTTCTTTTATTTTTATTGTTTATATCTTAATAAAAAATAAAATTTTAATTTATACTTTTCATATTCTCTACTCCTATCCGTTAGATTCTAATACAAAATATTAAAATTCTCACTTAGAAATAAAAAGAAATTATAATATATGAATTAGTATAAATATCACTTTTTATTTTATAAAATTGAGTTAAGAGATAATATCAATTTTTATTCTTTGTTAAGTTTATCATGTTACCCACAGTTGAGTTATCATTGACAATCAGTTAATGTCCTCAACCTATTGGCAACACTACTGTTGTTATTAGCCAAGAAAACTAATTTGTTATAAAAATAAAACTTAGACTACAAAAGCTTGGGCTTAAAATAAAAATATATATATACTTTTAGCTTAGGTTTTTACCAAAAAAAAAAACACTTTTATGTTGTTCTTTTTAAATCGATAAGTTAGACTTATATGCTTTGAGTTGATTTATGTCATAAATGAATTGTAACACTTAAGAAACTAATTGGACAAGGAGATTCACACTTCTTAATAGTCTTATGATTTTGGGACAAAACCAATTTATTTAACTATATTTGTTCGAAAGGTATTATTTCTAATACATCTGTTAATAAAACTTATTCACATTAAGGATATATCATGTGCATGTATTATAAATCTTTAGTGAATGTAAAATTGATCATAATCCTCTAACATAAAAAAAAAATCAACATTTTTACAATAAGATGATTTCATGATTTCATAATTAGAGACGAAGAGTATATTAAATTATATGTTAATACTATATTAAATTATATGTTAATTAAATATGTTAATAGTATGTTAAATTATATGTTAATTAAAGATAAAACAATTTTACAATAAGGGATACAAACTTAACATCATACTTTATTTTGTAAAATTAAATTAGACTTAAAATTTTCTTTTTTAAAATACCATATGAATCCAACGTACAAATGATTAAAATTACTTTTAATTAAAAAAGTTAAATCATTGAGTTTATAGACTTTTTTATATGATATTTAAATTTTTCGTTTGAATCCAACGTACAAATGATTAAAATTACTTTTAATTAAAAAAGTTAAATCATTGAGTTTATAGACTTTTTTATATGATATTTAAATTTTTCGTTTCAATCCAATCTGATAAACTTAAACACAGAATTCGAAACAATTTCTCTATTCTCTAGTGATTTTTTTTTTCAAAAAATTACAATGCTAAATTTTCCATAAACAATGCCTGTTTTTAAAATCCAGTGAACATTGTAGAACAGCCCAGCAAACTTGGTGCCAATAACTTACTCTTTTGTGGTATCTTTGTACAGAATTTTGTAATATTTATATGTACTGATGCATCCTCACCTTAGCTCTTTTGCTGGACAACAATGTGCTCTATAAGTAATCATCCTCTCTCTTCACAATTAAACAAGTGTGATTCAACTAATAACGAGTATGGTAAAATGAGATTATCAAGAAATAATGATAGAGCAAGTGATTAGCCACTTATATTAGGTGTAGTACATTTACTTTCCCATTTATCAGTGACAGTGTCAGGGGAAGTAGGATTCGTATTCTTCAACAGTACAACTTCGTCCCACTCCGGTGAAGCCGGTGGTGGTGAATGTGCACGACTTTCTGCAACTCCTCCATTATCAACATCTATCTCATCCTTCCCACTCTCAATTCTCTGCAGTTCATGCAACACCTCATCCATCGAAGGTCTCAACTCCTTTTCCCTCTGCAAACACTGTAAAGCCAACCCTGCCACTGAAACTATCATCCCCTTAACCCTACTGTCCGAATCAAAACCAAGGCAAGGATCTACAAGCTCACCAATTGCACTTTCTTGAATCTTCCTAACTGCTAGATTTGACAAGTTAATCTCATCCCTACTTCTGTTCATATCAACAGCAGGCTTGGATGAGATCAGCTCAATAAGCACAACCCCAAAACTATACACATCACTCTTACTAGTCAGCTGGTAGCAGCTATAATATTCAGGGTCAAGGTAACCCGGGGACCCTTGCGGAGCTGTGGAGACATGTGTTACATCGTTTGGGAAGTCTCTTGAAAGACCAAAATCTGCTACCTTAACACAGAAGTTGTTGTCCAGGAGAATGTTGTTTGTTTTCACGTCACGGTGGATGATGTCTGAGGCGTGGAGATAAGCCAATGCACTGGCAGTTTCTATGGCAATTTTCATACGTGTAGGCCATGGTGGCTTGGTTAATCCACCGTGTAGATGACATGCTACGGTGCCGTTTGAAATGTATTCGTACACAAGTAGGAGTTCACGGCTGTGCCGTGAAGTGCACCCGTAGAGTGACACTAGATTTTTGTGACGCAACCGTGTAAGGATTTTAACTTCGTTCATGAACTGTTCTACTCGCCTCCAATTGTGCTCGTATAACCGTTTAACAGCAACTTCCCTTCCATCTGGGAGTTTTCCTGCAGTTTAATTTCAGGGTCTAAGTGTTACAATAAGAATTACATGATAAATATTGAATGGTTCAACTAATTTTAGCTTAAGAAAAAGCTAGTTATTTTTTTTCTTCTTTTTAATTTTTCACTTACAGATGTTTATGAATAAGTCTGTCCAAGCACACACTGTTATGTATTCACTGTTTAATTCTTCTTTACACTTTCAAAGTCCTATCCATTTTTCATTTTACATGTAATGTGATCACTGTTATGTATTCACTGTTTAATTCTTCTTTACACTTTCAAAGTCCTATCCAATTTTCATTTTACATGTAATGTGATCAATTTTTCAGAGATCAAAGTTCTGGACCATGGACGTGTTGAAATTGACCAAGACCAATGAACACGTAGTACAAGTTCTAAACTATACAATAACATGTTGTGTGCCAAACAATCAATGAATTGTGCGGTGTTTGATAAAGTAGCTTACCATAGTAGACAGTACCGAAGCCTCCATCTCCAAGTTCCTGAGCATGGTCAAAATTGTTTGTCACTTCTTTAAGCTGCGCGTAAGAGAAGAGTGGAACTCCAAAGTATTCGGCACTATTTGCTCGAAGAGAAATGGAGGAGGAATCTGAATAAGAATCTCTTGACTTTAGTTGTCCGCCTGAGGTATCATGTTTTCGTTTGCGGAGTAGAAGGAAAAACAACAACCCAATTAACATCATGCATGGGACTCCAATGCCTAAACCTGTGAAAAGGGCCCAAGGGAAAATATCAATTGAAGATACTGGGAGACACAACAGAGTGTATGACTGCTGCTACTTTCCTGAGACATTGAAATTAGCACTCATAGAGCTATACAAAATTTTAAAGAAGTTTTCATCATTCTGGGAAGAAAAAAGAAATCTGCAGATCCTCTTTATTCACACGCTGATGAACTTTGACACTCAGGATCAACAATTTTGAAATCGCATGTTGAATAGGAACATCGAGTTAAGTAAACAGTTCATTACCTAAAGCCAGTTTGACCTTCCGACGCAACCTTTTTTCCGGAGCTGCAGCTATTCCAACAAACATTTTAGCAAACGACACAGATTTGAAGTGCGGAGATACATTTATGTAGACATAAATATAGCACGTTAATTGTGGGTGTTGCACCAAAAAATACTAGACAATAGACAAGCAATAAAAACAACTGAGCTCTTTCAGTCTAAGTGTACTAAATTATAGATTTGAAATTTTAAAACGATAAGAACATGGATTAGGAACATCAAGGTCACTTCTCTTGAGCTGTTTGATTATGTTTATGATATATGAGAAGGAAGTGGACTAGGGGAATTTTACAGAAAAGTAAACGGTGAAAAAACATTTAAGAACCTACAATGCGGAAAGCGGATAAAAGCAACAAGTATTAGTGCATTGCATTCGTGGATGCTTTTGTTTCCAGGGTTTTTGTTGTAGTATACCATTGGCACAACAAAATTGCTCTCTGCTGTCAAGTTGACACTGCCCTCCTTTGCGATAGTGGCAATCTGAACATTGATCTGTTAATGTTACTGCAACAGTGACGTCGCCAGTTACGAAAGTAAATGGGTCACTGGCGTCAGGCACGTCTTTAATTGGAAGCAGGACCTTTTTACACGCTTTCAAAGAACTCCGAGACGCATCCTCGTCTGTTTTATTGAAGTGGTTGTAGTAGATACCGTAGCCACGGCACGCATTATACTTGCTCATATTTTTATTTGTGACATTGAGGGTCTTGTTGCACAAGAACAGACTTGTGTTGTATAACAATCTAAAAGCAGCAAAGTGAGATTTAAGAGGAAGAGTATAACTGTTTTTGAAAACTTCACAACTTCGGTTCTGCAGAAGATCATAAAAATGTTTGTCTCTAAATTGAAAAGTTGCTAAACGGATAGTAGAGCTACTAATAAGCGAATATGTGGTTACAACCTGAACCCAACCTCCATTTGGTTGTAATTGGATATATTTGGGCGTATGTGGATCATCACTACAATTTCGTATGGACAAGAAGCCACAGTCGGGGCGTCCAGTTATAGTAAAAGGGAAAGTGAGATTGCCAAGATATCCACAAGGAAATGAAGGTGGACACCTTCCATGGTCCCCGGCTGCCAAGGGAAGTGGCATAAACTTAGAAAACAAAAGCAGTAATACGAACCCATGAACCGGACTCATGCTTCTTCAATCGCACACTACGTCTGTGAGAAAAATAGCATAGAATTCATCTCCGATTAGATTATCCAAACTGAGCAGAAATTTGTCTCACTTGCTTTTATACTCTTTCCAATATAACACCACTGGAAGCGCCTGATACGTCAGTTGAATTAGAAAATGACTAGGAATTCAGGGAATACTCCTTGAAAAAGTTTCCAGGGAAGAGGGAGTGTAAAACCAAGACATTTTTACACATACATACATATCTAGCCATTAGGGGAGGGAGACCAATTCTTGCGACTATCGACGGAAGCACAAAGACTCGACTTGTCTGCTTATTCCTTATAATCTCTTAACGTACTCTGCTTCAAAAGCGAAACTTGTCTTGGTCCGGGAGGCTCTAAACCGTGTAAGAGACGCAAAGCAGAATGAAAAACACTTGTGTGCATCATAATGAAGATTAAAAAAATATCACAAGGAGTCCAGAAGAGTTGGGAAATGCAGTGGGGCCAACGAGGTTGAAACATTTAAAAGAGGTAGGAAAAAAGAGTACTAAATGACGTTGAAAGAGTGTAAGAAATAATAAGAGAAGGTTAAGGATGGTTAAGTCCTTTTAAGCGGTTAGGTTCACACTTTACTTCAACGTGACAAGTCAACGAGGCCAGAGAGAAAACGCGTTCGCTGTCATAATCACTGACTTCAAATTTCTTGCCACCTACCCTCCTCCTTTCTGCTGTTTCCAGTTTCAAACACTTTTCTAGCACTCTCTGTGTGAACTAATGAAAGTTTTTTGTCCTGCTTCACTGGCTTGCAAACTACTGTTAACGATAATGTATTACTCACTACTAAAAATCAAACTCAGATTTTCATTACATGAATCAATCCAGTGAGCGCAGGACTTGTTATCACATGAATCTGATTAATTTTGCTTCTTTGGCAACTTTATAACAATGAGATAACTACAGATATAATTAACCCTTGTATCAGTTATCATGTTACTTTCTCTGGTAATCTGCTTTTTGTGTCCACAAACATAAATGGAAAGAAAAGTCTCTTTATTTATCCTTTTCAAGTGACTTGGCATCTTTTACCGTAGTGTGAGACAAACATTTTCCACTTATTATGTATTATTTATTTGCTTCCCAATTTCATGTTTATCTTGCAAGGTCCCATCTTATCTAACCGAAAAATTTTGATAGCCAACCACACCAATTTCAATTTAAAACGTCAATTCTCTTAAGGTGGCTTTTTTCCATTTTTCAAATATTCTTTGCCATCTTTCTTTTGTCACAAAACTTATCTATTCTTCCTTTGCATCTCTCTTCATTTCACACACTACAGGGATGTGAAACAAATTGTTTTAGTTTTTCCAAGACTTGAAATTATTTATTTGCTTATAATGTAAATTCCATTATTTTTACGTTCAAATTTGTATGCTATGTCCTCATACTCCACCGTTTTGACATATCTCTCCCGAAAGGAGAGACAAAAGACTTTGACATGGGACTCACAATAAAATGAGATCCATCCTAAAATTTTACACCATATAGGAAACAGTTTTACACTGCAAGTGGTGAAGTTGATGGAAATTTTATCAACCAAATAAAGAAGTTTCTTAAGAAACATACTTTTCTCTTGTAAAGTACACTAAAGTGAAAGAAAGTAATTAGCAACCTTTGAGTAGGGATCAGCCATTCTTATTAGTAGTAGTAGTAGCATACTATATAAACTACCCTAAGAAACACGTTACTTTGAAGATTTTATACCCAACCTCCAAACACATTACGCTGTGGGCAAATATTAAGGTATAGTGACATTAAATGCATCAACTTTAGACCTAATATATCTAACTTATAAGCAGGGTTCCTTTCTAAAAATTAAAGTGAAATTATCACCTAGTTGTTGTGAACTGTGACTACGATATTTCATAGTCATCACAGAATAATTACGTGAACAAAAAGGTATTAGATAAGTTCCGCCACTAGCCCATTAAGAAGGAGTAATATGGGTTGGCGTGTTTTAATAATAATAGTAATAATTAAATTAAATTTACTTCTCTTAAAGACTGTACAAACATCTATCCTAATTTTGGTTTTTCTCCAAAATTTATAGTTTGGATTATGAATTTCACAAATTTACTTTTTTTTTAAGATTGTTTATCATATTTGAAATATATAATTTCATAACCAAAAACTTTACTCTGATATGGAATGGAAGAATTTCTGGAAAATTCCTTATTTTCCAATACAAAATCGTTTCATAGATAACAAATAGTTCACAGAAAAAGACTTTTATTTTCTCTGGACTTCATAAACAAAACATAACGAAATTCCAATAAATTTTCTTGAATATTACATTCGTACTAGATACTTTATTAATCATTTTCTGTAAAAGCAGCTAAGTTCATCCTTTAAAGATTTAAAGTTTTAATATTTACTTTTTTTACTGTTTACTATATTTTAGATAATCAAAGAAATTGATTAGCTACAAACAAACAAGTCAAGATGGCCGAGTTGGTCTAAGGCGCCAGTTTCAGGTACTGGTCCGAAAGGGCATGGGTTCGAATCCCATTCTTGACAAAAAATTTGTTTTCTTTCTATTTTCTATTTTCTATTTTATAGAACTAACAGTTGCCTCACTAATAGTGGCCCAGTAGTACCTTCAGCCCATTATTGTAAATTTAAAAAAATGTAGTGGTGCAGGAGCAATGTGGGTGGTTTAGAAAGTAACCATCTCCATAAAGTTTACAAACATCCCGCCCCAATCCATTTCAACCCACCCACATAATAAATTGGTACAATTAATGACACTTAAAGCTTATTGGCTTATTTGAACAAATAAATAATATATTGTATAAATAAAAATTTATATGATCCATCAAATTCGTTATTTCACAGCAAAAAGAAGTTTTTATTTGAATTTATATAAAAAAATTAGTTTAAAAATTGTATTTGTGCAAGTAATTTTATTTGTACGGTTATTCTTTTTCGTTAGTACAAAATTTAACCTTTTTAAAATGCAAAGTAAGAGTTTAATAGCCGTAATTGTGTTTTAGTAAGTTTCTGAAATAAAATAAAAAATGTTTGATGAAGTATATAACTCTGAAATATCGAATTAATATCTTCATATTTCTCAATAATATAACCTAGAGCTAAATACATGCAATGAAAAATAGCCAATAGCAGCCCCATCCTAAATAATTGACAATGAATGAAATTTAAAGCTCAAGCATTGGAATATTCAAATTATTTTCTGAGTCAACTATTTTATAGATACAGAAGTAACATTTTTTTTTTTTATTTCAAAACTGTACCGACATTATTAATTATTTCTTTTGGTACATGTGCTGACACATTAATATAAGTTATTAACAATATTATTATACTGATTAACACGTCATTATGGCTTGACTAAGTACTTTGTGTAGTTATTTTCACTTAGTTTTTGTTAGAGACGTAGCCATCATTGAAGATTGATTAGGTCCTTTCTTTTACCAAACAAACTGAAGTAGTATTTTAAACCTTCAATACAGAAGAAAGAAGAGGGGAGCTTTCAATACTCCCAATTCTGCATTTGTGTTTGCCACAGACAACACACTGCAAACCAAGAAGACACGCTAAATGCAAAACATACATCACTCTTGTAACATGCTTAATTATCCTTAAAACCATGTTTGTGTATTGAATCTTAGTCTAAAAACTAAAGTATTAGCAACTTTATTAAATCTTTAAATTTAATTCCAAAATTCAATATTTTAGTAGTCTGTATAGGTATTTTCCTATTAACGCTTGTGTTCATCCAGCCATTGCAATTATGCAGTTTCAGTACAGCTAACATGTAGTCCCTATTTAGTTGGGATCTCTTTCGATCAAATAAAAGCAATCCATTTTCTCTTTTGACGATAAAAATAAAGTGGAAAAGTGCAAAAGGTTAAGCAGAAGAAGAGTGACTGACCTGGATCATCCGCTCCACATTTGGCAGAATGAACTCTGTCAGTGCAATAACACCTGAAAGCGTACATATTTGAATCAAAACCGCACCTCCCTCCGGTACTGTTGCAGACGCTGCAGTTACTCGCAGTCCACGACAGCAAAAACCCTTTGCTCAACGCTTCAGCAACCCCTCCTATTCCATCTTCCACAACCGTATCCACCACCTCACCATTGCAATTCTCTGCCACAACGCTTATATTTTCATCTCTTTTATCCAATGCCAAAACGGAACTCGTCTCGTTTTCTGCAGAACACCCAACTCTGTGTTCGTGAAGCGAAGGTGCGTCACAGCCGTAGAACAACACCATGTCCGTTTGATTCGGAGCAACACCGAAAACGTTAGTAGGAGGAAGAGTGAGATTCTGAGTTGGAACAAGACAACCTCTGGTGGTGTTTGATTGCACAGCTGAGAACGCGGCATTGGACAGTCGCAGGGACTGATTTTGGTAGAAGATTTGATGAATGAGGTATTGGGTGTGAGAGAGATTGAGGATAGGGAAGCCATCAAGAGAACAGGAGATTTCAAAACCAGGGCTCCCACAGTAAGGTTCTTGCGTTCCTTGGATGTAAAAAGGAAAGCTTATAGATTGGTTGTTGTTGGGGCAGGTTTTGGGTGCACAAGCAACGAATTTAGGATCGACTTGAGAAGAAGTGATTTGGGCAAGGAGGTAGAAGATGATGATGGGAGAAAGGAGGGGTTTGAGGATAAAAAATTGGGTGTTTTGGTTTATCATCTTTGAAGGTTTTGTTTGTAGCTGTGGATGAAGATGATTGAAGAGAATTGGTTATACGAAAAAGTATGAACAGTTGGATTATGGCCGCCTAAAGCGAAGGGATTTGACTTTGAAAGCTGGAATTGGGAGTGGATGGTTCTGACATTTCTTTGAGTGAAAAAGAAATGTCTAGTTGTCTCTACCTCTTATCTCTGAATTCATCATCTCCACATACAATACAATGACCAATTTTAAAAAAGAAGGGAACAAGTTGAAAATGTTGACTCCATTCCTCTCTCTCTCACTGATTGTTTAATTGATTTTCATTTCGATTTGTCTACCATTGCAGACGTTACAGACAGGGAGAGAGAAAAAGATTAATGGGTTTAAGTGCTAAAATATCCAAATTGTTATGCTAATCTTCAAAACAAAATCTTTGACGTAACTTTAGGAATAATAAATCATATAAAATACAGATAAACATGATAGTTTGACGCTAATGTTTTATGTTTAAATTTGAGTTTTGGTTTTGATAATTGATTTCCAGTTTGTAGATAATTTTTACATTATTGATATAAAATTTTAATTTTAATTAAATAATTATTTATTCATTAAAATATCCATTAAAATATTGTATTTGTATGTATATAAGTTTTACAAAAGTTGGTAAAAGAAAACACGTGAGAAATAGAAATGTTGGTTGAGATGGTAAAGGAAAACGGTGTTATAAAAGGTATTATAAAATTGTGTTATGTTAATGATTTTGTTTTATGAATTACCTCTCCTGGAAAATCCACCTGCGTGCTCTAATTTCCCAAATTAATTGAAATGGTGATAATTACCTAGATCTGATTTTTTAATTTGCGGGTACTATATCATTATTGTACCAACATTAATTCCAGAAGAACTCTCTCGCACTACAGAAAACCACTCGTTTACAAAACTTGTACTCATTAATTACTTGTCACAAACAGGCAACGAGATTTATATATAGACACAATACATCTTGTGTAAATTTCTACCTATTGGAAATTATCTTATTAAGTCTAACATTCCAATTATATATTAATCAGCATTTACATTTTCAATAGCATTATAAAAAAACTAATAAAAAATAAGAATGATGTGAATTTATCTTCGAAGTCTTAAAAACTAACTAAGAATAATACGAATAAGCGACACTTCTAAAATTCACTAATTCATTATTATATATTTACTGTTTCACATTCTCTCAATTAAGTAACTCGAGCTTAAAAGTTATCTTTTATATACTCCCATCCATTCAAAATAATGAAAAGACGGATAACTACTATATTATCAAAAAGCACAAAAGATCTTTGTGGAGATCATCTCTTACTTTATGAAATTAATTGATTCATCCTTTACCACAATAATTAACCTCATTTATAAGAATTCATATGCACTTTAATTTAATATCCGCTGGGTTCAGCAATTTTAATTGTGAGTGAAAATTGATGACGAGATTAGGGATATTTTTATTGGATTTGTGGGCCAAATCTAAAGTGGTGTGGAACTTTAAATGTGCCCTAGGCTCTCGGCCTGAGAAAGTAAGTAACAATTGAACCGGGCCTCTGACTAGTGTATAAATTGAGGACAATGACACACATTTGACCCAAAACAATGGAAAATCAAATGATACAGATGCGTAAGAAGACAAAACTCCTCGTGCAACATTTGATCCCATCAAAGGGGTCGTTTGATCCCATAATTTCAGTAATACCATAATATTCCTCATGCTCGAAATCTTATATCGTAAATTAATATGAAAAAGTAAAATGATAATTATAAAAATTTTCTTACTTATTTAAAGTAAAAAAGTTTATGAACAATACCATGTTATGATTTTTTATTTATTTTTGTAATATTCCGTAACTCTCAATTAAAAAAAATTGTCTTTCCAGCTCTTTTTCTTAAAAACATTCATTTTCAAACACGTCTAATCGCGAAATTGGACGTTACAATTGCTTGGACCATAAATTAAAGAAAAAGGTTATCGAGTCTCCACATTCAAAGCAATCTTAGGTTTCACAGTGATTATGGGTTGGGCTTTGTACACTATTTTGTACGTTGAAGTTGTTTATTTTCTAAGTATGAATTTTCGTTATTTGACTTCACACTATGTATGCTGTTTTTCTGTTGACAAATGAGGTAAAAATAACAATTTAGTTTTGATCATTATGAAATTACATCTAATTTAAAAATTAGTCAAAACGAGGCGAAGTCCGTGAGGGTATATTTGCTGAAAATTAGATGGTTGAAAACTGATGAATATGACTGATGCGAAGAATAAAAGTGGCATGGTCATGGTGGTTCTTGTGGGTCTTCCCACTAGCATTTCATTTCCATTTTTCCACCACACTTTCTCCCAACACGACCACACTCACAAACATCTATCAAACTCTCCTTTTTTATACTTGCAAAATTACTGTCGTAACAATTCAATTTGAAGCTACAACAATTCTTAGGTCATGTTGTCGGTGACTGATAAACAGAATATTTATTTCAAACAGAAAATATATCTTACTGTGTAATTTTTCACCGCAATGAAGTGAAAGTCATCCGCAATGAAATGAAAGTCATTAAAAAAGTGTGACAGTTAGAATTCAATTGCTTTGCGCTAAAGGCTCAATCAGTAATGACCCAATAGTTTTGCTTAGCTATGACCCAATCAAATTTTAACAAATGTACCTTTCCAACATGCATGACTACTGTTCAAAACAAATGAGACAAAAAAAATGTTTAATATGTAAAATAAAAGTAAAAAACTATAATGTATTTATATATCTATAGTATTATGTAAAGAGATTCACCTTTTTAGTGTTCATATTTTATTTTCAATTTTATTATATTAAAAAGTATAGAATTTTTTATAAAAGTTTTATTTAAAAAATATAAATTTAAAATATAATTTGATTTGCTAATAATTTTCTTTAAATAGTTTGTTTATAAATAAACCTAAATAATTTACACTTATATTACTAATTTTTAACTTAACATTAAGTTTCTTTTTAAATATTTTCACCTACAACCATATTATTGTTTAATTTTATTTTTCTAATTTATTACACACAAAAAAAATCACGCTCATAATTTAACTTTAACTCCTTTCATTTTTATGATTTTATCAAAATTTGTATTAAGAAACTAAATACTTTGCAACTATTATGGGTCTATGTTTCTTCGTGGGGTTTCTTGTTTTTTTTTAAATTATAGTTGACTTTATTTTCTTACAAATTTAATTACAATCAGAAGGGAAAAGATATAATACAACCCTACAATCAAAAATCAACGTGAACATCATCAGTTATTTTGTTATTAAATTGAAAAACAAATGAACGAACAAATAAAAAACAACAAATTATGATGTCACGAGTTCCTATGTATGAATGTGAGAAAAGATGGAGATGAGATAAAAAAATTGGATAAATGATGAAGGTGGATTACAGTTAGATGAGTGTTTCTGATTTTTTTTGTTGAGGCTATAGGAATGATAGAGAAAAGGTTGAAGTGAGAAAAATGAATGAGAAAATGTTGAGAGGAAAGGAGGGAGGTATGCAGGGTTTAAAGGTTTTTTATTTTTTTTTAAGAATGAAAATTATTCAAATATCATTTACCTTAAACCTTAAACCTTAAAATCCATTATATAAAGGTATTTTTGTCTACCAAAACCTAGTACATATTCCTAAAAACGTACTAACTAAAAAAAGACTTTACACATGATAACAAACCCCATATATTTATATATACATGTGTATATAATATATATATATATATATATATATATATATATATATATATATATATATGTGTGTGTGTGTGTGTGTGTACACACTAATATTTTGACATGCGTAACAAGAAGATTATTTTTAAGATTGTTGAATTTTGTTTTTATTAAAACTAAAAGTAAATCAAGAATTTAAAAATAAATTTTATACTTTAAATAGTGATGAAAAATATTATTTGAGGAAGAGAAATAACTTAACAATATTTATATTTGACAAAAGAATATTAATTTATACTTACAATAATTTTGAATTTAACGTGAAATATTATTTTTAATTTTATTTTTTAGTTTAGTTTGAGTTTATTAATGATGTCCATATTTAATTGTTGGTTTGCTATTTTATATAATATTTTTAAATTTATAATTATGACGTGAAATGCCTTCAAACACACGTTAAGAAAGTTAACAAAAAAGGTTTCCTTTTACAATTTTTCTATTTTGAATTTCAAATAATTTTTTTGTTACTACAAGTTTACAATAATTTGTAATTTCAAATTTCAAATTTAAACTTGGTTACCTTATATTTTAAATTTCAAATTTCTAGTTTACATTATGAATCCGAATTTTAAAAAATAATTGAAATTGAAATGGTCAGTTATTTTTCATCTTCTAAAGTTTTAAAAAAATTATAATTTTCAATTTTTAATAATACATTCTGTTATTGAAATTATGTATATTATGATTTGACTATAAGAAATATATTGAAAATACCTTTTGTTTATAAATATAAAATTATTTTATTACAATTAAATTGAAATAAATATTTTTGGAACAAAAAATTATTAAATGATATTAATGATAATATGAGATCAACAAACTAAATATATAAAGCTTAATTATAATATAAAAATTATAAGTTCAAAAAAGGAGTTGATTATAAATAAAGTTAGTAAACAAAATGCAGCAACAGTATTCTAAAAAAAAAGATCTCCACTGACTAAGTAAGATACTAACACATGATTAAAAGACGTATAAGAAATAAATATATTTGTTCTAACAAATTAAAAGTAAAAAATAATTGTTTCTGACAAAGCTATAGTGTCTCCCGTGATAAATGAGGCGGAGATGGTGAAGGAGAAGACAAAAACGGTTTAGGCGGAAATTCCAATAATTCAACTTTTTTCTGTAACATTTCCACCACGCCACTTATTGTTGGTCGACTTGAAGGGTGAGTTTGTATGCACCACAAACCTACCATTGCCATTTTTCTCATCATTTTGTCATCACTTTCATTCCTTACAATTTGCAGATCAAGCTCTTGATTTGATTCAAGACGATCGTAAATCCAATAAGGAAAATACAATTCACTTGAACGATCGATTTCAATCTTAATATTATTTCTTCTACCAACCATTTCCAAGATCATCATTCCATAGCTGTAAACATCTGATTTATGTGACACGGCGCCAAAGTTTCTGCAGAAAACTTCTGGAGCAATATAACCTGCAGTTCCCCTCGCACCAGTAATGGATACCGCACTTTCTCTTGTTGGACATATTTTTGCAAGTCCAAAATCTGAAATTTTGGGACTAAAATTCTCATCCAGTAATATGTTGTGAGGTTTTATGTCAAAATGCAAGATTCTAGTGTTGCAACCTCTGTGTAAATACTCTAATCCACGAGCAATGCCAATTGCAATGTTATACATTATCTGGCAATCCAATCGATGAGCAACCTGTAATGGATTTTGGTCTTGATATATGAACTTGTCAAGAGATCCATTAGACATAAACTCATATATCAGAGCACGTTTAGAACCATCAAAACAAAATCCCAGGAGTCTGACAATGTTAACATGTGAAGTTGTACTGATACTTGCGACTTCATTGATAAATTCTTCGCCGTTGCCTTTTGATTCAGCTAAAATCTTTACTGCAACAACACGTCCATCATGTAACTTCCCTTTATATACGCCACCGAAGCCTCCTTGCCCCAACTTGTTTTTAAAAGAGTTGGTCATTTTCTTAATCTCTGAATAATTGTGCCTAGTTATAGGAAGAGGTCCCCGTTCCTTCAAAAACTTCTGAATAACATGATGGGTTGGGTTATCCCTCCGAAACAAACGAGACGAGGGATAGATCTTTGTCCTAAACCAACAAGCCAAGATTACCACCACTACAACTCCAACAACCCCCACTGCCGAAGCTGGCGAATTTATACAATATCAAAGGAAAATGTATGGCGTAAGTAACATGTTAAAGACTATTCTTTTTATGAATCAACACATATATTGCTTTGTTTGATAAATCTCTTTAGTACTTTATAGTTATCTCTTATACTATGAGAAAAAAGTATTTATAGAATAATTAATTTTCCGACTGTAGTAATAAAATAACGAAATTGAATTGAATTTGTTTGTAGTGTTATACCTATTTTCACCATTGTAGCCCTGTTCTTATTGGTTATCGCTGCAGAAGACAAACAAATATATCAAAGCGAATTTCAAATGCTGGATATATTATTTAGGTTGCTGATATTAATTAGTATTTATTTTTATTTACGTCTTAAGAATATTTAAAAAAACAATTCTTTTGATCACTCGATATTTTTAATCATAATAATCAATATATTTTATATTATGTAACGACCTATACTATTAAAACAAAGAATGGAAAAAACTTAAAATTATACGACAGATTAAGGGATTGCTTCAACTCACAAACTTGCATAACCAATTGAGCTATAAACATAAACATATTTTCCGTACTCCTGGTTTTAAATATAACAGGTTAGTTCTCTCGTATGTTTGATCGGTAAGAAAGAAAAAGTGTTGACGAGTAAATGAACCTAATGAGTATTTTTTTTTATTTTATTTTTCACTTACTTTTATATCAATCTTTAAATTTTGATTTCATTTATTTTTTATTTTCCTTTTCTCCAAACATATTTAAGTTTCTACTTAGTTTTTATTTATTTATTTATTTTTCTCCTCGTTGCCAAACATTGTCATTACAAACATTTATATTCCTTCAACAAAGTCGTGCTCTGACCTTGATAATTGTCATAAATACCTAATTCTTAAAGACATAACTTTGTTATTTATTTATGATAAGCGAATCTAACTGTAAGATTCCAAGTAATTTGGTTTTTCGCTTTTTGAGATGTTACATCTAGTTCTTTTTTTTTTGTTAGACTAGTTATTGAGAAAAAATTTGAAAGAGAACTGTTAGATAATCAAATACAAATTAGGAAAACTTATAATATATATAAGTGTAGGTAAATTTTACCTTGGAGCTTAACTCCGAAACACAGAAGAGACTATAGAGAGGGATTCGCCCAAACATATTTAATTCGCTTATGCAATGGCCAATTTTTGGGATGCACGTTCATCAAAAGAGAAAAGAGTGACTGACCTGGATCATCCGCTCCACATTTGGCAGAATGAACTCTGTCAGTGCAATAACACCTGAAAGCGTATAAATCTAAATCGAAACCGCACCTCCCTCCGGTACTGTTGCAGACGCTGCAGTTACTCGCAGTCCACGACAGCAAAAACCCTTTGCTCAACGCTTCAGCAACCCCTCCTATTCCATCTTCCACAACCGTATCCACCACCTCACCCTTGCAATTCTCTGCCACAACGCTTATATTTTCATCTCTTTTATCCAATGCCAAAACGGAACTCGTCTCGTTTTCTGCAGAACACCCAACTCTGTGTTCGTGAAGCGAAGGTGCGTCACAGCCGTAGAACAACACCGTGTCCGTTTGATTCGGAGCAACACCGAAAACGTTAGTATGAGGAAGAGTGAGATTCTGAGTTGGAACAAGACAACCTCTGGTGGTGTTTGATTGCAAAGCTGAGAACGCGGCATTGGACAGTCGCAGGGACTGATTTTGGTAGAAGATTTGATGAATGAGGTATTGGGTGTGAGAGAGATTGAGGATAGGGAAGCCATCAAGAGAACAGGAGATTTCAAAACCAGGGCTCCCACAGTAAGGTTCTTGCGTTCCTTGGATGTAAAAAGGAAAGCTAATAGATTGGTTGTCGTTGGGACAGGTTTTGGGTGCACAGGCAACGAATTTAGGGTCGACTTGAGAAGAAGTGATTTGGGCAAGGAGGCAGAAGATGATGATGTAGGAATTGGTGATGGGAGAAAGGAAGGGTTTGAGGATAAAAAATTGGGTGTTTTGGTTTATCATCTTTGAAGGTTTTCTCTCTAGCTGTGGATGTAGATCGTTGAAGAGGGAAAACATAATTATGAACAGAGAGAAAAAGGAGTTGTATATTCTCTCCCTCTACACTTTCAATTGAATTAATTATCTCAACAAATAAAGGACATGATAATAACTATGAACAGAGAGAAACTTAAAGCTTATTGGCTTATTTGAACAAATAAATAACATATTCTATAAATAAAATGTAATATGATCGATCAAATTGATTTTTCCGCAGAAAAAAATAGTTTTTATTTGAATATAAAAAAATAGTTTAAAAGTTGTGTTTGTTCAAGTAATTTTATTTGTACGGTTATTCTTTTTCGTTAGTAAAAAATTTAACTTTTTTAAAATACAGAATAAGAGTTTAATAGCCTTAATTGTGTTTTAGTAAGTTTCTAAAATATAAAAAAAAAATGTTTGATGAAGTATATAACCCAGAAATATTCTATTAATATCTTCATATTTCTCAATAATATAACCCAGAGCTAAATATATGCAATGAAAAACACCCAATAGCAGCCCCTAAATAATTGATAATGCACCAATGGTGGAATTGAAAAGAAATTTAAAGACCAAGCAGTGGTTTGGAATATTCAAATTATTTCTAAGTCAACTATTGGTTTAATGTCTCCGTAGGTCCCTATTTTGGTCATGAATTTCAAATAGGTCCTCGTCATTTTCGGCGTATCAATTGAGTCCTTGTTTTTGTAAAATTGAATCAATTACAGGCCTGCCGTTAACTTGGACAAACGCCCGT
Source organism: Vigna umbellata (assembly GCF_029865625.1). Taxonomy (NCBI): domain Eukaryota; kingdom Viridiplantae; phylum Streptophyta; class Magnoliopsida; order Fabales; family Fabaceae; genus Vigna; species Vigna umbellata. Next base: position 46,195,785 of record NC_142172.1, on the reverse strand, counting down.
TACGGTATTGGTTAGGTGGCATGGTTGAGTGCAGTAACTAATCCGACGTGGCATTTAAAACGGTTTTTGTATTAAATAATTGGTATGCACGTGTGTTTATTCAGTTTTCGGTAAGGGCATACTAGGAAATTTGAAAAAATTGAAGGCCAACAGGTTTTAATTGACGAATGCACATGAGATTGGGGGAAGAAATTGAGGGTTTTTAATATTAGGGTTCGCGTGAGAGGCCAAAAATGGGATCCTAAGTTGGATCCAAAAATCAGGTGTATCTTTGTTCGATTGGAAGTGGGAGGGTGCGCGTTGTTTGTTGGATTCGAAGTGGGAGGGTGCGCGTTCTTTGTTGGATTCGAAGTGGGAGGGTGCGCGTTCTTTGTTCGATTCGAAGTTGGAGGGTGCGCGTTCTTTGTTCGATTCGAAGTGGGAGGGTGCGCGTTCTTTGTTCGATTCGAAGTACGAGGTCGAAGTTGTAGTTTTGCGACGCAGGTGGGTGTAGTACTAGTTGTTCGAAGAGAATGTCGAAGGAGCACTCTTGGTATTCATCGAGTTGCAGTGCCATGCGGAAGGAAAATGGTACGCCTTCACCGATCTGCTACTGTGGTCAAAGTTGTGTGGTGAGAACTGCCAAAACTACGAAGAATCGGGGCAAGCAATTTTGGGGATGCTCCAAGTATAAGGTATGTTAGATTCAACTCAACCTAATCAAGTTCTGGTACTGTTTGTGAGAAGAAGGTGGTACTCCCTAATGAAGTTGAATGCTGTCTTTACAGAATGGTGGTGAAGAAAGTGGTTGCAACTTCTTCGAATGGTGCAATGATATTGGTGGTGACGAAAGGGGAAGTTTGTTCAACAGTGAAGGAAAGAAAGAAACACTAGTGAAGAGTGAAGACATGGATAGTACTAGGAAAATGATACTGAATTTACAAAAATCAGTTTTCATTGTTGAAAAGTTGATGAAGGTGGTGATGTTGTTGGTGTCTGTTTTATGTGTAATACAGATAGTTTTAGTTTCAATGTTGATGACGAAAGGATGATTCCTTGTAACTTTGTTGTAGGTTTTGTCTGTTGTAATGAAATGAATGAAATGAATGAAATGGAAGAGTTGTTATAAATTCAGTCCATATACTGTGTACAAAATTACTGCTAAATTAAACAATTGTTATAATGGTAAATCATATTTATAGAATAAGCAGTTTGATTGACGAAATGCTAAATTACAGCATTGTTATCCTGATCAGACCACAATTTGATTGTTACATTGCTGAGATAGTATTGACGAGCGTCCAATGCGGGTCCTATCTTGACGAGCGTCCACTGCGGGTCCTATCTTGACGAGCGTCCAATGCGGGTCCTCGCTGGACGAGCGTCAACTGCGCGTCTTCGCTGGACGAGCGTTCGGTTTAGTCGTCCTCCCTCGTGTACCGCTCGTCCACCTACGTCCGTGCTCAAGACCGTTCGGTGTGGTCGTCCTCCCTTGTCTAGCGCTCGTCCAACTACGTCCGTGCTGAAGAGCGTTCGGTGTGGTCGTCCTCCCGTGTGTAGCGCTCGTCCAACTACGTCCGTGTTGAAGACCGTTCGGTCTGGTCGTCCACCCTCGTGCATCGCTCTTCCAACAACCTCCGTGCTGCAGAGCGTTTGGTCTGGTCGTCCCCTATCGTTGTATATAAGACGTCCGTCCAAGAAGGAAATTGTAATATAACCAAAACATTTTAATACATCCAAAACAGTTCCTGGTCATTGACAAAATAGTTCCTGGTCATTGTAATACATCCAAAACAGTTCCTGGTCATTGACAAAGTAGTTCCTGCTCATTGTAATACATCCAAAACAGTGTAATACATCCAAAACCATACATAGTTGGCATCATTGTAATACATCCAAAACCATACACACATCTATAGTTCAGCAAAATTACAAAGCAGTAAAACAATCAACCTTGTTCCTTAGACTATTACATAACCAAAGTTCCTAAAACTTGGCATCGTTGTCATTTATACAGACATCTATAGTTCAGCTTGCTCATCATTCATACACACTTCAGATAATTGCGATGATGGCATGATTGGTTCTTGGGTTGCTTTCGGGCAACGACTCCTGTTGTGCCCAACCTCCCTACATATCCCGCATCTCTTCCGCAAACCACCCTTGCTCACTCGTGAATCATCCTTTCTGATCTCCCACTGCTCCAGTCTTCTTTTCCTTTTAGGTCTTCCAGGCATAACCTTTTTCCTAGGAGGCATGACATCCGGATGTGGTGTTAGGTCCCACATGTTGTTGCCGTTGATGGGATATACGATTGATGCATAGGTTTCTTCATATGTGGACTTTAGAAAGCAAGCCGGAATGAACTGCTGCCCATCAATATTAAGAAACTTCATTGCGGCAAGGGAGTGACAACATGGAATTCCTGTGATGCTCCATCTCCTGCACGAGCATAAGAACTCGTCTATGTTTACAACAAATTTTTCTCCACTTTGGGAGACGTGTCTTACTTCAAACAGTTTGTGTGCTGACCAGCTATAAAGAAATAAAAAATTTAAACAACACATTTAAGTGTATGACATAAAGTTTACCAAGGAATGAATAAACATTTATGAAGTTATGAAGAAAGTTACCTAGGTATCCAATTCTTGGTTGCTTGGGATTCCTTTGTAAATCTCGCCTGGATCTTTGGACAAATTGGTCCTGAAAATGATTGTATCTTATCCCTGTTTTTTGCCCATCTTTGCATTATGTATACCCTAATTTCTTCCAGCATTGTTATGATTGGTTTAGTCCTGGTGTGAACCAAGACACTGTTGAAAGCCTCACTGATATTGTTGACCAATGTGTCACATTTTGGTGTTGGACTGAATCTGGACCTTGACCAATATCTACAACAGATGATATATACACATGTTAAAACTGCAACTAATATGGACAAACATAAAATAATATACAAAGGGCAAAAATAATTAATACAAATTGTCAACCTTGGAGGGATGGCAATCAAATGCTTGAATGCGTCTTCATTTATATCTTTAATGTTTCTCATCTCCCTTTCCCAGTTTTGTGGATGAGTGGCAGTAGCTGCCCTCCACATCAGCTGTTTCAGATTTTTACCAGGAAACTTTTTCCTAAAGTTTGAATATAAGTGTCTGACACAAAATCTCTGGTCAACACCTGGGAGTAACTGTTGTATGGCTGGTAGTAGACCCTGTGGTGTTAACGTAAATGATTTATCACCATATCAAATTAATGAACCAATATACCAAAGAAGCAATTTAAATATGATTATTACCTTTTGTTGGTCCGAGACAAAAGTAATTGAAGAACACACTTCTCCACCACCAAGATCATCAATTAAAAGTTCCAAAAACCACATCCATGAATCTTTGTTTTCGACTTCTACCACCGCATATGCAATGGGCAACATTTGATCATTTCCATCCCTCCCAACAGCCGTCAACAGCTCACCACCATACTTCCCTTTCAAAAAGGCTCCATCCAATCCAATTATTGGCCTACAGCAGACAAAACTGTCTTTGCATGCCTTCAGACAACAGTAAAATCTCTTGAAAATTAACACACCCTCATTATTCTCAACATGGACCTTAACTGTAGATCCTGGATTTCTTTCCAACAACTCATGCGCATAATCATATATCCTCTTATATTGTTCATTAAAGGACCCATCAATTTCATTAGAAGCAATAGCTTTGGCTCTATAAGCCATAGACCTTGATATACCTATGTTCCACTTCCTTTGAACTTTTTCACGAATATCAACACCCTTCATCTTAGGATTTTCCTGAACTGTTTTCACCAACTTTTTGCTCAACCACTTGGCGTCAACTAACTTCAGGTTGAACTCCCTGCTGCATGTATGAATGTCTTTTTTAGTTCTCAGCTGCCATGATTTTACAGCCTCCATATAACCAAAGTATATGGTCCATGGGCATTCTCCTTTTGCACCAAAGCACTTCATCCTCAATCTTCTCTTGTCATTTTTTACAAACTTTATATTCCTCCCATTTTCCAAGGCATACCCTTTTACAGCATCTAAAATATCTTGCTTTTGTGCAAAAAAAGTCCCAACTTCCCATGTAAAGTCTACCATACTTTTTGGCATACAAAAAATACCAAACCTCCCATAACCTTCACTGTCATTAACCTCTTCATCACTATCTGTTGCACTAAGAAATTCCTCAGATTTCCACTCAAAATCTGACAATCCTCTATCGTCATGATCATCACATTCAACACTGACATTATCACGGTCATCATCACTATCATAAAGACTTTCTACTTCTACTTCTGCTTCGACATTACAATCTACATCACCATCTATATCACATTCAACACTCACATCTACTAGGCCCTCTAAGCACTCATTAATTCCATGTACATCACCTTCTTCAGTAGATGTACTCCAACTACAAACATAAACTTCATCCTCCACGACTCCTTCACACACATTCAACTCTTGCTCTTCTTCAACCTCATGCAACTCTTGTACGTGACCATGACTTTCAACCTCTACTTCAACAGCACCACCATCTTCTTCACCCTCGTTCACCTCTTGTAACTCACCATCTACTTCAACAGCACCACCATCTTCTTCACCCTCGTTCACCTCTTGTAACTCACCATCTACTTCAACAGCACCACCATCTTCTTCACCCTCGTTCACCTCTTGTAACTCACCATCAACTACATCATTTACTTCAACACCGTCACCATCTTCTTCACAAACATTGACCTCTTCTAAGTCACCATCACCTTCACCATTTACTTTAACAGAATCACCATCTTCTTCAACCTCTTTTTGTACTGTACCATTACCTTCAACTTCTCCTTCCTCATTAGTAATGTCTTCAAGCATATGAATGACTTCGGGATCAGAAACTACATGGAGAATGTATAAGTGAACTTCACCATTAAGCCTAGCTAAGTTAGCCATATGCATGGCACCTCTGTCATCAATCAATTGTTCCAACCTATTTTCCAACACTAAACCCCCTCCTAAACAGTACCATAAATCTTTAAAATTCTCATATCCTAAACTTTTCACTACACTGACAATCACAAAAAAACTCCACGTGTCAGGGTCAAAGGACAAAGTTGTTGTCTCCCCTTCATACTTTAGGGTACTATCATTAATGAACTTTCCTCCATGGTGGAACACACACACAATAGCGTCCTCCATTACGCACAACACACAATAAATATATCTACAGACCTATTATGAAAACATGTCACGACAAAAAAAATATATATTAAAACAGGCACAGAGATCAAATAACTTTAAACATACGCACTCAGACAAAGTCAAATAACTTTAAACATACATGGGGGACCACCAAAATGCAATCAAAACCAGAGACCAAACCATACAGCAATGGGGGACCACCACAAGTGATTGTAGTTTCGATTGAATCAAAACGAATACAATAAAGCAGAAACACTTACCTCCACTGACCACGTGCTTCAGCTTCTTGCTTCCAACAACAAAAGGACCCACAGACACCGCCCACTGCATGCACTCTGCCGCTTCAGTCTCGAACTTACGATCGCGATTTTTGGCCTCTCACGCGAACCCTAATAATAAAAAGGTTTAATTCTTTCCCCAATCTCAGTTGCCCAATCTCAGTTGCCCTTATAATTTTTTCAAAACTCCTACTTTACCCTTACCCAAAACTGAATAAACACACGTGCATACCAATTATTTTATACAATAACCGTTTTAAATGCCACGTCTGCACTCAACCATGCCACCTAACCAATACCGTAACGGGCGTTTGTCCAAATTAACGGCAGGCCTGTAATTGATTCAATTTTACAAAAACAAGGACTCAATTGATACGCCGAAAATGACGAGGACCTATTTGAAATTCATGACCAAAATAGGGACCTACGGAGACATTAAACCTCAACTATTTTATAGATACAGAAGTCACCTTTTTTATTTCAAACAAAGGATATTTCTTTATTAAAAAATGGTGCCTCCAATAGGCAAATTCAACAAATTGACCAACTTCAAGTAAAAAAAATTCTTTGCCAGCCCGTTACTCTCTAAGTCTCCTTTAATTGTATATTATGAAATACGAAATATTAATGGGTTTTAAATTAAGTTATCTGTACTTCTTCACTGATCTTGACTACAAAATTCTACACCTGAATTTATTTTTAAAAGGTACTTTAAAGAATTAAAAGAAAAATTTATATTTAAATTAATCTCAATCTCGATTTTAAGGTGATATGAAATTATTTGATATACAAAAATAAAATCAGAAACTATAAATTATATTTGCATGTAACATTATTTTTAATTTATTCATAAAAGGTTCTCTTATATAATTTTTATAATTTAACTTATGTTTAAATTAACTTTAACTTAAAAAACTTCACTTTTATTTCCTATAAATATAAATAAATTTGTTCGAACATACTATGGGATAAAACAGTAAAAAATTGTGTCGAAGACACTGTAATAGAAAACTATTTATGTTAATTCACATATTTTCTTTTTGTCAATTACTTATCCACCTATCTAAATTTTTTGTTCCTTGCAAGTTAACTGAACAAATTTGTCTAGTGCAAAGAAAATAGAGTAGTATAGTCAATGCTTTTATTTCTTCTTGTTGACAAATTCTGTATTTCTTTGTCAGAACACAGTTAGTTTTCTCCTTTTCTTTATTCTTTTCCTTCTTAAATAAATAAATAAATGAAATTTTAAATAAAAAAAAAACTCCCTTCCATTCTTTTAAGAAATTTTCAATTTCGAACTATCTTCATAATTTTTCAAAAGATCTATGGTGGGTTTTGTACTATATCTTCTCCAAATTATGTCATCCATACGAGCATTTCTGAAGAGAAAGTGGATAGTTTTGGACTTATATGTGGAGTCCTTTTTTTTAGAATTGATATATGTGAGGTGATTTAGGAATTCCCTTGGTGTTTTTAATTTATTACTATTGTTCTAATACAATTCGAAATTATAGGCCCAATTATCATCACTCCTCTCTCCTAGTTTGACTTAGAAGTGACCCAATCAAATTTAGCATAACAAAATTGGCATCACTTCTACTTTCTGCAAGTCTTCAATTTTTAAGTACAACTCCAAAATTTTTAAAATGACATTTCACCAATTTTAAACCTGACTTGTAACAGTTTTAAAAGGTGTCAATGCAGTCCATTTTAGTTCTGTTTATCATTGGCATGCTACAAATAAGACAGGGCTGGCTAATATGCTAATAAAACATATAAAAATTTTGACTTGCTTTTGTCCAAAAGCAAACTTGTGATTGATTCACCAATTTATTTCTTTTTAATTTTTCTTTTATAAAAAATTTATATTTATAATTTATTTCTTATTTATATTTATTTTTAAAATAAATTAAATCGTATAAATAATTGTTATATTTTTAATTAATTAATTAATATTTATAATAGTAAAAATAATTATTATCTTACATTTTAAATGATTTTATTATGACTAACAGTGAAAACTAATTTGTACGTGTTATCAATTTAAATTATGAAATTATTATATATTTTCATTCTTCAAAAAATATTATAAAAAATTTAATATTTTAATTTAAAAAAAATTATTTTAATTTTAATTAAAAATAAAAATAAGTTAGTGCGCTAGCCAACCTCTCTCTTGCCTTTGGCAGGTTGGTGGAGATTGAGCGAGCTGTTTAGGATGTCCAAAACACTAGCCAAGATTCATTTCAGCATTATGGAATTGGCCTTTTGGAATAAAATTAAAAAAATAATAAACATATACAATGCTTTTAAAATGAATATTTGTTAAAAAATTAAATTTTAAGTCTAATTCAATTATTAAAAAACTAATCTTATATTTAATTATATAAAATTTTCAATACACTCGTTTCATATCAAAACATACACGTGAACACCAAACATTAATAAATAATCTATCAATCATTTGGTAAAAGATAAAATAATATATTTAATAAATAAAAAAATTTACCAAAATAAATTTTAACTCATTACTCTAATATTATATTAACTGTAATGTTATATTAAAAAGTGGATTTGAACATAATCAAATCTATTAATATTGATTTTTATAAAATAAAATTTATATTTATTTATATGTTATAAATTATTTTATTTATTTATATAAAATTTTCAACCATTTTCTTTCTAAAATAAGTTTTTCTCTTCTTTTATTTATTTTTCTTCCTTACAGAAAATACAGTGGAGAACATAAATGGATCAATGGTGGTGACGTCGTATGATGAAAAAATATTTTAATCTTTTCTATTAGTAAGGGATGCACTTAAGAATAATAAGAGTAAAGGAAGAAAAAGTCTATTGACATCTTCAAGATCCACGAGGACGGTTAAAAACAAACAAGGTAAAGATGTTGGACCTTTTAAAATAAAGGTAAAAAAAAATAATTTAATGTATACATGTGTAGCATTTTTTTTCACATATATGAAGGATTTAAAACTATTTATATCTACTTATGATATAATTTTTGTATTTGTACCGATAATAAAGACAGAAGATAAAACAGAATCGCTGTTGAGTCAGCACGAATCTGGTAAGCCAATTGAAACACAATGACCGTCTGAATGCCAGGGTCATATTATCTTTTTGGTTAAACAATATACTTTTAACACATAAATGTAAAGCTAATTAAACAAGAGATTAAATTTTAAGAATTGTTATTTCATTTTTTTACAAATAAATTATAAACTATTGATCATAAAATTTTAATATAAAAATAAATAAAGCAATGTAAGAATACAGTTTAAAATGGCAAAAAGTTTTCTAATTTCTTGAACAATTCATATTATTTTCTAAAATCATTATTTTTAAACGCAATGTTTTCAAAAATATTTGAGTTAAATTTCTCACATTTTAACCATGTATATCTAGCCATAAATAATCTTTTTATGTAATAGGATGAACAGAGTTAGGTCGGGTCACAAGGTAATGTGGGTTGACTTTATCTAGTCTATTGGTCTCATTAAAGTTTCTCTTAAATAATAAAGGTTGTCTATTAAGGCACGTGTTGATTTATATTGTCTTATTTTTATAATTAATTGTTTTATTTTAATTTATTGTTAAGAATTTATGTTGTATAAATTATACTATTTAAATACTTTACATAAAAGAAAAAATAATTTATGTTATATGATTTATTTATTGTATATTTTACCAAACATGAGAAACTTCATCTTCAGGAAAATTAAGTCAATCGAAAGTTATGAAACTAGGTCAGATATTTATAATTTTTTTGGGACCAACCCGCTTCTCCCCATTTTTTAGCTTATCATACGATAGTCAGCATTGGCATCCCCATAGGTTTAAGAAAGAAAAAACAACGCATGAATTGGTTACCATATGGCACATCAAATTGGGTTTGATGGTTCTTATTTTTAGGCTTAGTCTACGTCAAGTACAACTCAGGAAAGTTTTGATTTGAGTTAGGTCTCATACTATATAATAAAACGTACCAAAAACAGTAAAAAAGGACAAGTTGTCAGCATCGAACGGTGATGGCAAAAATTTACCTTTAAATTTCAAAAGTGAAAAATGAAAGGATTAACATGGCCATAAAGTATTTACTCATTAGCCTAGTGATTTCATATTCATCTTCCTCCTTTATTTTTTTCCCTATTTTTACATATTTTTTTCTTTCTCCCTTGAATTTACAAAAGTCATACCTCTTTATCTACTATGCTTTACAGTGTTTGCAAGTTGATTGGAAAAGCATTAAGCTCTCCAATAAATTATTAAGCTCTCCAATAAATTACCAATACCGATAATAGAATACGCCCAATCTCAGAAAATTTGGACTTTGAGTGGATTGGAACACTTTTTTTTATATATATATAAAAGAAACCAAAGACTTTCAATTCCACTTTCCATGCAATTTTCTCAACGAGCGAAACTTCGTCATTCAATGAGTTGTTTGAGTGTCAAACTCACTGTTCTTAACTTTTAAAACTTTCAACTTTCAACTTCATTTTTTTCTCTTGTTTTGTTTGACTCATGCAAACTATGTGTTTCAAAACCTAGTTCAGCTCAATGTACTGTATTCAATTTGAATTTCTTCTGTCCAGCTTGATTTTTTTTTCTTTAGTTTTTTTTTTGTTTATTTGTTGGTTGATGTTTGAATCATATAGATGAGATAAATACAGTATTATTTATAAATAAAAAAACCGTAATTTAAAGTAAGAGCCAAAAAATATTTAATAAAAAGACAGCACTAAAAACAATTTTCTTCCTTCTTTATTCAATACAGATAGTGTGACTATCTATCAATTTGTCGTCTCAAATAAAACAAAGTGACGTTAAAAATCTGTAACTACTTTTTTCTCCAGCTTGTTTTGGACGAGTTGTGCTGCTGCGTTTCTCACCGTCTCATTAACGTAAAAAAGTTACAATACATTAAAAGTACGCATCCTCGCGTTAATTTACTTAAAATTTTCCTTTGTGTACTATGCTTAAAATTATTTCGCAAACTAATATGAATAGTATATTCATATTGAAAATATAATGTCCTAAAACCAATAAATATTGTCAACCTTAAAATAACATTTTACAAATAAATAAGTTTAATTCAATATACAAAATCAATTCATGAGATAAAAATTCTTATATAAATTAGTCTTATTTTTAATTAAAGTTGAATTTTTAATATTAATATATTCCTTATGTTCAAACATGTAAATGATAATAATGGTTTGATATGATACGATCGTATGTGAAATAATAAATTAAATAAAATTTTACGAAAATAAACTTTAAATCAATATCATATTAAATTAGTAAAATTTATCTTAATATGTGAAACTTTAAACAATAACAAAAAAAAGTAGAATTTATGTTTGGATTTTGAATTTTTTATGCTTTTAGGACTATTTTAAAAAATTGTGAAATAAATAAAGATAAATCACATTTTAAAACACTTATAAAATAAAAAGTATATTTTTAAAGCATGTCTTTATTTTTATATATTTAAAAAATATATTCATATCACCACTCCATAAAAAAAAGTTAGATTTGATGCCCACCTTCAATTTATAAAAAAAAAACAATTTTATTTGTTTGCTAATTTATTTCAAAATTACTATTTTTTTTTTAAATTTGTTTAAAAAGTAAGCGAAAATAAAAATATTTGTCTATAAATACGAATAATTGATGTTTGTGGATAGGAAATATTTCAATATTTAATTAAATGGACATATTTTCTATTTGGTATATATACTCTACAAAAACAAAAATATGTGCTTAATTTATATTTATTAAGTTAAATATAATTAAAATTTAATTTATATTTTATTAGATGATATTATATTGTTATTTTAATTTTATTTTAAAAGATTATAAAATATTTTTTTTTAAATATTAATAACGAATAAATTTTTTTTTAACAAAGTATATAACGGATTATTATTTTCTTTTTAAAATCAAGTAACGAAATACTCGACCAATCCGTGGCCATCCCCAATCAAAAGAGAGTAAAATGGCTTGTTTTGATCAGAGTTTGCAGAAGAAGAGTGCCTTTTATCTTTTCCGTTTTAAAATTAGATAAATGTAGAGGATAACGTAAGAAAGAGACAGTTTCCACGGTGGTACTACCTTAAATCGGGTGCGTACACGTACACTCCAATTTCTCTCTACGTGTCACTCTACTAATGAGGAATCCGAGTGCCTTCGTTTCCACCAATCAGAAATTATCTGTTGCAGTCAAATTCGGATATTTTGATTCACTTACTTCCCTCCATCCATCATCATCATCAAACGTCTTTATTCCCACCACTAATTTCACCGTCCAAAAGTCTATTATTGTCTTTTCAATATCCATTTAAATTATTTATTAATTCTAAGCACAAAACAATTTTATTTTTCACCGATAACCTATGTAAAGTAATAAATATTGCTTTTACTACAATTTTCCTCTTATATTTCTATACGTTAAATAGCATGCTCTCTTTGATTTATAATGTTGAGATTACTACAATTTTAATATGTAGTTTCTAATCCTTTTTCAACAGTATTATTTTTAATACTATATTATTTTCTTCGTAAAAATCTCCTTTAGTTATTACTACCCATTTTCATTTTCAACACAGTGGTTTATATCTTATAAATATGACAAGACACTATAAATAAATAAAAATAATAGTTATAATTATATAAAAACATGGACTAAAAAAAACATTAAAACTCAACCCATTTTATATATAATGTTATATGAAAATAGGTTAAGATACAATCAATTGAAAAAATCATTTTATTATATGATTTATTTAAAATATTATGATGGATTCAGACGTGATTTAATAAATATAAAGATGTATTGATTATTATAAAAAGTTGGTTTGTCTTTTATGCTTTAATTACATCTTTTTGGCATTGAGTGATTTCAATGCAAATTGAAAGCCACTTTTACGTGAATTCAATGTTCAAAAAGTTTTTATTTTTGGAAAAACTATCTTTGGTGTGCATATGACGATGCTCTTGGATTAAGTTCTTCATGCACATCAATTTATACGAATTGCAATTAATGTGTTTATGTATTTGTTATAAGATCAAAATGAATGAAAGTGTTGTGTATGGATAATAACAATTAAGAATGTTTATTTATTTGAGATCAACAATGATAAATTTGGTTAGTCACTAGTGTTCAAAAATTTAAAGTTATTTGATTTCAAAAAAGTTAATATTTTTAGTCACTGGTGTTCATAAAGTAGTTTTTGTGGAATGAATTGAGAATATAAAAAAACTACAAAATTAATGTATGATGTATTCACACTATAACAAATTATCTCGTTATCTACTATCAATTAAAATAAATTAGTATTTTTTACAATAACATAAAAGTAACACTCGTTACATTTTTTAATTGATAACGTGACTTTTATTATGATACTAGATCCTATCATCATTGTTTTTAAAATAATATCTAAATTTTATTTTTTTTTAAATTCCTTTTTATTTTATGTTTGAATTTAATATTTGTTTGGCTAATTAAAGAAAGTAATTCTCTTAACTAGTTTTATTCTTGATCATATTTTTATATAATTTAATTTCATTGTTTTAGGTGCACGAAAGTCATTGTTAAGAATCTATTTCTTAAATAGTTTTTAGATTTCCAGTAAGTATATTTTCGGTAACAGAATCTACTGTATTTAAAATGAGTTAATTTCAGAATGAAACTAAGTGTGAAATTTGTTAAGTAGATTCATGAATATGTCTATGACTTTTTTTCATTAACGTTTATTTATAAATGCTTATGCAGTATTGTATAGTTATTTCTGGTTGTTGGTTAGATTGAAACTTCAGAATTATTGAATATATAAATCCTTTTTTAGATTTTTGAAGTTGACTGTAATAATTAGACCGTAGTTTATGAAAATATAATATGAATTGAAGGACATATTTAAACAAAACTATAACAATTTGGGTTTTGAATGATGATTTGTAATATTTAAACACTAAAGAGTTGCATTTGAACAAATTTATAGGAATGCATAAAGTGGTTAATTTGAGACATGCGACTAGTTTTTGAAAAGCACGAACTTATAAGAAGAAAAACACTATTTTATTAACATGTTAAAAATCGTCTAGAGAATTAGTTAAGATGAAAAATGGTTAATTTTGTACAAAAAGATAATAAAGTCGTGCGTATAGATGTCATATTATAATAAAATATAATTAAATATTATAGATATTATACATAATCAATTATTTTATTTTCAAATACTTTTAGATATTATATTTATAAATATTATGATTTTTTTTTAATTTGTTAATATGTTTTGTTAAATAAATTAATGAACAATGTTGCTAAATCACTATGTCAAAATAAATAACACATGCTTCAGTATTAAAACTAGTTAACATCTTTGGGAAACTTTTTATAAACTAAGACAATTGGTTATTCTAAAGAGAAATCTTTTACATAAATTAATATTGTCTAAATGAGTTAGAATCCACATGTCAATTCAGCTCACCATTTCGGGTTAAATTGAGTTTGAAAAAAATATCATTTTTTATACAGGTCAATTTTCAATTAAATTAAACCTATGATGAGTGAGTTGGCTCAAACCCATCTAATTTAATCTAATTATTTATTAATTTATATTTTAGGTTTAATTGTTTGCTTTGTTTCCAGTTTTGTTGAAGTGTGTCAAGTTCGTCTATTCTTTTAAAAAAGTTGCAATTTTGTCCACACGTAGTTTAAAAGTGTTAATTACATTTAAACATAGAAAAATTTGACTCAATTAATTCCCTTCCGTTAATATAATCACAGAGGCCGTTTACTTTTTTTTTTGTCTCTCTCTTCTGTTCCTCTGAATACAATAGCTTTTTTTTGTAAATACACCCTCTAATATTTTATGTGCATGAGAGTTGGAGAGAGAAGGTTTAATCATTTAATTATTGAAAAGTTGGAGAGAGAATGTTATTTTCGGTCAATATTTACAAAAATTAAACAAAGTATTAATAAATAATAATATTTGATGTTTTGAAAGCTTTGTGTATGAAACTACTCAGATTATCTTTATTATATTATTAAAATGATTAAAAAAAATTTATTCATATTTTTCTAATAATTATTTAATAGATTAAATATATTTTTAATTTTTTAAAAAAATTATATTTAATTTTTAAATTAAATTATAAATTATTTGAACCTTATACTTTATTATAGGAATATGAAATACCTTGTCAATATATAAATGTGACGTTTGTTACGAAAAAATATTTTATATAATTTTTATAAAATACAAACGGGTAAAAAATAACATAATTTAACTAAGCTGGAAATTTACTTTTTAAAATAATTTGAGAATAAAAATTATATTAATTTTAATAAATAGAATTTCTAAAAGCTTGTATTTACAAATTTTGAGGTTAAAAATAAATTTTTTATACAATTCTTTATAAGTTGCTTTTTAAATGGTTGTATTTAAAAAATTTGAGATTAAAAATAGCTTTCATGGACGGTATTTATTTTACAATATCCAAAATATATTTTATAACGTATTTTACTTTATAATAAAATATAATTTGTTTACTAAAATTTTAACATATCTTACTTTAAGTTAAAATGTAAAAAAAAAATCATTAAAATATTATTAATATTAAATTAAAAATATTATTAATATATTAAATTAAAAATATTATTAATATATTTAAATTAAACAAAATACTAGGATCTTTATAAATTTTAGTATATCTAATTTTTTATATTTTATTTTTTTATGACATATTTGTTATCAAATTTAATAATAAAGTATATAAAACTATAATTTATTATAAAAATAATTATTAATATAATTGATTGTTGTACCAACCAAAGGATAAGTAATGTGAACATAATATAAAGACAAAATGACATTAATAGCACTGAGAAAGAGTGACGCATTGCACAGAGGAGCAGAGGAGAGAGATAAAAGTTAACATTGTTTCTGTGTACTTAACGGAAGAGACTTGATTGAGACAAATTTTACTAACTTTGGACAAAATTAACACTTTTAAACTACATGTGAACGAAATAGTAACTTTTTTTAAAAGAGGGAAGGAGTTTGACACACCTCAACCAAATTGGGGACAGACCAAGCAATTAAGCCTATATTTTAATACGAGGATAAGAAAAATATGTTTGTAAACGAGAAAAATATTATGGATTTATCTATCCAATACTCTAATATTATAAATGGATAAGAAATTTCGTTTTTTGTATTTGTTTTTGGATTACATTTGAATTGTTTGATACTATTTTTTTATTTTGAATGGTTGAGTTGAACATCATTTTAGAGTCAAATTTGTTTAAATTTGAATTAAAAAAATAATAATTTTTTTAAATTTAAAAAAATTAGTTATGAGTTAGTGAGCCAATCCGTTTAACATACCAACCCATGATGTGTCAAATCAAATTTAAATTTTGTTAACTCGCTAATAAATAAGTTGAGTTTAATTGACTGACTAAGTAACCAACATGTGATTAGACCATACCCACTAAAAAATAACATAAACACATTATATATATATATATATATACACACACGCACCAATTAGCATTATTAAAAATCATAGAATTTGCTAAGTTTTACATCTTATTTAATAAATGTAGCATTTAGTACTTTTTAGTAAATTTTAAATAATAAAGACGCTGCACCGAACTAGAAAGAGTATTCTTATTTTCTTAATATAATCTAAAATTTAACTACAAATTGACATAAGCAAAATTAAATTATATTATATTTATTGAATAAATCAATACAATAAAGTCACTTATGATTTCCGCCCTAGATAAAGAAAATAACAGTTGAAAGGGTGAATATTTATCATTTCATTCTCTTTCATCCATAAATTTCAAAGAAATTAAAACAAGTTGAACGATAAATATTTATAATTTCTTTCCCTTTCATCCATAAATTTCAATATATCATTAAATATTTTTTAAACTTTCAATAAATTACCCCCCTCTATCATTAATACAACATTTCCAACTTTACAACTTCTCAAAAAATGAATAACATTATTGTTGTAGCATATATATTTAATTAAAACTTAAAATAAATACATTTTTGTTGTAAAATAAATAAAAAAACTTTCAATTTTAATTTTATTTTAGGAACTCCAACATGTAAGAATATTTATCGAAAAGCTTCAACGAAGAATGTGAGCGCAAAAATTAAACTGAGTTTTTAATAACAAGGCGGAAAAATGATTTAATAGCAACCCAAAGTTATTTATAAAAGTTAGTTTATAAATAAAAATTATTATATATATATATATATATATATATATATATATATATATATATATATCCTGCTAAAATAATAGTTTTATTTTTACGTGATGATTATAAACAATTTTCATTAAAAGTGTTTTAAGATATTTTTAACATGGTCGCACATACAATCAAGAATAACCAATTTAGTTATTTTTGTTAAAGTTCCAATACAATACTAATATTTAGTTATTGGAAACACGCATTTATAATATTTAATAAAGAAAACAAAAATGAACGTTTCATAAATAAAATAAATAAAACGTTCCAAAAAACATATTAGTAATTCGTTTTAAATTGTGCTACATGTTAAATAATGAATTAAACGTAAGCGGTTCCCTTCTATAAGTCAACAACTGCTATAAACGTTAAATACCATTATTATTAGAATATATCATTTATCTACAGTTATTGATAAATCTTAGCTTATTATAATAATAGTTATATGTGAATAATATTCAATTTCCAATACAACCTTATTTTATATGTATTTTTTTTAGAAGTTCTTTTTATGTGTTTTTTCTTTTTTCAATCATTCTTCATAAAACAACTAGTTATATTTTAGGTCATCAACGTATATATAAAATTAAACCTTTTTCATATACATTTTTTTTAAACTTCAAAAATAATTTATATAATTTTTCTAATAATTGTTTTGACTTATTAAGCAATGTTTTAAAGTAATGTTTGAAATGAAATAGGTTAAATCAATTAAAAAAAAATTCAAACATTATTTTAAAATGTGTTTAATACGACAGACAAATTTAATATAATTATGAAAACTATATGTATTTATTTTTAAAGTATATGAGAATTAAAATGTATCAAAGTATAAAACATAAACAAATTATAATAATTTTATAGAAATTAAAAACATGTTTAATCTTACAAGAAATTATTAAATGTTCATACTTTTGTTATCATTTTTAAAGAATGAAAAATAATATAATTAAGAAAAAGTTTACACATATTAAAATTTACTAATTCGTACTATATTTTTTAAGTTTATCTCAAAACAAATAATATATATATATATATATATATATATATATATATATAAGAAATTCTTAAATGTGATAGAACCATTGTATTTTATTAATCAATTTATTAAAATGATATGATTAGTTAATTATAATTAGGAGTATATATTTCATTAAAAGATTTTTTATGTAAACATTATAAACTAAATTTTAATTGGTTGAAGAGCCAAATTAAAATATTCAAACTTAAAAAAGAATAACCAACCAATATTCCATAATTGAAAAGAAAAACTAAGGCTCTCAATAACCATTTCAATTCAATATATTTCCTTTTAAATTCTAAAAAAAAAAAGTTGAAAATTACCCTATTTAATAAAGAATTTATTATTTATTATTCATTAATTATTAATTTATTTTTTCATAATCTAACATTAAAATGGTAAGAAAAAACGATTAAGTGAAATAAAAGCAATTAAAACTTATTTATGTTTAAAAGAAGAGAGAAACGTGCTCTTTTAAACAAAGGAGAACATGGTATTACAATAAATACTTTTACGATTTTCGCCTCATATAAAGAAAATAAAAGAGTTGAAGTACAAATATTTATTATATCATTCTCTTTCATCCATAATTTTAAAGTTAACATTAAATACATTTTTAAAATTTAAAAATTGAAGAATACTTAAACTCATGAGTTGCTTTAATTTTTTAAAAAATTAATAACTCTTAATTTCTTGAGTTACTTTGATTGGTATGTGTTATAATTATTAAATATAATATTTATTGTTGAGAATTTAAGTATTAATTTAAATTAAAATATTAAAAAATTAAATATCACATAAAGAAAAATACAGAGAAATTATTATTTTATATTTTGAGTTGAAAGTGATATAATTAGACTGGCGTTTTATTAATGTTACAGTTTATCTATAAATTTTTTAAAAAAGAAAACCGATCGATCTTCGTTAAAATTTATTATATATTTTATAAATATTAGCTTAATTTAAGGTTTTAGGCGAAGAACCTACGCAAATATTAAACTCACACAGCAACATCATCGTATAAGTATGACTTTTACTTCCTCGTATAAATAAAAGTAAATACGAAATTGAAATATTTTATAAAGTGCGTGGCACCTGTTTTTCAGAAGTGAAAATTAGAAACAATAAAAAAAAAAAAGAAGGTGGGGTTGAGTTTATGGTGGGTCATTATATAATTACATGGTCCGTTTTCAATGTTTCGTCCCTCGCATGGCACCAGTTCCACTTAGCCCTCAATTGAAATTACAGTTATACCCTCTGCCCCACCTGCTTCTTCCAGCATCCAACGACCAGATCCATTCCCTGACTACCTCCACGTTCGCCACTTTATTCAGAAAAAAATGCCATTCACGTAATTAACACCTCTATATAGACCAATTATAATAATCTACTCTTTATATTAAACAAGTGTCGTTTTAATCAACAATAAAAATTAAATAAAAAGTGTGTCATTATACTTGCTTAATAATACCTAATAATACCTATCATTTAATATATTGAGTGAGCGATGGAATGAATGGAAAGACATAATAAAATGGTACAATAAATTACACCATGTGAGACCAAGAGACATAAAATAAAATAAAAAAGAAATAAAAAAATAGTGAAAATGTTGGGATACAATCGTTGTTTTAAACAACTCAAAGACCCATCTCTTTCTATTTCTTTCCTTCTTTCCGATTCACAGAAACAACTCCTCTCTACTCACAAACCCTTCTTCCTCATTACAAAAACAACCCACCCTTTTCCCCGTTTCCCCAAACCCTAGAATCTCTAACACAGATCCTCATCGTTTCCCATCCAATTCCCAAACACCGTTGACCACACTCGAGGTTTATCCAACACCCACAAAAAAAAGCTCCGTTTTTGTTTCCTGGGTCTCGTTTTTCCTTCATTTTTATTGGGCATAGGAATGTTGGGTACTGGCTTGAACTTCGGGCGCGCTCTCGGCGAGGATCGGTTCTATTCTCCGGCGAAGGCTCGCCGGCCGTTTCACACCATGGAGAACGATAAGCTGCGTAGGGCTCACAGCGACGTCACCGGGAGAGACAAATCGGTGGATTTAGGTAACCGGGTACCGGAGAACCGGGTCGGGTCGGATGAGGAGGAGGCGAAGAAGAGTGGCGCGGTGCCTTCGTGTGAACCGGTCGTGACCCGGTTGAGTAATCTGGAGCGGTTCTTGCAGGCGATCACGCCCTCTGTGCCTGTTCAGTATCCTCCTAAGGTTTGCTTTTGAGTCACTGTAGGCTAGTGTTTTATAAATGTTTCTGACGGGGCTGTTGGTGAAATCGTGTTTATTTTATTAGAATTTGGTTTTTTGGGTTCTTGGAAATTGATTTAGAGTTCCTGTCTGTGTTTGCTACCGCTGCATTCAATGGGTGGAAGGTTTAGCTTTTATGGCCGTGTTTGGTTATGGAAGGGACCATGGATTGAATTTTTTTGGTGAGAGTTAATAAGAAAAGAAGCAAAGTTTTCGTGCTTTGAAAAGAGAAGAAAATTAATGCCATTTTTATGAATTAGGTTTTCCTTTGTGTGTTGAACTGTTAAGTGTAAAAGTTTTCGTTGGATCTTGCAGAGGACGACGAGAGGACTCAGGGCGTGCGATGAGGAGTTGCAGCCCTACTTTGTTCTTGGTGATTTGTGGGAGTCCTTCCGCGAATGGAGTGCGTATGGCGCTGGAGTTCCGCTTGTACTGAATGACAAAGATAGTGTCGTTCAATATTACGTTCCTTATCTCTCTGGAATCCAAATTTACTCCCAGAATGTGAAACCAACTGTAAAGTCAAGGTATATTGCTTGTTTTGGACAGTGTACGGACCATTCATTTTAGTGACTGATTGAAAAGGTTCGGCATGAAAATGCAAGGCAAACAATAGAGTGGTTTTTTGGGTCGTTTGTTGCATGTTCTATGGGGTGTTTTGGGTTTAAGCATGTTCGGGATTAAATTAAAATTCATTTTTGGTTTTATACCATTTTGATTTCCTTTTAGTCAATGATCTAAATATGCTACTACAGTTTTTTTAATTTGCTAGCCATTTTTAAGATGTGCTGTGCCGATGTGGAGATACTACCTTGTTCTCACAGGTTTCGCTACTTGTATGATAATGTAATTATTTGGTTCTTTGATAGGCAACTTGGGGAGGATAGTGACAGCGATTTCAGGGACTCAAGTAGTGATGGTAGCAGTGATTGTGAACCTCTACATGGAAGGGGATCGAAATACATGAGGGATCAAAGAAATTTTCCCCTTCTGTCGGATGAGGTACCTCAACGGATGAGTAGATTATCTTTGAGAGACCACCATTCCCTTCCTCAAGATGGGTTTTCTAGTGATGATGGAGATTCTGTCAATCCTCAGGGTTATTTAATTTTTGAGTATCTTGAACGTGACCCTCCTTACAGCCGTGAGCCATTGGCTGATAAGGTGCGCTGACTGACTCTATAATGCCATATTCTTTGCCCTGTTCACTTTACTGGAATAAAATTTTTGTAATTTCTACTAATCTCGGGTTTTTCTTTGTTGAGTCATTTAATTGTGTTTTCTTTTATGTGGTGAATAGATAACGGACCTTGCTTTCCGTTTCCCTGAATTGTCGACCCTTGGAAGTTGTGATATACTACCATCAAGTTGGATATCTGTAGCCTGGTATTCTCCTTTAATTTTGTGCTTTGATATACACCTTACGCATGCACGATGAACTTACCTGTTCTATGATTTGCTTGCAGGTATCCAATTTACAGGATACCAACTGGTCCAACATTAAAAGATTTGGATGCTTGTTTTCTGACATACCATGATCTCTGTACACCTGTGGGAGGTAGCAATTTGTTTGCTTCATTTGTGCTTTATGCTGCTTTATAACCAAATTTATATTCTATTTTGTTTGTGCTGCATTATAACGAGAGGGCGTGTGTATGCATCCATCCCATAACATAACGAGAGGTTCTAAAATTGAATGCTATTTGGAACCTTTCTTTATACATGATACAAAAATGTTATTTTAGAATCTCCTCATGCACTGGACAGGATGTATATTGATGCACGTGATACAATTTTATAAATGGTTTATGTGTTGCCATCTGTTAAATGTGGTTTTTTTTTCTTTCTTTTTTTATGTTCTCCTTTATACATATTAATCATACCGCCGCAAATCATTTTATTGCTTCGTTTCTATGATTTTATCAATTTTAATTGCAGGGAAAGATATTTTTCAAAATTTTGAAAGGTGTGGTACTTTTATGTCTTGTTTTTAAGCTTAATAATGTCATTCTGGATTTGTTGGGGTTCTTAATTATTGGACTAAAGAGGCTTGTGTTTATTTTTTATCATGTTTCTATTTAATTACACATTGCCAATTATAGGTGCATGTCATGTAATAATGAAGTGTTGTTAGATGCCGCAAATGAACCATGTGCCATTTTCTAATTTGCAGCAATTGATTTATTGAAAAATGCCTTCTTGTTTTGTTTCAGGTTCACAAGGAAGGCAGTCTCAGAAACCACATCCTACTGAGACGGATAATGTCCATAGAATGTCTTTACCTGTTTCTGGGCTTGCATCATACAAGTTCAAAGGATCTCTGTGGACTCCTAATGGTGGACATGAACGCCAATTAGCTAGCTCTCTTTTGCAGCGGGCTGATAACTTGTTAAGACAGCTTGAAGTCAGTCATCCAGATTTCCAGTTTTTTAGCCGTTGATGTTGTTAAACTGACTGTAATATTATATACTTTTGGATATTTAAGAACTGGTGGTTAGTGTTTGGTTCATTTTTTAGATGTTATACATGATTGGAGTTGGAGTTAATAACTTATTTGACAAAAGGTAAAAGGATAATTGGAGAAAGGATGTTAAGCACCGTCCTTTGTATTTCTCTGCATTGTTTGCTTCCGTAATAAGTGAATGAATAGGGAAGCATTGGAGAAGCGGCAGTGTTGAGGCTACTTATTGTGTTCCTGGTGGATGTACAGATTAAAAGGCAGCTTCTCAAGTACAGGCTGATTTGTTTGGCTGCTTAGCATCAATGAGTCTTACATCAGTTGCTTCTTATGTATTGGTATGGTTTTCTTAAACAAACCAAAACAGGCTACTTTTTTTCTGTCCTGGCGATGCGTTATATAGGACATAGTTTTAATTTATTGGGGAATTTTACTAGGTATGTTAGATGTCTCATGCTCCAATTGCCCCAAACTTCTTGTATTTGAATTCTTATAGTAATCTTTGCTTTTAGATAATGCTAGAATTCAGTTATTGAACTTGTTCAAAATGTTGTTTTGCATTTTCTGATTATGTTATAAAGGTGGGTTTTTAAGAATCGGTTTTGATTTAGATTCAA
The DNA here is from genome assembly GCF_029865625.1 of Vigna umbellata. Classification (NCBI taxonomy): domain Eukaryota; kingdom Viridiplantae; phylum Streptophyta; class Magnoliopsida; order Fabales; family Fabaceae; genus Vigna; species Vigna umbellata. Next base: position 46,172,661 of record NC_142172.1, on the reverse strand, counting down.
GAATCAAATTCATATCTTTTCTACTCGGCTCATTTTTCTCTTATTTCACTCGTAAACCAAATAATTACAATTATTACTGTTTGAAGGTGTTCTCTGATGAACGTTTATCATTAGCAGTAATAAGAATTTGAGAGCTAAATAATTTTTAGTTTTTGAAGTTCTGTTTGTTAGTTGATTTTAGGTTTATAAGAGAAGTTGAACTCATCTAACATTTACATATTTTTATCAAGTGTTTATAGATAAAGATTATGAACAATTTCTAAATGTTGATATTTTATCTTAGAACATTAACTCAAACAAGACCAAATAAATGCTAATTATTGAAGTTGCAGTTTGAATTTTCTTCATTTTAACTGAAGTTGAATAAGCAGCGAAATTGTGATGCATAGAAACTTAATAACCGGACCTTATCAGCCTCGCTTAGGTTGACTTCGCCAAGATTTACGGCACAATAGGATGTAATCCAAATTACTTACAAAGTACATAACATCCAACCTCAAACCTTTGGACTGGTAATCTTTGACCTTATCAGCCTCGCGTAGGTTGACTTCGCCAAGATTTACGGCACAATAGGATTCAATCCAAATTACTTACAAAGTACATAACATCCAACCTCAAACCTTTGGACTGGTAATCTTCGGATCAGTGCGTATTTTGTAGAGCAAATCCATCAACAATGACCTGATTTCCCCCCTATTCAGATAAAAGTATCACCTCTCAGACGAAACTTTTCTAATTCTTAAAAAACTAGTGGATTACGTCCGATTAAACCTTACAAAATTTGGTTGTTAATTGAAGTTTTTGCATCTATTTAGTTTTAGTTGTTGGCCTCTTCAACACTAGCAACAAATATTTATTCTTGTTATTAATTAAAACCTGAGATTTTATGCCAACCAAAATGCCCATGTCTGTTTTTTTTTTAAATGATTTTGAGTGGAAAGGGAAAAAAATTATGGTGCAGTGAATATAATTTTTGTGAAGATTGTAAATAAGATTGAGCAAAATTCCCCTAGAAAATTGAAATGAAGTCCAGCTGATTAGTAGGAAATGGACTGATGTTAGCATACAAAAACCTCAATTTATGAGCACTTGTGATGCTCTTTAATATGTAAATCCACAGTGAGCACTGTTGAGCTTCGCTGCTGTATTATCATTACTTCCATTATTAGGCCAGGAAACAATACTTAACATCTTTTTTTCCTTTTTTCCTTCTCTTAAGTATGTGATTAAATCTTACTTCAGCAAGTATGAAATCTAAGAAGTGTATCAAGTACTTACAAATAATAAGAAGATCCAGTCCTTCAAAGACACAATAGTCAACGACTAAAAACTGGAAATTTTGGTGACTATGCAGTCTTAACAAGTGTCAACAAAGGTGCCCTTAACCATTAATTGTCATTGGCTCATGGAAATCAAAATGTTAGAAAACCATAAATGAATATTAATTTATGCCTGCAACATAACAAAGTCAGGGTATATATCCATTGCAACCTTTACCTACACAAAGACCTCGTCCTATGTTTTTTAACAAGAGGATAACTGACCCAACATATTTAGATCACATAAATATATAATATTAGATGAAGATATTATCAATTAGTATCTTATTCTGTAATTTATATGCTGAACTTGTCTAATTTTTATTAGAACAGACCTTGTCTCTTCTTTTAGTTTGATACAGGATTTAAAATAGATCTTATCATTTATACCTTGCCAATTACTTCTACACAAATTCTATAGATGTATCAATTTACTTGGCTTAACAGCATTCAATTCATACCTTCTCCAACATGACTTACTTATTTGATAAAACCACTGATATCATGCTACATGCATTTATCTGTGGATCAAAATGTCAGTACCATGATTCACATATTAGCCAAATCAGTCTCTGAAAAATCACCATGCCATAAAGTCCTATGCAATTTGTGAAACTTGAACCTTTCCCATGAGAACATTCATTGCAGCCTTATAAGTAACTGTAAATTGGTTATCTCACTGTTTCCTGCAATTGAATTAAGCAGCATTCACCTCAGGATATTGTTCTCATAATCAGAATATAACTATATCAAAGAACTATTACAAAAATTTGGTATGGAATGGAAGGGGTGAAACCATAACCAACTCCTCTCTAAATATTTCTCCTTCTCTATCCATAAATTGTCTTAATTCATGCCTAAGTCAACAACACTACATTTTGAGAACATAAAACACTTACTGTCATACCTCAACAACACAAATTGAACCGTGAAACTGTGCCCCACCCACCAATGTGTTGGAAAGGTACTTAGTTCACAGAGAGTGATATAATTAACTGGGGTAGTTAGATAATTGAAGTAGTGCAATCCACATGTATAAATACTTTTCTTTTCATTCTCAATCAATTACTGAATGAATGTAATACAATGTTATGGTATTTTAGTATTTTAGCTCAGAGCTTCCTCTGAAAGTAAACAATTTTGGATTAAATAAAATTATCTAACCTTTTTTTTGTGACTGATTATCATTTTTTAAAACATATTTGGAATATAAAGATGGTTTTCTTTATATTAAGTGTTTTTTATTATTTATAACTAGAACTCAGTTGAAAATATAAATTTAATCAGAGATTCAATTAAAAGTTTCTAAATTTAACATAAACTTAAAACATACTTAAGTCTAATCAAATTTCATCTTACAGACTCTAATTAATTAACAAAAACATTCCCGTAAGAAAATATAAATTTAAAAAACTCAATTATCTCCTATATCATTTTTAAACCATTCATTTAAGTAATATAATATATAACAATGTAAATAATAATTTCTACCTTATAGGCTGTCTCTAATTATATAAATTGTCTAGTACGAGTTGACCTAAAAATTAATATATTTTAACTTGAGATATTACGAGGGAGGATACTTGAAATCATACTTATTTTCTAATTTATATCAAACTATTTCCTGACTATTTATTATTTTATTTAGTTGATCCTAAGAGCATTACTAGTATATCATTATATGAATGGAATCTTCATTTGATATATATTTAATCCTCATAAAAAGAATGAAATAATTCTTTATCATTATTCACCCACTTATTTTATAAGATATTCCATCTCTTTAAAACTTAGAGAACTCCATTAAATCCGTTTTGTTTGTAAAATCAAGGGTGATAAAAGACACTGATTATTAGAAGACAAGTGTTTCACGAAGAGAGAAAAATAAAACAAAATTGACCTTAAAAAACTACCTTAATCGGTAATGCAAAGTGGTTTGTTGGAAAGACGAACGAAAGTGGCCTAGGTATAAGAAAAACTTTACGACAACCAATCTAGTTAATTGTCTCTTCAATTGCTTCATAAATGAACCTGCAATCTGTGTGCATGTAGAGAAAGTTGCTTCCTTAGCATTGGTTGCTTCATGAAGCACCATTGCTTCTTCATTTCCCCTTAGAAAAAGTTTAAAATATAAAATAATATTCTTACATTGAAACTTGCAGAAACAAAAGCAGGTAACCGTTGGTAATAACTTTTTTTTTTCCTTTTTTGGTTAATATATTTGTGATTTTTAAATTTTTGGATATTGAATTTCGTTTTTGTTTTTAAATTTTAAAAATAAATGAATATAAGTAAATGATATAAACCGTTTAAAGGTGAGCATAAAAATTTATTTGATATGTAAAAATTTAATATTAAAATATATATTTATTTATTTTTAAAATTTGAATCAAACTATATTTAAAATTTAAAATATAAATAAATTTTAATTTTGTTAAAGTTTAAAACAAAAATATATTTAACTGTTTTTAAACAAACATTATATACATATGTATGCAGATAATATATGTTCGTATTTTTATCAGAATGAATATAAGTAGTTTTTATATGGTTATCATTAATAAAAATATAGTTAGTAAAATATACAAAATATAATTATAATAAGATATGTACAAAATTTATTATTTGTCTTTTTTTGTTAAAATAATTAATATGCTTACACAAATATAAATACAGAGCTAAACAAAACAAGACTTTCATTTTCAAAACTACTTGTGAATGGTTAATTGTTATTATTATTTATTTTAATAAAACAGTTATTACAATTTTAAGGGTAAAACCGTAAAAGTGTATAAGCTTAGAAACTGTTACACAGAAATATATCATCTTTATTAATTGTTGTAGAGGTAAAGTACTTCAGTTTCTTTTTTTTTCTTTTCACATCACTTATTTTCATTCTTAACTTCTTCAATGAAAATTAGTTTTGCTTAATTATTTAATATTTACTATTCGTTACTGTCGTCTTACGTTACCCCTGTTTGTATGAAGTCAACTACTTTTATCATTTTAAATAAAATATAACTTCCTTGTGATATATTCATATATTATTTTTTGAAATTTGGAGAAAAAGTTAAGTTAATAATTTTACAAGCTTAATTAGATTATAAATTAATAAAAAAATTATTGACAAAATATTATGATTGAAGAATGTCAGAACCATTAAAAACACACTAAAAAACTCCATTTGAGTGGAAGACAAATGTCGAGCAAGGGGAGTTCGAAATCAGAAAGTGGAAGACATGTGTAAGCAGTCGGGTGGTCGTTCGGTTTTGGAGGATAGAAGTAAAACTTAGTTTTTTTCAAAATTCACGTCACTCTCTGCATGTAACCATCTTCTTCAATCTTCTGAAACTCCATTTTTCTCCTCCTTCTCTCTAAAAAGCTCTTACTTCTCTCTACAAAATCTCACTCTTTTCTTCTTCCGATCATCAAACAGACCACACCTGAGCATTTCCGGCGTCGAGGACGTTGGTTTGAACCAATCAGCTCCGGGTTCTAAGTTGGTAAGTTCTCTCTTCATTCAGCCAGTTGGTTTCCTGGTACATGCAAACCTAGTTTATCGGTCAATCATCTTGTTCTGAGAGTTTCTAGATTTCTGTTTGGTTTAGTTTCTTAAGGCGTGACTGTAGAACGCTAAGGTCTCTGGTAAAGGTGAACCCGTATTCTGAACTGTGAACGTTCAGTCACGCTTAGAGGTAAGGGAAGCTTATATAATTTGATTAAGATTCTTGTTTTGAATGGATGTACGTTCGTTGATTTCTGAATGAATATGAAGTGTGATTGTTGATATGTTTTGACTGTATGAAGTGTGAATATTTACTATGATATGGATGTATGAATGTATGAAGATAGATGTTGAGAAATGTATTGATAAGATTATGAATTCTAAGTCTAGAGTTTTATGTGAAAATTTATGTTCGTCACTGAAGATCTTTGGCCGTTGGGTTTTCCTGTGAACTCGGTTGGAACTGGATTCTTTCATTTGGAAAGAATTCCAGTTGAGGACCGAGCGTCTTCTTTCTGTAATATCTGTATATAAGCGTTCAACCAAGGATATTCGTTCCTTGGTGTTTGATGGTAAACTTAAGTATATTTATATGTATTTGTATATTTCGTTCGCTCGTGAATACTATTTAAATGGTATCTTATTATATTTATCAAGCTTTTCTTCTATAAGTTTAGTAGTGCTCGGTCTTACACCAAGCACTCGTACTAAGTAGTGCTCGGTCTTACACCAAGCACTCGTACTAAGTAAGTGCTCGGTCTTACACCAGGCGCTCGTTCTCGTTTCCGTAATCTATCTTTATAATAATAGTGTTCGTCCAAACTCCATAGAGTTCGCTCTCTACAGTGCTCAGCCTTCAACTGACATTCGGTTTCCTTGAGGTTTAGCTCATTAAGAAGCTAAGTATTTATTGGCGATCGGTTTCTTCATATGATTCCGTCAAGTACTATTATTTGGTGTCCTACAGTACCTGTCTCAATTGGTTTCGGCCTACCGTCCTAGTACTCGGCCTAGGCTTTACGGTGTTCGGTTTGAACTCTCAAGAGTCAGTTCATTAAATTGGCTCACTTGGTAAACAACATTCGATTTTATTAGTCTCTGAGAAGTGTTATTATATTCGGTCATTTTCACAACCAGTGAGTAACTCTCTCAATTTGATTATGTTTGAGTTGGAGACATCTCGGTCTCACTCCAAGTGTTCGGTCTTGTTCTGGATTAAAAACTAACATGCGGTATTTGGTATCCTAAGGGATCATTATTCAAATTGGTTCAGTTGAGGTTTTAATAATGAAAGATGATAGAATATGATATGGATGAAATGACTTTGGTTATGGAAGAGTGTTCCGGGGAGGAATATCTCATGATTTGATATTGGAATGGTAAAGTATGAATGTGGGCACGCTAAGCTGGTGGTTCATCCTGATATTCTGTGATTACTCGTTTCTCACATAGAGAAGGGTAAGTCATGTGTGGGAATGACAGGAGGTCCTCGTCCTTATGGTTAATTTGGACGGAACGGACTAACCTCGGGTGGCAGCTGTTGAGGGTATCCCAGTTACTACATCACCCGGGTGCATGAACGTCGTAGTTACACAGAATTCATACAGTCCGGACAGTCAAAGTCTAGTATTAGGCTTCGCATGAAAGAGTTAATGAGTTATCTTATTTAAATTGATTGAGTGAGATATATGTTGATAATTGAATTAAATTACATAAGCTTACCCTATTTCATGTCTTGTCCGTTTTGTACGTTCGGCGGTTGTCCTTCTGTTGCAATGATCATCCGTGTGGATGTGAGCAGAAGGAGAAGCTTTGATGAAAGAGGCGCTGGAAGAAGAAAGTTTGGTCAAGGTAGAAGTTAAGACCGAACAATAGAGTCGTTCGGTCAGTAATTAGTTTCTATATGTGATAAGCGTTCGATCATCTGTTGTTTTCTTCTTTTGTATGACCGTTCGGTACGTCTTCTGTAAATCGTTCGGTCTAGATTGCATATTTGTACAGTTTTAATTTATCCGTTATCTTGTAAGGTCGTTCGGCCATAAGTGTACGTCTCATCTTTTGTAAGACTGATCTTGAATATTATTAATATGTGAATATTCCCTTATACAGTTTTTATACTGTATTTTTGGGATGTTACAAAGAAATTCATTAATTATATTTTTTATTCTTCTGCCCATTTTTTGGTACTGTTTTTTATTACTTTAATATTTTTAAAAACCTTATTAATATATTAAAATTAATATCTTTTAAAGGCATAAAATTTTTAAGAGAATTGAATAAGAAAACTCTGAACCGACACTCTTGCAATGTCCATATGAGTTTACTGTGAATTGAAATGTGTGGTGAGTTGCAACCAAAGACAGTACACGCGTTGGATGTGGCCATAAAACATTCATCGCATTGCTGTTTCGTCATGCATTTGCTGATGGTCAAAACAGAAATCACATCTGAACTCAATCATATAAAAATTGATATAATTTTTTATTAAAATCTTAAAACAATATGTTAATGAATTTTTTTATTTTATATAGTACCAGAAACTACCAGAAGGAGATTCAGACGAAGGATTTGGAAGAGGGTAAGAGTTCAGAGATTATGGAGGAGTTGTTGCAACTTGCAGGAGTTTCCAACAAGGCTGATTTTCTTACCATGATAGACCATTTTCTTACTAAATTTAATCGCAACCTCAAGATCAAATCATCGAAGACCTTGTTGTGATAATGATTTTATAAAGTCTTATCTTAAGTATTTAATTTTGATATTTGTATAGATTTCAATGTCACATTCCATAAGATTTAAGTAACTAGTTATTTATACCAAAAATGGAATGTGTCGCAACCCAAATCGCGATGGGACAGCGACCCGAAAAAACAAACAAGTTTGAGAAATAGATTTGTGGAGTTGCCACCATAATTTATTATGGAAAAACTATGGAAACCATAAAATAAGACATGGTCTACGAAAAGAGATTTTCAGGTTCGGATTGCAAAATGTTAATTTTCCCTAAACAAAATAATAAAATAATAAAAAAAAAACTATTAAGAAACAAAAAATATTTTTTGTTTTATGAACCCGACAAGAATTAACCTTGGTCCTACGTAAATCCATTTATAATGGACAATCAGGGATCAGGTAGTTCTTTGTGTAGAAAAAAGTTTGTGAGTTTGTTTGAAAATTATTATTGATTGATTTAGATTTTTGAAAAAGTGAATCCGAAAAAGATTTGGTTTAACAAGATTGACATTTTTTTTGTTTTGAAGATTTTGTATTTTTTTATTTATTTAAAAATGGTGGGAAAAAGAAAGAAATCGGCCATAGGCCGACACATACTTATAAAAAAAATTATGATTTAAAAAAACATTATTTGTGTATAGGAAAAAAAGATACCTTTAGAAAAAAAAAACTTCAGAGTACAATAAAAAGAGAAAAAAAGAATGATGCAGAGCAAAATACCTTTTTAGCTTTCAGTATTCCCCTAGTTCTTCCTTGGTGATCCCTTTTGGCAGAGTTCATCTAACCTGAGAACTTACTTTTCTCTATATTCTTTATCTCTATTATTTCAAAATATTTTCCCCTCCTCTTTTTTACATATATATACACAAATCTTTCCTTAATTGTGAATTAATTGACAATAAAACAAAACAGGGAAAGAAATGGTCTTGGTTGCCAGAAAACAAATTAAATAATATTCAAAACATTGATTATCATTATTGTCAGAAAATCAAATTTTCCTGTTTAAAAGCAACTGACGCAAAAAATTATATTAATATATTATTTTAATTATTGTTTATAATTATTAGCATAATATTAATTCAAACTATTACCATATTAAACAAAATATGACATTAAAGTTATTATTTTATTCCTTTTTTATCCACCATTAATTATTATTATCTTATTATTTTTTTAAATATTTACTTACCCAGACGAAATTGGGTGTTGACAGAATGTATTTCTTATTTATCGTTATTATTATTATTATTATTATTTCTAAAATTATTGAATATAAATTTTAAAAAACTTAACTCATCCAAAAATCATTTCATATTAATTTTAATTTTAACATTAAAGACAATTTAATAATATTTATTTTCTATTTATTAAATTATTTAATTATTTTATTTATTTATTACACGAGTTAAATCACTCATTCATGAATTTTCACAAATTTCATATCAAATCCACTTATTTTTACTTCAAATCCTTTAAAAAAAACATTAAAACTTTATCGTAAAACTTATTTACTTACTATCTCTCAAATTCATATTCACACCAAAATACACCCTAATAATATTTCGATAATCACTACGAAATTACGGCAAAAGGGAAATGAAAAATGTTTTAAGTAATTGTTAAAATTTATTCACAATATAATATCAAATTTGAAGAAACTTTTCTTCCTGTGGTGAAAAAATTGCAAAATCACTTCATTCATTAACAACGGTTGATTTAAAATAAATAAAGTATTAATCATATCAATAACGAATTAAAAAGATTAATAAAAACTAAAACATAATATTTATTCCGACTGTAGTCGAATTTAACATCACATTCAATTTATTTAATAATAAAATTTGGAGATGTAAATTATTTAAAAATTAAAATATGAACACAATTTAATTTTCGTATAAAAAACTTAAAAATATTTAATTTTTTTAAAATAAAAAAGAAATATGTTTTCTAGTTAATAGTAGATGATTTACACTTAATCGATAAATCTCTAAATTATTTTAAAATATATATATATATATATATATATATATATATATATATATAATTAATTAATTAATATTAGACTATTTTCACTTTAGTGATAAATGTTGAAATTAATATATTTTATGTATGGAATATAAAAATATAAATTAAAAAATATATAATAAATAATTTATTATCTACGGGTTTTTATTCTACTTTCTTGTAATTTTGTATATTTCCTAACTCATTCTTTACTTCATTTATATCGTTATACGATTTAAATGTTTCTACCCATTTAATTACTTGTAATATAAATATAAAAACTTATTTTAAAAATAACTAATATATATATATATATATATATATATATATATATATATATATATTTGTGTTTTTAATTTTTTTAATTAAAATTTAAATTTTGTAATAATTTTTTATTTTACATATTAATATGTATAATAGTTAATATTTTATTAGAACTTCAACTATTATTTAGAATATTTAAACTTAAATTAAACTCATATGAGCAATTTTTGATCATTGTTTGTAAAATAATACACATGTTAATTTTCATATATTAAAGTACAATATTTTTATTAAATTTACTTTTTTTATATTTAATATGTAAAATATATATAATGTGTAAAATATTTTTATTTCAAAATTATTCAATATTAATTATGAAACATGTATTTTTTATAATATTTGAAAGGTTAAATATCTTTTTAGTTTTTAAATTTTGTGAAATTTGATTTTATCGTAATTTCTTTTATCTCGAACTTTATTAATAAATAAAATTAATCATCATAATGAGACTACATTAGCACTATATTTTTTTCAGAATATTGCTTGTTATGTGTGAGTTTGATGATAGATTTGTGATTGTGATTGATTGGAGTGTTTAAGTGTCAACCAATTTGTAAGAGATGATTTACACGAGAAGGATCACACTAGGGATAATAACAGATTGAGTTGGGCACGGATAATGCTTACCAGCAACTCCATTCGAAAAAAACATATCCACCCGCAATTCGTATGGATATCTGTTCAAAAAAATAGTTACAGATATTTTAAAATTTGTGGATACCCGCGAAATTTAAAAAAAATATTTTTACAAATTATTAAAATAAAATTATAAAAAATATAAAAAATATAATATAAATTAAATTAAATAGAATAAACGCAAATATTTTTATCATTCCTAATCCATACATATACACAAAATTTAGGTGAAAATAATGTTAACATTATAGAAAAAGTCACATATAACCTTACTTTAATTTGTATAACATATTTTTTTGTTTGTGGGTGCATCCTATATTTATTGTATTATGCTTTTTTTGAGATTCAAAATGGGTTGTGCTTTTATTTAGGTGTAATAAATATTTATTATATTACTGTAATTACGTGTTTAAATAATATAACTAATTTTTTCCTACAATTTTCTTAAAATTTTAACTTTATCTTTCCAATTTTATTTTTATTTTTAATTAGAAATATGAATTTGAATTTAATTTCCATATCAATTTCACTATTTATATTTAAAATTATACCACATTTATTTACGAGAGTAAAATGATGATTACTTACTTTTATCTATTAAAACATTTTTTAATTCATCATCATAAATTTTTTTTATGAATTCTTATCTAAAGTCTACTCAAATCACATAATTTATCTCTTAATACAAACAACATCGTAATTTCATTTGTTTTCTTTTAAATTCATTTATTTTCTATGAAATCCACTTTTCAATTAAAAAACATCCTTAAAAAAACGGTGTTATCACATGTAAAACATATTTTGTCACATGAATCTTTACTATTTTCTCATCCCAAATATTAAATTTTTTCGTCAATAGTGTTTGAAGATAAATAATCTAAAATTTAAAATAAGAACGTAATCTAATTTTATGAAAATAAAAAAAAATTAGAGTTAAATATGTTTTTAGTCCCTAAACTATTGGCCGTTTCTGGTTTTCGTCCCTCTTTTCAAAGTAAGGTACAATTTGATTCTCATTCTTTTCGAAACGTTTGTTTTAGTCTTCGGAATTTTGGTTTTAGTCCTCATTTGTTGCTAAATGAGGACCAAATTGTACCTTATTTTGAAACATGGACTGAAAACCAGAAACGACCAATAGTTTAGGGACTAAAAACATATTTAACCCAAAAAATTAATACTTACCAAATTATCGTATTGATGAAAACATAGAAAAAATCTAGAAAAATAAAAGCGAAAAAACTAATGGAAGAAAAGCTTTTGAAAAATAAAAAAGAACAGGCATCCTTGAGTCGAGCGACAGTGAAGGATAGCGGCGCTACGACCAGACAACGGTGTTCCAGCTATTTTTGTTTTTACTCGCAGTAAGTAACTGGGCCCCACCTATTCCAAGGTGGGTCCCATGACCATCGTTTTTAGGTCACACCTATACTCAATAAGTCACTTACATAATTATGTTGTTTGTCTTTTTATTCACACACTATACTAAACCTATTTCTCTCTCACTCTCTCTGTTTTTTTTTTTCATTTCTTTCCAAACTATCACTCACCAAAACAAAACTTTTTCACTAGATTTCAAAAATGGCAATCCCGAACTCAATTCAAGCGCCAAACTTAGTTTAAACAAAGAAAAACTACCATTTTTCCCCACTTTATACAGCTTCATTTAGAGACAACAGATACTTTTTTTACTGATACAATATACAATTGAGCTCGAGTGAAATACAATTATTATAAACATAACAAAATTTTTCATAATCAACATTCAAATTTGTCAATTGATACAATACATGTTCATTCAAACTCAACGATTTTCACTTTACATATTCATTTAAAAGAGCTATAGTTCTCAATAACAAATAGAGAATAAAAACTAGATACGGACAAATTTGGTGGCACATTTGTTATTCTTTATTAATAATTACAGTAACGTCATGTGTAGAAAATTACAACTGTAATGTTTTTGTTTCATCCATTTTATACAAATTTTAAACCGTTATTTTCATCATTAAAAATAGAAAAATAAATGTGTGCAATTTGCAAATGCAATAAGGAGAAAGAGGAGTTTGAAGTCAAGAAGTAGGAATAAAAAAAAGGGAAAAAAAGGAAAAAAAAAAAGAAAGAATTAGGCTCACGAAAGAGTCGGAAGTAGAGAGAGTGTGAGGATGTTAAAGAACATAGTATAGGAAGAAGCACACAAAAACAAGGAAAAAAAAAGTAAGCAGCAGCTGGTGAAGTGAAGTGAGAGAAAAAGGTATCCAAACAAGACGATGGCCGTTTCCGTAACCATTTTGGTTCTCGTCATCGCTCTGCATCTCATAGCCTTTGTCTTTGCAATTGGCGCCGAACGACGTCGTAGCGAGGTACCCCTCCCTTTCTCTCTTCTCTTCCTTTGGTTTTTTTCCGATTCAACGCTCAAATCTGATTCATTTTCCATTTTCAGGCGAAGGTAATCCCCGACCAGTACGACGACAGAACCTACTGCTCTTACACCACCGACGCTTCCACCGTCTATGGCCTCGCTGCCGTCGCTCTCCTGCTTCTCAGCCAGGCCGTCCTCAACGCCGTCACTCGATGCCTATGCTGCGGCAAAGGGCTTGTTTCCGGTTGCTCGGCCACTTGCGCCGTCGTCTCCTTCATCCTCTCCTGGTAACACTCAATTAAGTGAACTAATCGTACTTTCTTCTAATTTCGATCTAAACAATTAAACCCCTACGAATTCATCTCCTAATTATTTGTACTAACCAAAATTTTGAACCGTGGGTTTTTAAATAGACTTTCGCTTTCACTTCGGTTACATCAGTTGTTGTGTATTGATTGAACATTTTTCTGTTAGGATAAACATTGGTAAAGGTTGGAAACTGTTTGATTTTTTTTTTGAATTATTCGTACTGTGAAATCAGGATTAGTTTTCTGGGAGCAGAGGCGTGTTTGTTAGCAGGGTCTGCGAGGAATGCATACCACACCAAGTACCGAGGGTACTTTGTGAGGCACGATTTGTCTTGTGCTACCCTGCGCAAAGGTGTGTTTGCAGCTGGAGCTGCCTTGACCTTGCTGTCCATGTTGGCCTCCATCTTGTACTATTGGGCACACTCCAGGGCTGATACTGGTTTCTGGGAGAAGCACCGCAATGAAGGGCTTGGATTGGCAACACAACACCACCACCACCAAGGGGCTGATTCTGATAAGGCCTGATCATGATTTCTTGCTTTGAACGATGTTTACTCAATTTTGGTGGTCCTGTTTTAGGTTTTGGATAAGGGATATTGGGGATAAGGGAAGGAAGAACAGTGTTTGCAAAACCTTGTTCTTGTATTAATGGGTGAATATATAGTATTTATGCTGTAATGGAAGAATGCTTGAAATATAAAGATAGATGGCAGCACAATGATGGTGGTTTAATATATGCCAATCTTATAGTTTCTAAGTTTTGCGACTTGCTGATTATTGAACTTTTAGTGTCGCACTTGCATGTGCTGTTGCGATAGAAATTAACTAGAGCATGAGCCACTACATACTTGAAATGAAGATTCTTAAACTCGCTTTTCGTGGATCTTAGTACGCCGTATTAGATTTATGAACTTTGGTCAGTTTCTATCTAATGATGTTAATTTAGTCATGATAAAATGTCTAATAACCATAAAATGTTAATTTGATCCTAAGAATCGATTCTTCTTATAAGAACCAGCTCTTTCAGTTGAATATCATGTCCACTTTCTCCAATGGTCCACGAGTAGGAATTAGTTCTTAACTCAAGAATTTCCAAGAACTGCCATACGAGATACTTGTAAATTTCTTACAAGATCTTTGTAGTCGAGATTTTTTTAAAGAAAAAACTGGTGAATTATTGCAAATCTTTTTATATGAATTAGGTCAGTCTATCTTGACATTTGAATTTGGTGTTAATTGGCTTCAGTGAAAAAGATGGGCGGAAATCTGATATGTCGGAGCCAAAACTTTAAATATCTAGATATTTTAGCATGGTATTATTAGTTTTATGACTATAATCATTTTCATATGCATGACGTATTTCAATCCTATATATTTCCTAATGGTTGAGAGTGAAAGAAGGCAGGTGAGTGAAGGAGACATCCAATGTCTTCGACTTGATAAATTGCTTGGGAAAAAGAGTCTCAGGCTCAGATAGAATAGTGAACGGATAGATTAAAATAATTAAAATATATTTATTTTGAAAGCATATATACTCTTGGTAAGTTTTATTCCGTTCACTCTCACTATATTCTTTTCTTTTCCCTTCAACAAAATGTCTAAGAAACATAAAAGAAGATAAGTTTGAATCAGTTGATTTCGCGAACAGAAATAGTCAATTCTACTTAGGCATTCAAATGTTCAAAAGTTATTGTAATCATTTGGTTATCACCATTATTTTAATTGTAACTCTTATTCTTATAGCTAAAGATATATAAAAATTAAAGGTAGAAAAAAATAATATTAACATTGAGCAAATCCTAAATGCAAAGCAACTGATGGAATTTATTCTTCTCTTCTTTTTCTTTGTTCAATTATATATGTTTGAGCGTGTTTTTATTAGTTTTAAGACCTTATTGAAATATCTAGTAGTAATCTTTGGTTGCAAGTGCACAAGTTATTCACCCTCACAATCATAACCATTGTCTTACAAATAAATAATAATTTCACAAAATTATTAAAACATTTAATAACAATTTATCTCTCTCACAAACTATTAATATGGATCATATTTCGATGGTTATTTATATATAATTATATTTAGTAAGTTTTAACTATTCATAACGTAAAATTAACATTATTTAAGTATATAAAATTAACGAGTGGAACAAATGCAGGTAGGATGGTAGACGTTGACCTGTATGCTTTCTGATAACATAATTACTAACCCTTTTTTTTTTTGGTTTATTCTGTACGTAGGCTAAATAGATTTGAAACCAAAGCTAGCCATGAAGGTATTTAACATATTTTGGTCAAAACATTAGTACGAACAATTCTACAGTAACACTTACCGACTTCAACAAGAAATTAATTTAATAGTTATAACACAATCTTACGAGAAAATTATTTGTACGATGGAACAGGTAAAAGCTGGGTGTTCATATCAGCAAACAAACTTAAACTTCACATTCATTGATAGGTGCACATCAGCTAGTACAGTACAACATCAAAATCTCCAAGAGAAAGTGTGATTGTTGAAGCAGAACCAACCACACCAAACTCTGGGACAACCAGAGGACCTGTCCCACTTCATGTGATAAAAAACAAAACAGAGTACATTACATAGAAAAAACACACATAAGATACTCCGACAAACCTAATAATAGTTGAAGTGAAACATACTCAAGTGTATATCTAGCAAGTGGGGAATGGGGAACCACAAGCATTAGCAACTTTCCTGGCATTGGGAGAGTTAACGAGCTTCTTGAGGTTGGGGTCTTTCAAATACTGGCAAAGGCAAGGCCTTTGTTCCTTCAGTTTGCTACAACAAACAGATGAAGGAGGATTCGAGGAGGTGATGGCACTCGCGCATGCACTCAGCTGCAACGCATTGCATGTCACTGCTGTCACATACAACTCTGTCTCAGCTAGTGCGACCAAGGTAAGCACGATGCACAGTGTTGCATATGAGACCTTCATTTTCAAATATAGACCAAGAAGAAGAGAAGAAGATATGATCCTAAATTTAATTAAGACACACAGGGATGTGCATATAGTTCTCTTCACTATTTATAGTGGGAGAGGAGCATGGCATGGGACATGATTTAATATACTTGTATTATACCGATCCAAGTTAATGATATTTTTGAGAACAAGTATATTAGCAAATATTATTGAATTTGATTGTCTAAAAAATATAATTCGTTAATAGTTAATTAATGTGTTTGGTTACCACATACCCTTGTAAATATACGATTAATGTGCAGATAAACTAACATTGATCTATCCAGATAAAATAAAGACTTTTTTGAAAAAAATATCTGACTTGAGTGTCAGTGAGAGTTCTGCATGTCAACTACCTATCGAAGTGAATTACGGAAAAGATTAAACTATCGAATAAAAAAGCAAAACAAGAAAGGAAAGGACAACCACCCTTGAACACTTTCAACCGAAATACTGCTCTGCTGTTTTGTAAACAAAAAACATTACCTGACTACTACAAAAGCCATTTCATGAAGGGGCAAGTGTTGTTGTGTGATGGGGATAAGTGTTAAAGTTGGGACCCTGGATTGACCTATCATGATGACTTTTTGGAGGACCCCTTTGCTTTATTATTTGTGTTCTCATTGCTGATAGATTAGTCATTGGACTCAGGCCATGCTAAGGGTTTATAGCTTTCGCACATCATTACAGACAAAGCTGTCCGCCTAATCATTTATAAGTTTATCAATATAAAAAAGCAGACACACAAGGTTGATTATTTAAGTTTTGTAGGATCACTTCACTTTAAGTATTTTCTGTTTTATTGTTACTGAATCTTACAGTTTTTGTTTTGAAAAAATGTTTGTGCGAATGAAGAAATATTATATTTTGATTTCTAAACATGACCATTTTGATATACTAAAACAATTCAATTAACAGATAGCTGAGCTCTCAAGTGTATGAGGACCGAAGTTTAGTTTTCTGATATAAATATGAAAATAACTCAATTCAGTAACATATATGACAGAACACTATCATATCATTGGACAACGAAAATATACTTTACTTTTGGTGAAATACCAGAAAGCACAGTAATTATTAAATGAACAAATTATATAGAAACTATGTTACGTTAGAAATATGTATGTTTATGCAATAAGTTTTGGTAAATATTTGGGGAAGAAAAGTATGAAAAATATAGGTGATTACATTAGCATCATTTTTTGACGGGTTGTTTACATTTGGAATTTTGACTAGTGGGTTTAGGTTGAATTATGAGTAGTTCGAAGACGTTTTAATGATTATTTACCAAATAAGTTTGTGAAAGTTTGGTTTAGGCATTGTCAGACAAGGGACTAGAGAGCCTAATTTAGAGAAGAATCATTACTCGAAAAAAAAGGAGTAAAAGAAGCCATCAGGTTTGTTTTTATACGTACAGCTCATGAACTTTTTTTGTTATGGAAATTTAATGTTTTGTGAATAGTTTTTTTAATTTTTTTTTTACTTAAATTGTTATGCATGAAATATATAAATTTTTATTAAGTACATATTTGATTGACTCAAACACATATCAATAACTTAAATAAAAAAATTAAATTATTTTAAATAACTTGTTTTTATTTAACATTAGAAAACTAATGAATCGATACCTCAAATGAATTAAGAGAAAACATGTCACGTAAATAATATCTTATAAGACAAACTATACGACATAAGCTACTGAAGAATCATCCTGATATCGTGCGTCACAATTACCAAATTGATAGTTAGGAACGAAGAAGTTGGTTCATTTTCATTTTCATATGATAGATGGTAAATTTATATAAATTAATGTAAACAGAAATATATAGTTCCAAGTCTGTAGTTAAAAATAATTGAAGAGAAATTCCGTAGCATATCACGCTGAAGCCGAATGACTTTCGGCGATGTGATGGATGGTCAACATTTGAGTTCTCTTTATGATTATTTCTCCAAAGACAAATGTCAAAAGTAAAACATAAAAGAAGGAAAAGTGATGCACATTTTATTCCTTTTAGGATCAACGAATTAAGTCACCAGAACCTCAACCAGTTTCCATAGTATGGGGTGTCAAAAGCAACCTAAAAGCATTTAAAATTGCCTGCAGTCCATGAAAAAAAATCCATATTTAAATAAAATACGAAAACAAATTAGCTTAGATACAACATTATACCATAGAGTTAAACTTTTACCATATCGTATTACAAAAAAAATATAATGAGTCTTTCATCTAGTGTTCTATTAATCATTAATGAGTCTTTCATCGTTATACAGAGAATATCCTTTACCAACAAGATTTTTGATATAGAGACCATTATACTCGTCTGAACCGGTTACCAAGACAAATCATCGGCTTTGTTAATCAGGAAATATCTGAGTTCGACCACATAAGGGATTGACATCACTCTTTACCAAAAACCTTAAGGCAATGAGTTAATGGGTCTTTCATCTTTATATGGTGCTATACTTTTTCATTTCTATCCAATGTAGGACTTGGACTGACACATAGTACTCTACTTTTTTATTTCTATGGACACATACACTTACTAAATATCATGTAAGTATAATTATATTTCTGATTTGGATTGATACATGGTGTTCTACTTTTTCATTTTTACCCACACATGTAAGTATAATTATATTTCTGAAATTTAAATTATCTTTCTTTTTTTACTCTATTAATAATTAATTATAATGTGTACATATGATAGATTGTAGATTGTTGTATCTATAATTGAAGATGAATTATTTATTATAGAAAGGCATACGAGAACAATTCATACAATTTATTTTTTATTTTATTGTTTTAAAATGATAGAAATAATTATTTTTACTATATTTCTGTTTATCTTTCTTGTCACTTTTTCTTACTATCGAATTATACTTTTTTATTTTCTTTTTTTGTAATAAATACAATATTAAGGATTGCTATCACTGACCAGATGTTTGTTCGGTAAGAAAAAATTATATATATGGAAAATGAAGGAAATAAGTGAGAAAAATAGATGGAAGTATGTAAAAAATAGAGTGAAGATAACTAATGCGTTCTGCAACTTATCAACCAAAAACACTTTATCTTTTCTATTTTTCTTCCCTTTTTTTTCTTGTCCATCCTATTTTTATTTTACCAATAAAAAATAAATGTAGTTGATAATAAATAATGAAGACTACATCAATTAGAGTATATGGGACTCAACTTGTCATTATCATTTATTACACATGTCTTAACGATGAAGATATATCAACACCCAAAATGTTGCTATATAAAATGTCAGATTTGTAAGACCATTCTTTTATCCCTGATTGAACATATTTAAAACCTATTTACAAATTCATTTTCTTAACATTAAGTTAATATTTGTTAACAGAAAAAAAAAATGAATAAAGAGAGAATAATAATAGTGGAGTTTTTTTTAAAAAAAAACTCTCATATTCTCCAATTTATATAAAAGAACAAAAAGCGATTATTCATATCATTTAATATTTATGAGCTAAAATAGTGACAAGAGTTTGAATAAAAAATTAATTAACGCAAAAATATAATATAAACGGACTTATAAAAAATAAATAAACATATAGAAAATTATATTTAAAAAAACATGTCTTATTAGGCTTAGTTAAATTATCATAGATCTCAAATTATTCAATGATTGGATAGTTGGGATTACCGCATTATAAGTTTAGATTTTATTTTTGAATAATAAGTATTATTGCAGAGGAATAATGTATATGGGCCAAGCATGAGATCATATTTGAATTGGGTTCTAAAATACTTGGGCTTTTATTATTGGACTGCTTTTACTATTTATCTACATATTAGAAAAAAAAATTGTAATCTATAAATTCCTGGCCTCAATAATAATACATAAGAAGGAGATTGTACGTGAGCAAGAGCTCCATCGAAGTTGAACTGCGATGTAGATATGCCTTGAAGGTTCCACAAATAAAATACTTTCCCACGAGTTTCATGAACGAGTTGAATGAGTACAATGAGACGCAATGTAACTATAAGAGATCATTCTGGTTGTGAAACACGACAAAAGTTTTAGAATTCGAAATCATAATTGTTGTATTGTTTTGTCAAGTATTTGCATCCAACATAAGCCTCCGTCCCTCTCATGTGTAGTTGTATAATATTCCCACGAAAAGTAGTAAGAAAAAACAACAACATAGGATTAGACACGGTCGAGGGTAAACGTGACAGACACTAACAATGTATCTTAAGTCATGTGTGGGCACGAGAAAATGAAACTTGAAAAGCATGCCAAAGCCATACCTTTCCTCTCAGGAACGAGTTCATCAAATTTCTTGGTTACAAAGGTTAGAACCACAATACATCACATATAAGTTGCTACCACGAAACATGAATCACAATAGTGCTACAGAATTACCTCACCAGAATCAACAAACACACAACCAATACATTTTCAATCATTCTATTCTTAACTATGCCAATCCGTTCTCGTGAGCCTGCACAAAGGCCAGGTTTCTTCCACCGACAGAGACCACTCCATGCACTTCTTGGCGGAGGAAAGCGTAAGATATTTTTTACAAAATTCACCTTTTTCTTATCAAAGTTTTAAGAAAAAAATCTTATCTTTTTAATATTGATCGTAAGTATTTAAAGACATAAGTTTTTGTTACAAAAATAAAAAATATCCATTGCACTTTTACATTTTTAATGCTCAACTACTTTTCTTTAATAAAAGCTCCTTACTTTTAAAACCCAACTTTCTCGAAATATATATTTCCCAACAAGTTCTATAGAAAAAGTTTAGACAAGGATTCACGTATTAAATTCATCCCAATTTTTACCCCTCAAAAGTAAAGTAAAAGAAATATTTTCTACGATTAAGATTTTGTCCAAAAGCGAAAGAAAAGATGTCACAAACCCTAAGATGTCGAGCTAAGGATAAGTTAAAACCTTTATAATAGTTTGATTGGTAGAAACTCTTATGCAAATAATTATTTGAGGGTTTATTCAAGATATGCACTAAACCGAAACCATTCGATGCATTTATGCTGATTTATATTCCAAAGACCAACGGAGAATGATTGATCTGATTTTGCAGTTGCTGATATATTGCTATGGAAAGACAAGATATCATCGGCAACAATGGTAGCTGGATTCTCCATGATTTGGTTCCTCTTTGAAGTGGTCGAATACAATTTCCTCACTCTTCTTTGTCACATCCTCATCGCCGTCATGCTCGTCCTATTCGTATGGTATAATGCAGCAGGACTCATCACATGGTATAATGTTCTTGCACTCTGTATACATTGATTTTTCTCAAGTCCTTAATTTAGAATCTTTCTTCATAGTTTCTGCAGAAAGAGTAATACGTTATTCTTTGCAGGAGCCTGCCTCAAATCTATGATTTTCAAATCCCCGAACCCACCTTTAGATTCTTGTTCCAAAAGCTGAACTCATTCTTGAGGAATTTTTACGACATTTCAACTGGGAAAGACCTAACAATCTTCTTTGTGGTATTGAGAAACAATTTTCAGTCAGTCAAACACATTTTGTCTTAATTATTTCTTAATGACATCATGTTAATGAATTTCAGACAATTACCGGTCTCTGGGTCATGTCAGCTATTGGGAATTATTTTACAACTTTGAATCTCCTATATATACGTGAGATCCTAATTACTATTGTGCTGTTATCAATTATATCAAGATTCCTAGCAATAATGATTGAACCTTTGTTATTAACTTTTTGTTGCGCTTTATCTTTCTTCCACAGTGTTCCTCTGCCTGGTGACCCTTCCCATTATGTATGAGCGATATGAACAAGAGGTGAATTATCTAGCAAGCAAAGGAAATCAAGACGTGAAGAGATTGTTCAATACATTGGATAATAAAGTTCTGAACAAGATTCCAAGGGGACCTGTGAAAGAAAAGAAGAACAAATGAGTTTTAGATATGGGCAAGTGTGTAAAAGATAATAATGATTGCAAAATTATTTATTCGCAACCACAAACTATTGTATAAAAAAATATATATGATGGTGGAATAATTGATATCGTTTAATGCATTTTAGAACATTCATAATATATTTGGAGAAGTTTCTTAGTAATTGAAGGTGACTACTTATCTCAATCAATCCCTTCAAACGAACGAAGCATCATTAAGTTACACATTAAAGGAGTTGTCTAGTAGCATGGGTGAGCTAGAAATGTGATTACGACAAGGGAAATGTAGCTAAAGTAGTCATGTTACGTTACTTTCGTGCTATATCTACCACATTTACTTTCTTTCGTATCTACTCTTCAAGATCCGATAGGAATTACCAAGACATTCATAACATGAAAACGATGCTTTAATTAGCATTTTAATCAAGAATCAGTCGAGGGATTAGCTTAGAAAATGCACTTCTTTTAAGTTTGTAGGCAGTTAACTCAGCAGACGCAATCTTCCAATCACCACTAACCTAGATTCCCTAATAGAAACCAGTATTTTCGTATAATTTTGTTTTTGTTTTTTGATGACAGTATTTTCATTTTGGGTGGCTGCAGGAGAATCATTTTAAAACAATAATGGGTGGGGTTGGGTTCCCCACTTCTGCTCTTTATTATTTGTAGACAGTTAGATGTCTTTTTCTAAGGTCGAACAAATTAAGCCACCTAATCCCTAACTTTACTCTTTAATTCACATCATGTAACTTCTTCCACCACAGCCATGCCCAACAAAAATTGTGCACAACAGTAAATTTTATAATAAGCACTTTTATTATATTTTTCTAATAGATACCAGTATTTTAATATTGTTCATTTCTCAGTGAAACCGATATCATATTGCTATTTGTTTTTATTTCAATACATTTTTAAAAATCGATTGAAAAGAAAATTATCAGTAAAAGAACAATAATTAATGAAAAGTTTTTTAAATTTAATTTGATGGGTTTCTTTTTATTTAAATATGATATTAAAGTTGTTTTCTTTAAATAATTTTTCCGTGAGCTTTTAGTTACTGCCACCCACCTGTGCAAAAGATGACAATGATTAATCTTAAAGTCATATAAATAAAATAACTTATTTGGAAGTTAATGATATTTTAAATTAAAATTGTGGGGAAATCACCCTGCGACCAAAAGAACCATGTTTAATGTAAAAACTAAGACATATATCACGGAGATAAATGTTTAGAAACATGTAAAAGAATAGAATTTATGTATTGTTGACATTTTATTAGGAAAAAAAATATTTTTATGTATAAGTTGACTTTTTTAGAATTAAAAAATAAAATTTATTATAAATGATACGAAATTATGTGATTTGGGATTGTTTTTAATTTTGTAATGATAAGTATAAATTTTCTATGTTTAGAGGTGTTTAGTTTTTTTTTTAAGAAAAATTGTTATCTACTCCTTTTTATGAGTTTGGTTTGGTTATATGATTTTTGTTATTAATTTTTTTAATAATATTTTTGAAGTGAGGACAAATAATTGATATGTTTTTGATAAAATGATGGTAATGTTTGAAATAAATTTATATGAAAAACTAAAACTAAAAAATGTCTGGAAATTACTGTACTTGTCATTAATTTACTTTTGAATATATTACGTGTTCGTCTGTATTTATTCGGCGAGAGATCTTCCGTTACTTTAACTCTTGCATTTTTCAACTTTTTTTTTGTAAGACCACATTACGCGGTATTGAATTTATGTATCCTCAAAACAATTTATTTTGTGGGTCATGCTAACTACGCACTACGCACTGGTAAAGAATATTTGATAAACATTTAATTTTGTAAAAATTTATAATTAATTGTGGTATTAAATAAATTTTGATTTTAATAATTATTAATGAGTTTTATTTTATTTAAAAGATAAAAATACTCATAAATATTATACAGTAATTTATTTGATACAAATAAAAATAATAATTAACTAATTTTAATGTTATTGTATTTTTTTTCAACCGTTTATCATTAAATGTGAAAAAAATTAATAGAAAAAGTAATAAAAGAAAATAAAAGAAGTAAACAACCTAATATATCCGCCAACTGTGAAGGAATAAAATACATTTAAAAAGTTTACAAAAAATAAAACAATTAAAATATGAATTTTAAATTTTATTAAGTTTCTCTTTCTGCAACTTTTCGAAAACCTTTTGCAACATTTCTATTAACTTAATAAAATATCATGTATTAAAAATACAAATAATATTTTAATTTCTGAAATGATTAATTATAAAGACATAATTAATAGACTTAATTATGATTTTATATTATTTTAATTAATGAAGTTAATTATTCTAAATTTTAAGATAAATATAATAGACTCAAGGATCATTAATTATACCTTAACTAGTATCCTTAATACACTTATTAGCATTCCTTATTTGGTGAAATGAAGCTGCGTAAGATAATAATGCTTGAATGAAATAGCAGCATTGCACATAAACTTATCCAAACTTGAATTCATGATTAATCGAAAATAATTGCGTTCATTAATGCATTCATTTATAACCTAATAGGGTTGGTCTAATAGTGTAGATTTGATACTAGTATATGTATTTAAAATATTGGTTGTAAGTTATAGAACATGCACGCACCTCATTTATGCCATACTTCCACTAAGAATATTTCGGTTTCTTTTATTATGATAAATTATGTGTCAAAACTTATAGATAAATTATGTAATTAACTTCAATGTAATCATATGTATGATAAATTATTCGTATATTCTAATTGATTATCATTTGATAGTTTAATTACATGAATGGACTTAGTCTTAATTGAAGTGGGAAATGCATCAAAGTAAGGAATTAAATAAAATAATATAGGTTTTGGAAGGTAAAGTGTGATTTGACCACATATCTAAATTATAGCAACCGATCATTGTGGGGAGTTAGCTCATCGTTTTCATGAGTATTCTTAGGCCACAACTTCATCATCATGGCTCTGACTATTACCAGAAAAATAATATTCCTTGGTCTTTTGGAATATGACGAAATATCCACTTTTGATTATTTAAATTTGTTCCAATAATTAACATTGGTAGACTTATGATGATGCTCCAAGTTATTACACTGTTGTCTGTGTATGTTCATGTAACCAAAGTGAACACACGTACTTAACTAGATTATGTTAAAAAAAAATACACCAGAGTTTTGAATTTAATAAAATAGAAACTAAGAATTTAAAGTGATTGAACCGGATCCACATTTTTTATGAGTGCCAACTTTGACATGGAAGGTTGAAATTTAAAAGTAGAATTGTTAAATTTTAAATAATAGTATTTTTAAAAAATTACACCTGCCTCTCCCATGGTGTGTTTCTCATAATTTCAAGGTAATTGAATGACAATAGATTTTTTATACATATTAATGTATAATAGTTAAATTGTTTAATTTTTAATAAAAAGGTTATTTGATAATTTATATTTAAATTTATAAATATGTTATTATTAAATAAGTAATAGACGGGAGTATCGTATTAATTGCATTTTATTACAAACATAAGAGAGTTGGGTATAAATTAAAGTGTGATTGTAGTTTTATTTGAAATTTAAGGGATTTAAATACCTATTTTAGAATTAGAGATCGTGATTATTTATCAGTGCAAAACAAGGTTTCAACGTTCTCGTTAAACTGTCACAATATGGAAAAATTAATATTAAAAAATCAGTGGTACTTTTTAAATAAATGTTAAATTTAGACATTGAAATTTATACTTTTTTGACATCATATGTTCATTAGAGGTGATAATTCTCAATTTCTAACATTATATTGGATAAATTTTATAAAAATATTTGGTATGAATGTGAAAATATACTTACATATGATGTTGAATGTCCTAGTTTCAGTCGTCAAAGAGTTATAAGATGTCAGAATATCACTTTTCAGACGTTGTATGTTAGTGAATTCAATAAAAATTTGGACGTGAGGGTGAAAATTTATTCACTTTATTTTTGTTGCGCGAAACATTCTTCTATACACAAACCCTTCTTGAACGACGTTTTCGACGATCAACACATGTAATCTTTCTTACATTTTACACAAAAAGCACATTAATTAACTGCTATAATTTTCTTTTATTATGACAGATTGATTTTGTGCATGAGTACTCTTTAAAACATAGATGTGTTTTCATTTCTTCCTCACTGATGACAAAACTTTATTTCAACGGTGTTACTTTCAAAAATGTTATAGTTTTGTTTGGAGCTTTCGATGAACTTTTGTTTTTATTTTTTACGAACTATAAATTGATTGAATTTTTTTATTGTTGAAGTTTTGTTGTTGTTAATATATATTATATATCTAAACATAAGGTAAACACAACAGTATATTTAAAAGCTAAAAATAATCATTTAAAAATATATCAAATATAAGTTCTAACTCTTTATATTTATAAAAAAAAATTAAGGCGACTCTCGATGCATAAGAGAAAGCGCACAAAATATAAAGTAGTATTGAAGAAAACCAAAAGAACAACTTAAAGAATAATTAGCATTGTTGCATATAAGAAAGTAATAAATTAATGATAAAAAGATGAAATATAGCATAAGAAAATAATATTTTGTGGTGTAAGTATTGAGAAAATGGTTGTGTTTTGACGATTAATGAATGTTGTGTTGTAGGTTTGTTATGGTGATATGAAAGTAAATGTTGTAAGAAAAGAAAAGTAGATGATGATTATAGTAAGTCGAAAAGAGAGCGAGAAGGGTAAGAATGACGCATGAAGTATATGATGAGTTTGGTAGAAGTGATGATTGTAATTTAAAAAGAAAAAGAAAATGAAAGTTAATGGACATGATGACTGGACGTTGAGAAGCAACTTAACAGAACTGGGAATAATGATAAGCTTATTATATAATAGTGGCAGGCAAATCATTCACGTCTTCTTAAAACAACAACACCAAATTTCTCTCACTCCTTTCTCCTACTCACTTTCTTAAACAAAAATCACCTTAACTATCATACTATACTCCTCAACACATGGTTTTGTATTTCTTAAATTGTACTCAAATTTTTACAAATAAAAGAGAGTATGCCATTTTTTTATTCAAGATTTAAAAAGGTTCGGTAATTTCAGTAATATATATATATATATATATATATATATATATATATATATATATATATATATATATATATATATATATATATATATATATATATATATACTGATAATAATATTTTTTCAGAATGTGAAATTATTACACAAAATATTATAATAATTATAAAGTCATTTGAGAATAACCAATATTAATTCCAAATTTATATAAAATAAACTAGATGTATATATTGTGAATAATAACTCCACAGGGTTTAGTAAAGAGTGCGTGTGAAATATCTTTTTATCTATGAAAAAAATTTGTTGGAAATAATGCATAGAACATATACCCATTTTATCTATAAAAAAAATATGTGGAGAAGAATGTTGAGAGTCCAAGTGTGAGTCTAAGTCTCACATGGAATAGAAGTGAGAAAGTAGAGTATTGTATAAAGATGAAAGACCTATTAACTCATTGTCTTAAGGTTTTGGGTAGAGAGTAGTGTTAATTCCTTATATGGTTGGACTCATATCTCATTGTTGTTTGTATCTTTCTGGTGAACCTACTCCTCGATAGACCCAACAGTGAAGAGCCGATGGTTTGTCTTGGTGACCGACTCAGACGAGTATAATGGTCCCTATACCGTAAGTCTTTCTGACAAAGGGTATTCAAGTAAACAAGTTTTGTTAAGATGAATAGCAGTACGAAGGCCTACTCATGGTTGTGGTTGGTTAGGAATGTTTTTGCTGGAAGGGGAGTGTACCTATGTGGAAGGGACTCACTCTTGAGGGGGAATCCAAGTGTGAGTCTAAGTCTCACATTTGATAGAAATGAGAAAGTAGAACAGTATATAAAGATGAAAGACCCATTAACATATTACCTTAAGGTTTTGGGCAGAGAGTGGTGTCAATCCCTTAAATAGTTTGACTCCTGTTTCATTGGTGTTTATATCTTCTAGGTGAACCTCTTCCTAGATAGACATAACAAAGAATACACAAAAAATAATTGTTTTATCCATGAATGAAAATATGTGAGAAATAATACATGAGAAATAACCTTTTATCAATGAAAAAATATCTATAAAATTATTTCATGGAAAATATCTTTTTTACTTATAGAATTTTTTTTTTAAGAAATGATGCATATGTAATTAAGATTTTTTTTAGTGATAACATTGGATTTTTTTTATCTATAAAAATTTCATTAGATAAATATCCTCTTAAATTTTGAGATAGGAATATGATGAAAAAGAAAATGAATGAAAAATGAAATTTTGAGTTTTCATTCTCTTTATTTGTTTCTGAGAAAATTTTGAAAAAATAACTCCATTAAATATTCTTTTACACGTTTTAATAATAAAGTGAAAGGTATATATGTGTATTTCTTTTCCTATGAAAAGTGGTACTAATATATTTCTATTGTGAGTTTTATCATAAACTCATATCAGTGTTGTTCATTCATATATATATATATATATATATATATATATATATATATATATAATAGGAATATGAATATGCTAACGTGCGTAAGCCTATTTTTCAGTTGGTACATTTTAGCAATGTGTAACGGGTTTTTGTAGATATAAATACTCTTATAACATGGATTCTAAGTTTTAAGGTTAATGATATTTTAATAATTTTCATTCTCAAAACTAAAAAGAAAAAAGAAATCCCCAAATCCTTGCTCACCTCCCTGATTCCTCTTAACCCTTTCTCTTTCATCTATCTCACTCCGAACATTTTCTCTGTCATCCTATGGTAGCTCCAACTGAAAAAAAAAATCAGAAACACTAGCTGTTAAACAATTTCTTACAAAAAATGATTTTATAATGAGTTTTCATTTTATAATTTTTGTCATATATAATTTTATCTAATTTTCACAAGCGTAATGACATAATGACATCCGAAGGAATTGGTAATTGGCCTAGGGTTTTTTTAGAGATGACAATGAAATTATTAGAGAGGCTAGTGAAGATGTTGAAATTGAAGAGATCTTGAATGAACATTTGCTCTTTATACAATGACAAACTGTTTAAGTGCAAGTGGGTTGAGAGGAATGAGAGAGGTGAGCAAAAATTTGAGGTTTTTTTAGTGTTAAGAATAAAAATTATTAAAATACCCTTAACATTAAAACTTAAAATTCATGATATATAAGGGTATTTTTGTTTACTAAAACCCGGTACACATTACTAAAATGTACCAACTAAAAAACAAAACAGGCGTACGCAAGTTAGCAAACCCCATATACAAACACACACACACACACACACACACACACACATATATATATATATATATATATATATATAATAATAATAATAATAATAACTAACATAAATTCTGATTAGTTGGTGATATAATTTTTAGGTTTAATAGGTTCGGAGGTCCCTATATTTGCGGGTTCGTTTCACTTGGGTCCTCCAATTTTAAAAGTGATCAATTAGGTCCCTAATTTAACAAAATTGAGTCAATAATACCCTTTCCGTTAAATGCAAGGGAATCTGAATGCAAATTAAAAATTGCAGAAATTGCCACGTATTAAGCTCAAACTCTGCCACCTGCAAATAAAATGATGCCTCAGCATGCCACCTGTTTAATTTGCATTCAGATTCCCTTGCATTTAACGGAAAGGGTATTATTGACTCAATTTTGTTAAATTAGGGACCTAATTGATCACTTCTAAAGTTGGAGGACCCAAGTGAAACGAACCCGCAAATATAGGGACCTCCGAACCTATTAAACCTAATTTTTATTCACACACATCACGTGTGTGAAAGTTGAAGTTTTTTATAACTGGGCTTTAATTAAAGTGTATGTTACAGAATTTGCGAGCACAAGATTGAGATAATATGTAATAATTTTGAACTTGAGTAAGAGTCACAAGTGATTAAGAATTGTCTCAAAATTGTTTTTTAGTCATTGGATCATGCAATCCATTTTGTTACACATTTCTATTTTAATCTCACATATTGGGTCCATATGTTGATTTAAGTTTCCATGGAACCAAATTTGATCAAACACAAGATAACCACTATACTAATAACAATTTGGAATGCATGTCACACACAAAGGACAACATTAATTTCTCTTAAACCTATAGATACATCAAATATCAGGAACCAAAACCCTAGTAAAATAACCAATGTTATTGAAGTTATCTTTGCTATGTATGCACATAAATAATTTTAGTCGAGCCTTCCTTAGACATCACTAGGTAACTTATACTTTAAATATTTTTATATACTCTTTATCTATTTTTCTTGTACTATTTTTTTTTTCTAATTAACGCTAAATAGAGTAAGTATTAGATATCTTTTAAAATTTTATTAACGGTATTATATTTCTTCACTTTGTGCGAAGATTAGTACAAAGATAACCAATCTTTTGTTTGGATTGTATAATTAAGCTAAAAGAGAAGAAAAGGAAAGGTAAAGAATGCACGTTAGAGATCGGGTTGTAAAGTTTTTGTCCTTTATCCTAGCCAAACCAAATAATAGGATCAGTCTAATTTTAGATTTAAAAGTGAATTTTGATGTGAAGATATTTTAAATGAGTAATAATAATTAAGTTAAATTATGTCTTTCGTCTTTATTTTTATTTTTGTAAACAAATATCAAATAAGTATTTTTTTTATGTATATCATTTTGGTTTCTATTTTGATAAATTTGATATAATAACATACTTTTTGTTAGTATTATACTAACAATGTTAAAGAACTGATACGTGTCAATTCGTATGATATAACAGTAACAAAATGTCACAGTGTCACTCTTACATGTTATTGTATTGTCTTAATTTTGAAATAACAAAAAAATACCTCTAAAAAAGGAAGGATTGAATAAATTTTTTGAAAACTTTTCTCATTTAAAGTATTTAATTTCTTTCTCAAAGCTTGAACCCTAAAATATTTGAGTTTTCAAACTGTGTTTAGAAAAACAAATTACTCCAAAACATTAAGAGGAAAACTAAAAAAATAAAATTATATTAGATACTCTAAAGTTTATAAATCATTGGTCATAAAAAGTAATAATTTTTTTAAAAATTTAGGGTTTTTTAACAAAAGTAACAAACAGTTTATTTTATATTATTATACCTTAAATTAATTAAAATATTTAGTCTTAAACTTATCTTAATTCTTCTTATCTATACTAAGAACGCAGTTGGTTTGACCATTCAAACAATAAAAAATACACCTTAGTTAGCATTACACTGGACCACTTAATAAAAGAAGTTGCGTAAAAATCAATACTATATAACTTTTTCTCGAAGGAACAAAATAAAGGACTTGGATCATTATATTTAGGTAATTTATATTGGAAATGGCACCCAGAAACACTTCATTGGGAGCCTTCTGTGGCATACTGATAAAACCATTTATGACTTCGAATGGAGTTTCGGTGGACCATGCACAATGCAACAAAGCTTTCACCAAGTTTTCTAGTATCTTATTATTTCATCGAAATATTTCCAACACGTTATACCAAAATAATTTCTTCCAAATTTACTCTTCTAAGTAAATGGTCAGAATTTACCATCCCATCCTTGTTCATTTATTTTTATTCTTTAGTTCAACTTCAATATTGTGGTTGACTTTGCTTTTTAAAACTAAACTCATTCTTAAGGCCCTGTTCGCTTTAAGGGAATATTTCCTTTACAAAAGAATTGGCTAGAATGAATTCACTATTCAAATGGTGTTCATTTAAATTAAATATCATTTTTACCCTTTTATAATTTTAATAATTTCAATTTTCATGCATAAAATATTATAATCAGATTGTATTTGAATTCAATTTTGGTTTTGTTATTGGAATAAAAATAAGCATAAATAATAAACATAAATAATAAAATAAATTAATAATATTAACATTAAAAAATTATATTTCAAACAAAAATATTACACTTTACTTAAATAAAATATTATTTCAATTTTTTATTAGTTTTTATCTTTTTACTACTTCAAATATTTTTTTAGCAATAAATATTTTTTTTATCTTTTTTTACTACTTCAATTTCTAACCATTATAATTTTAATTTACTAAATTATAATTATTTTTCATTTTTAAAATTAATTTTAATAATTAATTTTAATTTTTTACTCTTTATAAACATTTCTACAATTAAATATAACATTAACCATTATCATTTTATATTACTTTAATAACTGGGCTATTTTCATCATCTTTAATTTCTATCCATTAAACAATTCTTTTATCTGTCACATCAATCAAATCTTACACTAATTCTTACAAACTGATCAAATGCTGTTAGTTTATGAATAGTCTCTTCAAAACTTCCTATCTCCGTGAGTGGAAATTAATCTTTCCCATAAAATTTAGTTATGAAGGATATTTTTCACAGAATCAAAATTTTATTTAAAACAAACATAATTTTTAAGAGAGTTTATAATAACCATTCGTATTTTACAATTTTATATCGAGAGCCTCCATGACTCAAAAAGGAAGTGAAAAATGTTCAAGATTTAAATCATATTTTTATTACCATGTATAAATCAGCAATATTCTTTTATAGATTCTCAAAAAAAAAATATAAAAATTCAATCAAATATGCTGTGGCCAGATAAAACAATTAAGAATTAGTTTGTTCATTAAGCAAGCTCTATCCATTGGACACCTGTCGCACTTTGTTAAAATAAGACAAATGTTGCAATTGTTTTTCATTAATATTGTGCGTCTAATATGCACTGCAGCAAACTCTAAGCCCATGCCTGTTAATAAATTTTCCAAATTAAACATTTTAATAATTAGAATAGAATCTCCAATGATGCAATTATGATATGAGTTGTTTGACCTTTTTTTATAAGTTATATATTATTAAATAAAATTTAAGAATTTCAATATATTTTTAAGCAGAATGTTTAAGACTGAAATTGAGTACTATAATTATCTAATAATTTGTGGGAATCACCCCGTGAGTTTCTTTACAGGTAAAAATACATAAGGATTGGTTTTTATATTGAGGAATTTCATAAAAAGCTTGATGCTTGGAGTAAATTTATAATTTTTTAAAAAAAATTATTCACACGATTCACAAATTAATCGTCATTATTAATGAGTTGTCCTATGTGAATCTGGCTAGAAATTATAAAACTAATTGTGTGATTAAGGAACTGAAAGAGTAGTTTGCGTGAAATTAGTTTGATGGGTTAGTTTGATGGACCTTAAAAAGACAGACAAACCCTCTTTGTAAACAGGAGAATGAAAAGGGAATATAGGCTGCAACTGGAAAATTTGTGATGTGGTTTCACGCGCTGTGGTACATTAACATTAACCGGGTCTTAGTGGTAGCAACGAAGCAGCACCGTCACATTTGAGCAGGGTTAGGTATAGTTAATCTCTCATTAAGGAAAACTAACCATGGTTAAGGATGTTGGAGTTCACTATGTTGGGGTAGTCATGTCATCACACATCACTGAGAAAGAGACACGGTGAGAGTGTGTGCGTGTGTTTGCGGAGAGGGAGAGAATCAAGTTCTTTGTATAAAGACATCCAATTTGTCGTTAGTTGGGTGCTAGAGGCAAAAAATATCACTATGAATTTTCTGTTTTTGTAACCAAAAGTAATAGAAAAGGGATTCCCAGTTGACACCATTGCTCACTGAGCTCAGTGTTTGTGTGTGTGACTGAGAAGAGAAAGGAAAGAAGAATCTTTTGGTGTCTGTCTCTCATATCTCAACTCACACCACCTCCCTCTTCCTTCTTTTTTTCAAAGGCTAGGATTTTCTTCCTTCCTGTTGTCAAAAGCTTCTCCCTTTCTTCCTCTTCTGTTCATTCATTCATCTTTTGGGCTACTTTGGCCTCTTTTGAGCTTCCTCGTTTATCAAAGGAAGATGGGCTAATCGTGCATTTTTATACATCTTGGTGTTTGGATCGATTTAAGTGTTCGCGCAGCCATCCTTTGCGTTGCTCCATTTCTCAGTGTCACTGACGATTTTTTCTTTTTGGTAGGTGGTGTTACTATTATTAATAATTCTATTAATAGATTCAATTGTTCTCTGTTTAGGATTATCTCAAATTGTTCCTATGGTTACCTTTCTCGTTGAACGTGGTAATTCTTCGAAGCATAATTTGTCATTAAAGCATACCAAGCCTAGCTGGAGGGGTTTTACTGTTCTAGTGTGAGATTTTAGATTTATCTCCCTCTCTGCTATTTTCTCATGAGTACCGTGTGCCAAACCTGAATTTTCTGAAATTCTGAGGTGCAAAAGAAAAGGCATAAAACTTTTGTTACGGACCTTTCTTGTAATGTAACATTAGGTGGTTTTGATTCTGCTGGATTTTTAGTTTTGGGTTATAAATGTCTTTTAAGTTGTTTTCAGATTTCTGAATTTTCATCCCTACTATGATTGTTTGAAGGACTGTGAAGTGAACAATTAATACAAGTCTGCTTCTGCATCTTGTCCACCAAAGCTCATCACTTGGCCATCCTCAAAATGGTTTCAAGGTCATATTCAAACTTGTTAGATCTTACTTCCTGTGGCTCCCCAACTTTCGGTCGCGAGAAGAAAAGGCTGCCTCGAGTGGCGACTGTTGCCGGAGTTCTGTCTGAACTAGATGATGAGTCCAGCAATAATAGTGTTGGGTCTGATACTCCATCCTCAGTCTCTCAAGAGAGGATGATAATTGTAGGTAACCAGCTTCCACTAAGGGCACGCAGAAAAGACAATGGTACTTGGGAGTTCACATGGGATGAGGACTCACTTCTTTTGCAGCTGCAAGATGGTCTTGGGGATGATGTGGAAACTATCTATATTGGTTGTCTTAAAGAAGAGATTGAGCCGAGTGAGCAAGATGATGTTGCCCAGTACTTGCTGGACACTTTCAAATGCGTGCCCACCTTTCTCCCACCCGAGCTTTTCAGTAAATTCTACCATGGATTCTGCAAACAACATCTCTGGCCTTTATTTCACTACATGCTTCCGCTTTCGCCTGATCTTGGTGGTAGATTCGATAGGTCCCTTTGGCAGGCATATGTTTCTGTGAACAAGATATTTGCGGATAAAGTGATGGAAGTCATCAGCCCTGATGACGACTTTGTGTGGGTTCATGACTACCATCTGATGGTACTTCCAACATTTTTGAGAAAGAGATTTAACAGGGTTAGACTAGGATTCTTCCTCCACAGTCCCTTCCCTTCCTCTGAGATATACCGAACCCTTCCTGTCAGGGACGAACTTCTTAGAGCTCTTCTGAATTCTGACCTTATTGGGTTTCATACTTTTGATTATGCCAGGCATTTCCTCTCTTGTTGCAGTAGAATGCTTGGAATTTCTTACCAATCTAAGCGGGGTTACATTGGTCTTGAGTACTATGGAAGAACTGTAAGCATTAAGATTCTTCCTGTTGGTATTCATATAGGTCAGCTCCAATCAGTCATGAGTCTTCCCGAGACAGAAAGCAAGGTTGCAGAGTTAAAAAGCCAGTTCAGAGATCAAACTGTGCTGCTCGGGGTGGATGACATGGATATCTTCAAAGGAATCAGCTTAAAACTTTTGGCCATGGAACAATTGCTTTTGCAACATCCTGATAAGAGGGGCAGAGTTGTGCTTGTCCAAATTGCAAACCCTGCAAGAGGCCGCGGAAAGGACGTGCAGGAGGTACAAAGTGAAACTTATGCCACGGTGAAGAGGATAAATAATACTTTTGGAAGGCCTGGATACACACCTGTAGTCTTGATTGATAGACCACTTCAGAGTTACGAGCGAATTGCTTATTATGTGATTGCTGAATGTTGCCTTGTTACAGCAGTGAGAGATGGGATGAACCTTATACCCTATGAATACA
The DNA here is from genome assembly GCF_029865625.1 of Vigna umbellata. NCBI lineage: Eukaryota > Viridiplantae > Streptophyta > Magnoliopsida > Fabales > Fabaceae > Vigna > Vigna umbellata. Next base: position 46,136,690 of record NC_142172.1, on the reverse strand, counting down.
TCATTTGTAGACAAGGAAGTGAGAAGATAGATGAGATCTTAGGGACAGACCCACTTACTCAAAAGAGGAGTATGCTGGTGGTGTCCGAATTCATTGGCTGCTCCCCTTCGTTGAGTGGGGCAATTAGAGTGAATCCGTGGAACATTGATGCTGTTGCCGAGGCTATGGATTCTGCACTGATGGTCCCAGAGGCTGAAAAGCAGATGCGGCATGAGAAACATTATAGGTATGTTAGTACACATGATGTTGCATATTGGGCGCGCAGCTTCTTGCAGGATCTGGAAAGGGCATGCAGAGATCATCTAAGGAGACGATGCTGGGGAATTGGTTTTGGTTTAGGCTTTCGAGTAATTGCTTTGGATCCAAACTTTAGAAAGCTATCGGTGGAACATATTGTTTCAGCTTACAAGAGGACGAAGCACCGAGCAATTCTTTTGGATTATGATGGTACTATGGTGCAGCCTGGATCGATGAGTACAACACCTAATGCTGAAGCCGTTGGCATCTTTAACATCTTGTGCAGGGACACCAAGAATTGTGTTTTCATCGTAAGTGGAAGGGAGAGAGGGACTCTTACTGAATGGTTTTCTTCTTGTGAAAGGATGGGAATTGCTGCAGAGCATGGTTATTTTGTGAGGTACACATCCTTTTACCTTTGTGGTTACCGCAAATCATATTAATGGATTTTACTAGTTTTAATTTCTTAATTTTAAGAACGATCAAGTTTGAATGTTTTAATCATATTTGGCTTTTCTATTGTTAACCGCGAAATAAACTCACTGTTTCATTTTTTATATGATAGAATGTTGAGGAAAAAACTGTTCCTTGGCCGAGCTTGCTTGTGTACTCAAACTGAAGTTTATCTTCTTTTGTTTTTCCAGGACAAATCAAAATTCAGAATGGGAAACATGTGTTCCAGTACCCGATTTTGAGTGGAAACAGATTGCTGAGCCGGTTATGCAATTGTATATGGAAACAACTGATGGTTCTAACATAGAGGCCAAAGAAAGTGCCCTTGTTTGGAATTACGAGTATGCAGACAGAGACTTTGGTTCGTGTCAAGCTAAGGAGCTTCTTGATCACCTGGAAAGTGTTCTTGCCAATGAGCCTGTCTCTGTTAAAAGTAGTCCAAACATTGTGGAAGTAAAACCTCAGGTCAGCTATAATAAATCTTTCAACTTTTAACGTAATTTTAGGTTGGTCATATCTAGTTTACTAGTTTACATGCATCTATAGTTGTGACTTCCTTCAGGGTGATTTAATTGTAGTGGTGCTTGGCACAGAACCATGTTAGTGCCATAGTTGGGATGCATTTTGGGATTTGATTACTTCTCAAGAACTTGTGGACATAACAGAAGTTAATTTAGTAGTTAAGTCATGAAATGTGGTTGACTATCTTCTCTTGTTGGACTGAGTGCAGGGTGTGAGTAAGGGTATTGTAGCAGAACGTCTTCTCTCAACAATGAAACAAAAAGGGGTGATTCCAGATTTTGTTCTATGCATTGGAGATGACAGATCAGACGAGGACATGTTTGGGGTGATAATGAATGCAAGGGCGTCACTGTCTCCAGTAGCTGAAGTGTTTCCATGCACTGTTGGTCAGAAACCTAGCAAGGCCAAGTATTACTTGGAAGACACAAGTGAGATTTTGAGAATGTTGCAAGGCCTTGCCAATGCTTCTGAGCACTCTACTAGAACTTCTTCCCAACCTTCTCATTAAAGTTATTGTTTTTTTTTAAACGTGTATCACACATACACTATTTTGTCTATACTGGGATATCTGTACTGTGTTAGATTTGTCGATCTATTTGATTTTCTGGCAGTGGTGCCTTCATTTATTGATATCCCAACGTTGTTGTTGCAACTACCAATAGGTTGTTTTCAAAGTAGATGAATTTACGTGTATTTACTGTTTCTTTTCTTCGCTATTACCTCTGACCATTTTGATGTGTGATAAAGTGATTCTTGATTGGGAATGAATGAACGATAGGGCTGTGAATGTGGTGCATGAATTCACATCACTTTTTGGCCTGGGTTGTTCTGATTTATGTACAATTTTCAGTGAGTGATGTTTTTCTTTCTCTTGCAATCGCTGGTTCAATTAATTGGGGTCTGGTGGACTTTTGTCATATAAATGTTTTCCGAGGTCATTATTTCTGAATTTGAACTCCTAACGTTGCAGAGAAGTCTTGCCTCAGTTTTTGTGTCAATTGAATTGTCTCAAATCTTGAGCTTCATTAATGCAATTAATGGCTTTCATAGATAACGTTTTAAATAATGCCTTATGTTTTGAGATTTTAGAAAATGGTGTTTTTTTAAGAAAGCGTTATGAAGTGGTTGAACATTTGCTTTTATAGTACTGAGTTCACTTGTTTCGTCTTTTAGTTGAGTATACAATGTTGTCAATTATTTTAAAAAGGTTTATAATTCGTAGCAGTCATACTTTGATTAAAAAAAGATGGTCCTACTTAACTCGAATATAATTATATTCATGTGGTCTCAAAAAAAAAACTGAGTTTGCAATTTTACCCTATTCGAACTTTTCGTTAAATACGTAAATTCCTATTAGGCTAAAATTTAAAATGATATGTTTTGAAATAGTTGCTGGCTAGAATTTCTTTTTTTATTATTTTATTTTGAATGAATTAATATAAATTAATGAATTGAGATGTAAATTAAATTGGATTAAGCTTTGATGTAAAAGAAAAGAACAAAAAATGGTAAAAGATGGAGGCATTGATTGGTCGGGATGAGTATCTAATATCTATGAAAAGAGGGCTTCGTAGGCAAGCCCACCAACAACTCTAACATTGTCGGAGTAGGAATCACCAAACACCATCATTCTAGTATCTTTTACTTTATTTAAATAAAATTAACAATGACTAACATTATATACAATCATTTTAAAAGTTAAAATTTTAAATAAATAAAAGCGTCTTTGATATATAGAGATTAATAATCACTTTTAACCTTTAATTATATTTTAGAAAAAAAAATATTGAAATTCAATTCACTTCCATATTATAAAGTTAAATCGCCGTCTTTGAAATGTAAGCATTCTTGGAAGTTATTCTTGAAAAAGAAAAACCATTTTTAGAGTTATTTTTATTTTCGCCGAGTCATGTGTCTTGTCAAAATTATTTTTATTAAACGTTTGGTCTTTTTTTTCCCCTTTAAAATATATTTCTTAACTTTTAAATTCAAAATATTAAAATGAATAAATACGGTTAATTAATAAGATAACATTTTTCTTTCTTGTGGAGACTGATAAAGGAGTATTAAGATACACTCATGGCCAATATTTTCGATATACACATTGATCAATCATTTCGTTATAAATTTTATAAATATTGAGAAATTTAATGTTCTTAACTGAATAAATATTTTAAATAAAAATGCAGTTCTTAACTGCATAAAAATTTAAAATAAAAAATAACAGTAATAGAGAAAGTGGTGGAGAACATTTTTAACAATAGAAAGAGGACGATAAGTAGGATGTGAAAATTTGTTGAACAAAGTTTTAATAGAATTTGATAAGACATAAAGGAAAATGAAAGGGTGATAGGAGAGGGAAGAGTGTCTGATAAAAAGTGTAACTAAAATTATTATAAGACATATACGTGTCAACTAAAGCATTGATATATGAAACTATCTTAAACAAAGTATTGATATGTGAATGTAATAACTCTTGTTTCAGAAATTACAATTCTTTCAACAAACAAAAAGTAAGGAAATATAAAGATGGAGTGAAATTTTAGCCGCAAGAGAAGGTTCATTAAAAATTAGAATAATAAATTTTATTGATTATTCTAATTTTGTTCCTTTGTTCGATCTATTAAGGATGAGATTATTATGAATATACGATTCCAATTAGATATAAATTCAATCATATAAAAAGATTAACATCATTCTTTGTCTAAAACCTTAAGGTAATGGATTAATGATTCTTCACTTTTGAAACTCTTTGTTTAGAAGATTTTCGATACAAATATTATTTGACTCATTTGAATTTAACTGGGTTCTGATATCGCTGGTTGGGTCTGTGAATGATGATGTTCATTGAAAAGATAGATCTGAACACGTAAAGAATTATTCAAAATCTTAAGACAATTAGTTAATATGTTTTCACTTTTACCTCAAGCTTTACTTTTTTTTTCATTTTTAGCAACTGTATGATTTAATCTTAAACTTGGAATTTCAATTTGGTTTAAGTTTTTAAAATATTTTAATAATATGGATATAAAAATGGTATCTTTCTGATAAGTTCCGGTTAGCCTTGCACCAAGCTCTTCGTGTCAATATACTAATGGTTCATGGTTGGATTTTGAGGTTTGGATTTGATTTAAATGTGGCTACGTGGAACGCCCTTTTTGGTTTTTCATGTCAAATGTGACACTTTACTCAGATTTATATGATTCAAATGAATGGGAATTATATAAGTTATCTTCCTCCATATAAAAGAATAATAATTAAAAGAGAAAGAGAAATTAAAAAAAAATGGAGTGAAAAGAAAGCAGGTAATTATAGTTATTGAAAGCTTAAGAACCATTCAGATTCACATGTCCATGTTCTTTTTCGATGGTTGCATGAGACTGTTACACGTCACATTTTCGGTGTTGGAAGGGACAGTAACCATTTGTAGCGACACCACCATTTCTTTATCTTTCCCACAGATCACAGCATAACATAACCTTCCAACAACATGGCCAGGCAATTGAGCTACCAAATCCAAGGTGGTCGACAACAGCTTCCAATTCAAACTCTTGTTTTCGTATTATGTGTCACCCTCTCTCTTCTTGCAGCCATCATCTTCTTCTGTGCAGAAGGAGTAGACAGGAACTCCAGAAACTCCCAAGACAACAACAATGGCAACGCTGGTTCAGCCTGCGCCGGCGGCGGGTGTGGCTCAGCTTGTGGCGGAGGTTGCGGCGGTTAAGAAACTAACTAACGAGAGAGAATCTATTTGGCACATGGTTGTGTGTTCCTCGTTGTGGTCAAAATAGTATAAGATGCTGTTGTACATGAAATGATTGATTGTACCAACGACCCAAAGTAAAATGTGTGAAATCCAATCACCCTACCTGTCTCTGCTTTTTTTATTCTTCCCTTCTTTATTTTTAATATCAAAATATTATATTCAGCAACAGAAAGAGAAATTTATCATTTAATGAAAGGAAAATGACACTTGAACAACCATTTTTGACAACATTTAGACACGCGCACACGTGTCAAAATCTGAGTGGTCCATTTTCATTTAATTTTTCCAACTGGACCACTCAGATTTTGACACGTGTGCGCGTGTCTAAATGTTGTCAAAAATGGTTGTTCAAGTATCATTATCCTTAATGAAAATTATGCAGTTTTTTCGTTAGAGAAACGACAAACGTAAAGTAAACCGACATTTGGATCTGGAACAAAGGGACCAAAACATTACTTCTTATAATAGCTGTTGTGTTCTGCTGGTTAAAGATTAAACTCTAACTTGTGCTTGTTCAAACTATTTTTAAAATTAATTTTCACCTGCTCGATCATGTGCTTATTTCATTTTATCCAAATTTTTATGCCAACATAAGATCTAGTCTTATAAGTTCTTCTTAGTTTATTTAAAATTTAAAATTCTTGATGAAAAGTTTACCATTTTCTATATCTCTTTCTCTCCACTCGTTAAACTTTGATACATGCTCTTCTTTGTTTTCTTTATCCTGTTCATCATGATTTTTCTACTTTGGCTTTTTGTTATTTTGACTCTGGCTGCGACAACCCTTTTACTGTGAATGAATATGTGATCATGACAAGCCCCAAAGATGCCTTGGTGAAGAATTTTGATAAAGACAACTCACTGTAATGAAAGGAAGGTAAAAAAGTGGACTTGAAGGGTTTGATTTAGGGTTTATGTAATATTTAGTGTGTCTTGGAAATATTATAGCTCTTTTTTATTTCCTAATTTGCTTTCAGCGCTGAAACAAGTTCAAAAAGCACATATATAATTGCAAAATTTGATTTTACTAACTGTGTTAAAAGGTGCTATTTCTAATATATTTGGTGATTATGTTATAAGTATTAGTAAAAGCTTTTGCAAAGATAAGTTTAGAGTATCAGATAATTTAAAAATTCTCTAGTTAGTTTTACTGTTGGAGAATATTACGAAGTTGTTATGAATATTATGTTGTTTTTTAAAATGTTTTTAAAGCTTGTGGTATCATAGTTGATTGCATAAATTTCCTCCACCAATTCTGCATATAGGAATAAAATTTTGACACGCCTTTTGTTTCAATTAATTATATCAAATATTAATGGATCATATCTTCTTAAATCAAACTTAAGTGGTGTAAATATACTTGAACTGATTGCATAGTAGCTTAATCGATTATAAGAATAAAAAATAAACAATTTAATAAACTATAAGAAGGTAGTAATTAATTACAAAACTGTGTTGTAATAAAACACTTTTTTTCTGAATTTGATTGAGTTGGTTTAAAACTTTAAGAAGTATCTTTTTATGCCATATAAATAAAAACTTGTACCTGTGACTTCAAATTCAAGAGACATAACATAATCATTACCGGTAATTATTGTCAGGCCCTCTAAGATCTTTTGCATTAGAGGGTTGTGAAAAGAAGTGTGCTTTCAAGTTGTAATCTCTGTCACAGAGGTGACTTGAGCAATTTTTTCTTTATACATTGCAAGGATGGTGGGGTAGCTATTTTGTATTTGATTGTTGTGAGTGGGTGTTCATATTCTGATAAAAAAAAATGGCGAGGGTCTACGTTTTAATTTAGAATGGGCAAAAAGTTACACTTATTGGTGTATATTTATTAAGAAAACAAGTGAATAATTATTTATAATTTTGTGCGTTCACATCTTTTAAATTATACTTGTACTTGTTCATTCTTAGGATATTGCATGTAGTTCAATTTATTATTGTGCGTTACTCAATCCCCATTTTGTCGTTATAAACTCATAAGTTTCACTTTACATGCACACCAAGTTAGATTGGCCTAGTGTTATTCAATATGTGTTGTTTTAATTGGGCCAAATTTAATTATAAAAGGGTGTTGCTCCCTCCACCTCCACAGCTTTCTCCCTCCACCTCCCCAATTATCTTTAATTCCAATTATATCCTTAAAGTTAAAATTTTTTATTTTTATTATTTTATTATTTTAATATTTTAATATTTAAATATAAACTAATATAAATATACATTATTAAAATATATTAAAAAGATATTCAAAAATAATAAATCAAAATATTAAAATATCTAATAAAATAATAACAGAAACATAAAATTAAAACAAAGCATCCGTTTTGCCTTAAACGGATGTTGACATCCGTTGAAGGATGTCATCCGTTTAGGCTTCGTTTTCATTTTACGTTTTAGGGTTAAAGGATTATTGGAAAGATTATTGGAAGGATTATTGGAAGGGTTTAGGGTTTAGGATTATTGGAAGGATTATGATTACGTACCTGGAGAGGAACCACGACAAGCACATTACACCACAAACGCACTGCACCACGTACTGCACCGAAAGCAAGAGGAAGATTGCTTGATAATTTTTTTCACGATCACTGAGCTTTGCAGAAAAATATTTTACTCATACAAGGAACTACGTAGGTTATCAGTGAAATATGTTATAAATGAGTAAAATTAAAAAAAAATAATTCTAAAAGTAAAATTTTACTGAGGGGCAAAATAATAAAGGGGAGGTGGAGGGAGAAGGCTATGGTGGTGGAGGGAGCAACACCCTTATCAAAATTGACATGTCAAACTTTTGACATTAGACAAAGACAGATATTTTGTTTTCATCCAAATGTAGCACTGTCCCAATTGAATTTTTCAGAAATAATTTTTTTTCGCAATTTCACTAGGCCCAGTTAGGAATGATTTAACTTGTGTAACATTTAACTTTCCATTTACTCAACTGCCTATTTATTTATTTATTTACTCTTTTCTCTTTTAGACAAGTACTCCATCAAACTTTGCCTAATGTGCAGTCTCATTACCATACTCCAACGAGAATGAAGTTGGTTAACAAGTGAAAATAAATGAAAATAAAATTGTTTTATGTAAACGAGAAATAAGTTCAAAAAACTAAAAAAAAAAGTTCCCGTTTTTACCTACTTATACTTCCCCTCTGTCTGTTCCTCTATTTCTAATAAAGAACTGTATTTTTTTTTTACATTTTTTTAATCTATTTTCATCTTATTTATTTATTTCAATCATATATATTTTTCTCCTCTACACAAAGCAGTTCACACTGTATAGGTACTCTTTTTTCTGTTCACAGCCATACTATCTGTTTGTTTTTTTCCACACAAAGGAACAAACCATCGTACTAAACTTGACGCTGCAAAACCACCGCCCAAAAATACTAGAAGCCTCTTATTGTGAGGTGAGGAGTAAAGGTAGAGATACCAACATTCACACACTATCCTCAAACCCCACTAAATAAAAGCATTGTATCTAAATCATCCTCCACTCATTCAATCAACATTGCAAAGACATTTTTGTCTGATAGCTATAGGAAAACTACGAAACAATGTACATGAAACAGGCTCACCTCCACCTTCCGAATTTAAGCGTCGTGTCTTATGCATGAATGTTCTGTCCCTCTGACACATACATTTATGAATCACTACGCTCAACAGTTCTTTTCAAAACCGCAGCGTTCATGATCATGACACCAAAAGTATGTCAGCATTTTTTTCTTACATGATAAATGCCGAGTATATGACAAAGATAGCCATAAAATTTCATCGCACTTTTTTATCGTCAGTAATTTCATCGTTGAGTATATACTGATCTATAGCCATCAAATTATTTACATCGCACTTGCATTTCTTATTTCAGTGGAGGATATATCCATGCGGAACTGCTCTGCTGGAATGGAGACGAACATGTCTTTTAGTTCTTCTGGAACATCAATATCATCTAGAACCTGTGAAAACATACGATAGCCTATCTAACACTGAACTTTAAAAAATGTCATAACTAGAATCATATTTCCTATGCAGTAATACCTTGAAAGCACCATCTACATTCCGACCACCCACAAGGAAAGTGCATCCTGTTTCTTTACATCCAATTAGTATCTTCAACATCTTGTAGTAGTCACCGTCATAATATTTAGGCTGCATGAGTAACATATAATAATTTGAAGATATTAATTAACAAAATCTATTAAAACAAACAAAAAAAAGGTAAACTCATTCCTTAAGTACAAAAAATACGAAGTGAAAAATGAAACTAAAGATCTTGTATACCTTTCAGACTTCTGGCATGACATAATCAATAATGCAATAGCAACAGAACCAAAAAATCAGATATTTCTTGTTACAACCACTTTTTCATGTAAGAGAATATTTTGTTTCATTTTTCTTTACAAAGTGACATTTTTTAAATGAAAACAAAACATTTTCTATCTAGAAGTAAAGAAACCCACAAGTTTTCTTTACTGTTTTACTCTCGGGGCTTTATATAGACATAATCATGTTTACAGCTGAAGCAGTATTAATTCATCAGGAATATTTTCAAAGTTTATGTTTATTAAAACGCAATTTTATGCCAATATACTAGTTAAAGCTGACAGTCTGATACCTAGTCCTTGTTCAAAATCAGTCAATCTGTCATATATATTCCTTCTCAATTAGCTCAATCGAACTAAACTTATCTTTAAGGAGAAATAACAATATTTCAGTGTGCCATACAAAAACTACACATGTCGGGAAACATTCTTAAACGAAATATACGATTTTTATTCAACAAAATCAGTCCATTTCAAGAATACCAAGACGTAAACCACAGGACGGCAGATTGATATGCAAAACAAAAGACAGTCAGATTGGTCTAACCCCCCCTTCAGCCATGAGAAAGTTTCCTGAACAACTGTAATAATGTCTAACGAGTAAAACCTGATTTTCCTCAATAACAAGACCACTGTCCACAAACAATATATATGTGCGTCTGTGTAAGGAACAATGACATCATCGAGCAGAAACCAGATGCTCAAAAAAGTGCAGGATACGAAACGATAAAAATTAAGTAAGGTTGATCCAAGCAGAAAGTAATTTCATACATTAATAAGCCTCACTGCTGTGTCAGCTCCAATTACAAAAGCACTGCCTGGAAAAAGTTCAGCCTTCTTATAAAAATAAGGCTGATTCGATATAATTACTGTTTTACCTGCCATTGAAGAAATCATTAACGGATTTAGTTGGTGCATTAAATAATACTACTACGCTCTAAACGGTATTAAACTCCAAATATCATATTGCCATATGACTTATCCTAATTATTGAATTTAAAACACGTGAACTCCATTCAGTATTCAACATGAAAATGGAAAGTTAAGAGCCCATCATTGGATATAAAAATGGAAGTAGATCCTCTTCACATAGAAAATTGTACACTATAGGTTAAGATCCATTCATTTTTAATATAGAATCTGGCAGAGTAGAAAAGAACATCACCAATTTTTTCAAATTGTTTGACACGGTCTTTGATCTGAGACACCGACAATGGAGGTTTGTCTGCATTGACAGCAGATATTTCAAAGCAAGGATACCCATCATGGCAAATGCTGCATATATGTCTTCTTAATTATAGAAATATTGAAATAAAATTATGAACAAAAGAAACAAAATTTAAATGAGCCATCATGCATAGATATATGATCCTAATTAGATAGAAAAAGAAGAGTTTTGATTTCTAATCCATAATGTATAAATATAATGCAAACTTTTCACTCATCAGATATGAAATTTTATCATTATAGTGTTGGCACAATATCAACTTCTAAACAGAATACTCTATTATCAGTGTCAAAGTTAAATAATTTATTTACTACAGCGAAAACTACTATGATAAATAACATTAATATTATCAACAAATATCAGTATAATAGAATAGTATAGTCTAACCACTAAAATCAAAGAGTTTAGTATCTTGAAAAGCACATATATATTAAGCGCATTAAAAATAAAACTTGAAAAAATAACAGGCAATTCATATGTTATGACGAATCCTTTATAAATTAACCTGTAAAGAAATTGAACATTTAACGAATATTATGAGTTTAAGTACCGAGTAGCAACTTCCATAAGCTTGAGATGCCCATCATGTAATGGATTGAAAGAACCAGGCATTATTATTTTTCTTTCAGCCGGTATCTCTGGAACAAAAATTATCATTAAGAAAGTAGAATGTAAATGTAACTAATAATCTAGCTTCTGCTCAAGGTTTTACCATACCATTTGCAAATGGGTAAATTTTAAAGCATATTTGACCATTTATAAGTTGCTCTAACTGCTGATCTTCATTGAAATGTGTTACACATTCATCCGATACATCTGATTCACTCAACACTGAAATTGATGCGGCACGAATTTTGCATGCATTTGCAATTGCCTAGAACCAGAACCGAAAAGAGAGCAAAAAGCAAATCAAACCAAAGTCAGATTTTAAAACAATTGTGAAGGAATAAACTAAAGATTAGCCTCCAACTATTATTGTTCTTGTTTTACAAGATCTTCAGTGTTCTTATACTAATCTTGAAAAGGAAAAAAAACGATAGAAGATAATTTAAGTGCAAATAAATAGCAGAATAAAAATATTCTCAACAGTTTTCACACCTGCCACACACCTTGATCAAAAGATGACTAGAAACTCCATCCTCTTCTTCTCGTGTACGAAGCCCCTAGAATTGAACAGTTTGCAGAAAAATAAATAAAAATATTTACATAAACAATACAACACACACACACACACACTAGATATGCTAACTTATGCCTATTTATCTTTTAAAAGTTTAACTTAGCGAGTTACACATTCGATTCTATGCCTTGGAAAATTTGAATGGGTGTAAGTCAGCAAATCTATCTATCTCTCTCTCTCTCTCTCTCTCTCTCTCTCTGTGTATGATAATAAGAATTGAGTTTAGAGTAACACATCTAAGAAGAATAGGATAATAGCACCTTAGTCAAGGTCACTCTTGATATCCACAGTTGGTCAGCTGTCCTTGTTGACATGTAAAGTCTGCAAATGAACATGAAAGCTAAACAAGTTCACTGTGGGGACTAGTCTTCCCCCCCAATGTCACATTTAGAAAAGGGAAAACACTATTGAGAAATCTGAAAAGAACCTCATTCAAGAAAATGCAACAAACTAACAAGATCCAGAGAGTCAAGCACTCAAAATGTACACAAATAAATCCAGCGGTGACTTCAAAAGCAGAAGTAAAGCACATCTCTGTAGTTGATCATAGCTTGTATCCAGTCTTTGTTGTATCATTTTTATAATCAAATGACTAATACAGCAATACCAAATTACCAATACAGCAACGCAATGCACAGGCCAATGGCAACCTATTCAGACGTTACGCTGAAACTCAATATAGTGAGGATTCATCAATCATTTTCGTAGATAAGGCAGACATACCGGTGTTCCCCGAGTTTTGGACGACTGCTAGCCAAAGAGCCAGTGAAACCGACACCAACAACTGGGGATCCTAATCAACATGTTAATGCAGGCCACGTCAGTTCAAACTATTCCATTTTCACCACACAGACACACACACAAAAAAAAAAAGTCGCAACCCATCCATAAAAACATTTTAAGAAAGCCAAAGCAACCATGTTTCACACAACTCGTAAACTTTTACACATTATTAATACTAAGCAATAACAGAAACAAAAATGAACCTGGCGTAGAGAGCTTAAGAGCGCGATTATAAGCCAATAAAGCCATATCTTCGGCCGTCTGTTGGCTGCAAAACTGGGATGGAATCTGTGGCAACGAACAAAAGCAGTTAGTATAAAAGGGAAGAAACACAAAAGCGAAATTAATATAGAAGATTTATGGAAGGGAACCTTTCCCAGTAACTGTATGAGAGACATCTTAGAGTAAGGAACCACAACTTCGAGCACAGTGTTTGAAGCACCGGGAACTGATAGCAACGAACCCACCGTCTAAAAAAAGTCCAATTACTATTGATTCATTCAGCACTCTGCGTGCAACCAAATACAGAGAGAGAGAGAGAGAGAGAGAGAGAGAGAGGAAAAACCTGAGATGCTCCGCCGGTGAGATGCAGAACGGCTTGGAAAGAAGAGGAGTGAATGGCCTCTACGACGGTTCGGATGCGACTCTCCGTCATTCTCCTTCTCTTCCCTTCCGACACCTTTCGTTCCCCTCTTCAGATTTAAGCCAACGCCATCACACGCGATGTCGTTTCATGCAAACGACAACACAATGCCCACTTCACGCCGTTTTGACTTTTCATTAAACAAGTGTCACAGACAAACTATTAATTTATCAAACCCTCTCTAGAAACCACTATTTTTTCCTTATATCGTATTTTAGGAAAGAAAAAATATATTTTTCACAATATTTTGACGAGTTCATATATTAATTTTTTTACTTATTCATTATTTATTTATTATTTAGTTGATATATTTTAAAATTAATATAAAAATGACATATATATTGTATCGAAATATTATAAGAAAAATGTGTGTTAATATATCATTATTTTTTACCTAATACTTCTCCTCTTCCCATGTTATTTGAAATCAATTATCACCCTAATCCCATGAAAAAATGTAATCCATCACTACTTCTTCTTTTTCTGTATACAATGTTGTGAAAATTTATCACAATGTGCTTCAGATTGTGTTTCAAAGGTATTTTTCAATAAGCTTTTAATTGAGAGCCTAACAACTTCCAGCTTTGAGTATATTCAAAATGTTATTTTGTTGTTTTTTAATTTATGTTTATCTTAAGAGTAGTTTAATTGCGTTTCAAATTTTTAATAAATTTGAACATTGTTTAATTAATTTTTTATTAAAATGATTTATTGTTTAAAATTTATATTTTTAATTAAATATTTGTCAATTAATTTTTTTGGTTATCTAAGTCACGTGATTTTTATGTTATCACGTTATGGGTTAAGAAATGTAAAATTTTAATTTATTAAATAACATAAAAATAATATTTTACTTAAGATAATATTATCAATCACTTGTTTTCATTGAAAGTGTTAAATAAAAACTTCTTAATAACTTCTACTGAAAGATGAATGTATAGTTTAATTTTAGAGTATTATATTTATATACATAATTTTGACTTTGATGATAGAAATTTTATTACAGATAAAAATGTTTCACAGAATGCATTATTAACAGTTCATGTTATTAATAAACAAATTAAATGATAAAAAAATAAAAAATAAGATTCATCCAATAACCAAGAGGATTTTACAAAATGGATGAGGTGATTTGAGATAATTATGTTAGAAAGGAAAATAAATCATTTAGAATTTTATCTTTTCAACTTGGAATTGAGTTAGTTATGTTATGGAGACATTATCACGCTCCTGGGGAATGCCGTTACTACTTTTCTCTACATGCATTTTGCCTCTGCACTTTATAACAAGGCTTAATTACCTACTTAGTCCCCATGTTAAGAGGTGAATTGCTGTTTAGTACCCGGTTTTAAAAGTGTAGACATTAGGTCCCAAAGTTGTGAAAATTGTATCAATTGAGTCCCTTCCGTTAAGTGGATAATAACGGAGTTAACTTTCATCTCACGTGGCAAAGGAATATGCGTTTTTTATTCTCTCTCTTCAGCCTTTTCCTGAAATCTCTCCAACTTTTCTGACCTCTTTTCAAAATCCTTCTCTGACCTCTTTTCAAAATCTTTTGGCAGCTTATTTTCTACCGAGGCCCTCATCGTCCACACAAAGTAACTTTCACTGTCCCTCAAACCATAAGTTATTTCCTTTATTTGCTCTTCCTCCAGTACTGCCATAGACCCAAAACAAACATAAACAACAGATTCTTTTGGTTTACCGTTTAACCATTTCATGCATTCTTCGTTGTTAAATTGTGTGGCACCATCCTCATCTTCATCATCTCCAAGTGCCTTCTTTAATCACGCTTGCAACCAGCGCTGGCGACACAATCATGCACGAGACCAACGCTAGGGTTCTCTCCACGCCTGGTCACCAGCACAACAGCTGCGCCATTCATCTCCCTTCGCCAACGAACAAGGGTTTCTACTTCCCCCAACGCCTTCAGCTCGGGATGCCACCGCCATTCGCCGACGTTGCGACCACCGCGACTCCCTCTTCTCCCTATCTTGCTCCCTGTTTATAATTGCTCTGTGGCTCCTCTGTAATGTTCAATGTGTTGGGTCGTAGTGGAAGAGGGATAATATGGGTTGGTTTTCTGTTTCGTGATGACTAAAAATAATTTTAAGGTGAATAATGAATAGAAACTAGTTTATTTATTAATAGTTTTTAGTATATAAAATTCATATCAAAATTGATGTAATTATTTTTTATCAATTGATGTTTTTTTAAAATGTTTATATAGGTTAATTGAATGATGAAAAATGAGTTGTTGAAGAAAACTAAATGATGAAAAATAGGTTGTTGGAAGAGTTGAATGATGAAGATGATTCTGTGGTCTGTTTTTTTCTACTTTGTTTTCTGCTGTTTTCAATGAATGAAGGTAGACCCGCATGGTTAAATGCATGAATTAAAGTTATTAATGCTGCAATAATATCGTAGAATTTATTAAAAAGAGTTTAAACGTAAGAATATAGAGAGAGAGATGCATGATGCAGAGACAGAGAAGAAGAGAGAAAAAGTTGGAGAGATTTCAGAAAAAGCAGAAGAGAGAGAATAAAAAACGCAGATTCTTTGCCACGTGAGACGAAAGTTAACTCCGTTATTATCCACTTAACGGAAGGGACTCAATTGATACAATTTTCACAACTTTGGGACCTAATGTCTACACTTTTAAAACCGGGTACTAAACAGCAATTCACCTCTTAACATGGGGACTAAGTAGGTAATTAAACCTTATAACAATAACTATAAACAAATATCTAATAGGGTCTACACTATATAAGTGAAGTATTATTAATTGGTTAACCAATTAATATGTTTTTTAAATAACTATTCCTGCTGCTAAAAGTGAAAAGGGTAAGTTAGAAATAATTATTATGTACCTAATTATTTAGGGGTAGTGGATATGGGTTTTGCCAAACAACATAGAATAAAATTAGCTTTTGTTCTAAAACTGAAACTCACTATCCTAAACTGTCTTTTATAAAAATCAACAAACTTTTTATATAAAATGTTTTGTAACACCATTAAATATAATTACATAATATTTTTAATTTTTAGATAAATATTATCCCATTATCAAACATGTCTCCGTAAATAAATATTAACAAATTATTTAAGAAACAATAACTTGTCTTCGTCCGATGAGTCGTTCACTAACAAGATGATTATATCAAAAGGCTACAATACACTTCTATTTATTTGTATTAATGGAATGAATATGTATTTGATTTATTATTTTATCGAAATATATTGAATGAAACACCACACTCTTGTAAATGCAAAATAAAAAAGTAGGTTTAAACCCTCCCTTATCCTCATTTTTCTATGAAAATTTCAGTTCGGTATTCATTTTTTCATCTATCTTAGTTGGATCATATTTTTTGTAAAAATGAACACATTTTAGCCTAACTGTTAACTAGTCTCAAAGACGTTAAATTAAGACCACGTGGTGCAGAGAGAGAATGTATTGATGTGTGTTCCTCATTTACGTGGAGAGAGAATCTGTTGAAATCCCTAAAGTGAATATCTTAAAGTCACATCACCATATTTTAAAATATTAATAATCCAATTTAATAAATAATATATTAAAAAATATATTAATTTAATTAATAATCCAATTTAATCATATTCACTAGTCATTATTTTGAACTAAATTATTATAAATTTAGTATTTTAATTTTAAAATTTTTACAAAAAAAATTATGTGTATTTTAATTGAATATTAATATACAAAATTGTTTATATTATATCAAATTATTATATAAAAATAATAACTTATTTAATATTTTTTAGATGACTAGAGAGAAAACATTTCTTTTTAAACTAAAATATGTTTATTATATTTTTTTAAAAATTATTTTATTTTTAAATTTAAATAAATTCAACATATATATTATATTTTTAACTTTTCAAAGTAATAAAATTATATATCTAATGATTACAATAAAAAATTATTTTAAATATTTTTTTATAAAAATTAATATTTATGTATTTATATTTAAAGAAAAAAGATAATATTAAAATATTATGTAAAACTTGAAAATTAAAATATAAAATAAAAATTATCAAATAAATAAAATAAATAATTAAAAATAAACTAATTTAATTCTGAAGAATAATGTGTTCTAATCCACTGTAGGTGGTAAAACTTAAAAAAAAAATTCTTCTATAAGTAAATAAAAAATAAATAAAACTTGATTTTAAAAATATTAAATAAAGAGAAGTAAATATTATCACATCACCACTATTTATTTAATCAAAACACTCCAGTAAATAATGTCACATCACACATGAGCACATTCTTTCTGCGCCACATGACCTTAATTTAACACCGTCTGAAATCTGTTAACGGTTAGGATAAAATGTGTTCATTTTTACAAAAAATATTATTCAATTGAGACAGATGAAAAAATGAGGACCGAACTGATATTTCCATACAAATATGAAGATCAAACGAGGGTTTAAACCTAAAAAGTATTGATGCATACACTGATTGATGTACGTAGATTTACCATTTAAGTATTGATAGGAAAAATTAACACCCAGATCACGTATTTTTCATGTAACTACAGATCAAATGTGTAAAATTAGACAAATATATGTTACTTTCTTTTAAAATTTATACCAACATCATTGGGAATGGATACACAATGTCGTACTTTTTCAAATTAAGTTAATGTAATTATAAGAGGTGCTGATGTAATGTTTTTTGAATAACTAATAAGATTAATGCATGAAAAAATAAAAAATAAAATTGAGGTGAACATGTAATTAGTATTCAGTTTAAATGTATATTTTTATTTATATTGAGTTTATAAAGACTACTTATAGTTTAAACATGTCTTGACTTAGAGTTTTTAGAGACTGTGATGGGAAAGTTATTTTATTTTGATATGTTATGATCTTTTATATTGGTGAGTGGTTTCTAAAATTTTAAAGAAATATAACGTTTTTGTATATATAAGTATAAGCAGATGTTTTTTTGAGAAAAATGATTATGTTTGATCTATTTGATTTTTTTACATAAAGTTATAAGTGGTTCAATGTTTCAATTATATGTATTTATTTATATTTTTTATAAAAAACATATATTTTTTATATTTAATGAAAAATATAATATTTAATTGTGAATTTTGTATGATTTCTATACTTTTATATTTTAATTTTTATTTTAATAAATATTTATATGATAACAAATGAATGATGGACAAAGTTGTTCCGTGAAGTAATCTTATTGAAAAAAAGGAAAGCTCATTTAATTTTTAATTAACAATAGTGTAATTTACTCATAAACCTTATACAAGTAGGATTTGTGGATATTCTTCTATATAGTTAGTTGGATAGTGAAATTGTACACAGTTAAGTGGAAAACACAAAGGTAATATTAAATGAAATATTGAATAATAATAATATATAATACATTGAGAAAAGTGCAATGGAGTTGCTCGTATATATGATACCATGTGATGTGAATGAAATTTTTCACTCTCCTGTGTAGTTTATTTTGCACTAATATTAAATAATTGAATTTTTAACAATATGATTAAGTAACAGAAATCTAACTTATGCATATAAAAACTTTCAATCTGATTGTGCATTTATCTTTCAAATGCAATAAAACAGTCGAAGTACACACACACGTATATGTATTTTTTTTTTAGGTATATTTACACTCTTTCTCAAATATGTATGTTTTCTTTAAACTTCTTAACACATTTAAGTTCTACCAAAAACATTACAATTATATATTCACTTATAGGTTACTGTGATTACTCCTTTATCTTTTTCATAAAACTGATTTATGTTTTGTAGGAACCACAACGCATAAAAAGTTAAAAATTAAGAAGAGGAAATAATTAATTAAATGAAATATCTAAAATCATTTAAAAATTTAATAAATAAAAATACTTTCATTGTAGAAGTAGTTAGGATAAAAGCATTGACCCAAGTCAAGAGTATCACATTTCATTCTAATTTTTTTATATTTTAAAAGGAAATATGTTTCCATGAACATACAACTAAATAAAAATTATTATTGCAACAGTGTAGCATGAGCTATATTCATTAATTAAATATAAAGTTTAGTCAATGTGAACTAGTGTGAACTTCAACGTTAACATGGGACCACTTATCCCGTAGCGTCTCGCGACAAAAATGGTTACTTGCACTCTCCCACTCACACACTGATTTATCCTTATTTTATCGTCCGCTTTCCACTCACATACCAATTTATCTTTATTTTATCGTCGTCTTCTTTTATTAAATTTGTAATGCCTTCATAGTGAGCAGTGCACTGAAACGTGGTGTGCAATCACAATGCATAGTATGGAAGTGTATTATAAAAAATATAAATATTTTTATAAAAATTTGAAAGAAAAAATTATAATAAATTATTTATTAAAAACATTATTTATTTATGAATATTGATTATTATTTAAAAAATAAATTATGCATGTAAATATTAACTAATGGTAAATTAGTAGTTTTCTATTTTATGTTCAAATCCATTGCTCTTTTCTTATCTCATTCAATTCTTCTCTAAACTGATTTTATAAATAATCTCAACTCACTTAAATAAAATATACACACTAAATCATCTTAAATCATTCCTCAATAATAAAAAACAATTTGAAAGAATTATATATATGGGGTTTGCTAAGGCGTGTACACCTGTTTTTCAGTTGGTACATTTTAGTAATGTATACCGGACTTTAGTAGACAAAAATATCTTCATATATCATGGATTTTGAATTTTAAGGTTAAG
The DNA here is from genome assembly GCF_029865625.1 of Vigna umbellata. NCBI lineage: Eukaryota > Viridiplantae > Streptophyta > Magnoliopsida > Fabales > Fabaceae > Vigna > Vigna umbellata. The sequence goes on along the minus strand of NC_142172.1, from coordinate 46,116,800 downwards.
GGTATTTTATTAATTTTCATATCAAAACTAAAAAAGAAAAAAACTCCCAAATCCTTGTTCACTTCTCTCATTCCTCTTAATTATTTCTTTTTCACCTCTCTCACTCCAACCTTTTCTTTGTCATCCCCGCCGTGACTTAATTTAAAAATGAAATTTAATAATAAGAAGGGAAAATATATAACACAGTCCTCTAATAAAAAATCAACATCAACATCATCAATTATTTTGTTATTAAAGTGGAAAACAAATAAACGAATAGAGCAACAAATTGCGGTGTCGCGGGTTGTTGTTTGTGGGTGAGAGAGAGTATGAAGACGAGAGAGAAACAAATTGGATAAGAAAGGTGGATTGGGATTAGGTAAGTGTTTCTGATTTTTTTCAATTAGGATTACATATGGAATGACAAAAAAAAGGTTGGAGTGAGAGATGAAAGATAAAGAGTTGAGAGGAATTAGAGAGGTGAGTAAGGATTTGAAGTTTTTTTTTTTTTTAGAATGAAAATTATTAAAATACTCTTAACCTTTAAAACTTAGAATCCATTATATATAAGGATATTTTTGTCTACTAAAACCGATACACATTACTAAAATGTACCAACTGAAAAATAGGCGTACGCGATGTATATATGATAGAGAGGAAGAAAAAAAATGTTTAATATTTGATGTTTAAAATAGAGAATAAAAATTATATATATTTATGTCATATTAAAATTTATGTGATTATATTTGTTTTATGTTATCTTTTACTAAAAGAAGATAAATATATGTTTTTGTAGGTTAAATTAATGATAAGGTCGTACGCTTTTTATTCTGTTATTTTTTAATAAATATTTATTAATATATATATATATATATATATATATATATATATATACTCTTTATTTAGTAAAAATAAAAATTATACATTTCATATTTAGTTAGTAAATATTAAAGTAATAAATATTTTATATAATCAACTTTATTGAATAAAAAAAACTTGTAGACTCTGGAAGATCAAATAGAAAGTAAATTATAAAATCATAAATTCTAAAATAATTTACTAGAAAAATGAATACAGTTATTATTATCATGAAAAATAATATGAGAATTATGTATGTCCTCTTCAAAAGTATAATATTTTTAAAAATTGAACTTAGGAATAAATATCACAAGTTTTAAGATGTATTATTTGTGTTGATTTTTGTTTGAAGTTATTAGAAGAGATGAATTTGGAAAATTTTACCTATTCTCTTGAATTATTTTTTGTGAAAGAAAAACAAAGAAGAATAAAATGATAAATTTGTAATCTATCACTTTAGAAGAGATTTGAGATTTGAAAGGATGAATTATTGATTTATTATTATGGTCTTGCAACATGTTTTTCACGTGTCTATACTTATTTTGTTTATGCATGTATTATGCGAGAGTAGGTCTATAAATGTGAAGCATTTACATATGGTGATGACGTTATACATTGAATTTTTAATAATAATAATAATAATATGTTGTATATAATGGTTATAATAATATATATTACATATAAAATAATAATAGATTAATTTTTTACCTGAAGAAAAAATAATAATTTTATATTTTAATCTATTAATAATTTTTTATTTATTATACAAATCAAATCACTGAATAACTTTACTTTAAAATTAATTTATTTTTATCTACAAATAACAAAAAAATTATTTCAAAATTGACTTAAATTAATCTATTTATTTTTATTCAAATCCATAAGACAACCTCATAAATAATTATAAGTTCAAAAACAATTACAATCAAATTCATCTATTTATTCTTATTCAAATCCATAGCACAACCTCATAAACAATTACAAGTGTTGGGTAGAGGGCATTACATTTTAAAGAGAGGTATTTACATTAGGAACGACTAGTAATAAATTTGAAGTAGATAAGAAGAGTGAGTTGAAAGGAATTATTTTTTTTGATCTGGGTAGTATGGTTTGTGTTGACTTGAATGAAAAATAGGGTTTGTTAGAAAGAAACCTAATACTAAAACATTAAAGAAGTGTACGGAAGGTCGATATAGAGAGTTATTCTGATAGTCACGAGCATAGGTAGCTGTTGCATGAGTGTTAATAACAAGAAAGGATGATGCAGACTCTCAAAAGTGGTAAGGTGGTAAAACAATGGAGAGGGATGTGGACATTAAATAAAAATAATAGATGTGCATGAAGCAAATAATAGAGGAGAAATGGACCTTTTTCAATTTTTTTATTTTTCAATTCCATGAGCTTTTAGTACTCTACAAAGGGGTGACATTTATTTTCTTAAAAGCTGATAAAAAGTAATATAGTCTTTTATCCTTAAAGGGAAACAAAGTAAGAAAATACATGTTGATAGCTGTTGATACATGAATACATAACTAAAAACTTATACCTGGTAACTTCCCATCTAGTGATTCAAAATAAAATATATAATTGTTTCATTCATTATATATATATTTTTTCATTTTATAAGCTTTTGTATCAAGTATGATAGAGATTTTCCAAACATACAAAAAATAAATTATATATTAACTAGTGAAAATATATGGACTATGTTTATGGCTGTTATTTTTTATGATAAGTAACTTTTTTTTAAAGAGAACAACCATGTTTAATAGAATATGCAAAGGTTTAATAGAATATTGTTTACAGAGAACAATCATGGCTGTCAATTGTTGTGGTCCTCAAAGTCACGTAACTATTCATTCTTCTTTTCCAGTTTAGAGGTTTTTAATTTTTTGCTTTTTTATTTATTGTGGTGGGTATTAATATTCATGATCTGATTAACTAAATATTGGGATCTGACCAAAACGCGATAAACAGGAACAAGTACAAAATGTGCACTGTAATGTGTGTTAATTATAATTAGAAATAATAAGAAAGTGGCACGCGCGCCCAAATTAGAAAAAAAATATATGTATTTATAAGACAATAATTACGATGAAAAATTAAACAAAAAGGACTCAGTTGAAAAATATAACAATATTAAATATTCAATAGACTAAAAAAAATTAATATAAATTTAATATATATATATATATATTTATCACAACTTAATCTTATTCAAATTTTAAAATCTAATTAAATAATTACTAATATATAAATTAGCATTTATGATATGATATGTAATATAAAACATGGCAATTAAGTATACAAAAAAAAATTACACTAAAAAAAACTAGAACGGATTTCATTATCAAAATTTAGACAATGTAAAATATCCATAATTACTTAAAACACAAGAAAGTTAACATATAATAAGGTTAAAATTCATTCAAAACATTGAATGTATACATTCTCACCATTTTATGTGATAATTATCCTAATAAATAATTTTATTCGATTTTAATTTTTTTTATAAAAAATGACTTTTAAAAACTAACAATTTAGAATTACAGTAAGTTTCAGTTAACTTTTTAAGTATTTTTTTCTTTACCATTTTGCATAAAACAAATATCGGGAGAATTTGGGAATGATACTCGTGCGGCGAGTTTTTTCTCTCTATCTCTCCCTCTCTCTTCACTGTCTCTCACAAACAACCTGGTAACTCTCCCCGAGGCTTTGGTCTCGCTTTCCCATTCTTCAACACTTCTTTTTCTCACTTTACTGTTTAAGCCTTTCTCTCCCCTCCACCACAGCCTAGCTTGCATTGTCTTTCTGTCTGTCTTTCCCCTCTCTTTTCTTTTCTTTTCTTCTCTTCTCTTTTCCATAACTCTAAACCAGTTTACACTAACCTTGCTCACTACCTTCTTCTTTCTCTTCGCTTTAGGATTTGCTCCAACGGTCTCTTAGTTGGAGGAGCTAGAGATGTTCCCTTTTGTTTTGTTGTTTTACTTTTTCCTTCTTTGCTGCAACTCTATTGCACCTTTGGTGCATTCTCTGAATGCCGAAGGCTCTGTGCTTTTGACACTAAAGCAGTCGCTCACCGACCCTCAAGGCTCCATGAGTAACTGGAATTCCTCTGATGAAAACCCTTGTTCATGGAATGGGATCACTTGCAAGGACCATAATGTTGTGTCCATCAGCATCCCGAAGAGGAAACTCTCTGGCTCTCTCCCTTCTTCTCTGGGATCTCTCTCCCAGCTCCGCCATGTCAACTTCAGGAACAACAAGCTTTTCGGAGACTTGCCTACACAGCTCTTTCAAGCTCAGGGACTGCAAAGCTTGGTGCTTTATGGTAATTCATTTTCTGGGCCTGTTTCTAGTGAGATTCAGAATCTCAGGTACCTTCAAACTCTAGATTTATCACAAAATTTCTTTAACGGGTCATTGCCTGCTGCAATTGTCCAATGCAAGAGACTCAAGTCCCTTGTTCTCAGTCAGAACAATTTCTCTGGCTCCTTGCCAGATGGGTTTGGCACTGATTTGTCTTCTCTGGAAAGGCTAAACCTTTCTTTCAATCACTTCAATGGGTCAATTCCCAGTGATTTGGGAAATCTGTCAAGCCTGCAAGGAACTGTTGATTTGTCTCATAATCATTTTAGTGGTTCAATTCCAGCCAGCCTTGGTAATCTGCCTGAGAAGGTTTACATTGATCTTACTTTCAACAATTTAAACGGTCCAATTCCTCAGAATGGTGCTTTAATGAACAGAGGACCAACTGCCTTTATTGGCAATCCTGGTCTATGTGGTCCTCCTTTGAAGAATTCATGCGGTCCTGATACTCCATCTGCTGGTTCACCTCCATCGTTTCCATTTATTCCAAATAACAGTTCGGCTGAGGGTTCCATGGGAAGTGAGAAAAATAAAGGGCTAAGTACGGGAGCTGTGGTTAGCATTGTTGTGGGTGATATAATTGGAATTTGCCTCTTAGGTTTGCTGTTCTCTTTTTGCTACTCGAGGGTTTGTGGTTTTAACCAGGATCTTGATGAAGATGGAATTAACAAGGGAAGCAAAGGGAGAAAAGAGTGTTTCTGCTTCAGAAAGGATGAATCCGAGGCCCTGTCTGATAATAATGTTGAGCAATATGATCTTGTCCCATTAGATTCCCATGTGACTTTTGATTTGGATGAGCTTCTCAAGGCTTCGGCTTTTGTTTTGGGTAAGAGTGGAATAGGGATTATGTACAAAGTGGTGCTTGAAGATGGGCTTGCTTTGGCTGTGAGGAGATTGGGGGAGGGAGGTTCTCAAAGGTTTAAAGAGTTCCAAACCGAGGTAGAAGCAATAGGGAAGTTAAGACATCCAAATATTGCAACTCTGAGAGCCTATTACTGGTCTGTTGATGAGAAGCTTCTCATATATGATTATATATCCAACGGAAGCCTTGATACAGCAATTCATGGCAAGTTTTGTTAAATACAATTTTTTTCTTTTCCTTTTTTTCCACTTTGTGGCAATGACTGATCTTTTGGCTTAACCTAACACTTAGTTTTTGTTCATTTGTTTGTCTGGTTCGATTTTATATCTCCAGGGAAGGCTGGACTTCTGACATTTGCACCACTTTCTTGGTCCTATCGATTGAAGATCATGAAAGGAACCGCAAGAGGATTGGTCTATCTGCATGAATTTAGCCCCAAAAAATATGTACACGGAGACCTGAAGCCAAGTAACATACTTCTTGGACACGACATGGAACCCCACATTTCTGACTTTGGAGTTGGGCGCCTTGCAAACATTGCTGGAGGGTCGCCAACCTTGCAATCCAACCGAGTGGCTGCAGAGAAACAACATGGAAGACAAAAGAGCATCTCCACTGAAGTCAGTACCGGTGTGATGGGAAACGGTTATATGGCTCCAGAAGCACTGAAAGTTGTGAAGCCATCACAGAAATGGGATGTTTACTCATATGGAGTGATATTGTTGGAAATGATCACAGGAAAACCATCGATTGTCCAGTTGGGGAACTCAGAAATGGACCTTGTTCAGTGGATTCAGTTCTGCATTGAGGAAAAGAAGCCACTCGTGGAGGTGTTAGACCCTTACTTGGCAGAAGATGCAGATAAGGAGGAGGAGATTATTGGAGTTTTGAAGATTGCAATGGCTTGTGTCCATAGCAGCCCTGAAAAGAGACCTACGATGAGGCACGTGCTTGATGTTTTGGATAGATTGACTATTTCCTCTGATTGAGAAATTTCAGGCAGCTGTGCACTGTGAATGCAGCTCATTTGTGAATCTTTTACCTTTACTCTCTTGTGTTGGTCATGTTTAACAATGTCTTCAACCTGATGAATCCTTGTAATTGGAGTACTAGAAGAGAAATTTAATTTGTTTCAGCAAAAATCATCACTTGTTCTGAGATTTCACTACCAGACACATGACGAGGTTTTTTTTTAACCTCGTACATACGCAGACTCCGAATCTATACAAGAAAAATGAAAAATACTCAAGAACTTGTAACATTTTTAAAAGTCGCCTTATTAAGTACTCATATTATATTAATGTTTGTCCAATAGTTCGAATGTTTTCCCCTCACTTTCATATAAAAAACCAACACGTAATTAACGTCTTAGGATTCTAAAGAAATGTCTGATAAATTCTGATTCACTTGGTGTGAAAAGAACAGTATTATGGTTTTATCCTTGTCATGTGCATTGATGAGGACGCAAGAAAGAGTTGGTGTTCCCTATTCACGATCTTATCGCATCGGCCATCACCTAGAAAACATAGACATACGTGTTATCCACTTAACTGATTGGACGTTTTATTCTAAAAGCTCCCTAACAACAAATCGAACAGAAATACATATCGAATGATACAAAAGTTAGAAAGAAATAAAATTGAATATTATTGAGTAAAAGAATTTGTAAGAAATATATATTTGATCAGGAGTAAAAGGATATAAAGATGAATTGAAATATTTATTAGTTTAGTAAATGTTGATAGTTTGAGTTAAAGTTTAAAATAAAGAACCAACCACTCATTTTGTTATTCTTGGTTAATAATCACTATTTGAATTAAGAATTGGGCAAATTAGTAATTGGAGTAGATGACCTACTATATTTAATCTTTATGTACTACTATAACGGTATTTAACTTATTCAGAAATTTATGTAGATTCGCCCAAAAATAATGTTAGATTTTTATTTAAGTCTCATTGTTGTTAAATATGCTCTATCATATTAATTTTGAACACCTGCATGTCACTGATGAGATCGTTATGGGTAGTTACCATTAAAATTGTTGGTGACTAACGTTGCTCCTTTGGTTACTAATAGCTTATCAGCACCCTTACAAATTAACATAAATTCAAGTTTAGTGTTACTATATATATTACTCTATAAATTCCATTTATGCTAATAAAACATTTGTATTAATAATATTCACTTAATTTATATCAATATTTACAACAATTGAAAAGAACATTAGTTTTGATGATAAAATTTTCTTTGATTTTTAACTCTGGACAGGTTGTATAGTATGTGTATGTATTTATTGGTCGACTTGTGCCTTTTTTTCTGAAACTTTGCGATTAAGCGAAAGAGAAACAAAAGACAAAAGTACCAAGCTTCGAAGTCAAATAACTCAAACTTTGCTTCATGGTTCTTTTCATAGGCAACTAGATAGCTTAAGCAGTCCAATTTCGGATAAGTAATAACATGGGTGAATGATGAGAAAAAACAGATACAACCAAATGTTTACGATTTGATTATTCTAAGATGTAAAATCAGAAATCAAAGGAGTTGATTTTACAAATATATTAGTTATGTTAAGTTGCTTCACAAATTTTAGTAAATTGTTGAATCTTTCAATTATCAATTATCATATATGCATTGTTATTTCATCATATTTTAGAAAGATTGGTTTTTCACGTTGAAAAATACGTAGTTGGGTTTGGGAAGGGAAGGCCCGATCATGTGGCGCCAATTGTGGGTGAAAGACTGAAACTCCAAACGTACGCAGAAAAATTCTTGCTTCTCATTTCTGTTTAACTGCTAATTTGTCTGTTCATCATTCTTTTGACTTTGAAGAACACACCATTTCTACCACTTTCAGTTTCACATGTTTTGGTCTGAATTTGGCTTCAAAATACAATATTAAAAGATAACTTTTGTATCAGCTTTTTGTATTCGTGACTCAAGCCATTTCCTGTTATCCAGCAGAAATAAATGAGATGAGATGAGATGAAAGAAATATGGATTTTATTTGTTTCGTAGAGTAAAGATTTGAAAAAGATTCTAAGAGAAAATACGAGGCTAGTGTATTTAGATTTCTATTCAAAATTGAAAAAAAAATTTAGCAGCATGACCATAATATCTGAAGTAAATTATTTTCTTTTAATATATATTATAATTCTCTATTTTATCTTTAATTATATTTTAAATTTTTTAAATACAAATAAATGTAAATTTAAATAGTATAGATAACTAACTAATGCATACTTCAACATTGTAATCACCTATGATTTTTTTATGTAACAATAATTATTAATCTTAAAAAGATATACAAGTTTCAAAAGGCCTCCTTTTTTTTCTCTAGTGTTATTTTATACCATCAACCGATTCTTATTATCGTCGGTAGTAAAAAATATGGAAATTTATAAGTTATCACAATAATAGTTGAAAATTTGTGAAGGATTTATATTAAATAAATCAATTGCTTCGTTCTTAAGACGTGGGCTACACCGTTTTAAAGCACCAATACCTTGAAATGAAGAAAAAAATATTTCAGCTCTAATAAAAATAAAGCACATAATATGGGAAAATAAACAAAATTTAAGAAATACCTATATATTCTTACTTACAATCCGTGAAAATAGCTGATAAATTAGTCAAAGTAGAAAAAAAATAATACTAAAATAGATATGCTATCTACAACCAAAGTCATATTTAAACCACTGTCAAACATTAATAGCATGTTTGTTATGACGTTATTACGTTGTACATGATCATACGATGCCATTTCAAATATGCGCAACAGCTATCATAACAAAAATCTAAATTTTGATTCAGTCGATTACCAAAAGTTAACATTTTTAACCCATTCATAGCTTGAAAAGTAATATAACTAACTAAAACAACTTACCGATAACATTCAATATTAAAGAGAATGAGTATAAATGGAAACTCTGATGCAAGCCAATGGCAGAAAACATGTCACTGTCCAAGTGAAAGCAAGTGCAGACAGCTGTGATTTCGAAATTCTGCATAAAGTTTGAGAGAAATAAGGGATAACATGTGTCCCTGTAGTCATTGCTATTTATTCACTAGCTATTAAATATTAATTTAATACAACAACGTGGCACTGACCTAAATTATAGAGATGGACCCAAACTCACCAAAGTGAAGCCTTAAAAGTCCTTGATTGAAAGTTGGAAGTGATTATTATTATTGGTATTTCGTTCTAATGATTACAAATGAAGTAGGGTACGTTTCCATGAAGGACTTGTCCAAAATACCATGTGCACTAATTGAATCCATCAACTTTGATTACATGCCCAAACTACTTAACCAACTTTGATGAATTTAACTTCTACTGATACTACTAAGAGACACAAAATTTAGGTGAATTTAGATGATCAAGAAACAATGCCTGCATTCTTTCTCGCAATCCTCAACCTTTTTACACATTCTATAAACTCCCTGGGATGAAACAAGTGGAAGAGAAAAAGGAACAGGTTAGAACTACTGTTAAAATGACATAGAACAGAATGTGGAAATTTGGGAAGAAAAATGGGACCTACTTCCAAGGTACATCACCGACAGGTCTCCAATTATCTTGTCTGTCCTTGTAGAACAATGAGTAGTCTGATCTCGATTGGAACAATCTTAATCCAGAAACAGATTGGTTTCCTGAGTGGTACAATCAGTTAAACAAAAGTTATACCAAACATTAAAAAGATCTTGCAAGTGCATGAATAATGCATTATTGATTCTGCCTACCAAACATGTCTTCTAATTGAAGTGCTAGGCTTGAGTATCCACCGTGATCAAGCACACAGATTTTCCTACCGATGGTAACCCCATCCATGTTCACCTTCACATAAGCCCATCTCTCATTGCTCTGGACCCCCTCTATCTCTTCATCAAAATTTTCGTTCACAGATCTGCCATGCATTGTGCTTGAGTTCTTCAGGTTCAGATTAGACTGAGGCCAGTTCATAAGGTCATCATCATACACTGATACCAAATTTAATTTCATTAGCCTTTATTAATCAGTAGTAAATTATTTGTTAATGTCACAACTTGAACGTTAATTATTTGTTGATTTCATGCTAACAAAGTTGGTAACATAACAATCAGATGAATCCATATACATACAAAAATCATCACACATGACCAAACTGAACTGGTTTTTCTATGTAGTTTGATTTTTATGTAATTTAGTGTGACAATTTGAAGTCAACTAAACTATCATACAATAACAATTTTTCATAGTCTATACTGTTTACTTTTTTTGTAATTGAAAAATGTTTGAGTAAAGGGTGTATGAGAAGTTAGAAGAGATGAAGAATTAAAGGAATGAAGGAGGTGGAGAACCCGTACAGTTGCTGGAAGAATGGTAAGCTTCGTGCTGAACAGTTCCGAGACTGAGACCCAGGTCAATTATGCCATCATCTTGTTTATCTTGGTAGAAAACTGAGTGCAAAGTTGAAGAGTTCAAAAGAAAGCTTGATGTGTTTGAATCCATAGGGGACTGAAAAAGTAAACTCTTCAACGCAGGTATAGCTGGTTAAGGTCTAGTGAGTTGCATTTGTAGACATAAACTATTTATAGTGATAAATTTGAGTATCTAAATGAGACATGAAAGAACACAAGGAAGACAAGGAAGCGTCCTCCATTATCAATCATTAAATGCACAAAGCTTATCTTCTGTTACTGTCAACATGGAACACAAGGTAAAAACAAAACACCCCAAGAACAAAGGATGGCCAAATTGATCCTAATACAAGTTATTCTGGATTCTGCTTCCTGACATTGCTACAAATGCTCAGATTTTTCCATGGTGACAGTAACTCGAGAACACCAAATGGGAAATATTAAACTGATTCATGCCATCACATCAATTCATCTAAAGTAAAAAATTTGTGGATTAATTATAAAGGAGAAGCTCATACACTATCGTGAGTTCACTTATGGTAATCTTCAAAAAGTAGCTTCAATAGTGTAAAGATCTAACAGACAGAGATGGCACGTATAATTTTAATGCATGGTTTATAACCATGAATTCTGCAGTGAAACCCTTTTCGTTATTATGTTTTACGAAAATAAAATAGAAAGAATCTAACATATAACTCATTTTTAAAAGTACCGTCATTAAAAATTTGTTTTAGGTGTCATTGTAAACGCGTAAGGGATACTAATATTTGCTCTGCACGTTTTATTGCATCATTTCACACATCGCTCCAATTCTTACATAGAAGCAATCATTATATAATATAAAATGTCCAAAAGTGGTGTATTATGTAGATGAAAACATGTTTGCAAAAATAATTAGAATGTATGTCAAATGAGCAATAATTAAACTTTAAATACTGACACTTTCTGTCGGGAAGAAATTTCAAGCCCATCTGCAGAGATTAATGGGAGTCCAATATGACCTGCTAATATTAAGTTGCATGAAAGTGTAAGTTTTTATTTAAAGAAGGTATTCGAGTGGAATTGATTACTATGGTTGGGGCATTGAATTTTTAAAATTATACAGATTTAGTCCTTAAGCTTATCTGAGCAACGTGGAGCTATAGGCATAAAGCTAACTGTCACATTTTGAATATCTGTTGAGTTATCCACATATGACAGGACTACCACTTTTCAAGGGAACAAAGATCTGGTCAGATCATAACATCCCATGCCCTTATGCTTCTGCAGGAAATGTCTTTTTCTTGTTCCTTTTCTTTTTATGAGTTATAAGTTCAGAGAACAGAATGTAGTGTTTAGTAGTGATACTAAATTAAAATAGATTAACTTTAATATTGATCTCAACAGTCAGAACTACAGAAAAGGAGTTTTTGTTCCTGTGTTCCAGGTAAGATATTACCATTTCTGAATCAAATGGTATCTGCTATTTTAATACTGACAAGAAAAATAGCTTAGCATTTCAAATGCACACTATATATGATTCAAAACCCGCACTTGGGAGATTTAATTATTAGCAAAAGGACACATTTGACACAAGTTCTTGAGTATTATAACCTCCCGCTATACCTGAAACATAGGCTTGGTTTAGGTAATGATGGGGTGTCAAGATCCTAGATAAAGGCCTGAAATTATTGGGAGTGCCGACGAGTGTGTGAAAAAAAAGTCAGACATAAATGAAAATAGATACGTTGAATTGAACACAACATAAATAGTAGGGATGTATGAAATGAATGCATTAAGATTTTGAATTGAATGTAGTGGCGGGGCAACCAGGTAACTAATATTGAAGTGCAATGAATTTGGCGTGTGTTGAAGTGTTCATCAACTTCTGGCTATCAACGCTATTGCCCCCTTAAAGATATAATCCTTGAGACCCACACTAAAAGTGTGAAATGTTTATGTAAAGATTTATAAGACCTTGGACTCTTTAAATGCACCTACCAACTCTTGGAACACGATTCTCTCAAAATTCCTATTATAATAAGAAACTCTCAAGATTTCCCAAATTCTTATATTTTAACAGGTTCTTATCTTGTCTCTCATCTTATAATTTAAGTTATGTTTTCAAAAATTTCAGCTCTATCCGAAAGTTAAGAAAGGAATGCTCAAACCATCAACTAAAACAATTTAAATCAAAACAAAGCAAATAAAAAGTTATTTTTTAGACATTTAAATCAAAACTGAAGAAACTACTTTTTACCCATCTATTTGGATCAAACCACCACTTCGGTTATGTATGTCAGGGAATATTCCAGCTATAAATAACTTTGATGATATACTATCATCATGATAACATTACTTTTTTTATTATTCTACTACAGTTATTATCAAGTAAATGTGACTTCTAAACACTATAGAACTTAGGTGTTAGATTTTGTAGAATACCAATTTACTTTACTACCTACCTATCAAATTAAAAATAAACGAACTCATAAAATACTAAAAAAAAACTAATCCAAATAAAATTTGCGTTCAAATTACATTTAAATTAAATCAAATTCAACTGCATATTAGTTTTATGTTCAATTCAAATTATTTTTCTAGTGTGTAAAAGATCAATCCATCTGCATCCAAAAAAATTAAAATAAAAATATGTATGGAGTTATAAATCATAGTTTTCCGTGACTATTGTACAAACAAAAAGGTTGTGACACTTTTAAAGTATCCGTGCAATTTGGATAGAAACTCAGATCGAAGGGCCTTATCATGCAAGCACATACACAAGTTGGTGAAACAATCGAGTGGGCAGGTTGCAGCCAGAATGTGGAGAGTCGTGTAGGAAATTATGTACATATACTTTACAACAATTCAAAGAAAACGCTGTAGAAAACAATTAGAGTCCTTGTAATTCCTATTTCTTTCTATATCCTCGATCGTATTTCCTACCTTTTGCTGTTGAGGTTTGGAAACAAAAAAAGCCGAATCCCCTTTCTCTAAAGTACAAAAAGTCTGTTATAAATTCTTTAAACTTTTCTTCTTAATTTAATGTACCTAGTATAAATAAACAAACGATTAATCTTGTCTCCGTTGTCTGTACCACGAACAACCACGTAAGCAAGTGCAGCATAAGCTCGAACTGATGTACAAAAGGAAATAAAAGAAAGGCATCTCACACCTGTTTGGATTGTAGTTATCAAGTATTATCCAAGAAGAATGTATTTGATGAAAATTGATGGTGTACATCACTTGTCGTGACAGCTAAGAAATTCAATTATACTGGGATACACCTGCTCCACTGCCTGTGCTCAAAATAATCATAGAAAAGACATCATAAAGAAAGCAGCAGTGGGCATAAGAAAATATAGACCAATTATTTATGCCAAAACAAATTCTTCATACGAATAAAACAATCGGTATTTAAATTACACGACTAAAAATGGACAAAAATTAATAATGAAGCAAACGAAAAAAATGGCAAGAGTAGATGAAAGGTGAATAAAGGTGTGAATAGAACAAAAGACAGAAAATTCGTGTAGGGCAGCCAATATGACCATCACCAATTACTCACAAAATAAACTGAGCTCGTTTTTCTTTACTTCTTGACAGTTTCCTAATCTAAAATAGCACTAATGACAACAACCAAAGGAATAAGTTCATACCAGCCTTCCTCCAACTAAATCATAATGTGCATAATGTGGGCCTCCGGGTTTTCCAAAAACTTCATAGGTAACCAAGTGCTCAGGAATTAACTTAGCGGTTTCTGTTCAAAAAATACCTTTATGAATAATCATTTCTTGAAACAACGAAAATAAAGCATCTACACCTATGGTAAAAAAATACCTTCGACAGCTTCAGGTGGGCAAATCAGATCCTGGTCTCCAGCAATAGCTAAGATAGGGGTATTGCTTTTGTGTAGATGTTCCTTATAAAAAAAGGTCCCATTCCTGTTGCATAAACCACGTTCTCGAAATGCTGTAGTGAGTTGCAAGAGAAGTTTTGCGGGTATGGTGCCTACCAGTCGTAATTGTATCAAAAGGTCAGATATTATATTCATATTAAATAGTCAACATGTAATTTTCTAATTAAAAAATATAAGTTTATGTGCACTGCAATGCCTATAATAGTGTTACTCCAGACGAGAGTCTAACCCCCTAATACCCTACCTTTATATTGCAGAACAAACAGTATCTAGAAATTACATCTGGCAGGATTGCCACTTGAATTTAATGAACCAGTGAAAACATCACTTGTTCAATCAATCATCTTTTAATAGTTTAATATCGTACTCTCTTTATCTATGTTTTCCTGGTCCAATGACCCAGTGAAAGCAGAGGAATTATTTTGCTTTTCCAACATCCTATTCATCTCAATATGCTTTAATGATCTATCTGAATATCCTCTCTGAAGATTAATGTAAAGTAATAATGCATCACATACAATTCCAAATACCTCTGAAATGGAGCCACCAGGATAATTATAACTAATGAAATAAGCATCAGAAAGAAGGGCACGTCGAACAGAGATTCTGGTAAGAGTCCAATTCAAGTGTATGACGCTTGTAATACAAATTAGAAGAACGGGTTGCTCTTCCATACTTTCTTTCTAGGTCAAATTAATGGTTCAATTTTAGCATGATAGTACTAATTCAATGAAAAAGAAGTTTACTTCGCTACCCTTTAAGTCCAACAAAATTGAATTCCAGAAGATTTGTCGCTTTATACAAATTGGAAGAATGGATTGCTCTTTACACTTTCACAAGAGACATACAAAAGGCCAAGAAATCATTCAATTTCAGTAATGATAAAGCGGTTGTCCCTTTAAAATATCAACTGCTAAAACGAATTGAACCTCAGTAATTAAAAAGAAAATAACCAATAGTTTGCATTTTAAAAATGGAGTTATGAAATAACAACCCAAATACTGACTTATCACTACTGGTTCCAAAATGAAGTTTACTATCTGAAGGGCACACTACCCAGCAGTTCAAAGAAACTACATCCCATGCTATGTCATAAAAAAGCTTATGAACAAGCCCATTTCAGTGTGCTCAAATTCAAAATGAATGGGACAAGAGTCTAATTCCTAACCATGTTCTCAAAGCAGTTCCGATTCCATTTCAAAAAAATCATCATAAAAGCTAAACTATTAGGTGTAGGAACATAAGTTGCGTAAAAAAGGTGTTGGCACAATTCATTTATATTTCTAATGGATAGAAATACTCACAGAAGTTATTCAAAACAAGTCTCTTTAATAAATTTGGATGCATCATGTCCTCAGCTGAAATCAAAGTATTTAATCGTGACAATACATACGGTGGACGAGAAGAAAGAGGATAAGCTGCTGCCAGCAATGCCCCCAAAGGAACAACAGGGACATTGAGGGCCTGGGCAGGATCTGCCTGCTCAATGAAGTGACTAAACTTAGTAACTTCAGAAATTATGGCAATTTAATCACTAAGTCTATGAAGAAAGTAACCAAAAACATCTAAACCATGCACTTACTAAGGGTAAGAGTAACTTCAGAGCTGATTTGGAAGATGTGTAATCCAAAGATGATGCCAGTGTGACCACTGCAGCCAAATTTGGGTCTTTTCCTTCAGAACCTTACATGAAATTAAAACAAATATCAAGTAAATAAGATATATATTTATTTTATACATGTCCAAGCATATGCAAATACAAATGAGTCAGCATATGTAAACACTCTGCTTGTAGATCTAGATTTACACTTCTATGCTACTAGTAAAGTGTTACCATCTATGACAATTTATTTTTTTTAGTTATCGTTAAAGTTACAAAACGAAATAATGTGTGGTGATAGCAAAATAGAAGGGTAGAAGTGATTTGGGAGTAACATAATTTTAAGAATGGCCAATCATCAGCCAGTAGATATAATGCAATTGAATCCTACTTTCATTTTAAAAAAAACATAAATTCCTTCATTTGACTTTGTTGCCGTCTCATATTCAGAAGACTAATGATGCATAACTTATATTTGATCATATGTTCAATCAATACTTGATCCTGTTGTGGTTCATCATATATTTATTGTTGCTCATTGTTTGAGACATGTTAATAGTTAATCAGGAAGGTTCAAGTTGGGCTCACAAATTGATATGGATTACAGTCAGTGACTTGATCAAAACCGAAAAAATAAAGTGCAGGCTGACGATTTTCATAGACAAAGTTGTTGCATAGCATTTTCCTCCAAAAGTGAAAGTATTGGCTTAAGACTGATTCCAATTCTTGATATCTAATGACTAATCCTAGAACAGATCAAATGCCTTCCATGTATGAGCATCATGATCACATCAGCCTTTTCCAAATCCTAATATTCCCCCAACCCTCTTTGTTAGTGATTGAAATTATAGTTTAGACCATCACAAATGTCAAACAGAGTACACACAAGAAAAGAATACAATAACAAATAAAGGCAACATGACAATGGCCAATTAATACTAATGAAGCAATAAACTCACCAAATCGTGACAACATGGAGTAAAGCAAGATACCACCCATTGAGTGTCCAATTGCAAGCAATTTTCCATCTTTAGGCATGCTTTGTTTCACTATGTATTCTATCTGTACAGGTAAAGTCATAAAAGGGATATGTAGCCAGGGTAAGTTACCTGTATGTATATAACAAGTAAAAAAAGGTACTTTTAAATGCTAATGATATATAGCTTTCCAACATAATAAGATGTCACCTTACCGCTGCAGGAACATCTTCTTCCAAGTAATTATCGAAGTCCCAATCATACTTCACAATCAAGTCAAGTTGCTTCTGAAAATCTTCTATTGTAGAAGTAAAGCGAGCTTGTAGATCATATAATGGAGGAGAAACAGATAGCTGACCTTCCTCAATAATATTTACTAGTCTTTGACTCAGATCAGTTATTTGACTAGTAATACCAGAGTTTTGCTTTGTTTCAAACAAAGTTGAAAGCTTTCCCCTTACCTCATTGAATTGTTCGTATAGTGGAGAATCCACCAGAAGTTTTGAAATCTGATCTAGAAATTTGGAAAACATTACCCTTGATTGACTTTCACTCAGAAACCCAGAGACCCTTTCTGACAACAACATAAGAGTCTCAGTCAATCTTGCCACCAACTTTGATTCATCCCAAACAGTAGCCAGCCTAGTTAGGTCACCTTTGATGGCCACATTCTCAGTTTCTACCCCGTTTAAGACAGGAGGAATCTGAGGTTCAGACACGGTGCAAGAGATGTTATTCAATTCTTTGTTTGAAGCCATGGCTCCGTTGGTACCTGTAGCAATTTCTGAAGCAGCTTCCATCTTCTCAGACATTGCATTAGCAGATTGTTCAATATCTTTAGAATTTGAACCCTGAAGACTCAACCCAGCTCCTCGTACTTCAAGAATCCAAGTTTCAAATCCCTGCCCAGACATGTAACGTGCAAATGATGACTGCAGTACATACAATGTGTTAGTGGGAAGACTGATAAATAAAATCAGAAAAGAATGTACTACTGCCCAACTATAATTACGTAAAAAGGCATCATTAAACACTCAAAATACGGAGGAAAGCTTAATAATACAGAATCAAAAGTAGTAGCTTTGGTGCATTCTTTAAGAGAAGAGGCATTCAGAATTTTGCAATCAAATGCTACTTAAAATAATACACTACCGAACGTTTTTGCTTCCTATGTTTATAAACACTGTGATCATGCTTCAATATATCTTATATTCAAATTAGGGTGAAAAAAAAAAGAGCATAATAATATATGAGCAGTTGCCTATGCAAGAACAAAAGGATGATGACAAAACACCAATACTTGCATTTGTTTCACATATACGTATCAAATGATATTTATACTTCTGGATACTTCACTGATATGTATTTCTTAAGTATCATAGCTTTTTTTGAAAAATAAAAAAAGTTATGAAAATCTTACAAAGCCAGATACAAGACATGTATGCATCTATAATATAGAAGCCTAGGAGCATTGCTACTTATGAACCAGACAAGAAGGCTATCTTCTTTATTCATGATTCTCAGGGAGGGAATGAGATAGGTACTACTCCTGTTTGTAGACAATGGAGAGTGATTTATGATGCCAGTGATTAATAATTTCTACTTTGACTTTAGTATTGCTCAAGAAGAAACAGATTGCCCCACTAATGTCCAAAAAAGGTTTACAGCACAAGCAAATAATATTCCAATACAAGCAACACCCATACATCCCGAGATGCAAAGAAATGAAAACGAAAAGAAACAAACATACTATATGACAAATATGCTTGAAAGGCAAACTAAACGCGGAACATAAACTCGCACAATTTCCCAATTACGAAGGAGGGATCGAGAAAACACAGAAGAAAAAAAGTTGAATACCTCAGGTGAAAGGTCATATCCAATGGCGTTAGTTCCCACGCCCGACAAGAGCAACAGAGGATGATTCCTCGGAGGTGCCTATGAAACAAAATTGTGTCCTGAGAAATCTTAGCAAAATCACGGTGAGAGAATAGAAGAAAGCTGCGATGTGAATGAAGAAAGAAAACTAACGAGAGGCGAAGGGTTGTAGCGCCAGAGAGCGAGTTTCCAATCGGAATTGGAGAGGGAGACATAATGGAGTTCGTCGGCTGTACAAACAGAGGGCTTATCAGTGACGGCGGTGGAGAAAGCCCTGAGACGGAAGGGCGCGGTGGCGCGTGGGAGGGAGATGAAGGTGGAAAAGCCTCTGCAGAGAACTTCGTGCTTGTCAGATTGGAAGGACATAGACATAGACATGGACATGGACATGGCTTTCGACATGGTTAACAATTTGGATAACATAACGCTTCGCCTTCTATCTCATTACTTTTCTTTATACCTTTTATGGTTTTCGTATTTTCGTTTCTTTCTTTCTTTCTCTCTTTCTGTCTCTAACTTGGTTTTTTCTTTTCAAAGTAGTCAAAATGTTATGCCGCTTGACACTTTATCCAGAACATTGCACTTGCAATTTTGGAACAGGATCTCCTTCAATATTTAATAATTTTCGTGACTTTTTTTGCAATTTAAAAAAATAATGATTCAAGGTTTTTACTTTCTTTGATTTACTACAGAAGATACAGTGAGTAGAAAATAAGAAATTGATAATAAGAAAGTAAGAAAAGAGAGAAGTGTATTTATAAAAAGATAACGATGGTTTTAATAAAAATAATGGACGTATAGAATGTGATTATAAATTATAACATCGCTTTTTATGAATTTAAATTTTTTTATAAATAAAAATTATGAGAAAATTTTTAGTATTGAAGTTGATTTAGGTTGTCGCCATCCCTCGAAATAGGAAAAGAAAACATTGCCAGATTAGCCACAACAACAAACATTGTATGTTTATGATATTGTGGGAATGCGTTGTTGGCAGTTTTGGTTAGAAAAAACTAAGATAATTCTCTCTTTTTCTCACCCACTCCATTATCATCGTTCTCGTTCACCCTTTTAATGTGACCAATCTTTATATTATCTTAAACACTAGATTTTTCAAATTCAATCTGATCGAAAAGTAAAACTAAAAATAATTCTCCACGTCAATTTATTTTTATTTATTTGAAAATTATCATAGACAAATTCTGACAAAATTATGCGAATTTAATAGTTATCTAAATTTATTTGAAAAGGTTTATACTCTTTTGGATGTGAGGTAAGAGATCACAGTCAAAATACTTTTATACATTTTTTTAAGTCGCGTTTTGGATTTATGTTATAAAGTTTTGTTCTTTTAAAGTTGTTAAAGTACTCCAACGTTTAATCAATTATATGATTGATCTATTATTACAATAAAATATTAAATTTACAATAAATATAACATAGTTTTCATTACACAGTTCTTTGATTTTTTAGGATACTTAATGTTTAAGTCAGTTATATATTGAGAGTAAAATCTTAAATTCATAACAAATCATCTATCTCTTCATCTTATACTCATATTTATAAATTTTCAGATGAAATTGTAATTAACATAGTTGTAATTATTATCCTATCTAATAAATACATTTTGTTTGTAAACTTGATTATGGGTGGTACTTCATGTTTTTAAGAAGTCATCCTAAAATTTTGGCCAAACAATTGTCATAATAAATTAGTCCTAGGTGACTCATTTCATAACCGATCAGATCACCATAATATATTTATGAATTCAAGAGAATAATATCTCTAAGGTCATCAAGAACCATATTATGATGTCCCTTGTTTTACTTTAAAAAATTGTAAATATTAATAAAAAGATGTTGTGATTAGAGTAGCAAAATGTTTACCAAACAAGAAAAGTATTGTGTAACTTAATGACATACTTGCATGGAATTTCAGAATAAATTTCTCCACAAAGTTTAGCACTACATTATTACTGTTTTTTTAACTAATGGATCTCTACTTATAATGTATTAAAATTTTACAATTTGAAGAGTTGCATTGTATGATATTTGTTAAGTTAATAAAGACATTATTGTCTAAACAGATAGATTTTCTTTTGTATAAAATTGATTCTTTGCATAATGACTTTGCAATTTGAAAAACGAATCTACAAACAATCCCGTACTTTTGTATTTCAAGCATCTTTTATAAACAATTTTTCAATATTCAACAAATAAAGAAGAAACACGCACAGCCATTGATCCCTTAATTCCTTTCTCTTGAGAGCGTTAACGTATCAGCAATATTTATCTGTATCTATGTCCATATATGGTTATGTAAAATGTTTTATATCAATAAACAAAAAACACAAAACGAAGAAGAATGAACTTTCTAACTGGGCCTTATTTTTCCGCCAAAAATAACAGCCCTTCGAAAAAAAAATAGAAGTCCACTTCGGGCCCAATTCTCTTTCTTCTTTCCTATGATCGGTTGCGGCTCTATTTCCGCCTGAAAACCCAAAATCAAAAGCTCTCGCCGCCTTCAAAGTTTCTCCTTGCGTGCACAGTGCGTGAGAAATGAAAATGCGTGGCGGCGGCGGCGAAGTGGAAGTGAAAAGGGTGTTTATTGGAGCGGGATGCAACAGAATAGTGAACAACGTTTCATGGGGTGCTTCCGGTTTCGTCTCTTTTGGAGCTCACAACGCCGTTGCTATTTTCTGCCCCAAGGTCCTCTTTCCACCCTCTTCTGCTTGTATTATCAACCATTATCCTAGATTTTATTTTCCTTTAGTTTTATTCATCCTTTTGGTTTTCGCAGAGTGCTCAAATTGTGACTACTCTTCCGGGTCACAAGGCAGTTGTGAATTGCACCCACTGGCTCCCAACTTCCAAGTTTCTATTTAAAGGTGCTCGCTTTCTCAATCTCCCGTCAACTTGAACTCTGCAAGCTCAATTTTTTTTTTAATAAAACTATTTGGCATAACCATATAGTGAGTTGTTCTGAAATTACTGGACCAGTTTCAATGTTTAAATTTTTTTAATCAATGTTTAATATCCTTTTTCCCTTTGAAGTGCAGCAAAACAATTGGAGAAGCATTATTTGCTTTCTGGGGATGCAGACGGTGCTATTATTTTGTGGGAACTGTCCCTTGTTGATGGCAAGGTATGTATTCTCTGGTTGTTGTTTTTTCTTCCTCAAATTTTTACGAATAAATTATGAGAGAATTTTGTTTGTTGGGAACTTAGATGGAATTATAAATTATTGTTTCTCGCGTATTTGTGTTTGAATTGTTTTTAGTGGAGGCAAGTGTTTCAGCTGCCACAATTGCACAAGAAAGGTGTTACATGCATTAGTGGAATGATGGTTTCTCAAACTGAGGCAATGTTTGCATCTACTTCTTCAGATTGCACCGTTTGTGTATGGGAACTTGTATTTCCAGTGACTGGCAGCGGTAAGCCGTAGTTCTCAATGATAATGGCCCTGTTCAGTACAATGTTAGTAATTTGATAATGTACATTAGTTGAGACTTGCTTCATCATTTTAGGTGACTGTAAGTTGTCGTGCCTGGACTCTTTCTCGATTGGATCTAAATCTATGGTAGCCCTATCATTAGCTGAATTGCCTGGAGATTCTGGGAATATTGTCCTTGCAATGGGAGGATTGGATAACAAAGTTCATCTTTATTGTGGTGGAAGGACAGGAAAGGTATCTGCATCCTCATAGTTGTAGATTATTAACATGAAATTTTGGTATCTTTTAGTGTTTTATGTTGGTTTATGTTTAAAATATTTAACTCTTCTTTTACTCATGAACCCAGCTTGTACATGCATGTGAGCTAAAAGGGCATACAGATTGGATCCGGAGTTTGGACTTCTCATTGCCTATAAATGTGAATGGGGAAGCAAACAATATTTTTCTGGTTAGTTCATCTCAGGATAAAGGCATACGAATTTGGAAGATGGCATTACGCAGCTCTATGTTGAATGGAAATGGCATATGCAAGAAAGGGGAAATTAGCTTATCATCCTATATAGAAGGTCCTGTACTTTTGGCTGGTTCATCTTCTTTTCAGATATCCTTAGAATCTCTTTTAATTGGACATGAGGATTGGGTATATTCAGTAATGTGGCAACCCCCTTTGGTTTCATCCCTAGAAGGGGGTACCTATTATCAACCACAAAGTATCTTATCTGCATCCATGGACAAGACTATGATGATCTGGCAACCTGAAAAGACTTCTGGTGTCTGGATGAATGTTGTCACTGTTGGGGAACTAAGCCACTGTGCTCTGGGTTTCTATGGTGGCCATTGGAGCCCAAATGGAGATTCAATTTTAGCACATGGATATGGTGGATCTTTCCATCTTTGGAAAAATGTTGGTAATGATAATTGGCTGCCACAAAAGGTTCCCTCTGGTCATTTTGCACCAGTTACTGATATTTCCTGGGCTAGATCCGGTGATTATATTATATCTGCCAGTCACGATCAGGTATTTAAAACACGTTTGGTTGGCAAAAGTTATAAATTATCGATCACACCTATTAATTTATCTCTTATGATTGTGAACTTGCTGTTTAGAATTTATAAATGGCTTGACCCTGTTGTCTAATTAGTGTAAGAACATAATTTTGTGCTTTAGAAGAAAAACAAAATATTTAAATTCAAGATGCTCGTGCAACTGTTTTAGTTTCCTCAGCTTGCTGCTCAAATAATAACTGAATATTTTTATCGAATTTGAATTGGCTCTGAAACTGCTGCTACATGAAAAATTGCAGACAACTAGAATTTTTGCTCCATGGAAAGTTGAGGCTTCTCTTCAACATGGAGAATTTTGGCATGAAATATCTCGTCCTCAAGTTCATGGTCATGATATAAATTGTATGGCGGTTATTCATGGGAAGGGGAATCATCGTTTTGTCAGTGGAGCTGATGAAAAAGTTGCCAGAGTATTTGAAGCCCCGTTATCATTTCTTAAGACATTAAATAATGCCACTCTGCAGAAGTCTTGTTCTTCTGATGATATCTTAGGAAATGTTCAGATTTTGGGTGCAAATATGTCAGCTCTTGGACTATCACAGAAACCTATTTATGTTCAAGGTCAGTTATTTTGTTGAAAGTTAAAATTGATGGGGATGTGAAGCATGTCAGGGAATTTTTAGGCCGTTTTCGAAAATGTTGGGGTTTTCTTTCTTGTGGTAATCTTTGGTGTTGATTTTTCTAGTTATTACACGTGGTTGTAATTACACGGATGGATGTAGTTACTGGTTGAGACTAAAAATGAATGCTTTTAGGTAAGGGAAAAAAAATATAACCATGTAGTTTATCAATCTTAATAATCAGGTAAAATGTGCACCCAACCTAAGCTACTCATAATTCAATGTAATTTACTGGTTAACTTTTTCAATATTTACATGCATTTAAATACTAGACTCAAACCTTGTATTTACTGCTTGAAATGGGCAGTGGTATGTGTAGAAGTCTCATAATAACTCAATTGACTCATCTGTTTCTGTTTAATCTGTTGAACATATAAGCTCTCGGGAAATAGACTTCTAAATTCTCCCTTGTGGCAATGATGTGAACTTTTTAATCAGTACTATATAGCTGTTTAATTTAGAAATGTCAATTTTAGATCATTATTCTCTCATAGTAATCAATAGTGCACTATAGCATGATATTGATGCTGAGGAGTCCTTGGCCACAATGATATTGTAATAGAGGAACTGTTTTCAATAGTGAGAAAAAATAGCAGATTTTTGTGAGCTAACAGTATAGCAGCGCTACCATGATGCATGCTTCAGAAAATTCAGTTTTACCCGTGAAACATCATAGTTTGGGTAAAGTATCCCGCAAAATTTTGCCTCTCTTGATATTGTGCTTCATACTCTATAGGACTATTTTTTTTTATTGTGTTCTTTTTCTTCTTCCTCATTTAGCCCTCCGCAAAAGATTATCTTGCTATCTTCTATTTTTTTTTAAAGAAAACGTGTTTTTAGTTCTGTACTGTTGATTGAACTTGTTTTTAAGTCCTTGTATTTTCAAATTTATGAAATCAGTCTTCCAACTTTTAAAAGTGTGATTTTTCATCCCTCTAATTTGATTTTGTCTCCAAAGGAGTTGGTGGGGAAGGATGAAAGTATAGGGACCAAGGTTACATTTCTCTCTCTGTTTTATCTTATTATTTATGTTCCTTTCTATCAAGTATCATCTTTGATTTTGACTTTTTTACTATGTTTGCTCTTAGATTGATAGTGATTGTCAGCGTGTGATTTATTTTTATTGTGAATATTTTGAGTGGGTTATTTGAGTTTTATATGTGCAGTTATAAATTTCTTTTCGTATTATAGTATTTAAAATAATGGTGATCCTGCTATAGCATTTTTAGAGTTAGTCACAAGTTCACAACAGACCTCTAGTTGAGATTGATGACTATTTTGTGCTTGTTTGTTAACGCACTGGTCACTTGTCTTGAGTAGACTATGATTTCTCAGATAAAAAAACGTTACAATTTTACTGAACCTGCTGTCAAGATATAAGCTGATTGAGATAACTGGTCAC
Source organism: Vigna umbellata (assembly GCF_029865625.1). Classification (NCBI taxonomy): domain Eukaryota; kingdom Viridiplantae; phylum Streptophyta; class Magnoliopsida; order Fabales; family Fabaceae; genus Vigna; species Vigna umbellata. The sequence continues at coordinate 46,091,441 of NC_142172.1, read as the reverse complement.
TCAGGGATTTTAACTGGTATATTTGGTGTAAATCTGCTTTATTAGAGTTAGGAAGATACTGTGTGCTACTTTTCAAACAATTATCATTTTTCCTTGCATGTCGAACTGTTGGTCTTTTGAAAGTTTATCATTTTTAGAGTATTTCTACATTGCAGCTTTCCATGAGATTCCCGAGAGAAGAGGCATCGATGGTATTGACACCCTTGAAACTATTCCGGACGCTGTTCCAACTGTTTTCACTGAACCTCCAATTGAAGATCAACTGGCTTGGCATACACTTTGGCCTGAATCACATAAACTCTATGGGCATGGAAATGAACTATTTTCCTTATGCTGCGATCATAGGGGTGAGCTAGTTGCTTCTTCGTGTAAGGTATGTAGTGTTATTCATCTAGCTATGAACCTGTATTATTACTACCATTAGACAGAAGATCTAATGCCTACTTATATTGAAATCCTCTGCGCTTGCATATCTCATAACTAGAGGGGTAGACACTCCTTATTGGATCAATCTTCTTCATTCAGTGTGTTTTCCCTATATTGGATATGAATTAACTTCAATCAAGTTGGCTGAGATTGTTCTGTTAGGCAGTCTCTACCTTGTTCACCTTTCTGCTTTATCGCTGAAATTGCTATGTATATGTTAGGTTACTTTATAACGATAACCTAATTTATTCCCTCTTCTCACCTCAAAACTCGATTAACAGAAGATAAATGTATGAATATGTATTTTATTAACTCTGTAAAGTATGGAAAACAGAATTACATTTAAGTATCTCAAGGAAGCCTCCCTTCCTCCACTGGCAAGAATGTCCAGTCTTTACCCAAAAGATAATAACCTCCTCAACAGACTTCTAGTAAAAACTATTTATAGTATCTCCTACCCACACCCTTCTCTAACAGGAAAAAACCATTCAACTTCTAACTCTCTACCATTTGGTATTACTCATTCCATACCGGCTTGACTCCCTTCTCCTCTTCCACTGCCATTCGGTATTACTCTGTCCATACCGTTCGGTTTGAACTCACTTCTCTCTTCTTCAGCTACCGTCCGGTACTACACTATTCATACCGTTCTCATTCCTTCGTCTTTTATTCCTCCTCTCATAAACTTTTAGCTTCCTAACAGTATCATTGTACATTTGTTTTATGCAATGCAGGCCCAGTCTGCCTCTGTTGCAGAGGTATGGCTTTGGCAGGTCGGATCGTGGAAAGCAGTTGGCCGCTTGCAATCCCACAGCTTGACGGTGACACAGATGGAATTCTCACATGACGACAATTTTCTTTTAACTGTCTCAAGGGATCGCCAGTTCTCGGTTTTTTCAATCACAAGAACAGGTAGACATGTCATCATTTCTTAGACATAGATTTGCACCATTTTGATATCGTCATTTTGTGATTTTCCTTGGTTGACACTTAACATTACTTGAAATGGAATGATAGTCTCAAACCTGAGGAAAACAATGAAACTTAGCTAACCGTTATCTTGAAGCTAAATATTCAAACCACTTACCGGAATTTTTCAGTACTGTAACAGTTGCAAGTTTTTATTTTATTAGCTACTACAACTCAACTGACATGCTAATCACTCGGTTGTGATAACAGGGTCCGGTGAAATTAGTTATAGTCTTCTTGGGAGGCAGGAGGGGCACAAGCGGATTATCTGGTCATGTTCATGGAATCCTCATGGTCATGAATTTGCTACAGGCTCACGGGATAAGACGGTGAAAATCTGGGCCGTTGAAAAGGATTCGTCCATCCGGCAGCTTATGACTTTGCCTCAATTTATGAGTAGTGTGACAGCGTTATCTTGGGTTGGTCTCCATCATCAGAGGGATCAGGGACTTCTAGCTGTTGGAATGGAAAATGGGCAAATAGAATTGTGGAATCTGTCTTATAACAGAGCAGATGATGGTTGCATAGCAGCATCAGCTTTGGTTGCTGCTCTTGTTGTACGTATAGATCCTTTTATATGCCATGCCTCTGCTGTAAACTGCTTAGCGTGGAAGAAAAATCAGGAAGATCACACGAGTCTGCAACTTGCTTCTTGCGGAGCTGATAATTGTGTAAGAGTGTTTGATGTAACGGTTTAGAATTAGAGTATTGTTCCCCCTTCTTTTTTGATATATATGTAGATTGATTTTTGATCCTCATACCTATGGCGAAGAAGATTTATGGCTTGCGTTCTTCTTCTCCAGAAATACCTGTTAGTATACTTCTATTGTCAGGAATGTCATTCGGCTATATGAACAGAGCTCATTAGCTCCATTTTGTAACAATTATTTGGTGTCACGCCATCAAAATAATATTTATCGTTTTTTTTTTATGTAAAGTGATAGACATTATCTTCATTATCCGAAAATTGAGTCCGTAGTCACTAGGCACGTTACATCATTACCATGTGAATTGCGGCGTAATCATACCCTCCAAAATTTTCTCTAATAACGGTCTTCAGTTTATCACTTGTCACTGTCTCGCGAAATTAACGTTGCGACCGTGGTCGGAGGGTGAAAACTTTGTAATGAAATGCTTGAAAGTGATTTAAGTGAAAATTAGGTCGAAAATGTCGTTTTTATGGATAAAATAGTCATAAACGAGCATATGCTTGCCAACCTTCATCGATTAAGAATTGTTGATTGTGTCGGTTGTGGATTCAAGCCTAAATGATATGCTATTATTCGAGTGAGTGTAAAGTTTGGGGAAATATAGGACGATTATCTCGTTCTTTTATCAAAGGAAGAAAAAGCGATACACACTTGAAAAAGGAAAAGATTTGTAGAATTGCAATCTTTATTCTCTCATATAGTATTACACGGATGTTATAAATTAATAAATGTTCTGTTCATCCTTTCCTTTCCCACTTCCAAACAAAGGCAAAAGCTTCGAATATTCCATTGAGAATGTGTAAACGTGGTATGTTCATTATGAGAGATATAATGTTCACCCTTTGAAGTAGATGATTCTGATTTATCAGTGCCTCTTTAAAAACTGTGGAGCTCCGTGAAGGCAAGTGTATCTGGTGATTAAAATTTAAGAGAAGTAAAACCGTAGTTTAGGACTTTATGATGATCATGAGTGGGGCCATTGATAGGCAGCTTTTTACTTGGTGCCTTGACACTCCACCATCCATTAAATCTTGGGAGGCTGAGAATCAAGTTTCAGCAAATGGCTCATTGATTCCCTTTCCCTCGTTATGGAATTCAGTTCTTGGAAGCAAAGGGTAAGGTGATGCTATTAACTAAAACATGACATTAATTTGAGTGGGGTGTACGTACACATACTATTCTTCCATGCTTTTCTTATAGTCATATGGGTTTCCATGATCAACCCAACTTCCCACTTTGGACTAAAGCTCCCTAAAACCTCGGTCGGCAATAATGCACCAATTATGTTCATTGAATTGGTAGCATTCTTCGAAGCAAGAACCAGATTATGGGATGGTGAGGGACACTGACCTACGTTGACATTGGAGAGGTAGGGACCATAAGCCATTTGACAATTGCTAGCTCCGTAATTAATGCGGATGATAATGTTAATAATACATCACAGGTATGCAATAAGTTGTTTGAAGCAGAGTCAGCATCAACCACTAGTCCCAGGACTTTATTTTAACCCATGGATCACAACAGTTTAGTGTAGGCATCTGCATAATCGTGCAAGCGTGTAGTTGGATAATATTGAGATATAACTATATTTTTCGTTGTTTTGACTCATTATTTCTATTTGGTTCGAGCCCGGCAGAAATTGTACTCCCAATTCTTACATACCTAATCTTACATTTAAACCTCGTACAGTTAAACTATTCTTATATAAACCACTAACTAGTGCTCAGTGCATATTTGAATACAAGAAAACATAGAATCTTATGTACCTTGCCACTAAAGTCACATGAAATTCAGCAAAATCAACAATATGTAACGTGCACTCTGTTGTGCAGGGGTTATATTAAATCTTAAAATGCACTATACGTTAAAATTTCACATCAATCAAGCACTTTTGCTTATCAGTGTTATTATTATACAGTTGAGTTTTGATAAGAAATTGGTCGTGTTACTGTAAGTGTCCGTCTCTTTTTTACTAAGTAGCATTTGAAGTCTGATCCTCCAGTTGTCTCACAATATAAGAGACTAGCTTCTATGCAGAATTCTTGCATAAAATGGAAAATAAGCCATGAGTCCAAAACTGGGATAAGTAGAAACATAGTTGTCGCGCGTGATCAATTTTCATTGGACTCACTAAACCTCCGTATAAAGTCATACTATGCAGCTTGAAATGATAGTAAAGGATCAACTTGATCATTGAGCAATCCAAGGAGCAGTAATTTTGTAGTTGTGCATTTAAAAGCTGCCGTGTAGTTGTACATGATAATTGAAGGCGTAGCTTTCATCAAGGAGAATCAAATTCAAACTAAAACTCACGAGGACGTCATTTTTTGGTCTTGCTCAGCAAAAACCTGAAATTAATCATAACTAACATGATTTTGGCGTGTAAAAAGGACGAGAGGATTGAAAATATGGCCAGAACAATATATGGTTTGCCTACTGCACGAACAAGAGCAAACTTCCGGTCCCATAAGAGGTCAAGGGTAAACTGCCAGTCCCAAACTTCAAAATGGCCTTTCCCATTGCACTTGTAAAGAGGGATTAATAGTTTACCATGAACACCATAACAAGAACAGAGCAAGAAACAAAACCCGCTAATTTATATGACAATCATTTCAGGAATTGATATTTGAACTTCACAATACAATGTTTCAGACTCGACCTTTTACAGTATAACCTTGGACCAATTTCGTTTCCTATATAAATTATAAATTATGACATACAAGAAAGAGTACAAGATGATCACAGTTTCTTATTTTTCTATCAAAATACATACCACAAACAGTTCGCCAAACATGACGACAGGAACTGCATATAAAACTTAAAGAGAAACCAAACCCATTTTTTTCAAAATTGTTTCTTTTTTTTTTTTTTTAAGTACTGGTTTATAATGGCTGTGAGGTTCTTATCTGCTGCTTCAAACTGTCCGAGGGATGCTGAGCTGAACCTTCCTGCATCATCACAGCAGCAGCAGTCATAGTCTGGTACTGGGAAGGCATTGTGGGTGCCAAGGGTTGAGAGTAGTATATTTGAGCATGAGCAGGGTCAGCATAATCAAAACCATAATTCGCCTGGGGAGCAGAATTGGGAGCCATGGACTGAGATGGATGGTGAATCTGTGAGTAAGTGACGTACTGTTGCTGATGCTGGCTTGTAGGAACTTGAACTAGTTGAGGGGTGCCTGCAGTTGCGGCTCTGTAAGCATTCATTTCAGTTTTAGGCATGGGAGCATTTCTCATGGGATTGTATGCAGCAGATTGTGGAACCAGTGTAGCAGGATTTGGTGGAGTTTGTGGGCGGCTAGAAGCAAGATTTCCAGCAGAGTCACCCATATTAGCCTGCTGCACAGGTAGGTTGTAAGCCTGCGGTTGCCTCGCATGAACATAGTAAAGCTGTGGCTGCTGTGGATGCTGTGGATGTTGCTGGGAAGGATATACAGGATAATACGCAGAAATTGCAGGGTTATGGTGGATGAAATGTGTGCCATGAATAAACTGTTGCTGCTGTTGTGGCAGCGCTTGCTGGTGCTGCTCGAATTGCTGTTGTGGCAGCGCTTGCTGGTGCTGCTCGAATTGCTGTTGTGGCAACTGCTGCGTCTGCTGATGCTGTTCAAATTGCTGTTGTAACAAATATCCAGGGTCCTGTACATGTTGCTGCATCTGGATCCGACCGTGCGGATCAGAAACATTGAGCTTCGGATCCACAGGGTTACTAGGAACCCTTGTAGTCCCAGATTGAATCTGAACTTGTTCTTGATAAACAGCAGGTTTCTGACGCGAAATTGAGTTCGCAAGACTACTATCACTGCAGGATCAAAATAACCACCAAAAACCTAATTCAGACAGTGCCAATTGAAATCCATCACCAACAACCAAATCACCTTACTAATCCTACACACTCAAACCCAAGCCCTCGATACAACTAACATGCAAATGAAATACTAATGAATCGAATTTCAGCATTTTTATTACAATTAGAACAATCCTCAGCCAAAATCAGAAAGAGAAATTGAAAATTGAGTATACCTTGAAACTGAATCAGGAGAAGGCACATCAACAACACCGCCGCTACCACCAGTTGACTTCTGTTGAAACTGAGGAGCAAGGGTTTGTGTTTGTGACTGCGCTTGCGTCTGTACTTGGGGCTGAGGAGTGGGAGGCTTTCTATACCCGACAGGAACCCCATGATCGGATCTCTCATCATCAGAGACAACACGGTTGTGATAATCCCCAGCGACAATCGTCGGTGGCCCAATCGGTACACCCACGGCGGCGAGGGTGGCCGGGACTGGCGGAGGAGGCGGCGAAGACAGCAAAACAAAACCCTCATCCTGCTGTTTCTGCCCCAATCCAACCCCCATCTGCGCGAACTGCTCTTCAATCCCCATTACCTTCTGATCCTCCACGACATGAACCCTAATCGGCGGCAAATTGGCGAGCGACGGTGACGACGACGTGGACCCAAACGATGACGTCGTTTCGAGCATGGGCGAATCGGGAACGGAGTGAACATCCTGCTTCAAATTCTTGCCGTTCCCAAAAGATCCACCCAAAGAAGCGCCTCCACCAACACCAGCACCAGGACCACCTTCCCCAACGTCCTTGGAACCGGGTTCGAGGTTGTTCCCGGCAACCTCGTCGTCGAGATCGACGAGGCAATTAACAGAAGCAGAGTCGGAAAACCCTCGGTTAGGTACTCCGTTGCCGTTTAGGGCATTCAAGAACCAGTCGTCCGATTTGGTCGAGGTGTCGAGAATTTGGGGGGGGATGGAATGAGTGGAATCGGGTTTGGTGGGGAAGAGAAAGAGGCGGATGCGGGAGGGTTTGACGACGGAGGTGGCAGCGGCGGCGGTGCGGTCATACTCGTCGATCATGTTCTCCAGGTCTTCGTCAGTGGTGACGGAGATGAGAGAATCGAGGTCCTCGTTCGGAAGTTGGTACTTCAGCGTAAAGGTCCGTCCGTTCAGGAACGTCTTGGAGAGGCGCGTGGAGAGGTCCGCGAGTGACGTAGCGCGTTCCGCAACGATGATGCGCGTGTCGCCGCCGACGTAACAGAGGGACTTATCGTGTGGACGCGGAACGATATGTCCACCGTAGCTGCACATCAGACGTAGCTTGGACGACGCCGGCGCAAAGGGCTCGTCCCAGGAGTCGGTGTTGCGGGAGCGTGGCGAGGATTCCACCGAGTCGGGGTAGCTGAGGTGTGGCGGCGGAGGTGGCGGCGCAGTCGAGGGTGTTGGCGGTTGCGCCTCCATGGTGAGAGTGTGAGAGAAGGAGAGAGAGAAGGGAGGGAGGAAGACCCTCTTGGGATGTTCTTATAGTAACTTGATGCAGTTGTTTTTATTTATTTTATTTTTCTTAAATAGAATTATAGTTTTTATAGATTAAATATTTTTTGCTTGTTGGGTTATTGGAAAAAGCGAAGTTGGGGAGGAAATACTGTGGGAAAGGGGAAGTGGAAAAAAACACTGTAATGTGGAGGGAGGATGAGGGTCTGAATTTGACAGCTGGTTTACTCATTCCACCCAGTTGCCTTCTCTTCTTTTCATTTTTTTCCAAATTCTCCACAGATCCATTGTTTGTATCAGTATAGCTTTCCTTCTAATGTGGTTAGTATTTCAAATTTCATCACACACGTAATCATTTATTTCTTAAAAAAATACTTTAAAACTCTCATATGTATTAAAATTAATATAAAGTACAAAAATGTCATTTTAAAGAAATACCATGTCTTCTACTCAACCTCTCCTAGATTTCAATTATAAACACTCTACCAATTTCTCAAATTGTTTAAATTTCATGATGATAGAAAAACAAGTTTTTCTTTTTTTTATGCAATTATTAACCAAACTAAAAACCCAACTTCAAATTGTAAAAATACAACTTTATTAAAACCCATAAATAGCATAACACCTAATAATCACAACTTCGTGACAAAATAGAATGAATAAGGTAAATAAGAGAAATAAATGGTCGAAAGTTGTATCTATATAAATAGTTATCATTTTGGGATAGGATTTATAGGTTTTGATCATAATCGATCACTCCAACCATAACAAGTGACCAAACATGAAAAAAGGTATCAGGCTGACATAACGTAACATGTAAAGCCGTTATATGTTTGACGGATAAGATACGAGTAAAATGGTTACGTTACGACGTTATAACGAAACTAAGTGGGTTTGACGCGCATAATTGCTTACCTTAGAAGGCGCGTGAAAATAAGGAGGTAAACGGCGGGCATAAGGTTTAGGCTGTAAAGTGAGAACTGACAACTGCCACAGTAACGTATTCACCTGACGCCTGACTCGGATTGGGCGTGCTTACAAACTCACAAGAGAAGAAAATACATCATCAACTTTCTCTACACTGAAAATTCCATAAAAACATAGAATGTTTAATTTTACATACGTGGATGAACCCTGTTATAAAAAGAGTGGACTGATATTCCTCTTTTAACCAGCTAACTCTGATTTTAATCATGACTATATTACTTTAACTATAATATAAAACATATTTAAAAGCAAACCTTTTAAATCAAACTCATCATCAAGAGAAAACCTAAAAGGATTTTGGCATTTTTTTAAGTATATAAATATTTTTTTTTATTTTAGGATATTCTATATATTTAATAGACTCAAATTTTATATACATATCTATTTTACCGTGTCAAAATATTTCATCATAGCTATATAATTCAACTTGTGAAAGTCTTTAAAAAAGTAAAATAATAATAATAATAATAATTAAATGCATAATAACATTGAACACTTTTTTAAAGATATCCATATTTTATATATTTTAACAAAGAGTAAATCATCACGAGTATATAGTGTTAAATGAATGATGATGAAAAATATGTTAAAAGTATTATTTGGTTTTTTTGAAGTTACATTAATAATTCAAAAGTTTTAATAATAAAAATAAATATTAATAGTTTTTATTTGGAATAGTTAGGTTTTTTATTATTTTTTAACTTAACAAATAAAATACTCATATTTCATTTTATTTAAATCTCTTCTTGAATATAATTTGATTTTTAAATAGTTTATCCAAATCAATTTTACGCTCTTGCATGTAAAAATTCTTTCTATTCTTACAAACTTTCAAAATTTATAAGTTTTGTAAGATTTTTTACATATTGAATAGTCGTGATGGGAATTTTTTATTGATGGAATAATTGTTAAGTTGGTGCTCAAAAAGTGTTTTGATTGAGTCGAAACTGCTATGATTAATTGTAATCTTACTATGTTAAGCTTAAATAAGAAATAAAAATAATTGTATATTTAATTATGATTGATCGAAATATTGAAATTAATTGATTTTGATTAAGTTTAATAAGTGATAAATTATGTGAAATAATTTTGTTATTGGAGTATGAAGCATATATGAAGCATATAAGATTATGTGTTTTTACATAACAGTGAATTACATGCAGATATTTTGAATTTTGTTGTAAAGTGTTATCTGTACCAAGTAAAACTATCTGATGAATTTGAAAGTCTATATAATGTTGTTTTTCCTTGGTGGTCCGAAAAGAGAAGAAAAGCTTGTTGGTATTGGATTTTGTTTCATTTAGCCAAATCACTCTATTAACAACAAAATTATGTTTATGAAAAGTCACTTAGCATATTAATTTTTCATTCAACATAAAATATTTCAGATTTGGATATTCACAGTTCAAAATTCACTCAATGAAATTCAATTTATTTTTAGGTGATTTATAAAAAAAAATATTCTTTATGTTTATTACATGTCTATATGAAAAATATTAAATTTTTTCTTTAATTCATTTATATTTTATTTAAATAACTTGTGTATAGAAAATATAGTTGTGAATGAATGATCAACTCTGAAATATAAATTTATGTGAATAAATTGTTGATGGTTAATTGTGGATATTGTTCTTACCCAAAAAAACAACATTATATTTTGTATAAGGTTTAATACATGTGTGATGTCTATTTATAAATTATTCTTATTTGATTGTTTATTGATAGAGAAATGTATTAAGTGAGGAGAGTTAAAAGAAAATTTTACAATTTAGCTTGTGGTTTGAAATAAAAATGTGTCTTGTATTTATAAAAATCCGCCTTTTTATTTTAATGGATAATGTTCATTGCATTAAGTATCACAAAAATATCTTTCTATTATTTGGTATAATCTTTTATTTATTATAATTTGTTTATAATAAAAAAAAATTAATATTTGTGATACTTAGAGATATAAATATACTCATAACGAAAATAAAAACAGGACATAAATTCCATACCTAATTAAAAATAAAAACAGTATAAAATTTTAATTTAAATATAAATAATTATAAGGGTCTTAAACAATATATATGTATGTGGGTTATGATTATGGCAACAGTTTTAACTTCTTTACAACATTTTTTTTACTTTTTTTTTATATTTGGGTTATTAGTAGAAGCTCAAATAGGGGAAAACGAAAAAAAAAAAGTTTGGAAGTTAATATTGTTTCAATAATTATAAATATAATGAAAATCAAGGAAAAAGTAAAAAAATAAATTTATATGATAAAAAATAAAATAAAATTCAAACCATTGTCTAAGTGTCATTGCAATAAAAGTTGAATATAACTATAATTAAATAAATATACAAATATATAAAACTAAATGTCGTTTTTACGTATTTCGTGTTGAATTTAAAAAATAGACATCTTTTTTCTATATTAAAGATGAATTCTGATATATTTATAGATATTTTGCTTTAAACATTCCTCCGTAAGTCTACGAACTAGGCCGAGTCTTGACATTTTGTACTTTCAGTATTTTTTTCTAAAAAATTAATTAGACACAAATTGTAATTAATTAAAGTACCAGATATGAAGAGAATTGGAATAAAATTATAAAGGCAAAACAAATGTCTCCTGGGTTTCCAAAATTTGTAGTTGAAAAAAAAGAAGAAAGAAGATTTTAATTATATTAAATTTTAATAGGACGATGTTGTAATGTTGCACGTTTTATTAATTTTTAACTGGGAAATGAATTTTAATAATAATTGTATTAATTTTTAATTGGATGAAATGTAGTAACAATACACATTATAATGAAAATTTTTAATTACATTAACTTTTAGTTAGTTTAAATTTAATTTTACCAGAGTTTATTTACTTAAGAAAGTGAAGAGAAGCTGCAACAGAAAATTTTTAAAAAATATAAATTGATATTATTTTATGATTTTATACAACAAGTTTACTGATTCTACGGTTTTACGATTTTGTGTGAATTTTAACTCGTAAATAGGATTTAAAATAGTAAGATCTTACGATTTTACAATAAATAAATATATATATATATATATTAATTTATTTTTTCAATTGCAATATTTAAATATATTTTCTCCTAATTATAATAAAACAAATTTATAATTGTATAATAATACAATTACACTTCTATTTAACGTAATAATTTTCTAGTCAAATGTATGAATCGTGTAACAGTGATTACAGTCACTATTACTATATATTATTGTTATTATTATTATTATTTTAAATGTAAGTTTTAAAGCTATATTTAAATTTAAAATATTGGAGTAATCACATTCTTGTATACTTATAATATTTTTTTGTTTAATTTAAAAAAGGTAATCGTTCTATATAAATAACTATTTGTTTTTTAAGTTTTGTTGTGTTTATCTATTAACTTTGTTAACGACAACTAAAACACTGCATTAATCACTCTATAAAAAAACACAATTTCTTCACTGCTTGTGACTAGCACAGTTTTGCTAAAAAAACATTTTGAGATAACACGTGTACAAGATAAATACATATGTTTACTGTTTAGTTCGTATTTTATCTCAGAGAAATAGTTTATTTTATTAAATGATAGCATTGTAGACATCTTATAATACGTGTGAGAGGGAGTATGTGTGTCTATGTTGAGTACTGTGTTTATTAAATGATACATGCATGCATATTTATTGCTTATACATAAAGTAAGTGTGCATTTATTATATGTAAGGATTTATTTTTTATGAAAAAGAGTACTTTAATAATTATTTTTCTCAAACATTAGTATATGGTCCAGTGGCCTACCTCCACCCAGTTTTCGAAGATGTCATTGCCAACTCATGCATGGCCCCACTCTGCTTTGACCCAGAAAATAATCGTTTTGAATTTCAAGAAGCATCTCTAACAAATTGATGCATGCAAGAAAACCATAACTGCTTATTTAAAATACTTTATCTAAGTTGAATGTAATGATTTTGGGACTGTTTTTCGCAACTGTTTTATTTTTTTATAATGCTTTGAAAATTAAGTTTCTCTGGATAAATTTATATTTTTTTATATTTTTAGATTATAGTTTTTTTGTTATGAAATAATGAAATAGCGATGTGATAAATTTTCTTCTATTTTTCAAGTTTTGTAAGAAGAATGAATCCAAATATTTATTTGTTATCGAAATTTGTTTAGAAAGACTAAAATGTATAAACTTTTCTTTCTAATAATTTTATGTTAACAATATCTACTAATTTATTATATAATTATTAATTGTTTGAAAATTTTAGTATTATTTATATTTTAAATCGTTTGATTCTTTCTTTAAATATATTAACTTTTTTTAATATTATAAATATATAATGATATTGTCCTTAAAAAATGTATTTGTTGATGAAAAGAATAATATGTATTTAAATTACGTTTTATCTCAATTTTTTAATATATATATATATATATATATATATATATATATATATATATATATATATATATATATATATATTGGATATATCCAAACAAATCCTCTAATTGAGGATAAGAAAAGTTTTTATTTTCATAAACTATTTTAATGTTCCGATTCAAAGTCTATCGATATGTTATTAAAATTAATTATTGTATTTTTGAAATATTATCTATTTTAAAAATTGAAGTTTCATTGTAATTTTATCTTACAATATGTCTTGAATGGTAGAATGAAGAAAAAATGTTTAAATTGAATTTAATATCAACTTCTAGACAATGCGAGATCACTGAATATAGAAAAATAATTTAAATATTTAGACAATACATTAAAGATCAACCTCTACCCTATTATGTGAATCAAAACATTTGACAAAAAAACATATTTAATAACATGAATAGAATAAATAAAATTAATGTTTACTAAATATGAAATGTTAGCATTTTAGATTGACTATACTTTAACACTTCAATTTTTCTCTTACGTTTTGTAGTGTCAATAATATTTTACCTAGCATTTAAGGTATGAGTCACTAACTTCAATTCCCTAATCTCAAACATTAAATAATTTATGGAGTATCGAACTGAACACCCCCACCCCAAAAGACAGCAAGATATCCACGAAACTATGTATTACTTAACACGTCAAATCTCCTTTAGCTGCACGTAAACATTTTCAAGTATATTATATGTCTTCTTATTGACTACACATTAAACTTTGATTAAACAGCTTATAATTAAATTCAATGATAATATTTGATTAAAAACTGTGACAGAACAGATTAATAACCATGAGTAGTTCAACTGTTAATAGCTGGTGAACTAATATTTTTTTTCTTTAAAGGAAGTAATGTATTAGTTAATATGGTTGGTATTTGTTGACAAAAAAAGTGTGATATATAAAATGAAAATGTTGGAATTCGGGGTTTTTTCTAAAATAGAGTACGCGTTTTTAAATTACGCCGCTATGGATAGAGGTCAAGCGTACAATACTGGGATAAGGTAGTGTTTGACGGGTGTAATATATTTATAAATAAATATTTATTTTTGAAGTTCTTAACAATATTAAAAATACATTTATTTTCATACGGAAACAGAAAATTAATTGTTAGGAAAGAAATCTCTTCTCACATTATTCTGCCGTTTTTAAGAATGTTTTTTTTCTAGACAATTATTATTACAGCATGTCCTTTTTTAAAGTGATGTCAATTTCAAAGGTATTTTCGGTTTTGTGTATTAGCAATTAAAGTGGTTACTTTACAACAAGAAAATTTATTTGAAAGGCTATAACATCAAAGGCGTTTGTAGTCCAACGGTTAGGATAATTGCCTTCCAAGCAATAGACCCGGGTTCGACTCCCGGCAAACGCATTTCACTTAAGGTTGTCTTTTATGTTTATATATATAACTAAAAAACTTATATAGAGAAATAAGTGACATGAAAAATCTGAGAGAATTTGATTTAAAATTCTTAATTTTTGTTATGTATAATTAAATATGCAAAATTACCACTAACTCAAGTCTAAAAATAGAAATTCAAGTCAAATTAAAAAAAAATAACTAAAATTTTAAAATAAATTTTCTCTCAACCCACTCACTTAACAGCTGCAATCAATTTTTTAACAAGCATGAAAGATCAAATTCATTGGTAAATTAAACTTTTTGTATTCCTAATTTTAGAAATTGAGCCTAACATTGTGGATGTTAAGGTTCAAAATAATTAAGTATTGTTGTAGTTAAGAAGTGAACATATTTTGAGAGGGTAAAAGCATAGTGTGAAAAGTGGTTGGAAAACCATGTCACTACAAGGGGACACGATGAATCTTGAACAGTGTAATGTGGTAATTATAGACAAAATGCAAAAGGAGAAAGTATGGTTTACCATGATTGAAGGGGTGTGGTCATAATTAAAATGATAGTAATGATCTTATGTTATAGCCTAAATAGAGAAAGAATTAGAGTGAATTTGCAATGTGATGTGTTGAGGCTACTAAAGCCTACAAAAATTGAATATTCGCCCTATTAACCCTGCTATAAGACAGACTCTAGTCTTTTCATCAAATGGACCCACTATCTCAAATGCAATTTTCCAATGAAATATTTCTAAGCCTCCATTATGATTTTTCTTTTTTACCATTTTGGAAGAGATAACAAGATTCTTTGCAAATTCTATAAACTGGGTTCGATTATTATTAATCAATCGTGATGACAAGGTTTAATAATTTTATAGTTAATTGTCAAATGTATTGTGGCTTAAAATATGCTATAATATTATCAATAGTTTATGCATGAATTGTAAATTAAGACAGTATTTAACATTTTCAGATAAAAAAAAATGTAATCTTTGAAAAGGTGGTGTTGTAGAAGGGAAACAGGAAGATAAAGGTAAGAGTGGAATGTGTCCGAAGCAGTAGAAGACGAAATGTGTTGTCTTTAAGGAACAGGCATGAAGGTTTAAGGGTGGATTGGTTTCACTTTACCAACAACTCAATCCAACCTTAGTCCCTCATTTCTATTTTACTTTACATTGCCCTAGGTTGTCGCTAACCAATTTTTAACTCCTGAAACAACATTAATAATAACATTAAGTAAATAGTTTTTCAAAATTAAATTATTTAAGAAATAGATCAAATTTACTTTTTTAAAAACATAAAATGATTTACTGGAAATTTGCCAAAATTTCTCCTGCTACTGTTCCCAGCAAAAGTTTAAAGCAATCTTAAAAGTCATTTTTTGTAACAATATTCTGAAAGTAAGTAATGCATAACCAACACAATCTCTATATATTTCTTAGACAACTTGACTACTGTAGAAAAAAGAAGGCAACAGTTAAATTATATATTTATTTATTCATTGATAAGGTTCATTGGATGATATATATATATATATATAGGTAGCGATGATTGTCCCAACGTAGGGATAGATTGTTGCAAAAGAAAAAGAGATAAGAATTTGGAAACCCAATAAAAGGAAGAGATGTTCAGGAACCTTGTTGTTTTATGAAGTATGGTTTATGGTTTTTAGTAAACACGCTTGTGACATTTCTGCATTCGTTATCTTCTGCAAGATCAATGAGGACCATGACCAGTGCATGATCATAGGGCTTTCAAATTTTCAAGCTAACAAGATTTGGATTTTCTCGTTCAATCCCCCAAATTTACCAGTTACGAGGTATTTGTCTGTTTCGGCGGTTTCAAACAAACAAATGACTGTGTAATTTCAGAAATAGATTCGTTTACATAGTTTTTTTCTTTTAATTTTTTAATTTTCATTTTACAATTTTTGTTTTGAAATTTTAAAAATTTAAGTTTTGATTCAGTAGTTAATTTTTTATATTTTTATCTTTTACGTATAATTATTAGTTATTATACGCAACAGCATGAGGATCATGATCGGTGCACTGTGATAGGGCCTTCAAATTTTCAAATTTTCAAATTATTGTTACCAAAATTACAATTTAGTCAAATTTCATCACAAAGCCTTTTTATTCTGAAAAAAAAAATAAATAAAAAACTATAACAAAACAAACCCAGATCAACAAAAGCTGCCATACAGAAATTCAGGGTAAGGTATATTCACAATCCATCATTCATATTTATTACTTAAAAATGAGTGAAAAGAGAACTGAATTCAAATTGGAATTGGTTGTCCCATGTTTTTTTGGTTTCGGCTTGTTTGTCCTTTTGGTTTTCAACCTTGCTTATGTAAGTCTGCGAATGTCTTTTTTGCTTTCCTTTTTCTTATAAGAATTATATAACTAGAAGAACAACAATCACGTTGCAATGAGTCCAAATATAAAAAAAACAAAAATAAAAAATACCTAACCCAATCCACTGAAGTTACAACAATTAATCCAAAATCATTTTGGGCTGACCTTACAGTCCATATTCACATATTCATCTTCAACAAGGCCCAATTGCACAATTTAACAGTGAAGGAAACTTTTTACTTAAGAAAAAAGGAGCTGAAATAACTTTGGCTAATAGAATAAAACAAAACTAAAGAATATTTTCAAACAAAAAAAAAAGAATAATAACACAATTTTTTTTTGCGTAAAGTGAATAATTGCATACATATTCCATAACATTTTTATAATGGCTAATTGATTTAAGCTGTACATGCTCTTTTACAAAAAAAGGTTGAGATGATTTTTTTTATCCATCTAATCTCACTCATAAGCATTTTTTTATTTCACATTAATTAAATATATAATAAAATTATAATGTACAAATAAGTACAAACTTCAATTGACAAACTGATTTTATAAATTTGAGATTCATTCTCTTAAAATAATTCTGTAGAGTTCATTTGTTACAGATGTAAATTCCACAATGAACCAAGCCTTATATTTTCCAGTTTCATAAAAATTTAAGCAGTTAATTTTAATTTTCTAGAACAGTGTAAAAATTAAAACCAAAGTTTCAAAGATATTTTGTTTTCCCTTCTGGTGAAAACATTTTGTAGCAGACACTAATTTCCATTTGGTCATTAACTTGATTTTGACTACAAAAGATGTGGTGAGATTGTATACACACATACATTACTTATGAAACACTAGTTAATCAATGTTTTTAATTACATATTACATATCAATTAGAAAAGTAATTATTGGGTATTAGAACAAGACAGACACAGAGAAAAGCACTAAAACATGTTGTGCTTATATAATCAAGTTGTCTTTAAGGCCAAAAAAATCTTTGGCAGCAACCAATCCAGAACTAGGGGGTGAGAAAGAAGGGTCAACACTAAGCCTCGGTTTGGTGACTTTTATTTTTGGGACATCAAAGTTGTCTCTTCAAACGTCTGCTGCTGATTTTCGTATTTGGTGGAGATGGTTAAGTGTTCTAGCATGGAATAATTTGTCTATAACACCATTCTCTTGTGGGCGTTTCAAATCTTGACTTCTTGTATTCACTCACAATATATTTTCTGACCTCATCATTTTAAAAATATTATACAACATTAAGGTATTTAAATTGTATTTGAATAATGTATTAAAAAAAAGTAAATATTGTACAACTGTTATATTTGTAAGGTGGAAAGAGGTATGTGGTGTTGTTTCATTGGTTAAGTTAAGATCTTCTGGACCGGGAATAAAGGAATTTATAAGTGAAAAATAAAACCAAAATGGATGAGTCAATAAGTTGCCAATCCTCTTCAAATAATGTTTTTTTTTTAATTAAATTACTCTTTTTACACAGATGTTGCTTAGAAAGTGAGCTATACTTATCTATATTTAAATTTGATTTATGAGGGACATGATATAAATTAAAAATACAATTTCACTATGCATAAATCCTTATGAATGATACTGTTTGAATTTTGTAATAATACTCTCAAAGTTGACATTATTTCATATATTATAGTGGTCCCATATGACAAGGTTGAGCTGTAGGACCTTTAATATATAGTCTGATTAACTTCATCGGACCCCATTTTGCAAATGGATGATGTCGACGTTTTGACTACCATACAAATTGAATAGTTTTAATAATTTCATTATTAAATTAAAATCTCTTCATATTTTTTCAAATTTTGTTTCTAATTCATGTACTTATAATCTATTTCACTTCAACATATACCTATTTAATAATAATAATTATTATTATTATTAACAAAATAAATTAGTTAGTTGTTTCTTTTTTGAAATTTTAGATAACAACTTTCTACAGCAATTTATTATAACAAAGACTATACCATGTTCCATTATTTGGTTGATCTGTTGGATTTGTTCAACAAAATATAATATCATTATTGTTGAAAAGTTTATGGTCAAAACTCAGTTTATAAAAATAAATAAATGATAATTCATCTGGAACGCAAAATTAATTTTTAATTGAAAATCAAATTTCCTCAGAAGGAGTTAGTTACCTGGGATCTAGAATTTGGATTCAACAGCAACTGCTCCATAACAGCACCCGCCATTTCATTTCATTTCAAAGCGGTGAGTTATTCTATTTAGAGTGTTTTCTACTTTTCAATTGTAAGCAACAGTTTTCTCTTGTGATAAAATAAATTCAGAAAATATTTTCAATATTTCTTTCCCTCACTGAAACATTTGTGGCTTTTCAAAAGGTAACAGACAGAAGAAGTTGATGTTTCTCCACTTACACTCCAATTCCTTTCTCCCTAATTTATTCATACTTTTTTATTATCTGTTTCTCTGTTTGGGATAAGACTCTTACTCTCACTTTCTCTCATTTGTGTGCGTGATGATAATCACAGTTTAGTCGCTGCTGTTTGTAAATTCTCTACTATGGCGTCGGCTTCGCAGGGTTCCTCTTCTTTCCAAAGGTTTTGGGCGTCATTTCGGGTTGTTAATTCTCTCTCTTTTACTCTTTTCAGTTTTCTTTGGTTTCGTTTTCTTCTATGCTGTGGTAGTACTCTGTTTAATTTTGTTCTTTCATCCTCATATTTCTCAAGAAGACGTTGGTTAACCAGTGTAATGGCATGAGATGAAACTGTCAGAGGATACTTTAAAAAGTTATATGAAAAGAGTCCACAGAAAATAAAATCAAAATTTTTGTGTCAATTTTTAGAAATTCTTCCTGTGGCTCTGGAGCATTGAATTTTTATCCACAACTCTGTTTTGTATTTCATTACTCATTGTCAAACTAGTAATACCTTTAGGAAATCATTATTTTGTTTCTGAAAGCCATTGAAAAAATTAGTTTTATGCATGACGGTGACTTCAAAAACCTCGATAAATGTAGGCAATGTGTAACTGAGTTTGGATTCCAGAAAACATTGAAGTTGTTGGTGTAATTATGATTGTGAACCATAATTTTGAATCATGACTTTTGCCAGCCAGATTTATCCCTGTTTGGGGGTAAAACCAATCATGTGATGTGGTGGAAAATGAAAATGCTTACAACGGTAATAAGTATGTACTGCCTTGTGGGCTAGCTAGTATATATGCATGTGCAGTGCCAATAATTTCTTGCTCAACTTTACTCCCAATTTAGATAGATGTTTAATTTCTGGATTGTTCATTATGTGGGGGACAGGGAGGGATGAGGCTGCCGATTGATCCCTCGGCTCATACTATCAAGTCCCATGGAGCCGCACTTGCAAGAAATCACGTTCGTGATTGGCTTATTTTGTTGCTTCTTATAGTGATAGAGGTTGTCCTTTTTGTCATCAAACCATTTTATCGCTTTGTGGGAAGGGATATGATGGAAGACCTTAAATATCCTATGCAAGAAAACACGGTGCCAGTTTGGGCTGTTCCTGTAAGTGTTTTCTATTTCTTTTTTTTACTGCATAGAAATTTGAAGTAAAAGTTCAGTAGGTTGCTTCCTAGTCTATGGGATTATTAGTTTGCCTTTGGGTTCATTTTTATACCTACTCAACTTTTAAGTATTTAATTGTTTCGTTATAAAACATGTATTTTTTTGTCTTGGTCCTGGGAAATTTTGTCTAAGAGATGATAGAAAATAATGAGAGGTTCCTGCATTGTTTGCTTCCTGCACGTCTTCTTTATGACATAGCTTAGTTTTATTTGGTACTAAAAATTTTAACTAATTATTTGTTCTTCCTCTAATGACCAGTTATATGCGGTTCTGTTGCCAATGGCCGTTTTCCTTCTATTTTATATGCGCAGGAGAGATGTATACGATTTACACCACAGTGTTCTAGGTAACCTTTTGCCTTTGTCATGCATCCTAGTGAAGAGTATTTTAGTCGAGATCTGATGATTCATTTTGCTTTGATTTAATATTTGAAACAACTCAATAAAGAAAATGAAACTGTATAAAAGTTTGTTTTAAGGAAGAAAAGGAATTGTTAAAATTTTTTAGGCCACGCTTACATTGTCTTTATCTTTTCAATACGAAAAGTTGCTGTAGACCTTAAATAATAAGTTTAGAGTTTTATGTAATTCAAAGTAATCCATTCTACTCAATTTGTTAAAATAGTTAAACATAAGAATTGCATTTCAAAATAATATTTGACTGTGGATATATTTTAAATTAATATATTATTAAATAACTAAATAAAGTCTTAGAATAAAGCCATTTTATTAAAGATATAAAGATTTTGGTAGTTTTGTTGAAAAAAGATATATACCTTGCCTGGGTATATATATATATATATATATTATAGATCTGTTAGTTGAGAGATTGGTGAATCGGTGTTAATGTGCTTCGTTACTTGGTACCACAGGCTTGTTATTTGCAGTTTTGATCACTGGAGTCTTAACCGATGCTATAAAAAATGCAGTTGGCCGGCCTCGGCCAGACTTCTTTTGGCGTTGCTTCCCCGATGGAGTGGAGGTACGCAACTGCTATAATTTATGTCACAATAGCTACCCTTATGAATCTGGATCTCCATCATCTACACTTCCTGTGCTAATTGTTACCGTGTTACTTCTTGTTCTGGTAAAAACTAATAGGCATGCTGAGAATGTTGAACTTAAATCCTAAATAAGAACAAAACTCTCACGACAAATTATAATGTAAATGTTTTAATAGCATTACATATCATATTTTTCTTCATAAAAAATATAATTTACTTGTTGACAAAAAGTTATAGTTAACATTTTTTTATAATCTTAGAATCGGTCGCCAACCGAATTACTTTAGTACAAAATCTTATATATATATATATATATATATATATATATATATATATATATATATATATATACACATTTTTTTCCTCATCTACTCATGGTTGAGTGTTCTGTATCATTATAAGTATTAATTCGTAATTGAATTAATTAACTTAGTACAAGACTTTACACCGGCAGTTTTGCCTCATTGACTTGAGACGAGAGTTTATGTGCATAGATTTTCTATTGGTTTGCTACCGAATCATTCATCTTGGTATAAGTTTTATGTCAATGATAGCCTATTCACTTATAAGTGGTGAACAAAATATAATCAAAGCATTTTATATTAATATTTTGTAAAATAGATTATTATTTCTTATTAAGAAATAAGTTTTAGTAACACTTAATTCCCAACAAAATTAATCTCGTGGTTACCTCACTTTAATACTTACATCAGGTGAGATACATAGTCTTAGCCAAAATGTTTTTATACCCTCTTACCACTGAACAAGGAATCTACAGTTATATAAAAATAACTTCATTTAAAAATCAACTTCTATTTTAAAATAGTAAATTAATTTTGCTAATAACAATTTTATGCTTTAAGAATTTTGCACAGCTCGAAAACTAACAGCAGGGATTCAGTTCCTTCACAGGATAAGACCGTTATGGGACGTGCATCTCTTGTTAAGAGCATCCAGATTAAAATCTATTCTAAATCCACTTTTGTGTCTTCTCAAATCTTCTTGGTTACACGATGCTTTTGTCTGTCATGTGGATAAGAGCTGTCAGATGCTTCTAGAAAAGTATATCTGTCATTTTATGCAGTGGGTAGCTGCTAAAGAAATGGCTCTTTGTTAATCGTTTTCTCTTTGATTAACTTTTACAGAATTATGATAAATGGGGAGATGTGGTATGTCATGGCAAGGAGAGCGATATAAAAGAAGGACACAAAAGTTTCCCAAGCGGCCATACGTCATGTGAGTATCAATTATTATTTATACAAAACTTAGATTCAATAGCTTACTTGTTTCAATTTTGGTATTTCTTTGGAATCAAGTTTAGAACTACTCTGATATTTCACATGATAAAACACAATTAATTTAACCAAAAAGCTGGTTTTCGGGATGAGAATATCCAACTGTACCAAACCTTTCACAATTTTCGTTGTGCTGGGTGGTCCCCTTCTTTTTGTGCCTGTTTTGGTGTGAGCAATGGTAAATAACAATGCATTTTACTATGTAGACAGGTCGAATCTGAGCATTGAATTATATTTCTCGTAATGTTCATTATAATTATATTAGAAATATAATTTTAGCTAAAAGCGACCTTGCTTTTAATAATAGAAAGACTAAAGATTGAGAAATTAGTAAATATTATTTTACTTAATTTATCGGAAAATTAATTATTCATCATATTATTAGCTCATTTGTATTGAAAATTGTTTGCATATAAGTCTTTTTCTGATAAATGTTGTTCTGCAGGGTCCTTTGCCGGTTTAGGTTTTCTCTCTCTGTACCTATCGGGAAAGATTAAAGCTTTTGATCAAAAAGGGCACATAGCAAAATTATGCATTGTTTTTCTTCCTCTTCTTACTGCTTGCATGGTTGGAATCTCACGAGTGGATGACTATTGGCATCATTGGCAAGATGTGTTTGCAGGAGGACTTCTGGGTTTGTTTTTTATGAACTATAAAAAGGCTATGAATGGATTAAATATCACACCAAAGTATTAAATATCAGAGGTCATTTTAAAAAATTTAAATAAAAGTGAAACTCTTCTGACTGTGTGTGATATTTCTTTCAGGTTTAGTCGTGGCAACCTTTTGCTATATGCAGTTCTTCCCTGCCCCCTATAGTAATGAAGGTAACACCTCTATCTTATTCATGATTAATATCATCAGAGCAGCAAGACAAATGTTGTTTATATCTTTGATTTTGCATGCTTTTTTATTTTGCATTATACTCAGTCTATCATTTATCGATTAATAAGGTTTTGATTTCAATGAGCAGTAGATTGTACTTTATATATACTAGATTTGATTCGATAAGTTAATCAAATTAATATCTACGGATCTGAGTCTGATTTGTGTTCAACATGTAGCTTCATTTGTATGGCTTGGTGATATCATGTTTTTTTAAAACTTATTTAAAAGCCTCCTTATAAATCACTTCTTTAAATAGTCTGTAGTAGACTTAAGGTATCTTCGGTTACATATATGGAGTTAGATGGAAAATATCAAAACTAATGTAGGTTATTCATTGGAAAAGAATAAAAAACATTGAAATTTACTCTTTTTTTTTATCTTTTATTTGTTTTTTCTTTAATTAAATACTTAGAAATTTTACTTTATTTTCCCTTTTAGTAATTTAATTTATTTCTATCTTCTCTGTAAAACAGAATATTGAACAAAAAAATTTCTCATTTTTGTGTATCTTGAAATTTGGCAAGTTGATTGAAATCTTAAAAACACTTATATTTTTATAGAGATGCTAATAAATCAGTCAAGAGACCTTAAGGATCGGTTTAAGAACAAGAGCGGGTTTTTCTACAATATAATTTTTGAATATCTTTGAATGGATTAAGAATTTTCACATTCATGTTGGTCATTTGAGAGTAGAAATTTCGGGTTTCCCATCATAAAATGTTTGCCTAATCATAAAATGTTTGCCTATGTTTAATTAGCAGCATTTCATGTGGTCGAAAATTCATAGAGAGTGATTCTTAACACAGTACTGATTTGAGTCATGTCTCTGCTTTTAAGACTGCTTTATTTTAATTTTTTTTCAGGATGGGGTCCATATGCATATTTCCGAGCAATGGAGGAATCACGAGGCAACAATGGAAACACGGATAGGGAGTCGCCCGTTGTGCAGGCGATGGAGGAAGGGGTTACGAATCAAGAACCAAGGAGAAATGGTGATACCTTTACGCCTTACCCTTTTCGTAGCCCAACCTTGGAAGCCATGGAAATGGAAAACAAGTAATCTTATAGCAGTCATGTCTTCCTCTAATCTTCTTCCTCTGCTTCCTTACTTTTGTGTATACTCTCCTAGATTTAGCAACTTGTCAAGTTTCTGTTGTTCATGCATTCTCATTATTATTATTATTGGCACTGCCACTGTAAAGATGAAAAATGGCGGCTGCTTTCCGCTGAATAAGATCATGTTAATAGATGGCACCTGATTTGCAAATTTTTTTTGTTTAAAAAATGGAATCCTTTTTTACCTAAATAAGAAGAAAAGTTACCCTGGGAACTGTACTCCTTTATTTGTGCGGTAAGTGAGGTACAGGTTCAACGTTTTAGTCTGTTTTAATACATTGACATCTATCTTTTAAGAACACTTAATATTGTTTATCTTAATATACCGTTGAAGATAAATAATTGCAACAATGACTCCAGTACAAAATTTGTAGTAACTTTGTAAGTCAAAAATAATTTCAACAATGACTCCAATCCTGGCGTGGTGGCGAGACACACTTATGGTAGGCGCTGCAGTGATTTGACGCTGGTGATAGAAGCTGTCTCACGTGTGGTAATGGGAAAGAAGAAAGAAACCTGTGTTTACTTTCGCTGATGTACTCTTCAAGAAGATGGAATTGTGAGAAATTGGAACTGAAGAATTGGGAGACATGATTTGAGGGAATTAATCTTGAGAAAAGGGAGAAGAGATGGAAGTATTTACTGTGTATATTAATTAATTTTATATAAATATCCTATTTTATAAATATATCATGCTCAGTGCTGTTGTTTGATGATCAATATTTTATAATATATAATAAAAATAATGATATAATTAAATAATAATAAAATAATAATAATAATACAACTTTTTTCGTGTTAAAAATTAAATTTATTTTTTTCTCCTCTTATAATAATTTTTACAATTATATATAATATTAACAATTACAATTTTATATTATTCTTATTATTACTAATGATATTTTAATAATTCTAATTTCTATCAATTAAACAATTTTTTTATTTATTGTAACGGTCAAATCTTACATTAATTTTTACAAAATTTTACTTTTAAATCCATCTTCAAATCCGCTCAAACAAGCAACAATCAATTCATCTTTAAATTCATCCCTTCACTCTCTCTCATTAATCTTTTAAATTAAACACAGCCTAAGTTTTTTGAATAATTGTTTGATTTATTAGAGAGATCCATTTTGTTTTTCGCACCTCCTACTTTCATTGCAAATACCTCTATTTCAAAACCACAAGTAAACGTTTCAGGGTAAATTTTTTTGTGTTTACTTGAGTGGATTTTGAGGTAATTGAGAGTGAATTTAGAGGTAAAGTTTGTGAAAATTAATGTAGGATTTGATTGATGTGACAATTTTAAAAAAATGGTTTAATTGGTAGAAATTAAATATTACAAAAATGCCCATAGTTATTAAATTAATATAAAATGATAATTGTTAATGTTATACTTAATTGTAAAAATGTTTATAAAGAGTAAAAAATTAAAAATAATGATCAAAATTAATTTTTAAAAAGTAAGAAAATAATAATTTAGTAAAATGAATTTATTTTAATGATTAGGTTGAGGCCCATGAATATATTTCAATTACATTTTCGGATGGCTATTAACTTGGGACTCTTGGCCTTCCGAAAATCTTCAACTATGTAGAAGACTTTATCATTCGCACGTTTCCCTCCCTGCGTCCTTCAAAACCTCCGCGACGACACAACGTGGTTTTCATGGCGTGCTTCAACTCTTACGGCGGCTTGAAGAACCAGTTCCCGATGCTGGTGAAGTGGGTGAGATTATGTCGCTTTTCTGGGAAAACTTCCCAAAAGGTCACCCATCCCTAAATTGCTTCAGGCCAAGCACGCTTAATCATGGAGTTCTTATGGGTCAGGCTACGGAAAAGCAAATACATTTTGGTGATATGAGTAGCCAAATCAATCCCTTTAAGCTATCCTTCAACTGTGTAGTCCCATACCTATACAGTCTCCAGATCCCTCTTATTCCGGTGTATGTTTGATTCATCCATGTGTCCCTTCCACTCGAAGCCTGCCAGGAGCCGCTCCTTGTCTGTGCCCCTTGCACCATGCCTCTTGCACCGGCATCACTCCACGCCCTCGTCTCAGTGCCCGGGTGTCACAAACCTCACCTGAGTTTTGTCTTCTTTCTCCTCTTCCAACGCGAGCTTTCTTCAACTAATGAATGCACAGTGAAAGTTGTGTATTTTAAAAAGATGCAGTGCAATTGGATAGTTGTTTTAAGCGTATATTCATTTGGAAATATTTTAACCACAGGGGCATTTCAGACAAAGTGTATTTCACCCCTTTAAATCGCTTCACATTTGCGAGTGACTGAAAAGTAAAACAATCTTGCAATTCCCTTCAATTCGATCCATGCACTTCACTTCAAGTGAACACATAAAATTTTAAAATCATCACTCGCCAATTTACGTCAACGATAAATTCAGCACAGGTGAACACAGCCTAAATGATAAAGATTATATTTATTTATTTTTAAAATTTAAGAATCATCAAACTTTGAAATAAAAAAAAAACAATCAATTTCACTAAGTTATAGGTTATAAATTAAAAATGTACTTAATTATTTTCTTTAAATTTATTTTACATATTTACAACTTGCATGAATTAGACAAACCACATCTCACATTAAAAAAAATCACAGTAAGAATTTGATCTATTGTGTTGTGGTTTCATTTTAAACGTGAGTTTTTATTTTATTTGTCAGTAAAGTGCATACTGAGATTGATCAACAGAATTAATTAATTTATAATTTTTATGCAAGTCAGTCTATTTGATCTTATTTATGCAGGCTAAATATGGATGAGTCAAAAATGATTAATCTTGCATGTATTATAAAAAATAAGAAAGTGAAAATAAAAATATTTCTAATGCTGGTCAGAGGATTGCATAACATATTGCTGGTTATGCTTTATTTATTTTTCAAATTACACTCACAATCAAAACAATTTCTGTTTTCGTGATTAGCTGATCATGATAAAAGTTATGTACAGTAACTCTTTTACTTATATTATTATTATTATTATTATTTATTTTCATATTTTAATCACACGGGTTTTCCTTTTCTCTAAAATCATCAGATATTTCTTCCAGAATAGTCTTTCTAAGTACAACATGCTTTAGAAAGTGCTTTTAAGACTGTTCAGTACAAATTTATTCAGTGCAGCAAACATAACTCGTTTTGATTTTTGTTTTTAATAGATTGGTTAATTTAATGACGTAATTCTTTGATAAATAAGTGATGATAAACTAATATTTGACAAAATCTGATTTTAGAATTTGTTATTTAGAAACAGTGTTGTCCTATAACTTGTCAAAGAATTAAAAGTATAATAAATAATAAATACAGTGAATGGTTTAGGTAAGTTTCGATTATCTGGGGAAGGCATGATGTGGGGATTGTACCATCATATATGTCACTCAACGCGTCTTCCATTAAGTTTCGCACAGTATGCAGTTAGCTTCGGCCGTCGCTGCAAACTGAGTTCACACGTTAGCAAGGTCATATATATGATTAAAACTGAAGTTTTCTAATATTTTTCTTTGAGAATATTTTTTTTTACAACATTTTAATAACATTTTAATATTGTAATTGATTTAAAATTATTTCATTATTAATAATAATAATTATAAACACAAACATAATTAATCACAAAATAACATATAAATGATGTTAAAATATTATTAAAGTATTATTATTCTTTTTCTATTAAGACTATGTAAAAAAATTTGAGTGAGATAAGACATTAAATAATATTTTAAATTATAAAAATAAAAGATATTGATTTTTCCTTTTTATAAACATAACATATTTCTTATTAATATTTAAATTATTTATATAATTTGATGTGTTTTATTTCAATGTCAATTAAAAAACACTATATTTAATGTACATATAAAAAAAATAAGTCTAATAATTTAAAAATATGAAAAATTTACACCCTAACAAAATTTAAAAACTATCAATATGATTTCACTCATACTTCCTAAAAAAAGTCACTGCAAGTCACAATATCAATATTTTCATTTACAACAAACAAAAGTCATAAATATTTTAAGCACATACTCCTTTTAGGAAATAATAAGGAACCGAGCTTTTGGTCTTTTGTCATCCTGTATGACAACCAAATGGAAATCAAGGAATAGAAACTCCCAACATTCTCAACACCACACTTTCAACATAACCGTTGCAAAACTGTGTTGTGTTTTAAGGTCAATGTTTTGGATTTCTTGTAGAAGAAGCATCACCTTTTTTCTCTTCAATATTGCACTATATAGATTACAATAATGTGAATTACAAATAAGACAAAGTTAAAACTTGGAGACTTCTCCCTAAATTAGAACAGTGTAAATTACCATTTTTTCTTTAAAAAAATTGATATTAAATAAATACCAGACTTTACCCTTGATATTAGTACATTTTGAAGAAATCCCGTTAAACCAATAATTTTATAAAATTCTTTAAAAGTGTAAAAAATTAAAATAAAAAATTCTATAAACAACTTAATTCGAGAAAAGAGAAAGAGGAAAGTTGAATATTTTCATAATGACGTGTTATCTTCCTATACCTTTTTGTTTCTCTGTCATTGCCACTCTAAATTTTCATGACATTTGTTCATCAACTATACATTCATTATTTTTTTTCTTCAATTTCAATCGCTTTATCTATTTTGTACTATTCATTTTGAATTTATTCATATCCCCAAAACATGTTCACCACCATTTTGTGATCCCTTGACCAATTTCTACTATCACCGAAATTTCCTAATGAAATTTGCACTATGTTTTTATACATTTCTCTCTTTAATTTTCTGAAACCAAATGCAATGTAAATATTTTTAGAAAGATAAACTAATAACTTCCAGTAACAAGAAAAAAAAAATATGGAAAGCGAGAACAACTTGAACATTCAAAAGACTAAAGTGGGCAATAAATTTAATCCAAAAATGAAAATACAGTTCCCCCACACGATTCCGTCGACAGTTTTCTCCAAACACGCTAGGTATATATAGGGATATGATACACCCAATTTCTATTTTTAGGTGAATATTCAAAGCCAATCAAAATATATTATTGAAGAGAAGCTGAGAAACTTAACTTTTGGAACCTTTGAAACTCTGAAACTGTGAATCTATTTCCCGTTATATTGTCTCTTTTGGTTCATCCATCTTAAGCATTAACGAAATGAGAGTTCCAATGTCTCATTTAGTATTATTATTTTACACCCCTAAAGCCTGACCACAAGACAATCTCATCCTCCTTTTCATCATCTATAAACTTCCTCCTTCTTTTGCCCTTTTGCTTTTTTTATAAGCTCACTCTAACGTCTACTTTCCATCAACATATTTCGCCACAAATTAAATAATCATAGTCATCACCAAAAAAAATACCAAGTAGTTGAACTAATGTTCAAAAAAGACACATATTCCTTTGAAAAAAAAAAAGTGTATTTAGGTGTTCGAACATTTAAATTGGAAGTAAAATGGGTGTTTGCTGCCATGTGACAAACTTACACGCTAGCTTTGGACGTACTTCCTAAAGGGGAAACAGTAATGCAAATATTGAATGAGTGGTCAAAAGGAAGAAAAGGAAAACCCAAAAGCGTGTGAAGGGTTTATTTGTGAACGGAGAATGTGGTTCTTCACTTCATCTTTTCCTGTTTTTTATATTCACATTATTCAGAAACAAAAAACAAATTACCAACAAATAATAATGATTCAATATTACACATTAAATTCTATAGAAATTATATCTAATCTTATAGTTTTTTGAAATGTATTAATTTTCTTGAAAGCATAAATAGTTTTGTTGAAAGAGTGTAATTAGAATTTAGATTCCTTTTTTATTTGTCCGACATCAACTTTTAGCTTACTTACCTTTCATTTCAGCTACATTAGTTTAAGACAAGATCTAGAAACAATTCTGAGTATGTTTCGAGAAAAGAAATTCTAAGAACGCTTTTGAATTGAAACTAACGAAAATAAAGATGTTGTTTGGCTTATGTTTTCTGTTTTGGTTTTTTTATTGTAAGGGATTAAAAATTAACGTTTATATTAAATTTCGTTATATATAGAATTCAAAGTTTTGAAAATGTTCGATTTAACTATATGAAGAAGGTGAGTATTTTTCCTTCTAAAAGTTTCTTTTATGTTTTAAACTTTTTTATTTCTCATGTTTTTTTTCCCAGTGTGCTCTGGTTTCATTAATTTCTTCAACCTTTTTATGTTAATTATGATAGCTCTTTTGTTGTTACTTTAAGAATATATGTAAAAGAAAATTAAAAAAAAATTATCTATATTAAATTGAAGAATATCTATTGTGTCATATAATATTAAAGATATTAGCAAAAATTGATGTTTGTATATGTACGTATATTTTGTCTTTTTATTTTACTTTTAACGAGCTATATTTAATATTTATATTAATTTTATACATAAAAGGTTTGTGTTTCAATTTCAAATTAAGAAATGCCGAATATCATCATGATAGTGATTTCCACTTACCATTCGTGTACTTTTTCTTTCTAAAATCTTGTTTATCTCCTTTCACTAACCATAATTCTTATAAATAAACGTAAAAGAAAAATATAATTTATTTACCCAAAGTTAATTATGAATATCGTTATACATTGTAATTATAATTGTTATAAATATAAATAAATTATGAATATATATTAGATAAGAATATATTTATTCTTATGTAGTATATATGAAGATAATAATATCTTTATTTACATTTTCCCCTGTTTTTCTTGTTTAACATTTTGTTAAAGCACGGATTAATTGGTATACTTTTGGAGATGGTCTTAAATATTAAAAGGTAAGATAAAAAAAAAAGTAATAAATAAAGTGTTTTCCTTTTAATTAATAATCCCCACGCGCCTTCTTCTTTTTGTCATTTTGAAATAGGCCTTGCAGACAATCCTCCTTCCTCCCATCTATATTTCTGCCTTCTTTCTTTCTTTCTCCTTCGCCTGCGTCGAATCTCGTGCACGTGCAGTTGCAGGTGAGTTCGCTACTCTCTCTCGTATTATTGCATTGTTCTTCTAAACACGGCTTTCTCGCTTTCTCTACTCTACTGAGCATGTTCTTTTTTCTTTTATTATTTTCTGTTCTAACTCAAAACCACTACTAATTGAGTAACAGGAGTTCAAAATTCCTGTAATTCTTCAAACCACGTCGAGTGAAAAAGAAAAAAAAAAGTTTACAGCCAACCTGTTTTCGATCTGTGGTTCACCTGTCGGATTTTGATTTGATGTGATTTGATTTTAACTTCGGAGTAATAATTATGGCAGTAATATGAGAAACCGTTGATTTTCTGTCGCTGTAATTGCTGAAAGTAAAAAATAGAAGACATCCTGACCAGATCGATGCAACTCTGTATTTGCTTTTCATTTTTATTTTTTAAATAAAAATTTGGGTTCAATGTGATATTCTGATGCTGTGACCATAACTTACACTACTTGCAAGTTTTTTCTGTTATGCTGAGCGTGTAGTCTTTATAGATAGTGATTTTACTATAGAAGGGAATGTGGTAGGGCAGAGTGTCTTTTTGAATTTTGTGACTGAAACTGAAATGAACTATGTGAACGTGTGTATTCTTAATATAATTATGTGATTTTACAAGAGGATGAGAGAGAGATGGTAGAGAATCAGACTTAATAAGGTTTAGTGGCATATATCTTCGGTATGAATGTATAACTCAAGGATCATATGATTGAATCCAGATTTATATTATATCTGTTGAAATGTTCTGTACACGCGTGCTTCATTCTTGTGGGAAAACAGTTGAAAAATCCGTAAATAAGATACAGAATCAGGTGATGAAATTGCCTAATATAAAATTGAAATCTCAGATAAATAGTACATTACTGGAACAGTACTGGTAATAAGATCCCACAGCATAACAATAAAGGCAACAGCCAGGATAAGTAATTACGAATAAGAATTCTCTGCAGTGAGAGAGAGAGAAGTTTTGCTAGCTACTTGATAATGACGGCAGAATTATGAATGTCAAAACTGACTACACGGGCAATCCAAGTCCCGTGATTCATTGCCCCGTGATTCCATATTCATCAAACACTGATACAAGGCATATTATTACGTACCAGTAACAAAATATATACCTTAACTACATAATGGCCTCTGGTTCCAAAATTACTATTTGCATTTGCTTCAGTTAAATCCCGAATTCCGAAGTATGTTGAACTTCACTTTACACTCACATTACTTTTCCGTTGAACCAAACTTAACTGTATTTCAATCAGAGCATATGAAATGAAACCTAGCTCTGAAATCGAGGTCTCGTGCAACCTTTTGAAAAATGGGGTGCAATGGGAGCAAGCGTTCGAAAAAGAAAATCTTCAGCCTTTAAATTACATGGTTTTGCTGTATATTTGAGTTGAGTGGGAGTTTTGTTTCGTCTTGGGCCAAGGCACTCCCGTATGAAAGTAATTTTATATTAGGAAAATAGATCAGATAGAAGGTAGCCTAGTTTCTACAAACGTAGGCAAACGGAGAAAGAAAAACTATGAGATTAGTGATATAATTAATAAGGACTTGTAGGTTTTTGGTTTTTCTATAAATATTATTCATGGATGTGCATTATGGTGCTGTTTGATCTTAAAAGGCTTGGCTGCTGTTTTTTGTTAGGATCTAATCCCACCAATGCTACAAGCATTCGGTCACTTTATAACATGATATATATGTATAAATAGAAGTTTTCATATATATATATGAGTGTGTGTATACACATATTTATCACTGTGACCTGTTCTTTAGTACTGTACTCTCTTCTGTTTCTGTGCTTGCTGTTCTTCTTTTGGCACTTTAATTTTTAACACAAGTCCTGCTAAACTTCCTGTCAATTGCAGAAAAATAATGCCAGAAATTCAGTTGGGTATGCATACTATCAGATCACATGGAACTAGAGTGGCAAGGATACATATGCATGACTGGTTGATTCTTTTGCTTCTTGTGATCATCGATGCTGTCTTGAATATAATAGAGCCATTTCACCGTTTCGTTGGGGAGGGGATGATGACTGACCTTAGATACCCATTGAAAGGCAATACTATTCCCTTTTGGGCCGTTCCGGTATATTTAGCTTCCTTGGATTGCTTCTTCAATTCAAAGAAATTTATTCATTACTGATATTATATGTTTTGTTTAGCCTTGACTTGGTTGATACTCAAGATATAAGATTTTGAATTATAATTCCTGAACAGATAGTAGCCATATTGTTACCACTGGCCGTTTTTCTCGTTTATTATTTCATTCGAAAGGATGTCTATGACTTCCACCACGCTATATTGGGTAAATTTCTGGACCTTACAAGTCCTTTTTCGTCCATATTTGCACGTCACTTTGATATACTTAAACCTTTTACCGGATGCATCTCAGGCCTTCTATTTTCTGTACTCATTACTGCGGTGATAACTGATGCTATCAAGGATGGTGTAGGACGGCCGAGGCCAGATTTCTTCTGGCGTTGTTTCCCTGATGGAAAAGGGGTGGGTTTTCAATTTTATTGACCTCCTAGATAGTCTACTTAATGTCACATGTACAGCTTTTATGTAGTTAACTACTCAATAAACGCCCCATTGGTGCATGACATGATCAGGTGTTTGATCCAGTAACAAGTGATGTTCGCTGTACTGGAGATAAGGGTGTTATTAAGGAAGGGCACAAAAGTTTCCCCAGCGGACATACTTCCTGTAAGTACTCTTTACAATCTTAAACTTTTTTTCGAAAGGTAATATTTCAGACAGAAAAAGCTTTTATTTCGGTGAACTTATTGACTCCAGATATCTATACAAGTTACAATGTCACAGTATGTTCACGATGAAATTCGTCTATTCTAATAGCACTACAAGCGTATAAATTGTTTTAGATTAGTTAGTTTCAAATTAAGGAAAGTATTTGTTAGGAATTCTTGTACAGCCTTGATTAACAATATTACTTTCAAAAGGTTAAGGCATTTGATATGTTTTGAAATATTCAGGTGGCGTTCGGTTCTATTTTTGTAGTCATTTTCAATGGCTACAAAAATATTACTTTGTTAAAAAATATAAGCCAAGGATTCTACCGTGGTATTGATTGATTACATATTTTGTTTTAATTTGTAATTGCAAAACATACTACTTTGTTTTCTCGTAGTTTACGTTTCCAAGATGTTCGAACTTGGAAAGGAAATAGTGAACAAAAGATTTTTAATTTTTTTCAGGTTTTCTTGAACATTTCCTTCCATCTTAATGTAAACAGGAAATAAAATCATTGGTAAAAATATATCAAATGCCTCAGTTTCTCAACCTTTTGTGTCGTCAGTATCTTAGAAATGACATGTTTCTTTTGTATGCAGGGTCCTTTGCTGGTCTTGTTTATCTTTCTTGGTATCTATCTGGTAAAATTAGGGTATTTGACCGCAGGGGCCATGTTGCAAAGCTCTGTCTCGTTTTCTTACCGGTCCTCGTGGCAGCTATGATTGCTGTCTCTCGTGTTGATGATTACTGGCATCATTGGCAAGATGTGTTTGCTGGAGGTCTTATAGGTTAGTATATCGCTGCCATATTATTACATATTTCAGTAAACCCTTTTGCAAAGTTTCTGATACGATTTTCTTTTACCAGGGACGACAATTGCTTCCTTTTGTTACTTACAATTCTATCCACCTCCTTACGATCTAGATGGTAAGACCATGAATTGTTCCTTTCATCATCTCGTCATAGTATGTGTTAATATTGTTGTTGTGGTAATTTGATTTGAATCCTTTTCAAGCCCAAATCAGTCTAGCCACTTCTGAAATTTCAGGCTACACTCATTTGGGACATAGTATGTGTTAATATACGGCTTCTGAAATTTCAAGGCCAAATCAGGCTTGATCAAAATATGTGGGTCTGATCTAAATTGAGAAAAGACGTATATGTTACTTGTAAATACTCATAATTTACCGAAGCGTTCAATATGATTATACGCTTCTCCATGTTTGTGTCTAAATTTGTTTTATAGAAACATACTTTTTTATGCCAAATAGTTATAATTTTAAAATTTAGTTTAGTTTATTGCTTTTGCCGTAGTTTCAAACATAGGCCTCAATCCAATAAAAATTTGGGCTGGACAATCTTGTTTCTGTTAAATTTTCAACAAAATGGCCAGGCTGAGATGATTTTTATGGGTTCTACTTCAGATATTGAAGAAAAATGTTTGGATCACAATTGTGTGCGTATTTACATAATTGTATGTGTAGGTTGGGGACCTCACGCATACTTCCAGATGTTGGCTGAAACTCGTAATGGTTCTCAGCCCTCTACCGTGAATAATGAGATTCATCATGTGCAATCTTCTGAGCTTCAAGCTGTATCTGTGTATATTCCACCTCAACATGATGCTGATACACGAGTCAACAGCTGGGATTCAAGCCCCATGTTAGGAGCATCCCAAAATGTAAGAACACATTGACTGCCGTAAAGACATAGGAAACATCACCAACATGTCCATAATCTGTAAAAATTATAGGCTTCGTGAGTTTCAGTTGCAGATAAACCATTTTAGGATCCTTGTCCCTTTAAATGATATTAATCCATTCCTTTACTTTGCTTTTAAGATAACATGGTTGTTAGATTGAAAATTTGGGATGTCATGTTAGTTCTCTTTTATTTTCCCAAGATTGAAGTATACACTATACGCTGCTTTGCAATATGACGAAAGGGAGAAAAATAATAGAACTTCTAGAACTCCTCTACTCAAAATGGTCGAGAAATTTTAATATATTTTTTGAGGAAGTTATCTTACTTTTTGTAACTCAATTTTTGCTTACATTACTCAGTTAGGACAGATTATACTTTAGTTTTGTATCGTTTGGCATAAACATACTTTATTTTCTTGTATTATAGCATTATGTGATTGTCTTTTGCTTTATTATATCGTCACCTATATAGTTCTGATCCTTTTTTAACAGTAGCTATAAATTAAAAACAATGAAATTACTGTCTGCTTCTCCATTGGTTAGTATAAAATTACTGTTCAACAATATTTTAAGTCTTAATATAGTGAGTTAATTCTCTGTAAAGATAAGTACGTAAAAGATGTTTCATACTTGTATTGCTATTATTTAATATATAATTTTAATAAAAAATAATAGGGATTTCTACAAACGATTAACTAGAGTTAAATCACTAAAATAGTTAGATACGCGTTTTGGATATCTTCTCCTTCCACCACTTTTTATTTACTTGATTAATACTTGTAGTATTTTTTATTGATTATGAATCTTACCATTTTATGTAAATTATGATTTACTATCCAAAAAAATCAGTTTGACGATTCATCACTTGAATTCATCAAAAGCCTTCACATGATTTCTTAATTATTTGTCGTGAATTATCTTTTTTTATAATTTTAAAAACAAAATGTAAGTGTCAGAATTTTGAAAAATAAATGGACTAAAAGGACAACTATTACCTATCGATAATTTCAAAGTCTAAAGATATTTAGAACTTCGCCCTTCACCTGTATAAAAAAAAATAAGTGCATAAAAATATTCGTTACTATAAAAATCTCACTACTTCACACCACCGTAAAAGGAAACAGAAAAAATTACTAACAAATACAGACAAAATCGAAGAAAGTATATATATATATATATATATATATATATATATATATATATATATATATATATATATATATAAACCGTTAATTATTAATTTAGTCTCTCTTTATTTGATGGAAAGAAATTGCTTTCAATTTAATTTGACATCACTACGATAGCAAATATAACGGTTGTAAATCCCAACTATAAGAATAGCTGCTAACTAGTATGAGTTTAAACGTTTAAGATTTCATTCATGGAAGTTTTAACATAAATATTAAGAACATAATGGTTATACTTATATTATTTTATAATATAAATGTTATCTCATACTTTTTTTTAGAAGATAATAATAATGAAAATTATATTGTGCTATAAATATTCAATTTCATATTATTATGTATTATGTTATTCGATATAGAATTTTTTAGATTAATTGCAATACTAGAATCTGTCAAAGAAAGTTAAGTATCAGTTCCTTTGAGTAAAATATTTGGGAAATATCTGACAGATTTCGTTATTCAGCAGTATAATCGAAAAAATAAGGTAAAATGTTGAATTTATTATACTCTCACTTAAATTTATGGTGGTAGTTAGTGTCACACCACCTAACTTCAAAGGATCTGTTCCCCTTTTCTTTACAAGTCAATTATACGATGAACAATGTTCAAGCAGGTTATGAAAATGCTCATCACAACTCATGTAATATTTCTTATGAACACCTTGGTTGAAATATCTACATTATGCAGCTCTCCCTAATAGCCTGTGGCTTGAAACGCAATTTTGTAGCTTGATGAAAGTCTAATTACAAAATACAATGGCATTCTCTGACGCATGTTGCATGTTCTCTAGGTAGGCCATGTTTAATATCTAATTTGAACTGAAACTTTTAGGCGTTTTTGTGCTGATGGTTCTCATTCCATCTGTTACAACCGAAAGGGCTAGTGTCAGCTTTGTTTTCACTCATTTCAATGCTGAAAATGACAATGGAATTAACAGCAAACCCTACATATTTCTCTTGGGACTTCTAATGAGTCAGTATACCCTTTGTGGGTACGATTCATCAGCTCATATGCTACATCTTTTCTACTCTTTTTCTTCCTTTCTATATAATGCAGATGGAAAGCTTTAAGAAAATTTCCTTTGCAGTATAACCTTGCACTATTGCTTCCACTCCTTAAATTTTGTTCTGCTTGTTTCCATTGAAAGAGAAGTTATCAAATCACAAGTTTCATGCCTAAAATTGTACTACTATTTGACACCTAACAAATTTGTATACTCACTTTATATCTACTATTTTATCTTTCAATTTCTCCGTTCCTTTACAAATACAAAAATTAACTTTCTTAATTACTAAAATACATTTTCCTTAATTTCAATATAATTATTAAAGTCAAATATGCTTCCTGTTTTTAGACCAAGCCTTTGAGTTTACTACACACATTGTGGCATTTGAAGCAATGGTGTCGATAGCAGTGATTGCCCTCAATATTACCTATGCTCTGCCTATTTTTTTAGGGTGACCTTGGCCCAAAAGCATTTTGCTCCAGGGCCTTTCAATTTGGGCCGTTATGGAATCATTGTGGGCTGGGCTGTAATAATTTGGGTTGTGATAATCTCCGTACTGTTCTCGTTGCCTGTTTCGTATCCAATAGCCATCGAAACATTTAACTACGCTCCTGTTGCCGTTGGATCTATGCTTGCTCTTGTAGTCGCCTTCTGGGTACTCACTGGTCACCGTTGGTTCAAAGGTCCTTTAACCGACGTCAAAAACTCAAACTTTTTCATTGTTATGATGCCTTTGTAAGACCTTATTTATCAAAACTTACAAGTAAATCACTAATTTAGCTTCTGAAACTTATATTTTTATTATGGTTCCTAAATATATATCATCATTATCTTTTGTCTATGTATTAGAAACCAAAATAAGAAAATGAGAATTTGAATTTTAGAAACTTAAGTGAAATTCTGAATAATTTCAACCGTGTGTGTTATGCTTGTACTAATCTCTCTATCTTTGTAATATTATATCTTTAATCAATTTTATTTCTTTCAGTTTTAAACTTAATTTTTCTTATTTTTACTGTATTTAAGTATAATTAATTATTTTCAACAAATTTATTAATAATATGTTTTAATCGTAGTTCATTAAAATAATAGTTTATTATTTATGTAAATATGACTCCAAGAAAAGTATTGAAGTTTGATATTTGAAAAAAAAAAGACTACAAAGTCAAAAAGTGTTCCTTAAATTGTTTTAGCTTTTATATGTTCACATTCGACAACTAATATTAGTTGGGACGTGTTTAAATGCAATATTTCTTATTATTATTTACATCTACATACGTAAACATAAAGAGGTATATTACTATTGACCATTACATTTAATAATTGGAACCATATATTTATTTTATAACATAAAGATCCGTATATATAGCTGAAACTAGAAAGAAATCAAATAGAAACAACACATGCACCTCTATGTGTGTCCCTTTGTTTCACGTTAAGAATATTACGCGTGTGGTGAATACAATAGTCAATAGACTTTTAATTTCCATTAAATTGTCTCTTTATATATTTAAATAGATTTTAAAAGACAAAAACAAAATAGAAAATTGATTTTCCGATAAAAACGAATCCTTGTTCAAACTCATCACGAATCCAGAGTCGATAAATTAATATATATTTCTAACTGTCATTAATAAACCCTGGTTCTGTAAAAGGTTAATTACTGATCAAATTAAAATAAGGCATCGACATCGAGTTAGTTTAAGAAAGAGTTTACTATTGTTTTTTCTCTAAACTATTTTATATTTTTGTATTTAGCATCTCATTAAATTTTTGGCGTTCTAAGTAATTTCTTTACTTTTTTAAAAGTCAAGTATAGTATTATTAAATTTTTCTTGTGAATGACAGGGGAAGCCAACCCTCAATGGAATAACAAAAAAAAACTAATAGTGTGTTATTACCTTGTTTAAAAGTTAATAAGATAATTATATTTATTATAATAAATTATATTTTGAATGACTTATTTACTATTCCCTTCAATAATTTTATTTAAGGCTGCTTTGAAGAAAACAAGAAATACAATGAATTTAATTTATTCTAATCAAACTGTTCCACACATTTATATTTTATTCAATTATTTCTCTATCTACAAAAAGTAGAATGGTAAATCATTCGTGTAAATTTCTGCATGATACAATACGTAATTATATTGCCAATACCACGGGGAGTCTCTGTGATTGGCTTCATCAATCGTAATGGTTTCTGAAAAAGTGCTCCCTTTCCATGTGGTCGAAAGTGGACACGCTCCACTTGATTCCGGCCATGCCCATCTCAGAGAACTCGGTTACAAACAAGAACTCAAGCGTGACCTTTCGTATATTTCTCTTCTCTGTTTTCTCTTCTTTCCATGTTTTCACTACACTTTTTTTTTTTAAATCTTGCTTTCAACTGTGACAGGGTGGTTTCGAATTTTGCCTTTTCGTTTTCTATTATGTCGGTGCTCACCGGAGTCACTACTGTTTACAACACTGGATTGAACTATGGTGGCCCTGTTTCCTTCGTCTATGGTTGGTTCATTGTCTCTGCTTTCACCATGATTGTGGCGCTTCCAATGGCCGAGATTTGCTCGTCCTATCCCACTTCCGGTGGGCTTTACTATTGGAGCGCCAAGCTTGCTGGGCCCAGATGGGCTCCCTTCGCTTCATGGATCACCGGCTGGTATCATACCCAATTCCTTTAACTTATTTTCTCCAATTTAACTATAACATCTTCAATTCAATAATTTTATTTTCTGATTCTCAATGCAAAAATAAATAGCTTTTCTCCTAACCGCATGATATTACTATGCTAACACGAATGAATCAATGAATGCATGCATGACAAAGCCACATCATATATGCACCACTATAATGAGTATCATTCTGTTTTTTTAAATTTGTTTCCTCAAAATCACCCATACCTACCTCTCACTTTCTTTTCGGTTGATTTCGTCCTTCTCATCGATATGAATGATTCTGGATTCGTTTCCAGTTGTCGTTCCGTATTTGGCACGGGTCGCCCAGTCTTCATTATCTATTAAATACGAGTTAATTTAAGAGATATAATATCATATAGTTGTTATACAGTGTGTAAAAATTCAAAAGATTATTTTCGTGAATTATTTTACGCACCTTGTCATTTAAAAAATTTGGCACATCTCTCAATTATATTATAAATACGAATGAAGGCTTATTTGATGTTCGAAATAAAAATTGCTTTAATCTTTAAAAGTTTTTTCATTACGAGTAAAGTTGTCTGTCAAACAATTGTTCCTCTAAAGTTAATATACCAATTTTCTGTTTTTCCAGACAAATGTGTATAGGATGAAACTTTTAGGGTCTAAAACAACAATAGAAGTCACTTTTAAAGATAAATTTATAGTTGTAAACGAGTGGATAAAATAAAAGTATATGTTAATGTTAATGTGATATTTGAAAAGGTAGTGGTTGAAAAGTAGTAAGTATGTATTATACGGAAACATAAATAGTAATTTAATTTTCTTCATTTAGTACGACTTTTTATTCTTCTTCTATTCGTCTATATTTAGTATGACTAAGAAGATAGATAACAAGAAAAATGAGTTATAAGTATTTAAGATGTTCTTCTGTTTAAAGAAACTGTATTACACTCTCTTTTAACAAAGATTTGTAAAAATACTATTTCAGGGTAATTTTTAATACTTAGTTGTGGTCTTTTGTTGATACATCTAAAAGTTTATTGTATGTTTTATGCATAATTCAATATATGTATGAAGTAAATGTAATTTATGATGCCTGACACTTCGCACATGGAGAAGGTTACCATCCCACATTTTTATGAGCACTTTTTTTAAGGCTTAAATGTTTAGTTATAAAGTAAGAATTGGCTGAGCACTTTTTTGTTTTTTTAAGGTTTAAATGTTTATTTATAAAATAAGAATTAGTCGCAATTCATTAGATAGACTCTTATCATGGCTCTAACATCATATTAGAAAATGGATTTAAACTTGACTCATTTTCGGAAAACCAACTTATAAGATGAGGTTTGTACCTCATTTATATATTATAATTTGGTTTAATCTCTATTCGATGTGAGACTTCCAATTTAATACCATTCTATTTACTACAAATGAGTAACGTAGATAGTAAATATATCATTTAAGCTAGTTACAGATTTCTTATTCGTTCCGATCTCGGACTGTTTTAATATTTTCCAATAGAGATTTTACGGTTGTATTAGTGGCGCATAAATTTTTCATTTACTTCTCAATTTTATGATGTAAAATGTTCAATCATGTTTTCGATAATTTAAGACATAATTCACCACAGATGCCTAATGTTCTGCCTTAATATGCCGTATAGCTTGAAATTAAAGTTTACTGCCCAATCAACGTGTAAAGTTTTATAACAAGATACTCTGCAATATGTTTGTCTGATGGTTATTGCATGGTTTATCTGTTTTACAGGTTCAATATTGTGGGCCAGGTATTCTTAAGAAGACACATTCTATAATTTAAACATCCTTCAATTTCACTGCAAGGTCTAAACTTGTATGGGATATAGAACTATGTTAATTCATTTCAAGCTTAAACTTTTGGTTTCTTTTCGTTTTCAGTGGGCAGTGACAACAAGCGTAGATTTTTCACTTGCACAATTGATTCAGGTCATTATTCTGCTTAGTACTGGTGGGAAAAAGGGCGGTGGATATGAGGCATCTAAATATGTAGTTATTGCTCTCCATGGGGGAATCTTGACCGTACACGGTATGATAAACACCCTTCCGATCTCATTCTTGTCATTCTTGGGACAAATGGCAGCTATTTGGAATGTTTTAGGTACGAAGAAAATTCTTGTTAAATTTAGTATTTTCTGCATTCGGCTTTCATTGGAAGCCCTTTCTGAATTGTAAACTTTTAGGTGTTTTTGTACTTACGATTCTGATTCCATCTGTTGCAACGGAAAGAGCAAGCGCCAAGTTTGTTTTCACTACTTTAAATACTGAAAATGGGGAGGGAATCAGCAGCAGACCTTACATATTTCTTTTGGGACTTCTAATGAGTCAGTATACCTTGACTGGGTTTGATGCATCAGCTCATATGGTGAACCTTTTCTACTCTCTGTCTTCCTTTTGGGAAAAACCATGCACTACATTAACTAAAGACAATGCTTGACAGCTTATGTTATTTAACTTATGTTCTCTCACTTTATAATATGGTTTTTAAATCATGAATTGGGCTCAAAATCTAAATGGTAAGACAAAGCTAGATAAGATTTTACAAATCTAAATGGATTTTTGTAGGGATAAACTAAACTCAAAATTTAACAAAAATAATTATTCATTTTTTTTATCTGAGCTTTGTGTTGAGCAGAAGTTATTTGCACATCTGTTTCAACCTCTTCTTCCAGGATTAGATAATTCCAGATGAACTGAGATTGTTGTAGGTTTATAGCATATCATGTAAGTATAACGAGTTGTTTGTAATATACAAAAAAAAAATCTAAAATAGAATTTGAAATCATCTTATAAATTAGATTTTAGTCTAACTAGTAACGAGATAATCATCTCTTATGTATTCGTTTTAGATTCTGACACTGGTCAACGTGGGCTTTGCGTTTTTCTTTTTCAATATTACCGTTTGTCCAAGCTCGAAGGATCAGTCTGATGACTGGGTCTAAAATTAGTAGCATGAAATTGTGTCTTAGAATTGATTTTTTTCATGAATTGTTTCGTATGAGCTCTATTAATAACTTCAGTTTAAGTATTCGGAGGAAGAAGGTTTCTCTTACAATTCAATTTCATATTGAAAATTTTATGCTCTTCATTTCGAGTGATGGACCAAAGTGTTCCTAAATGATCTAGACTAAGACCTTCTGTTTACTGTAACTTGTATATGCAGACGGAGGAAACCAAGGATGCTGACAGAAATGGACCGAAAGGAATTATCAGCGCCGTTGGGATATCCATTGTTGTTGGATGGTTTTACATTCTGGGCATTACCTTTGCAGTCACCGACATCCCTAGCCTTTTGAGTGAAGATAATGATGCTGGTGGGTATGCCATTGCTGAAGTATTTTATCAAGCATTCAAGAAAAGATATGGCAATGGAAGTGGGGGTATTGTTTGCTTAGTAATCGTTGGTGTTGCGATTTTTTTCTGTGGCATGAGTTCAGTTACCAGCAACTCAAGGTAAATGTGGCAACCCTTAGTTTGCTTTCCGTGATATGGATTAAATATCTCGGTTACACTTACGTGTGAATATGCTATGATATGCTTAAACATTTTCCAGAATGGCTTATGCTTTCTCTAGAGATGGTGCCATGCCATTGTCATCATTGTGGCACCAGGTTAACAAACAGGAGGTCCCTATCTATGCAGTTTGGCTTTCCGTTTCAATATCATTTTGCATGGCATTAACGGTATGTGTAAACTTTGGTTTCTCTGATTTGTTGAAAGTGGAATGATATGATTAACCATTATAATCTGAAATGTAAAAACATTGCAGTCTCTTGGAAGCATAGTTGCTTTTCACGCCATGGTGTCCATAGCAACCATTGGTCTCTATATTGCGTATGCCTTTCCCATATTCTTTAGGGTGACATTGGCACGAAAGCATTTTGTTCCTGGGCCTTTTAACTTGGGCCGTTACGGACTTATCGTGGGCTGGGTTGCCGTTCTTTGGGTGCTGACCATTTGGGAGTTACTCCCTCCACCCCCACGCATTGCTTCCTGCACCTTCCCATTCCTCTTTTACCCTTCAATAATATTTAAACGGATATTGACATCCGTTAAAGAAAAAACGGATGTCGACTTCCGTTGAAGGGCAAACGGATGTCTGAGATCCGTTTCACTGTAAAATGAAACTAAAAGCTATCTTCCTCTGCCCAAAAACTATTAAGGGCCTACCTTTCTCCCTCTTAC
The DNA here is from genome assembly GCF_029865625.1 of Vigna umbellata. Lineage (NCBI taxonomy): Eukaryota > Viridiplantae > Streptophyta > Magnoliopsida > Fabales > Fabaceae > Vigna > Vigna umbellata. The sequence goes on along the minus strand of NC_142172.1, from coordinate 46,046,535 downwards.
TTTTCACGTAGAAACTTCCCCTTGCAACTCATCAACCACTCAAACTCCTACAAACATTCTCATGATATAACACACCAACACTCCTGCAACCTCCTTCGTGTATTTACTTCATGGTTTAAATTCTTCATTTCCTTCTATATTTCTTCTCTTCTTCCATTGAAACCTCTCCTTCCAATGCAACTCTTTCTTTCTTTCTCACGTACCCCTCTCTCTTTCTATTACTTTTTCATATAAACGTTGAACCCCAAACTCGTCTTATCTTCACTAAGTTCAAATATCTTCCAATTAAATACCCAATCTCTCACTTTCCATTACAGAGAATCTACCTTCATGCAAAGACCTATTACTCACTGTTTCTCCCTCTCTCATAAGATCCTCCACATACACATATATATTATTTCACAAACTCTCACTCTCGTCAATCTCATGCTTAACCCACACTACACTTCTTCTTTCTTCTCTATAACCAAACAAACACACACGTGCTATCCGCATAATACTCTCTACCTTTCTTCACTTTCTCTACCTTCATACACACAGCCGTCTCTTGGCGTGCTCGATAATTAAAGAGGATCTGAAGAAAAAATTAAAGAAGTGGAAACAAACATAAAGAATTGGTTGGGAACAAATGGATATGGAGAGAAAGAGTGAAAATGAGAGTTGGGAGTGGGGCTGCTGTGAAAATGAGAGAAAGAGATTTAGAGTTTTCTTAAAAGAGTAAAAAAAGTAAAAGATTAAAGTAAAAAGGATAGTTTTGTAATTACAAATTTTTTTGGGGAGGTGAAGGGAGCAGTTGGGGTGGTAGAGGGAGTAGCTCCCTGACCATTTCCATACTGTTCTCATTGCCTGTTTCCTACCCAATAACCGTAGAGAAGCTTAACTACACCCCTGTTGTTGTTGCATGTTTGCTTGTTGGGTGTTGCTCCCTCCACCACCACACCTTTCTCCCTCCACCTCCCCAATTTTTTTTAATTCCAATTATATCCTCAAATTAAAATTTTTTATTTTTATTATTTTAATTTATTCCAAACCTAGTTCTCCTACTTTACTCCCTCCACTCAATCTTTCCATCTCTCAATTTCGTTTAACAATTTGTCTTCTGTTTTACTTTACAACTGCATTTGTCTTCTCCGTTTCACTTCTCCTCATACGATTCTTTCTTCTTCATTTTCCTTACATTATTAAAATACATTAAAAATATATTAAAAAATAATAAATCAAAACATTTAAATTAAATTATTAAAATATTTCCAAAATAAAGAATAAACTAATAAAATAAATCCTAAAATTAAAAACGTAACTCGGAGTCCGTTTAAGGAAAGAACTGATGTCAACATCCGTTTATGGAAAGAACGGATGTCAACATCCGTTTAAGGAAAGAACGGATGTCAACATCCGTTTAAGGAAAAAAACGGATGTCAACATCCGTTTAAGGAAAAAACGGATGTCGACATCCGTTTTTTCCTTAAACGGATGTTGACATTCGTTTTTTTCCTTAAACGGATGTTGACATCCGTTCTTTCCTTAAACGGATGTTGACATCCGTTGAAGGATGTCACCGTTTAAAAGTTACGTTTTTTATTTTAGGGTTTTATTTGAAGGTTTATTCGAAAACACACCTTAAGGAAGCAACACACGCACTGCACCACTCCACACACTGCACCACGAGAGCGACACTGCATCACGAGAGCGACACTGCACCACGAGAGGGAGACTACTTGATAATTCTTTCCACTACCACCAACCTTTACAACTTGTAGTATCTCACCGCGACAAAAGAAAGAGATGAAGAAAAATAATGTTAAAATAAAAGAAAAATATTTTACTCATGTAGGAGGAACTAAAATAGGTTATTAGTGGAATAAGTTGTGAATGGGTAAAATTAAAAAAATTAACCCTAAAAATAAAATTTTATTTAAGGGCAAAATAGTAAAGGGGAGGTGGAGGAAGAAGGGTGTGGTGGTGGAGGGAGCAATACCCTAAACCTTTTATATATTAGTAATTGGGCCTTTAAACCAGCGGCGACCACTGATAATCCAGTAAGAAACTACGAAAACAAGCAAGGGTATTGCTCCCTCCACCACCACACCCTTCTTCCTCCACCTCCCCTTTACTATTTTGCCCTTAAATAAAATTTTATTTTTAGGGTTAATTTTTTTAATTTTACCCATTCACAACTTATTCCACTAATAACCTATTTTAGTTCCTCCTACATGAGTAAAATATTTTTCTTTTATTTTAACATTATTTTTCTTCATCTCTTTCTTTTGTCGCGGTGAGATACTACAAGTTGTAAAGGTTGGTGGTAGTGGAAAGAATTATCAAGTAGTCTCCCTCTCGTGGTGCAGTGTCGCTCTCGTGATGCAGTGTCGCTCTCGTGGTGCAGTGTGTGGAGTGGTGCAGTGCGTGTGTTGCTTCCTTAAGGTGTGTTTTCGAATAAACCTTCAAATAAACCCTAAAATAAAAACGTAACTTTTAAACGGTGACATCCTTCAACGGATGTCAACATCCGTTTAAGGAAAGAACGGATGTCAACATCCGTTTAAGGAAAAAAACGAATGTCAACATCCGTTTAAGGAAAAAACGGATGTCGACATCCGTTTTTTCCTTAAACGGATGTTGACATCCGTTTTTTTCCTTAAACGGATGTTGACATCCGTTCTTTCCTTAAACGGATGTTGACATCCGTTCTTTCCATAAACGGATGTTGACATCAGTTCTTTCCTTAAACGGACTCCGAGTTACGTTTTTAATTTTAGGATTTATTTTATTAGTTTATTCTTTATTTTGGAAATATTTTAATAATTTAATTTAAATGTTTTGATTTATTATTTTTTAATATATTTTTAATGTATTTTAATAATGTAAGGAAAATGAAGAAGAAGAATCGTATGAGGAGAAGTGAAACGGAGAAGACAAATGCAGTTGTAAAGTAAAACAGAAGACAAATTGTTAAACGAAATTGAGAGATGGAAAGATTGAGTGGAGGGAGTAAAGTAGGAGAACTAGGTTTGGAATAAATTAAAATAATAAAAATAAAAAATTTTAATTTGAGGATATAATTGGAATTAAAAAAAATTGGGGAGGTGGAGGGAGAAAGGTGTGGTGGTGGAGGGAGCAACACCCAAAGGTTTAATACTTGATCCCTACTTTTGAGAGTTTGGTTTAAAATGATTCTACCTTTTAAAAAAATTCAACAAGTTCCCATAATTTATTAAAAAATGTTTAATCCGATCATTTTCGCTCACGTCGTTAAAAATCTAACGGTGCAAATGCCACCGTGGCCAAACCTGACTGAGCTGTGAAATTTGATGAATATGTGGCACTGTTAAATATTTTAAAAAATTAAAAATGACGTAATGTAGGTGACACGTTACTTTTTGTTCCTTGTTCTGATCACAAAGGAGGCACTTGAAGTTGCAGCACGACCACCGCCACTGTCACTGCTGCGGCCACCGCCACCATCTATTTCTTCTGAATCGGCGACAACACTTTCCACAACCCCCAAATCGATTGTCATGGATTTCGATCCCAAATCTTCCACATCACCAGCGCCAAACCCTAACTACGCAAATATTATCAATTGTTCCGCCATTCAAAATCCTTGACGTGAATCGTTCATCAACAGCTACCGCCTCAAGCTTTCCACTACGTAGTCCGCATACAAGCTCCTTCTCAACAAAGAGAAGTTTTATAAGAAACTAATACGTCATTTTTAATTTTTTAAAATATTTAACAGTGTAACATGTCACGTATTGGCCACGGTGGCATTTGCACCGTTAAATTTTTAACGGCGTGAACGAAAAGGATCGGATTGAATATTTTTTAACAAATTATGAGACCTTGTTGAATGTTTTTAAAAGATATGATATTTTTTACCAAACATATAAAAGTAGGGATATATTAAACCTATATAAAAAAATGAAGTTTCGTTTACAATAATTCTTTTTAGAATCCTATATTTATTTTTCTTTTAGTCTCTATAATATTATTCTCGGGACATGTAAATTGAATATTTTAAACTCCATATTTGGTTTTAAAATGAGTCGATTCATTGGAAATCAATTTGCAATTATTTTGTCCTTTGACTGTGCGGTCGTTCTTTAATTTTTCTTCATTGTTGCAACTACCGCAATGTCTGAAGAAATTTTTCTATGTTGAGTAACTCAAAATTTTCTTAAGTTTGTTGATAAACATTTTTGGAAGAAAAATAATTATTTCATAAATTCAACTTATATTATGCACTATTAAACAATTTTTTAGATATGATAAATGATTTTAGCTATTTTCGTTTCATTCAGTCCTAGTATCTCTTTTTGTTTTTTAAGTATATACATAATCAAAGGAAAACATAAAAAAAAAAAATTCAACAGAAAATTTTTACTCGATATATGCTTTCATTTTTTATAAGGTGCATCTCTTATTGGTTGAACAAAGAGCGAAATGAAAATGTGTTGCAGTCTCTTGGCATCATTGTGGCATTTGAAGCAATGGCTGCCTATTTTTTTTAGGGTAACCTTGGCCCAAAAGCATTTTGCTCCGTACTGTTCTCGTTCCCTGTTTTGTACTCAATAGCCATCCAAACATTTAACTTCGCTCCTATTGCCGTTGGATCTGTGCTTGCTCTCGTAGTCGTCTTCTGGAAACTCACCGGTCACCGTTGGTTCAAAGACCCTTTAACCGACATTAAAAACTCAACTTTTTCGTTGTTATGATGTCTTTGTAAAACCTCATTTATCAAACCTTATAAGTAAATGACTAATTTAGCTTCCGAAACTTATATTTTTATTTTGGTTCCTAAATATATATCATTATTATCGTTTGTCTATATAGTAGAACACAAAATAAGAAAATGAAAATTTGAACTTTAGAAACTTAAGTGAAATTATGAATAATTTTAACCGTATCTTAAACATAACTCTTCTTTGAACAAATCTTAGTGTTGTTAAAATGGTTAGAACTTGCAGATCAACCTGACCCACTACAGGTTCGAGTCAGGTTAGATTTGAAATTTTTTTTATACGGTTTAATTTTCAATTCGGTTTACTTAGAATCCGGTTCATCCAGGTTGAACTCATGGTGAGTCGGATTGGCTCACCAACCCACCTAGTTTTATTTAATTATTTATTATTTTGTGTTTTAATATTATTAGTTAATTTTTTTTATTGTATTCTAAATGAGAATAAAGAAAATATTATAAAATGATCAATTCAATACTCTAATATTATAAATGATAAGTGACACAAAAATTATCAATATTATAAACTTATTTATTTATTTTTAGGGTTTGCTTTTGGATTATATTTGAGTTATATGTTAATTTTTTATTTTGAATTGTCTTTAGAGTTTAACATTATTTTAGAGTCAAATTATTTAAATTTAAATTACAAAAAAATTGTAATTTTTTTAGATTAAAAAAAAACAATTACAAAAAAATTGTAATTTTTTTAGATTAAAAAAAAACTTGTAATTAAGTGAGCTAGTAAGTCAACCCGTTTAACCCATCAATTCGTGCGTGGTGGGCTAGGCCAGACCAAATTCGAATTTTTTCGGCTCACTAATAAATAAGTCGGGTTAAATTGACTCACTAAGTGATCAACCCATGGATGATCGGGCTGGGTTGGACGGAATGACCCGTTTTGACACGCTAATAAACCTCTCTCTGAAAATATATATATATATATATATATATATATATATATCTTTATGTAAATACAAATGTGTGTGTTTGTCTGTGTTATGCTTGTACTAATCTCTCTATCTTTGTAATATGATATCTTTAATCAATTTTATTTCTTTCAATTTTAAACATGATTTTTCTTATTTTTATTGTATTTAAATATAATTAATTATTTTCAACAAATTTATTAACAATGAGTTTTAATCACAGTTCTTTAAAATAATAGTTTATTATTTATGTAAATATAATTCAAAAAAACAAGTGAAGTTTGATATTTGAAAACGAAAACTACAAAGTCAACAAATGTTGCTTAAATTTATTGAGGCTGGTGGAGAACATGCCTAACCTTTTGGTGTTGACACCGGTATGATTCGCCATCATTGGCCTAATGTCAATGCAAAATTAATAGTGAAATAAAATGATAGTCAAAGCTTTGAAGGAAGAATATCATTCATAATTTTCTTATATGAAAATAGTATCGCTATAATTCTCATAGCATAAATAGGCTACTTAAATTGAGAAATTTACAATTTTAAAATAAGGTTGTTTTTAAATTTGTAATTTTATTTAGTCATATACTTAATATAACCATCAAAGAGTTTAAATAACAATGAAAAAACTATGAAACAGAAATAATGTTCATAAATATTATATAAGAAAAAAATCCACATATTCAATGCTTTGAGATTTTGAATTAAAAATTATATTAACGATGTACAATTTTTTATTTTAACTATCAAAATTTAATTTTATCCATCTAACCCATTTTCATGTGCAAAAATCCGTATCATATCAAAATCCATCTAATTTCAATCTACAATTCACCAATTTATCAATTTATCAATAATTACCGTCATATACAAGTTACTATATTAATTGGAGTTTAAAATATTTCTCTTTTACTTGATAATTCCTTATAACTAATTGTATGGTTATAAATAGTTTGGAGGCGTAAAACATAATAAAGACACCGTAAAACTCATGTAACAAGTTAAATTAGTTAAAATAATGAACCTTCTCAATTATAAATTTATAAAATTGTTTTAATAACTGGTTAACTTCTACATAACAGAATTTGTTTGTCAAAAAGTTAAAATTAAAAATTAGAAGTTAAGAGGAAAAAAAAAACTTTCATCACGTTGAGAAAATAAAGAAAAGAAAAACAGAAATAAAAATGGAAGAATTGAGCCACAACTCTTGATTGGTTTAACATCATCCAATCATTACAAGATTGTATTTTCATCTTTATATGGATTTAAAATTTACCTATATAAGAACGGCAACTTTGTTGGATTATGATACACATTAATAAATTTTTATATCCACTATTTTATATATTATTTTGTTTATACATAATAAATACTATAATTCACTTTTTTTTACTATATTAAATTTAAAAGTGAGTTGTAAAGTAGTTGATAGAATGTAAAAAAAAAAAAAAGTCCTCTTTTCAGTGTTATACGTAAAAAATATTTATTTTTTTAAGTTAAAAAAATATTGATAAAATTGATTAAAAACATACAAAATATGAATATGATTTAAATAATAAAATATAAGAAAAGTGAATTTAGATTGAGTTTTTGCGTTGTGAGGGAGGAAATGGTGTTTTGTTGATCACCACATGTTTGAAATTTTGAATGAAGTGGGGAAAAGACAAGGACCCAAGAAAATTCTTTAGTTCTACGTAGAAATAACAATAATTAATATTAGCTTAGATTTTTCTTCTATTTCTAAAATTATAAAGTTAGATCATTGTTAGGTAAAACTAGTTTTTGCAGCATAAAACCATTTAAACATAATATGATTATCTAACCAAAATCAGTTCATTTAAAAAATATAATATTTTGTAAGCTCTCGCCCAATGCAAAATTGTGTAGTCCAGTTTCTGGAAACAAATTTGTGATTTTCTGATAAGAATTTAGCTCATATATATTTAATATTATATATTTTTGTTAAAGTAAATAAGATTTTATAACAGTCAAGTAAACGTATAAATATTTGGTTTAAATATGTCTGTAATGTTTTCGATTAATAGAAAAAAAAAAGTACATACTTTAGACGAATTTTTCGTTTTCTCCAACCATGCAGGTAGCTGGTGGACAAATATGAGCCACAGATAATTTTGTGGAATATTTTTTATTTTCCTTAACGCAACATTTTTATTGAATATTTTATGAAATATACTTCTGAGTGAAAAGAGTGTCAGAATAAATCGGTGTAAATTGATTACTCTCAACATTTTTATTTAAATGTGATTATTTTTGTTTTCTTTTTAATTCTGTTGTTTGATTTTGTGGATACTGTTATTTATTTATTTAATTTTCTACCCATGTACGTTGCTTCAAAGATAACAATATAAAACTTTATCAGCACGGTAGTTATATATCCTAAAAATAAACATTATAAGTATGGTCTATATAATATATAGATCGTATTTGATTTAAATTATGTATGAAAAATTGTATAGTATATTAAAATAACCAGTGGATTGAAAGCCATGCGAATTATTAGTAATTTTTTTATAAAATGTCAAGTATCAATTAACTAATTGTTGTAAGCATCATATTATTTTTCTATTAAATGCAATATTTCTTATTATTATTTACATCTACGTACGTAAACATAAAGAGGTATATTACTATTTGACCATTACATTTAATAATTGGAACCATATATTTATTTTATAACATAAAGATCCGTATATATAGCTGAAACTAGAAAGAAATCAAATAGAAACAACACATGCACCTCTATGTGTGTCCCTTTGTTTCACGTTAAGAATATTACGCGTGTGGTGAATACAATAGTCAATAGACTTTTAATTTCCATTAAATTGTCTCTTTATATATTTAAATAGATTTTAAAAGACAAAAACAAAATAGAAATTTGATTTTCCGATAAAAACGAATCCTTGTTCAAACTCATCACGAATCCAGAGTCGATAAATTAATATATATTTCTAACTGTCATTGATAAACCCTGGTTCTGTGAAAGGTTAATTACTGATCAAATTAAAATAAGGCATCGACATCGAGTTAGTCAGCTAGATCAAGAAATAGTTTACTATTTTTTTTCTCTAAACTATTTTATATTTTTGTATTTAGTATCTAATTAAGTTTTTGGCGTTCTAAGTCATTTCTTTACTTTTTTAAAGTCAAGTATGTTACATTACCTTGTTTTTAGGATAATTATATTTATTTTAATAAATTATATTTTGAATGACTTATTTACTATTCCCTTCAATAATTTTATTTAAGGCTGCTTTGAAGAAATCAGGAAATGCAATTAATTTCATTTATTCTAAAAAAATCGTTGCACACATTTCTATTTTATTCTATTTTTTTTCAATCTACAAAAAGTAGAATGGTAAATCATTCATTTAAATTTATTATTAAATTTCTGCATGATACAATGCGTAATTATATTGCCAATACTATCTGCATCAGTCATCAATGGTATTATTTAGTAGTAGAAATAAAATTACGGAGAAAGAAAAAAATGAACAATAACACTAGAAAATAATGAGATGAGAGAGACATCAAATGGAAAAAAAAAAAAAAGGAAGAAAACGTTGCGGAGAGAAGTGAAAGAGAAACAGAAAGAAACACATTCTCACATCTTCTTCTGTCTGGAGCAGCCTCCATTGACCACGGGGAGTCTCTGTGATTCCTTCATCAATCATAATGGTCTCTGAAAAAGTGATCCCTTCTCATGTGGTCGAAAGTGGACACGCTCCACTTGATTCTGGCCATGCCCGTCTCAGAGAACTCGGTTACAAACAAGAACTCAAGCGTGACCTTTCGTATATTTCTCTTCTCTGTTTTCTCTTCTTTCCATGTTTTCACTACACTTTTTTTTTCTCTTAAATCTTGCTTGCAACTGTGGCAGGGTGATTTCGAATTTTGCCTTTTCGTTTTCTATTATTTCGGTGCTCACCGGAGTTACTACTCTTTACAACACTGGATTGAACTATGGTGGCCCTGTTTCCTTAGTCTACGGTTGGTTCATTGTCTCTGCTTTCACCATGATTGTGGCGCTTCCAATGGCCGAGATTTGCTCGTCCTATCCCACTTCCGGTGGGCTTTACTATTGGAGCGCCAAGCTTGCTGGACCCAGATGGGCTCCCTTCGCTTCGTGGATCACCGGCTGGTATCATATCCAATTCCTTTAACTTATTTTCCCCAATTTAACTTGAACATCTTCAATTCAATGATTTTATTTTCTGATTCTCAATGCAAAAATAAATAGTTTTTCTCCTAACCGCATGATATCACTATGCTAACATGAATGAATCAATGAATGCATGAATGACAAAGCCACATCACCACTATAACTAGTATCATTCTGTTTTTTAAATTTGTTTCCTCAAAATCACCCATACCTACCTCTCACTTTCTTTTCGGTTGATTTCGTCCTTCTCATCGACATGAATGATTCTGGATTCGTTTCCAGTTGTCGTTCCGTATTTGGCACGGGTCGCCCAGTCTTCATTATCTATTAAATACGAGTTAATTTAAGAGATATAATATCATATAGTTGCTATACAGTGTGTAAATAATTGAAAAATTCAAAAGATTATTTTCGTGAATTATTTTACGCACCTTGTTATTTACAAAAATTGACAAATCTCTTAATTATATTATAAATACGAATGAAGACATATTTGATGCTCGAAATAAAAGGTGCTTTAATCTTTAAAAGTTTTTTTCATTACAAGTAAAGTTGTCTGTCAAAAAAATTGTTCCTCTAAAGTTAATATACCAATTTTCTGCTTTTCCAGAAAATGTCTATAGGCTGAAACTTTTAGGGTCTAAAACAATATTAGCACTTCTTAAGATGCTTTTTAAGATAAATTTGTAGTTGTAAAAAAGTGGATAAAATAAAAGTATATGTTAATTTTGATGTGATATTTGAAAAGGTAGTGGTTGAAAAGTAGTAAGTATGTATTATACGGAAACATGAATAGTAATTTAATTTTCTTTATTTAGTATGACTTTTTGTTCTTTTTCTATTCATCTATATTTAGTATGACTAAGAAGATAGATAACAAGAAAAATGAGTTATAAGTATTTAAGATGTTCTTCAGTTTAAAGAAACTATTTTACACTCTCTTTTAACAAAGATTTGTAAAAACACTATTTCAGGGTAATTTTTAATACTTAGTCGTGGTCTTTTGTTGATACATCTAAAAGTTTGTTGTATGTTGTATGCATAAATTCAATATATGCCTGAAGTAAATGTAATTGATGATGCCTGACACTCGCACATGGAGAAGTTACCGTCACTATTTTTTAAGGAAAATGTTATTTGGACAACAAAAGTTTGACACAATTTTGACAACGGCGACGTGGCAGCTGTGCATTGGCTCAGTGAATTGAAAACAAACCAGAAAAAACCCAAAATACCCCTCACCCCGGTTCACTGAGCCAATGCACAGCTGCCACGTCGCCGTTGTCAAACTTTTGTTGTCCAAATAACATTTTCCATTTTTTAATGAGAATTTTTTTATGACGCGTTGACTGGTTGGTGGTAGTACCCATTAGATTTCGATTCTCCTGGGGACCTGAGAGATGGGTCTGTGCGCATCGCGATAAGTTGATATAAATCCGAAATTTAAATCCTTTTTTAATAATTTTCTCAGTGGATCTACGATAGATGTAAACAAATTCAAATAACTTTTATAAAGTAAATTTAATTCCAGCAATATTTTTTAAAAATGATAAAGTTATATATATATATATATATATATATTAATTTTTTATTTTAAAAAATTATTTATTTATTTATTTTCTTTCTTATGCATAAAATTTATTTATCTAAAATTTTGTTAGTTTTTTTTTGGAAATCTCATTGTGACAAGTAATTTATAAGTTCGTGTAAATTTCATACTAAAATCAATTATGTAATATTGAATTAAGTTTAAAGTTATGATTTAAAGTTTATCTTTTTTGTAAAATTTATTGTTTGTTCTATCTATACCTATTATCAGGGAGAAATGTTGTTAATTAGATTTATTATTTCACTTTCTATTAAGCTATTATCGAATTATAATTAATATCATAATCATGGTTTATAATCTATCTTAGTGAAATTTATTTTCTTTTAGTCTATTTTGTCACCTGTTATAAAAAAATTTGTTATATGTTAAACTTATTATTTCATCCACTAGCAATTCATCTATTAATATTTAATCTTATGTTCGAAATGTATATACTTTGATTTAAGAGATGTGTTAAATATTTCATATTGAATATTGGTAAAATTAATTTATAATATCTAAGTATGTACAAACTTTATCTTATAAATTAATTTTATAAGATTTAGTTAAGTTTAAAAGTCTATTTCTTAACTTTCTAACATGTAAGTTTATGTAATTTAACATAAAGAGATATAATTTAACATAAAGAGATACAGAAGAATAATTCTCATTTAATCGTTAAAGGTCACACAAAAGACTTTTAAGGATAGTAATAATAGCTTCTTTATATATATATTATTGTAACAGTAGTATTGACTTGTTTGAAAAACTACATGCCATTCTACTTACTAAAAATTGGTATCGTAGATAGTAAATCTATCATTTAAGCTAGTCACAAAATTTTTATTCATTCCGATCTCTGTTTTAATATTTCCAATAGAGATTTTAGGGTGTATTAGTGGCGCATAAATTTTTCATTTACTTCTCAATTTTATGACGTAAAATGTTCAACCATGGTTTCGATAATTTAAGACATAATTCACCAAGATGCCTAATGTTGTGCCTTAATATGCCGTATAGTTTTAAAAGAAAGTTTATTGCCTAATCAACGTGTAAAGTTTTATAATAAGATACTCTGCAATATGTTTGTCTGATGGTTGTTGGATGGTTTATCTCTTTTACAGGTTCAATATTGTGGGCCAGGTATTCTTAAGAAGTCACATTCTATAATTTAAACATCCTTCAATTTCACTGCAAGGTCTAAACTTGTCGATATAGACCTATGTTAATTCATTTCAAGCTTAAACTTTTGGTTTCTTTTCGTTTTCAGTGGGCAGTGACAACAAGCGTAGATTTTTCACTTGCACAACTGATTCAGGTCATTATTCTGCTTAGTACTGGTGGGAAAAATGGCGGTGGATATGAGGCATCTAAATATGTAGTTATTGCTCTCCATGGGGGAATCTTGCTCGCACACGGTATAATAAACAGCCTTCCGATCTCATTGTTGTCATTCTTGGGACAAATGGCAGCTATTTGGAATGTTTTAGGTATGAAGAAAATTCCTGTTTGATTTAGTATTTTCTGCATTCGGTTTTCATTGGCAACCCTTTCTGAATCTCTTATTGGAATTGCAAACTTTTAGGTGTTTTTGTACTTACGATTCTGATTCCATCCGTTGCAACGGAAAGAGCAAGTGCCAAGTTTGTTTTCACTAATTTCAATACTGAAAATGGGGAGGGAATCAGAAGCAGACCTTACATATTTCTTTTGGGACTTCTAATGAGTCAGTATACCTTGACTGGGTTTGATGCATCAGCTCATATGGTGAACTTTTTCTACTCTCTGTCTTCCTTTTGGGAAAAAGCATGCACTACATTAAGTAAAGACAATGCTTGACAGCTTATGTTATTTAACTTATGTTCTCTCACTTTATAATATGGTTTTTAAATCATGAATTGGGCTCAAAATCTAAATGGTAAGACAAAGCTAGATAAGATTTTTCAAATCTAAATGGACTTTTGTAGCGATGAGCTAAACTCAAAATTTAACAAAAATAATTTGCAGGCCAGTGTTAACCTGCCATTCCAGGATTAGATCATTTCAGATGAGCTGACATTGTTGTAGGTTTATAGTATAACGAATTGTTTTGTAATATACAAAAAAAATCTAAAATAGAATCTGAAATCATCTTATAAATTAGATTTTAGTCTAACTAGGTAAGGAGATAATCATCTCTTATGTATTCGTTTTAGATTCTGACACTAGTCAACGCGGGCTTTGCGTTTTTCTTTTTCAATATTACCGTTTGTCCAAGCTGGAAGGATCAGTCTGATGACTGGGTCTAAAATTAGTAGCATGAAATTGTGTGTTAGAATTGATTTTTTTCATGAATTGTTTCGTATGAGCTCTATTAATAACCTCAGTTTAAGTATTCGGAGGTACAAGGTTTCTCTCACAATTCAATTTCATATTGAAAATTTTATGCTCTTCATTTCGAGTGATGGACCAAAGTGTTCCTAAATGATCTAGACTAAGACCTTCTGTTTACTGTAACTTGTATATGCAGACGGAGGAAACCAAGGATGCTGATAGAAATGGACCGAAAGGAATTATCAGCGCCGTTGGGATATCCATTGTTGTTGGGTGGTTTTACATTCTGGGCATTACCTTTGCAGTCACCGACATCCCTAGCCTTTTGAGTGAAGATAATGATGCTGGTGGGTATGCCATTGCTGAAGTATTTTATCAAGCATTCAAGAAAAGATGGCAATGGAAGTGGGGGTATTGTTTGCTTAGTAATCGTTGGTGTTGCGATTTTTTTCTGTGGCATGAGTTCAGTTACCAGCAACTCAAGGTAAATGTGGCAACCCTTAGTTTGCTTTCCGTGATATGGATTAAATATCTCGGTTACACTTACGTGTGAATATGCTATGATATGCTTAAACATTTTCCAGAATGGCTTATGCTTTCTCCAGAGATGGTGCCATGCCATTGTCATCATTGTGGCACCAGGTTAACAAACAGGAGGTCCCTATCTATGCAGTTTGGCTTTCCGTTTCAATATCATTTTGCATGGCATTAACGGTATGTGTAAACTTTGGTTTCTCTGATTTGTTGAAAGTGGAAAAATAAGATTAACCATTATAATCTGAACTTTAAAAACATTGCAGTCTCTTGGAAGCATAGTCGCTTTTCAGGCCATGGTGTCCATAGCAACCATTGGTCTCTATATTGCCTATGCCTTTCCCATATTCTTAAGGGTGACATTGGCACGAAAGCATTTCGTTCCTGGGCCTTTCAACTTGGGCCGTTACGGAGTTATCGTGGGCTGGGTTGCTGTTCTTTGGGTGCTGACCATTTCCATACTCTTCTCATTGCCTGTTTCCTACCCAATAAAAGTAAAGAACCTTAACTACACCCCTGTTGCTGTTGCATGTTTGCTTATTTTTGTAGTTTCTTACTGGATTATCAGTGGTCGCCGTTGGTTTAAAGGCCCAATTACTAATATATAAAAAAAATGAAGTTTCCTTTGCAATATGATTCTTTTTAGAATCCTAGATTGATATTTATTTTTCTTATGTTATTAGTCTCTATAATATTGTTCTTGGTTTATGTAAATTGAATATTCTAAACAAAAATATATTTTTTGACACGTTCATTTCCTTTTCATTTAAATGACAAGGTGGGTTCTATTTTTTAAAATATTCATTAAAGTAATATGATAATTTTAAAAGAAAATAAGTAAATTTTTTTAAAAGTACCGTGTTAAATGAATGTCAGGTGCTTTATTCTAAACACCATATATCCAAAGATGGGTTGGTGTTGAGATGAGTCAATCCTTTGGAAATCAATTTGCAATTGTATTTTCTTTAATTTTTCGTCATTGTTGCAACTGTAGCAACCCCGCTAGAATGACCTATTATGTCTGAAGAAAATTTTCAATGTTGAGTAACCCAAAATTTTGATAAGTTTGTTGATAAACATTTTAGGCAGAAAAGGATTTATTTATCGGTTCAACTTATATTATGCACTATTAAACAATTTTTTATATATGATAAATGATTTTAGCTATTTTCGTTTCATTCAGTCCCAGTATCTCTTTTGTTTTTTAATTATATGCATAATTTTTTTGTCTTTTATACCTTTTCATTCTATTTTTTTCATGCCTTTTTTCCTCTTTGTCGTATTACTTTTTCTTTTCTGTTTTTTCTAATTTAATATTGAAATAATGGCACGTTACACTGGAATACTGCGAGGGAATTGGTGGATTGATTTATCTATTTATCTATCTATATATTTATATACTAAAAACATAAATATTTTTAATGTATTTTCTTGAGTTGAAACTAAATCAAAGAAATTTGTGTTTAATGGTCTTTCTTTTCCAACTTAAAAAAGGTTTCTTATTAGAAACATTTATTTTATAATAAGATCATCCATTATCAAATAGAATTAAACAAAAGTTTATTGTAAATAACAATATTTTTCATAATAAAATCACCAATTAGAAGGTAGTGTTAAACAATTTTTAAATAAAATCTAGGTTTAATATATCATTTGGTTCATAGTTTGAGACCTTGTGTTTAAAGTCGTTCTATTTTTTAAAAAAATTCACTATTATCCCATATTTCATTAAAAAGGGTTCTAAGTGGTTTTTTTGGCTTATGGCGTTGAAAATATAACGCTGCAATGATGTGACAATTGTGACCTGTTCAATTTTTATAACGCGGCAACTGTGACCCAATTGACGTGGCCAGAAACCCTAATTTTCCTAAGGCCAGAAACCCTTGTGCCACCACTTGAAACCCTAGTCGTCGTCGCTGTCGTAGAACGAAACGCTCCACCACCAAACCCTCTGGCTACCATGCTGCCGTCACCACCATCAACACAAACCTACAATTCGAAGCAAAAAAAAGCAACAGAAAACCCAGAAATCAAACCCAAATCGCCTAATTCCAACCAAACCCTATGCACCGTGAAACCCTAAACCGCGTCGCCAGTAATCAAGGCAAAATCTCCACCATGCGTCGCACCTCACCACCATTAAGCAAAAACTGAATCGAAATCACTAACCTGCAAACTAGAAATTCCAACCCAAATATGAACAAAAAAATCGCAATCGTGACACCTAGAAACCCAATTCACACCTGCAATAAACCATAAACATACATAATCGCTACCCAAATTGCAGAAGTCCTAGTTCGCAAGCAGCATCCATGGACACCAACCTGCAAATTGCACAAGCCAGAAACCCAGAAACAATGTGCCTCCATGCATCGTGCAAGAAGTCTCTTCATGCGTCCTCCATCTTTGTCTTCTTTGCAAAGAGCAAAAACCCAGAACGAGAGCTTCTTCTTTGTTCATCGTTGATCAAATGCGTTGCGCCACCATGGGCTGCCGCAAGTCAAGGTGCAAAATCACGAAGGCTCTCTCGCATAAACATTGCACAGGTCATAGTTTCTCTACTTCGAATTGTAGGTCTGTGTTGATGGTGGTGACGTCGGCATGGTGGCCTGAGGTTTGGTGGTGGTGCGTTTCGTTCTGCGACAGCGCGGCGGCTAGGGTTTCACAGTGGTGGCACAAGGGTTCTTGGCCTTAGGAAAATTAGGGTTTTTGGTCACGTCAATTGGGTCACAGTTGACGCGTCATAAAAAATTGGACAAGTCACTGTTGTCACATCATTGCACTATTATATTTTTAACACTCTAAGTTAAAAGGACTAACTTAAACCGTTTTTAACAAAATATAAAATAATAATAAATTTTTTTTAAAGGTAAAAGGACTTTGAACACAACATTCCAAACAAATAAGGAGTAGATAATGTATTAAACCTAAGATTTATTACAACCAAAAGGTTATGTCACGACGATTTAAAAAGCTTTTGTATAAAGAAGTCCTAAAGGGGATGCAGTAACTCAACAGCCATTTTGAAAGATGTGTACTGTTGAACAGCAGCTCGCTATAAAATCCATTCAACAACCATACCTTTTGAATCTACCATTCATTAATTCACTCACTCATTCACCGAAAAATCAAAATACCAAATCCACACTTACATGTTCCTTAACATCTGTATATCATGCACACAAAATTAGTTATGACTAGGCACAATTATAGTATTTTTTTTGGATTCTTTTCTCCTTGTACTTCTGCCTATTATTGTTATTGTCACAGCCGTCTAACACTACGCCTATCATCAACACAGCCTTTACTTTTTGATAATAACAAAAATAAAGCTAAACGTGTTGTCGTGAATAAGAAGAGAAATAAAAAAAAAAAACAATGTTTAAGGAAATGATGTTATATATAGTAGCATTCTCCCTGCATCGGTATGTTTGGTGAATGATCATAATGGGCAGAGACAACGAAACAGTCCCATCTCACGCCGATGCGATGGCAGAAGGATACGTTCCACTTGATTCTGGCCATGCTCGTCTTCAAGAACTCGGTTACAAGCAAGAACTCAAGCGTGACCTATCGTATGTTTCTCTTCTTTCCATTTTTTCACTGCATTCTTTTTTCTTTTTTTTAAAGAATCTTTCTTTGAACTGTGACAGGGTGATTTCGAATTTTGCGTTTTCGTTTTCTATTATTTCGGTGCTCACCGGAGTCACTACTCTTTACAACACTGGGTTAAACTACGGTGGCACTGTTTCCTTCGTCTATGGGTGGTTCATTGCCTCTGCTTTCACAATGATTGTGGCGCTTTCAATGGCTGAGATCTGCTCATCCTTCCCCACTTCTGGTGGGCTTTACTATTGGAGCGCGAAGCTTTCTGGGCCCACCTGGGCTCCCTTTGCTTCCTGGATTACTGGCTGGTACCCTACCTAACTTCTTTTCCCCAATTACTGCCTCGTAAATTTGTCCATACCCAGTTGAGAGTGTCTTTAGTTTCGTTACTAGCGACTTCTAATTATGTAAGACCGTGAGAATGCAAATTTGCAGTTTGAATGAGGATCTTGTTAGGGACTGAGTTGAATTTAACAGCACTTAGAAACAGGAAAAAGAAATGCAGACACGTAAATGGGAACACATGAGAATTTCCATAGGAGAGAGAGGAGACAATTCTAACAAAATATTCCTTGCCTCTCTCTCTCTCTCTCTCTCTCTCTACAAAACCATATCTAAAACATAAGTTATGGACCAATCAAAATTCGTTGAGCAATCGGTTGATTATTTTGGGCCGTGTACTTTTCCTCACATACCCTCAACATTTGGATCGTGGGTTACGGTCTCATGAATTTTCGCACCCTCTTTATTTGTCTCTTCTGCCACTACTTCTGTTACACATACAAACTAAAATTTCTGAACTTGGACCAAATTAATGTTTTTTAATTTAATTGTGAGGTTTTGGAGGTTTGTAGGAGTGGAAATAGATTGGTTCTAGTTGTTTATCCGTAGCCTACCAATTTGATCTTTCAGAACAAAGATACTCTTCACTGAAAATCTGAACAGAAATTTAGACTGTATTTCATAGATAAATCATAATCAACAAGAAAATGGTAATTATGTTAAATCCAGTCCCGAAATTTCATAGATATAATGCATAATTTGTTCGTTTTTTTACTTACTTGTCTAGTTTATGATGTATATTGGTCAACCAGGTTTTTGAAAATTTAGTGCTCTTAATCGGATAAAATTGACTACAATTGCCTAATTTGTTAGCTCTCCTTAGCGTCGTGTAGCTTGAAATTAAAGTTTATTGCTTAATCAGTTTTTGAAGTATAATAACAAGAGACTCTGCCTTATTTGCCTTACCACGGTTGTTTCTCTGATGCATGTTGGATGGTTTATCTGTTTTTGCAGGTTCAATATTGTTGGTCAGGTATTCTTAAGAAGGCACAAATTAAACATCCTTCACTTTTCACTGCAAGGACTTGTGCGGGATGTAGATTTCCATTAATCCATCTGATGCTCCAACTTTGGTTTCTTTTTTTCGTTTGCAGTGGGCAGTGACAACAAGTGTAGATTTTTCACTCGCACAACTGATTAAAGTTATTATTCTCCTTAGTACTGGTGGGAAAAATGGTGGCGGATATGAGGCTTCTAAATACGTAGTTATTGCTTTGCATGGGGTGATTTTGCTCCTACATGGTATGATAAACAGCCTTCCTATATCATTGTTATCATTCTTGGGACGGCTTGCTGCTATTTGGAATGTTGTAGGTATGAAGAAATTTCCTGTTTAATTGTTTTCTGCATTCAGTTCTCCGTGGAAACCTTTCTTAATTTTTAATTGACATTGAAAATTTTAGGTGTTTTTGTGCTTATGATTGGCATCCCATCTGTTGCAACGGAAAGGGCTAGTGCCAAGTTTGTTTTTACTAATTTTAATACTGAAAATGCGGACGGAATCAGCAGCAAGCCCTACATATTTCTCTTGGGACTTCTTATGAGTCAGTATACCCTAACTGGCTATGATGCATCAGCTTATATGGTATATCTTTTCCACTCTTTTTCTTCTTCTTTTTTCAAAATTTATTGCCCTGAAAAGCTTTTACAAAGTTTCTTGTCTGGTAAATCGTATTATTTCGACATGACATTAAGTCCGTTAAAACATCATTATTAGAATCGATTATTGGATTCGAGGTATTATTTCTTTTAGATTTGATGTTTCTGTCGTAGTTTTGTTCTCCAATATACAAATCATTCGTAATATTCAGTATTGTCCGCTTTGAGACAAAAAAACATTGTGTGTTAAGAAAAAATATTGTATATGCAGACAGAGGAAACGAGGGAGGCTGACATAAATGGACCAAAAGGAATTATCAGTGCTGTTGGGATATCTGTTATAGTTGGGTGGGGTTACATACTAGGCATTACCTTTGCAGTCACCGACATTCATTATCTTTTGAGCGAAGATAATGACGCCGGTGGGTATGCTATTGCTGAAGTGTTTTATCTAGTATTCAAGAATAGATATGGCAATGGAGCTGGGGGTATTATTTGCTTAGTCATTATTGCTGTTGCCATATTTTTCTGTGGCATGAGTTCCGTCACAAGCAATTCAAGGTAAAACGTGCCAGCACCAAATTAGCACGCTTTCTATACGACCGAGACTTAATTTCTCTACATAATATATAATATGATGCTTAAAACTTGTTCAGGATGGTTTTTGCTTTCTCTAGAGACGGGGCCCTGCCATTTTCATCATCGTGGCGTAAAGTTAACAAGCAGGAGGTTCCCATCTATGCAGTTTGGCTTTCCGTTTCTATATCATTTTGCATGGCATTAACGGTATATTTGATATATTATAAACTTTGATTTTATAATAATCTGAATATTTAGGTTTCTCTGATTTGTTGAAAAGTGGAATGTAACTGTATTGCAGTCTCTTGGAAGCATAGTGGCATTTGAGGCCATGGTATCCATTGCAACGATTGGCCTCTATATTGCTTATGCCTTACCTATATTCTTTAGGGTAACCTTGGCACAGAAGGATTTTGTCCCAGGGCCTTTCAACTTAGGCCGCTATGGAGTCATTGTGGGTTGGGTGGCTGTTCTTTGGGTGCTCATCATCTCCATACTCTTCTCGTTACCTGTTTCGTACCCAATAACCATGGAGACACTTAACTACACCCCTGTGGCTGTTGGATGTTTGCTTATTCTTGTAGTTTCTTTCTGGCTAATCAGTGGTCGCCATTGGTTTAAAGGCCCTATAACCACTATATAAAAACTGATCAGTTTTTTTTTTTTATATTTATAATTTGATAGATTTAGTTTTTTTTTTATAACGGTCGTGATTCTAACTATTATAATAAATTACATTTTTTATATGTTAAGTCTAGGAATATTTGTTAAACTTATTGTCTTAGGTTTACGAATATTTATCATATAATAAGTGAATTATTACACTACAAAAAATATTGTATTTAGTGGGGATTATTTTGGGGAGGTTATTAAAAACCCCCTCAAATAAACATTATCTAAAGTTATTTTGATAAATCATCTTAAAGCCAAGAATAACGGAGGTTTTGATTTCTTTTGGAAGAGGTTGGTTAGCTTAATAGATTATAATACAATTTTTTTTTCATTTCCCTCACATTTTTTTAGCATTCCCTCCCAAAATTTTACTTTTTTTTCACTCCAAATTTTAGATTCTTCTTTTCTAGAATTAAAACACAACAAACCCAAAAGAAAGAAACCCTTCGTGTCTCAGCTTCTTCCCTGACCTTTCACTGTCTTAGTTTTCTCTTCACCCTTGATTGACCACCTCAATACGATGGAGACGACCGTCACCGTGGAGGACTGGCCACCGTGGCCCACGAATTGGGGGGCTGAAGAAGCAGCACAGCATGGAGTACTGGATGATGGGGTCGCTTCTCTACGACGTCGAGGGCACAGAAGTGGTTAGGGTTTCGGATCCGCAACTCGCCAATGCCTTCTTCGTTCCGTTCTTCTCTGCGCTCAGTTTCAACACGCACGACCACAACATGTAGGATCCCGCCACGGACACGGATCGTCAATTGCAGGTGCTTCGCCATCTTTCTTTTCTTGGTAGTTGATTTGTGAATCACTGGAATGCAATGCGACACGAGTTAATTTCATTTTTGCAT
Source organism: Vigna umbellata (assembly GCF_029865625.1). NCBI lineage: Eukaryota > Viridiplantae > Streptophyta > Magnoliopsida > Fabales > Fabaceae > Vigna > Vigna umbellata. Next base: position 46,024,598 of record NC_142172.1, on the reverse strand, counting down.
GATGCGATTAATTTCCTTTTCCTATGTAATTTTTGTAATATTTGCCAATAGGTCACTGAAAGTAATATTGAGGAGTTTAAAGCAAACAATGGGGGATCTGACTCTGGGAAACGACATCAGAGGGTATTTTTGCCGCTTCGGCATTACCACTACCGCCAGTGAGCTCATCGAAGGTGTTCCAACACTGTAGGAGCTATTATATTTTTTGTGTTCTTACACTTTCGAAAGTAGAGGGAATACTGGGATTCCTTTGAAAGTTAAACACACAGACTACATGAATTGTAACTCTAAGGTTGTAAGCTCAAAGTTTGTCCTCTTACAAATGATTTTAGGTTGACATTTAATTTCACATAGATTTGCATGCTGAACTAATTTCCTCTGCTTCTTTAGGTTTGTTCGCTTTGTGAGCACTCCAGAGATATTGGAACGTGTTTATTCTATAGAATCCGAAATTGCACAAATTGAAGAGGCAATTGCAATTCAAGGAAATAATTCTGTAGGGATGAGCTTTGTAAGTAAATATCTAGCAATTTTTAAATTCAATGGCATCAAGTAAAGGTCTGTTTAATTTAACTTGTATATCTGCAGGTAGAGGAAAACCAAATAAAACATGTGGAAAGCACTAAAGGGAATTTTGAAAGAACAGGTACATGTATTTCATATGGTTATGCTTTGAAACTATTAACAAACTTGTATTCAACAAAAATGGATATATATATATATATATATAATATATATATATATATATATATATATATATATATAATATATATATATATATATATATATATATATATATATATATATATATAAAGCTTTGCTGAAATTTATAATTGCTGTAACTAAGAAGATCTGTTGGCTTTGCTCAGGCAGGAAGACTAATCTGTTTACTGAAATTTTGGAAGCTCAATTGTAGCTATATGCTCTGATCATGAATTCAAATTTTGGGATATAGTTACCGAGATTCCTTACTACTAATTAATTAATCATCATAAAATTTCTTTTAACATATTATGGAATGAAAAGCATTGACATTTCAAGCATGTGATGGAGTACCATTTAACAATTTCATTGCTGAATTTTTATATGTATAAATCACTGTTTGTTTATTATGGGAATAAGGTTTCAAATTTTAGATCCAGAAGCATTTATAGGCCAATTCTTGGTGCTGCGGAAAATTATGGGAATAAAACCCCCAAAATTTCGGTGGTGGGTTTTTTCAAACCCCGGATCTATATTCTTTAAATGAATATTGTTTCCTTGATTTGGGGTTTTATTCAGTTGGGGAGATTTTTTTATTTGTATAATAATATGAGTATAACTGAATAATGAGTTTTGCTGAGTTGATTTAACGTATTGGCTACTGCTTGGAAATTGTCTTTTAGTTTCTAAGAATTTTTATCTCTTTGATTAGTCTTATTATTTAATTATTTATTGATGTTTTGTTGCACTATATTACTTCTTTTTTTTTATCGTTATTGAATAAACTATTGCTATCTCAGATAAGAAAGCTGACTACGATGTTGAGGTTAGCGGGGTTGAGATATCTCCTGATCTTATTGAAGAGGCCAGCCTGCTACATTCAGCATTGCTGCAACTACAGGTATGACTAAATTTTTATATGTATAAATATCACTGTTTGTTTCCCCTTGGTAGTAACTTCTTGTTTTGCTTATCAAATGAAATTGTCAAACTGATTTGGATAATTGAACTAGCTAATAATGGCTCCTTTTTTCTCTTCTCATTATTTATCGAATTAACTAATCTGTTTACTGAATTTAAACTTCATGATCATGGAAAATGATAGCATCTGTTATATGCAGAGTATTACAACTTTGAGTTCTACCAGTTTCTTGACTTTTCATTGACAGATTCGTTTCTTTTGTATATTAAATAATGATGATTTAATTAGTGACAGTAACAACTCTCTATATGTATTAAGTGGATGAGGGATTTGAGTGATGAAGTAAAGAAATAGCTGGTTTTGTTGAATATGCAGGTTGAGTCCGTGTAGTTTTGATATGTCATTGGTGACTGTGTGAAGTAATACTAGTATTGGTGATAAGCTTTGTAAAAGGTATTGTTCAATTTTGTGTGTTCTATTTGAAATGGGTTTGAATATTTGTTACCCTGTTGAATCTTTGGGTTATGGGAAATTGGTAGGCTATGTAAAGGAAAAAGGGTCGTGTGCATATAAATATGATGTAGCTGAAAGATGTGGAGCATTGGTTTATCTTAACAAATTCACTGAAAGATGTGGAGCATATGTTTTTGTCAAGCAAGAGATGATGCAACCTAGTGCCAACATCAAAGACAGGTAAATTCCTTTCTATATATTTATCTTGCTTTTTCTAGTTTGCATATTGTCATAAATTTTTGTATGAAGAATCTCAACTTTGTAGGTTTAGAAATGGATGATGAATCCATTGTTCATCTTGTTTATCATGCTTACAATCTCACAAAACTTTGTATGTATATCATCAACCAAAGATTAGAAGCAATGGAAGCAGGAGAGTCTACGAACAATGACTTGTTGGACATACATTGTTGAATTTTAAAAAACTAGTGATGGAGGAATGAGTTTAAGGGAAGCAGTTGATGAAGTGAAGCTCTTTTACTTTGCAGCATAGGAAGCAAATGCAGAGTGTCTCATGTTAAACTTTTATCTAAGTTATGGATTTTGTTTAGGTTATCAACATTAGTCTATATGTTTTTAATTGGTCTTGTAGTTTTCGACCAGATCAATCTTGTAATGTTATCTAAATATTATGTACTTTTTTATATTTACATTGTAATTGTTAACGAATGTACTTATATTATTTTAAATCATTAATAAAATTAATTTGAATTAATTTTGTATATTTTACAATTTTATATATTTTATTATTTTTTATTATTATTTTAGCAAGCTTGTGAATTGAATAACATATATTAATACAAAAAATAGTGTAAAAAATACAAATATTTTTTGTAATCAAATAGTTGAAAATAAAGGAGGTTAAAAACTCCCACAAAATAATAGTCAGTAATAAAGGAGGTTTTTACCCTTCGCAAAAAAAACCTCCGCAAATTGAATTTGATACCAGAGGTTGTGAAAAACCCCCGCAGATAGGTTGTGGCGACTCAAACTGCGGCGGTTTGAAAAACCTCCGGAAATTATTTTGCGGAGGGTAAAAACCCCCGCAAATTGAAAAAAAAACCTCCACTAAATAAACACTTTTTTTGTAGTGTTATGTCAGGTTTATAATTATTGATCGTAGGTTTAGATTTATTATGTCATGTCTATAAATACATGTAATAATAATAGTTGCACTTATTATATCAGATTATAATCAACACTTTAATAATACATAATATTGGTTGTTGTAAAAAAATAACTTTAATCAATTATAATTCAGATAAGTGATTAAATTGCTACATTAAAACATACTGTAATTATAGGGAAAATTTACTTATAAAAATAGAATTTGAGTAGTAAACTTACTATTTTATATAGAAAAAATTATTTACTATTTAAAAAAGCATTTATAAGTGATGAAAAAGTTTTAATTTTGATGAAAAAATACTTTCATTCAAAGTTTCACCTATTTCATTAGAAGGTCTGCTACCGGTACTAGAATCTATTCATGCTTCATGCTCTTACTTATCAAAGGATCCACTCATGCTTTAAGATGTTGCCATTGAAGTAACAAGAAGAAATTGACAATTAATGGTGGAAAATTTTGAAGCATGAAATATGGTTTTATAATTGTGTCAACAAGCATGCCCAACGCGTGCTTTCCAACCTTCGATTCAAACTTATCTATGATCTGTGTATAAAGATATGAAGACACATTATTCTAAAATTATAATTGATTTACTTGACACAAACTTAAATAAAATCTTAAATAATTATAATAACGTGAATTAGATCAATATTAATTTAAATAAATATTAAAAATAAATAGAATTAATGTCAACTTAATAATTCACATCATGTTTGCATATTCGGTCACAAAGATTACTTGTTCATGCTTTCTCACAAGAAGGAGAAAGACAAACACTGTATTTATCATCTTCCAATATCTTGAACCTCTACATATGCTTATAATATATATACTATATATGAATCATATAGGATAATGTCTACTACTTGAAAAGGAAAGGAATATAGGTTTCCATGTATGTTCAAACTTGAAGTTAACCATCTATAGAACAGAAAGTTTCCCATTTTGCTCCAAGTATATGCTTCCATTTGAAAGTTCAGTCAATCTGCAAGCACATACATACAAAAAAAAAAGAATGAGAAATTGTGTGTATCTTTAGTCTCCGAAGTATGACATAGTTATTATATTATTTGAATATATGTGTACATGATAAAGTGACAACCTTTTTTGATCTGATGGTGTTGTCCATATCAAATTACCATTAATTAAGGGGAACCCCTTCTAGAACATTTCTTAGCATCTCAGCACATTGATCAACAGCAGCAGGATTGGATTCATATTTATGCAAATTGAAACAATCAGAATCTTCCAGAAACGTTTCTACGAATTCACATAAATCAGTTCCAGGTATATTCGAATCCATTGAAGCACCTGACATTGGTTGTGAATCCCAAGAATCTGTGAATTCCATTCCCAAGCTGTTCACTGGAATCTGATCTTGATTATGGTTCACATTCAAGAAAACTTTTGGTGCTGGGAGACCTGGATCAAATGCTCTTTTTATGCTCTAATTAAATTATCGAATCAATTACAGACAAAAATGCTGGCTAGCGATCTACGACCAATGAAAAACAAAGAGAGAAATTATAGTAATTACCTTTTGTTTCCAAGGTGGATCCTTCAGACGAAGAAGAGTTGGCTTTGTGTCTTGAGGACGATACTCTAGGCAAATCAGAATTGAGAGAGCTCTCTTCACCTTTCAAACGCAATCTGTATTTCTGTGTAAGAAAAATGTTGGTTAAGAAAAAACCTAAACAAACGAAGCAGACGAGAAAACATGAATGGTCATTCATGAATGCAACTATATATAGTTATGGAAAAAGAGAACAAAGTAATGACATCAGGATATATAGTTATTGCATTGATAAACATACATAAACTTACATATTCTTGGATGAAAGCAAAGAAATTTCAATTCTATTTATAGCAGGTTAACCAGTAAATTCCAGATAACTCTAGCCCTAATAACTTTTAAGCATATAAACGTTAATCTGGGCAACATAAATGATGATAAACTATTGTTTGTCTAAGTTGAAGTGGCAGAAAAGAACCTGCAAATGACTTGCAACTTGGCGAACAGTGAGGTAAGGCTCACTGGCATTCATCCGAACTAATATCTGTTTTGGACGAGCAACTGTGAAACACAGGCATTTTAACTATCTTAATTATCACGAATGAAGCTTGAATCCATTACTGATATGTAATCAAGAAAAGAAAAGGGGGAATGAATTCAATATCTAGTGAGAGGGAAAAGAAACAGTACAGTTGTCTCCCAATTCTTTCACTGCTTCTAAAAACTTTTGATGCAACTCAGGAGTCCAAACGCTCAAACGTTTTTTGTGCTCAGACATTCTGAAATATTCATTGAGGTTGTTAATGTTCATCTTGGCTGATCCCAACGAATCTGGCTTTTCCTGCACAACATCTCTCTTTTCTTTTTTCTTGCCTGCATAGTCATCATGCTTTCTTTTTCCATATTCTTTGTGACCTTTGCACTTTGTGGTTGGCATTGTGTTGTTGAGGGTTTTCTTTCCTTTTTCTTTGCCGAATGTATCAGCATCGCTTCTTCCGCTTTTTGCTCCAAGAACCTGACATTGGGCGTTTGTCACCTGTTCAAAAGTTGAGTGCTTTTGAAGGAAACTAATTCATGATAATCAACACCATATACAACACCCACAGAGAAAATTGAGAAGATATCAATGTGCTAGGATCGATGTGTGTGTGTGTATATAAATATAAATGTTATAAAATCATCACACATCCTAAAATTTCGAGGTAGATTTTCTTCAATTGTTTAGTGTAGGTTTAATTTCGCAATAAATCAAAATAATTATAGATTTTCTTCAATTGTTTATCGTAAATTCAAAACTCAAAACATAGAACTAAACACCCACTATTCTTATAGTCATAATAGTTTTATATATATATAAAGTACACCAATTTTAATACACCATTAGTTACTACTGTATTATTAATATAAATCTTTAACATACGAAAGTGTGAAATAACGTTAGTTACATGGTTGAATATGGAAATAAGGTGAAAATGAATAGAGACTTATTTTAAAAAAAAAAAAACTGTTATATTTTTCACTTAATTTTTCATTAACTTTTATTTTTCTTTCACGAAAGTTCTTCAATTTTATTTTTTATTTATTTCCATTTTAATTCTTTTATCTTCATCCCAAGGAATTGAAGATGGTATGAGTGTTATTGAGATAACCCTTCAACTATATATGTACCTGTTTCATCTGGGTATTCTGTAATCCCTTTGCATGGAAGTCTGCATTTCGAGTGTTTTTGGGTGAATAGGCTCTTGAGTGATACACATGTTGCCAGAGATATTGAAGATCATTCGGAGTGATTGGCTCCTTAAGGAAATAACACAATCCTGTAGCTAAAGCTTTCTTATTTACATCATCAAACACTCCAGAATAGATGACTGTACATGACACAAAACGATGCATTATTATATATATATATTAGTCAAATGAGAGTAGAAAATTTAGAGCACTGGAACTTACAGATGACAGGAAGATCCTTTTGAACTACTACATCCAGAAAAGAAGGGATATCCATGTCAGCCATATCAGCTTTAGCCATTATCAGTTTGAACGTGCCTTCTTGATGGCAAATCATGGATGCAGCAGCGGATGCCTTATTTGTAGCAGTAACTGATTAACCAAACAATTATGAGAGCTATCTTCAAAATAAACAACACCAGATTCAATTCTTATCAACTCTAACAGTAATCGTCAAGGGTTTTGACGAATTTCACAGGTGAGGGCACAGATGTGAAATTCAAGTATAAAAATATGTTATTTGAATTCAAAATTGGATATGAAAAACACTGGTTAAAGTGTTACTGTGTGATCATTTGAAAACCATTTTTAAATTCAATTTTTCATCATTTTGCAGAATTTAGAGTACAGAGAGAGGGAAATGAAAGTGGCAAAGAGATTTGAGAGAAAATTGAAAGTATACCTTTGAAAGAATATAGCTGAAGAATTGTTGAGAGATAAGAACGTGAAATTTTGTCATCATGCACTAGCAGAATGCTAAAACCTCTTGCAAAGCTAGGAACATGTTTTATCAGTGAAATTGACTCATCTACCATTTTTCACAATGAGTGAAACTGAATTGACGAATCGAATGAATCATAGGAAGAAGAAGTTTGAAGTGTTTGTGCATTATAAAGAGTACATTATATAAAGTAGGAGGACAAGTGTCTAATAAATGTGACCATATCATAAAAGGCATTTATTTAATTACCAACAACGTCTTGTACCATTTTCTGGAAACAATATACTTTTTAACTTAATTAACTCTTCAATTTAAATCGTTTCAATTGTCATCCATTTAGTTAAATTTTTTCTATTTTCCAATTAGATATACAAAATTTATCTTTACAGGTGGAGTGATGAGGGTTTATCTTTACATTGTCATTACTTATATGTTTTTATAACAAAAATTAAAAACTAGCTTAATTGTTTAAAAAATGAGTATTTTCAATTAAATTTTTATTAAAAAATTTATATATTGAATGTTTAAAATTTATATTTTTTCGATTGAGTCTCTACATCAATTGAAATTTCGAAATACCAGACAATGTCATTTAGCAGAGATAATTAGCATTTCAAGACATTAACTTTTTTATTAACAAGTTCGTAGTGTTATACTTGAGAGTGTAAAATTAAATAATCAAGTCATCCAATAAATTAGTTCAAAAATAAAAAAAATTAAACACTGGCCAAAATTTTGATAAAAATTCAATTAATAATACTCAAATTTAATGAAATACTTAAAATTTAATTAAACTGCATTTTATTTTTTTATATAAAGACACGTAAATAATGATGATGTGAAAATTAACAGAAAAACAAAGTGATAAAAAAATTAATTAAAAATAATAATAATAATTAGATACTGGCTAGATTAATTTTTTTAATAAAATTCAATTAGAAATACTTAATTTATAAAAGTTTAAATTTAATTAATCCTATTTTTTTTACTAAACTTAATTGTGCATACGAAATTTAATACAGGTTAAGCTAACACTTTTGTATTAATAATTATATCACAATGTATGACCTTAATTACTAGCAAATGGTATTTATTCATAGACGTTACATAAAAATAAATAAATAAAAAGCGTAGTTCACATTTTCTACATAAATTAGTAAACTTCTTACTACACGTAATGTGGCACCGAATACATTTAAGAGTGCATCAATTTTAAGAATCATTTTCACATTTCCATAAAGAAACGTGGTTAATGTTCTTCTTTTATAGTTTTGGTAGTACTTTTTTTTTTTGGTGAAATAATTAATAGTTCTATTTAATAACAATACTTTTCCCTATTTGCGTTGTGAGAAATTTAATGTCTATGAAAAAGTATTAATTAATACTTCATCTAAACTTTATTAAGAAGTTTAGTTTCATGGTTAAGAAGTTTGTTGAAACACATATTAAATAAATTTATTAATACATATTAGACGAAATTGTCCATGAATATTGTCATATATATATATGTATATATATATATATATATATATATATATATATATATATATATATATATATATATATTACATAAGTTGGTTCATAAATTAATTAAACAAATATAACAAAAAATATTAAACAAGTAATATGCATTAAATAAGTCTATCCATACACTAATTAATAGGTACAACAACAAAAAATTAGATGAATCATTTCATCCATTCATTATACAAGTCTATCTATACACCAATTAGACGAACCTTTCAAAAACAATATTACATGAGTTTATCCATACTCTAATTAGATGAATTTAACAATATATATTAGATAAGTTTATTCATACACATATTATAAATTTATTAATACACATATTATAAATTTATTAATACATATTAGATGACTCTGTCCATTTTCTAATTAGACAAGTCTTGTAGTATACATTAAATAAGTTTGTTCATACACTGATTATACAAGTCTAGTACCACACAATTGTGATAATGTACTGATTAGACGAGACAAGTCTTATATTACATTAAATAAGTTTGTTCATACACTGATTAGACAAGTCTAGTACTACACAATTGTGTTCATGTACTGATTAGACGAGACAATTCTTGTAATATAATTAAATAAATTTTTTATACACTAATTAGACAAGTCTAGCACTACACAACTATGTTTATATAATTAGACGAGTCTAACAATATATATTAGAAGTCGATTGAAAAAAGTAGTTTCTATATTATGAAAAGTTCATTAAGTTAATGAAATGTGCAGAGTATAAAAATGTTGTTAATTTGAAAAATATTATTAATTTCCCATAATTGTTTTTAGAAAAATGAATTCAAAATATAATTTCAATATAAAACTGTGTTAAAAATTGAAATGTAAGTCTAAGTATCAAGTTAAACAAAAATAAAAAAGTTGAGGAACGTGTACAGTAAAAGACTCGTATAATTATTGTTTTAAGGTTTTTAATTTAAATGGTGTGAATTTTTATTTGAGTTAAGTTTATGTTTTATTGGTGTTAAGTCTTCTTAATAAATTTTTTAAAAGAAATTCATTTTTTTATATAGTTAATGATTTATTTTGGTAGCAAACTTAAATAAGGTAGGGTATGACCTTAATTTTGTGTTATTTTGGATTCAAAGTTGTATTTATCCCTTGCATGATATTCATATTTCATTCTTTTGTTTCAAATCTATCCCAATGTGTTTTTTTAATAATTATATTTATGTGTTTAAAGAAAAATTAAAGAGAAAGAACATATTGATTTATCTTGATAACCTACTAAAATGATATGAATTCAATTTTTTATTATTTTGTTAGGTTAACTTAGACTTAAAATTATAAATCTTATATAATTAAATATAAACATTACTTAAAATTAATTTTATTAAATTTAGTTGTTCACATGTAAAGATTATATCTTAACACATTGTTTATAAGAAATATATGTAATATAATTTTAAACCTAAAAAAAATTGTTGAAGATCAAACATTACTATTAAATGACTGTACATACATATTACTGTTCTCTCTCTGTAAATTTTGTTTTCTAAACATAGCTGATGCTATTTTTGTTATTTATTTTCAAGAAACTTATTATTTATTTGTTTTCTTCTTTATTTTAATAATTCTAAAAAAACATTTATTGAAATTTAAAAGAATTTGTATGCTATACATTATATAATATTTTTATTCTCCTTAAATAAAATGATGTGAAAATAAGAAAAAGTAGAAATAAAATAAGCCTATATAGTAGTTTTCTCATTATAAGTATTTTTTTTTCTTACATCATCTCATACATTTAGCATATTTATATAATTCATGTAAATACTTTAGGTGATTATAATGACTGCATTAGGAGTATAGTTGGTAGGCAATAGGCAATTAACTATTTATAGGTTGTTTCCACAAACACATAAATGTTTAATGGATATATTAAAATAGTTAATTCTAAAAGTTTGTATTTTATAAGCCATAAGTTATTTTAGTTATATTCTTTTAATTTAAAATTTATTGAAATGAATTTTAATTATTTTTTATATTTTAACACTTTATTTATTTTTATTTTATCTTTTACTACATATTTAAATTTTATGAATAATTAATTATTAAGTTAATTTTAGTATTTATAGGTTACTTCTGATTTCTTTTTTGCAGATTAAATTAAAAACAATATCATGTAAATTTAAATAATAACTAATATTTTATTATATATTATTTGAAAATTATATGAACTATAAAACTGTAACATATAAATGTAATAATAATAATTTTCATTCGGTTAGGAAGATTTAGAAGTTATCTCAACAACTTCTTATTATCTCCTATTAAAATTCAAATTCTTAAATAGAAAGTTATTTAATATTTCACATCAATTAAATATATAAATAAGTGTAAATTTTATTTTAAATTTTTTTTTTATAAAATTGAGTTAAATTTAAAAGTTATTTTTTTAACGTATAACAAAGTTATAATTAAAGTTTATACTAATAAAATTTATTATTTATTAAGTGAAACAAAAATTACCCTGTATGTAAAACTAAATTATTTTTAAAGTTTATTATTAGAATCCTAAATTCGAATATATTCTAAAAATATTTATTATTTATTGAATTTATTATATCACCCAATCAAGTTATTGTCATATAACCTATTAGTATCTAATATTATATATATATATATATATATATATATATATATATATATATATATATTAGATAAATACAAATCTTATTTTAAAAACTGATTTTATTGAATTAGGTTAAACTTAAGTTAATATTTTAACAAAAAAAGACTAATAAAATAATGTATTTTCAATCTTGTTATTGACTTAATCTTCATTACTCTTTTAGTAATTGTATTCCTTACATTCAAAAATCAATGCACTTAAAACACGAGGAAATTATATAGTTTAGAAGGGATTAATCTAGTGTAGTGTTTTTCTTTTTAAATTTTTGTTTTTGTTTTTTTTAGATTAAGATAATTAAATTTGCACAATAATGACCATCAGAATATATATTCTCAAAAAATGAAAAATAATTAATCTTATAACATGAATTAATAAAATGAAGATTAAAATAAATACAAGTAAAAGTTAAGTTAATTTCTAACCAGCATAAACATGCCCGGAGTTAATTATTTATGAACATGGACGATTACTCTGTAAAAAAAAAAAAGCTACTAACTTTAGTGTACATTATTATAGTTGTCAATATTGACATCTAAATTAAACTTCTATAAAGGTTTACTTGTAATATATATATATATATATATATAATATATATATATATATATAATATATATATATATATATATAATATATATATATATATATAATATATAATATATATAATAATTCTTTTGAAAAATTACATATTTATGAGTTTCATGATATTCTAAGTAATAAGAACAAAAAATTGGATTCCGGTAATCAACTCATAAATTATTATTAACTTATTTTATTTTTCTCCAACTTAACATAATTTGTTTTTTCAAATTAAATATTGAAATTTATATATTTTCTTTTATCTTTTTATTCTTATTATTTCATATAATTTATAAACTTATAATTTTCTTGCTCTTTCTAAATTAAGTGTTGATATACTTTTATTGTGTCCATAAATATTTTTCATCTATAAAACATACTACAGAGGGGAACAACATTCTTCAGATAGAGTTAAATATATGATTCTGCACTATACAAGTCCACTGATATTTCTAATTTAATACACTTTGATTCTATTATAACGCGTCTGTATTTTCAAGATAGTGTTGTAATGAATTACTATTGTAAATTTAAATTAAACTAAACGTATTTCTTTTATTTTTAGATTAATTGAAGGAAAATATTCAAATGATTTTTAATTTATTTTATTGGAAAAGTTTGTAAAGTATGTAGATAAGTATTGTTTTGAAATAAACGAATTTAAAGTTTGAAGCGGGAGGGTGAGACAGGAGACGAGATCCCCTACAGATTCCACAGACACTCCAAACAATCCCTACCTTTAAATTTCATTTTTTTCATCACAAAACATGATCTAGAGCGTGCACCATGTGCAGTTGTGTAGAGGATTCGGTTCGGTGAAATAGAACACAATACAAAATGCCAACATCCAGAGACACCGAGAGACACAGGTCGACGAAGATGGTGAAACTCTCTATCTCTCACTCAATTTGAAATTAGGGTTTCTCTTGTAATCGCCATCTCATATTCTTAATTTGTTTGCAGGATGAAATCGAAGAGTTGGAACCATTGTTTGATTACAGCCGGGTTCAGCCTGTGAACCCCATTTCCATCGATGGTGCGTTTCTTTTCTTGAAAAATTTAGGCGATTCCAAACCCTTATTTTTACAAGATTACTGTTTATCCTTTTTATTACTATCCTATGGGAGTTTCCGCTTGAATTTGAATGTCTTGTGATGGTCGCAGATGATTTTGATGATGACGAGGATGTGATTTGCCCTGATGGTAAGAAGAGAAAGACTACGGATACTGTAAGTCTTATTTTAGGCTCTGATTTTTACGTATTTTTGCTCTGATTATTGGTTTCGGTTTTGTAACTGTTGAAACTGTTGGGTTTTAGGTTGAGGATGAGAAGAAGACTACTGGGGAAAGAGTCACAGTGGTGAACATTGAAGATCAAGATGATGATTGGTTACCCCCTCCACCAAAGAGTGCAAGTAATTCCCAGAGGACGATTGAAGAGGATTCAACTTTGAAAAAATTGAGGTTGTGTATTTCACTCTCCTTAGGAATTTTTAAATGCCAAATCTTAAGTGTTTGCTATTGCCAATCCTTTTACTCCCCCGTGAAATTATATTGTCATTGTTCTGCGCTGGAATTGGTTGCTCCAACAGTGATATCATAAGATGGGTGCTAGCCTTTTTTATGTTTTTGAAAAGAAAAAAATTGGCCATTCAACCCTAACCACATGAAGCAATGATAAAATGGAATCATTGACACAGTTTTTCATTTTCTTTCTGTATACCTATAATTTTTGTGTGTTAATCATCTGTGGTTTCTTCTGGAGCTGGACTGCCTTTTTCGTTGCTCCACATGTGAACATTACACAGAAAAAGATATGCATGGGTGAATAAAATGGTTTTAATGTTCCATATAATTACTCCCAATCCCTACCCGCTTTTATCTACAGTTTCTAACAGGGTGTTACTTATGGGTGCAGATTAAAGAAGCTGGAACTTGCCTCATTTGCTGAATCAGCAAAACAATTGTTAAAAGATGTTGAAGAGTCTTCTAAATTCGAAGTTAATGATTCGTTGCAGTCTCCGGTGGATGGTGTAGATGAGAAAAGTCTACAGCATTCTGAAAGACCAAAAATCGTCATTTCTGTTCAAGACAAAGATGGAACAAAGCAGATTCGAATGTTCATGGTATATAATTCCTTCAGCTGATATACTTTTTGTTGTCAATGGATGATTCTTCAGCTTGGCGATACAATCTGTGGGTTGTATTAATTGTGTCTGAATTGCATGTGAATCATGCAAATAGTTATCCTATAATTCATTCACAATACGATTCTTCAGCTTGGCGATACAATCTGTGGGTTGTTTTGTATCTGAATTGCATGTGAATCATGCAAATAGCGAAGGATCGTATGAATCACCCTCGTGCAATTCTCCTGCAGTGGGTTGTGACATCTTGCTGTCCAGAGTCATCCGCGTTGTACCTAGCCAGCCATCGTGGCTGGAGCAATAATTTTTGCAAGCGAGATTGCAAGTAAAAGGCTACCAGAGCAGGCAAATCGTGTTGCACTGCAGATCCAGTCTCTGTTCCACTTAAGCTGCTCTTGCTGCTAGTGGAGGGAGATGACCCACAACCCTAAGTTAAAACAGAAATATGTTTTTTTCCTTTAGGAGTTTCTATGTTGTTACAGGTCAAACACCATCCAGTTATGATTTTTTACTATGGGCCATAAGTTTTTATTGGATCACTGGGAAATTCTTCCTACACCCTATATACTTTTCTTCTAGCTCCCTGTAATTATATTTGATGGACAAAACTGCACTTTTGAAATCCTTGACATATTTCGAAAAACTGCACTCTAGTGTCTTTTGATCTAAATATAAAGAAAAAGAATAAAACAAAAGTAAAATATATATTATACATAGTTAAAAATAGACTTTAACCCTGATCAATTTCACAAAACGAACTTGTAATATGGATTTTACACTTAAAATTGTAACTTAGTCTTAACTCTAGTCCTCATCTTGCTGTAGATGAGTGGTGTCTTGAGTGTGAGACTAGATATTTATAGGTATTTTGATAGTGACTTGATAATTGATGGCATGATAGGCCTAACAAACATAGTTAGGATATACTTTGATATCATAATAAAAAGTGAACTTCAAGTCTAGTTCAATCTTACAAAATTGACTTTTACTGTAAGGTTTACATTTACTTATGCATATTAACTTGACCTTATCTTTAGTTAATATAGGATTTTTACAAATTATAAAGTTTTATCTTCAAAATTAAACTAAGATATTTTCTAATCATGCCATTTTGGGAACTAAAAATTATTTTGGAACTTATATATGCTATTTTGTTATCTATTTAACTTCATGCTAATATATGTGTTTATCAGTATCTGTTTCATTTTGTTAAATTGCTCTTAGACCTATGTTTTACTGTTGATAATGAATCTTTCGATTCATTAAACGATGTGATTCAATTTCTGTTTAAGGGTTTGTATCTGATTCAGCTATCATTCGTCGATCTACTGGTATATTTTGTGATATTAATAGTTTTATTTCAGGTAAAATCTAGTTGTAATTTTTGGGATACAAGAGTTGTGTTTCTGTTTTTTTTTCAAAGCTGTTTTTCAATTATAGGTCACTGGACATATTTTCAAAACAGAGTTTGGCCTCTATCCTTACGCTCATCTTTTAATTGTCTCTAGGATGACAAGTTTGAAAGGATTGTCAAGACATATGCCGATAAAATCAAGTGTGACCAGAAACAGATAGTGCTGTCCTTTGATGGTGATAAAATAAGTTCGTCCGAAACCCCTGCTAGCCTTGGGATGGAAGACGATGATATTATTGAAGTTCACGTGAAATCATGTTGATCTAGGTGAGTTATATTCTATCTTTCTGTTTTTAAAAAATCTTTGATTTTGTTCATAGCATTATGATATCTTGCATTGGTAATGTACTTCTGACTTGAAGTAATTGAAGGGTGTCACCTGCTTGCTCACTTTCTGTCATTGTCTCCTGCTCCAGTAGCCGTTCGATTGATTACTTCATTCAAAACGTAATTTGCTTCTTTGCTGGAAATAGTTACAATATCGCCTATACTCATCTGACCCAGGTATTATGGTGCTCAAACTGACATTTTGGACCATGCTTGGGAACCCTTGAAGGTTTTTTGTGTCTGTAGCATCTTTAGTAAAACAAGAACAATTCTAGTTCGTATTTGCAATACTTATTTGTACAGCAAATATTTTGACAGAATAGTTTAGGCACTCTTTTGATAGATGTTTCTTTGATTTGTGATATAGGTCTGTGAAAATCCAGAAAACCTCCCGGTATTTGTGGTGCATTGCATTTTTTTTTTCTGCTGTTTGGTTGATCGTTCAATAGATCTATAAGCGATGAGGTAGCTCAAAGTCGATTCCGAAAATTTAGTTATTTGGTTGATTGTTGATAAGGATGTGAAACAGACATAATACTTGTTCTTCAGTCTCCAGATAGACACACACGTAGGGATTATTTTTAACACTAGAGTACATAAACAAATGCAAACATCATTTTATGGTTACACATTTTCAAATCAGAGATTTTAATTTGTAGTCTAGGATACGTATTAATTTTATTTTTTTCAATTTATTATTCTCTCAAGTTATTATTAGTCAAGCATGTCTCTTGAAGACTGTTAAAATGCTAAAATTTTACGCAAAAATATTCATGCAACTTAAAAAATGAAAAATGGTTTAGAACAATGCATTTTATGCTTAAATGGGAGAGAAATAGAATTATGATAGAGATGAAAAAGGTAACTTTCATCTATTAAAGGCTTAAATGAGTTTTAGTTCCTCGATATTAGATCATTTTTTTTATTCCTTGTAAAGATTTGTATAAATTAGTCCTTTTAAAAACATAACTGTTTTTGTAGTCCTTTTAATACTTTTACAAGAAATAGTCCTACAAGAAACTGGTATTGGTTCCTTTTTATGAACTGTTTCTTAAGTTGTAAGTTATATTTGGGCGTCACCAACGGCTACGTGTAATTAACAAATCCACTTCACACCTGGAGTGACAAATTTTAGTTTATATAGGAATTTAAATTCACGGTTTCGAAATTTTGGATATTACTAAGTTTTTATCGAGTTTTGTTACTTTATTTCATATTTAAATATGTTATCCTTTTAATTTATTTTATTGATTGGATGTGTCAATTATTTTATCTGGAAAACTTGTTTATTTACCGCAACATGATTTATATTGATCACAAAATTTCCCAGACATGTTAACTAAGCAAGAGAACATTTAAGTGAAAAATATAAAAATTTATGAATAATTTGAAATTCAATTAAGCATACTTTAATTAATAATAATAATGATTTACTTTAGCAGATTGTTTTGTTATATTAATTACTATAAAATTTATATTTCTCAAACGACTATATGGAATTTAAGTTTTCTAATACTTGAGTACTTATTAAAATAATTTGGGTGTTACTCCCTCTACCACCTCATTCCCCTATTACTCTTTTCTTTATTTTTTCATTTCTATTTTACCCTTACTAAAATTTTAGGGTTAACATTATTTAAAATCTCATGTGGACATTCATTCTCTTTATCATTTTTTCCTCTTTCTCTTTATTATTTTTTCCAGGTTGCCTCTTACGTTCCACTATCCTTGGGTTGTCTCTCATGTTTCACTTCTTCTCTTTTATAGAATTGTGACGTGAGAGTGTGGTGGACTTTGTGTTTAGTAAGATTGAAAGTAGGGAAAACAATTCATCTTCAGCCGTGAGTGTGGTGGTGCTTCAAGGTGCTGGTTTAGAGGCGTGAGAGGTTCAGAGGCGTGAAGGTGCGTAATAAAACCCTAAAATATAAACCGTATAATCTTTAAACGGATGTGAGCATCCGTCAACGGATGTGAGCATCCGTCAACGGATGTGAGCATCCGTCAACGGATGTGAGCATCCGTCAACGGATGTGAGCATCCGTCAACGGATGTGAGCATCCGTCAACGGATGTCAACATCCGTTTAAAGATTATACGGTTTATATTTTACAGTTTTTTTTATATTAATTTTGAAGATATTTAAATAATATAATTTATATTTTTTGATATATTATTTTTGAATATATTTTGATGTATTTTAATAATGTATTTTTGAGGAGGAGGCATATCAGGCCTATGAAGAAAAAATGGAAGATGAGAAACGGATGTGATGGAGTTTGGGAGAGAATCTGAGAAGGTTGGGAGGTGGGTGAGAAGGGGTAGAAAGATAGATTTTAGGGTTAAAGTAAATAATTAGGATTAAAAAGTAAAAAGGTTATTTTTGTAATTATAAAAGGTTAGTTTTGTAATTCAAAAAATATGTAATAGAATTGAGGAGGTGGAGGGAAAAAATGTGGTGGTGGAGGGAGTAACACCCAAATAATTTAGCAACCATAAAATTTTACTTATGTTAAATAAAAATAATCGAAATCACTTACTATTTTATACTAATTATAATATAATTTTATATTAATTACATCATTTGTCATTTTCTTAATACAAGACAATTAAATAAAATAACAACAGGAATGAACAATTATGTCACCCACTTAATAAAAAATTACAGAATACTTAATTGAAACAATATAAAAAAAGAAGTACTTTAAATTTTCTCAATAAATAATAATAGGAATAATAATAATATATTTTCTATTTTGTAATGACTAAGCAGTTTTTTTATGGTCCATTTGAAATTTGTCATCTACATAATTTTATTTAGACAACTATTCTTTAGTATTACATTTCCGTGATTATTAAACATATTTCCTTATTTTGTTACTAATAAATTTAAAGTGTTTCTTCCTACACCTCACCAGTCTCACCCTGAACCTGTCTATTTTTCTATTATTCCAGCTGTACCCATCTGAAATCCTACACCCCTTTCTTCTCTCTTATCGCAGTGCTCCTCCCATCCTCTGTCACTTTACTTGTTGTCGTGCTTGTATGTGTTGTTTGTATGAATTGTTTGTATGTAGTATTTGTATGTGCTATTTGTATGCTGGGATTGTATGTGCTGGGATGCATTTCTGGGATGGATGAGACGAAAGTTGAGGCCTTAACCCACTGGTTGAGAACACGCTAGTGTTAGAAGAGAGGTTGCAGAACTCTCCACAGTTGGAAGTGTGGTTGAGAGCTCGTCGTACAGTCTAACCACAGTTGTGCGGTTCATATCGCGCTGCAATCAGAAATGCGGCTACCGCACTTGGAAGTGCGGTTTTATTGTTGCCACAACTTGAAATGCGTTCAAGCATTGCTTTTCATTCTTTTTATTTGCTTTATTACATTTAATTGTTTTTTAAACTTGATTTGTTTTTTATATTTTTTATTAGTTTATTTAAATATTAAATTTGTAGTTTATATTTTGTAATTTTGTATTTTACTTTATATTTGATATTTATTTAAATTTTATTTTTAATGTAATTAATTTTTCTTAATTTTAAAATTTAAATTTGTTTGTTAATTTTTTAGTCTATAATTATTTATTGATATTTTATTTTTCAATATGAATTATTATTTAATTATTTGTTGTATACTTTTTTTAGATTTTGATTCGTTTATTAATTTAAATTTAATTTATTGTGTTTATGTTGTTTTTTAAAACTTTTTTTATTGATTTGTTAACTTTTTTTTATTTTTAATTTTTAATTTTTATTATATTTGATATTTATTTAAATATTATTTATAATATAATTAATTTGAAATTTATATTTGTTTGTTAATGTTTTTGAAATTATTTATTTATTTAAATAATAATTATTATGCGTAAATTTTTAATTTTTGATTTATTATTTTGTTTCTTAATTTATTTTTTAATTTTTAATATTGTTGTTATAATTTGTAGTTATTTAAGTATTATTTATTAACTAATTATTATATATTTAATTGATTATTTTAAACATATTTATTATAATAATATATATAAGAAAATGAAAAACAACATAAAACTAAAACACCTAAATAAAAGCATAAAACTAAAACAGCATTCAACTAAAACAAGATAAAACTAAATTTAAAAAACAGCATATAACCTCTCACAAATATAACTCAATGAAACAAGAAAGGAATAAATAAAACAATGGAGAAATAAGGTTGGGGTGCATGCACAAGCACAAGGTTAACATAACAATGAAGAAATGAGATGATGTGCATGCAGAAATTATAAGTATAGTATTAAAGTTGTTGGTGGTTGAAAAATCATTAGATCATTATTACAATATTTAGATTTTATAAAACGAAGGACATAACTGTCAATTGGGAGTTGCAAGACAGGTGAAATGTAAGGAGAAACACTCGTAAATTTACGGAAATACCTTCCTTTTTTTTCATATCTAACACTTTTGAAACATCTCTCTGTATTCAGTGTAAGTAAACAAAGAAATCCATTTCTTTATTCATTTACTCCCTCTCAATGTTTTCTTCTAAGAGCAAAGACATGTTTGAAGGAATTGATTAAAGGGCCATGTCAAACGGGGAGGGTGATATTGAGCCATGTGGAGGAGGCAAATAAGACAATTTTTAATGAGTCATACCTACTTAATAAATTTAAGATCTAAATTTTAAAAGATAAATTGACATGAGACTAAATTTAGATATGAGAATCTTAAATATGATATTGGGTCATAAAAATAAATTTTCTTTTTAAAAAAAAACCTTTTTTCTGAAAGAAATATTCTAAAATAATAAAAATATTTTTTTCATTAAAAACAATTTTTCTTAAGAAATATTCTAGATCAATAAGTAGAAAAGAATCATTCACAATAATTAATACTAAAAATTAATTTATTTTAAGGTAAAGTGCAAATAATATAAAATTTAAATGAAATTTATACTACTATTGTATTTAAAGAAAAAATATACACGGATCTAAAAAATGAGACGATATAGAGGGACTCATAAAACATAGATTAAAACCTCGTAATCATCATTGAAAATGTTCTGATCCCGAAAGGTGTGTTAGTTGGTAAAGAGAGAAGTAAATATATAATTGGAAAAACGTAGAATCTTATCCTAAATAATTTAAAAAAGAGAAAATAAATAATTTTTTTTATAAATTAAAATTATTTTATATAAAATTTAGAGAAATTGTATATTTCTTTTTACAAAATAGACTTATATATAATATCGATTATAAAAAAACTTATTCTTTTAAAATATTCAAGGATATATTTATGTTCCCGAAAAAATTGGTTATCTAAACCTAAATTTGTAGGCCCAACAATGCCACAAAATCCAATTTGGGTCCAGAGTCCACTATTGTCAGTCACGCACATGTAAAATGTTGTCTTCCTCACCCAACTTGCTTTTGCATCTCCAAAGTTTCAAAATTTCCCCTTTTTCTTTATTGTTTTTTCCACACCTTATACTCTCTCTAAATTATTCTAATTACCATAATTTTTTTTTCAGAATTAAAAAATATTTTACTAGTGATAAAAGTATCACGTTAATTCCATTATACAATTTAATATAATAAACAATTAAAGTTTTAGGAAAAATACCACACGGTTGTTTGATTTTTAGTACACATTTATATATAATGTTTGAAAGTAATCAAATAAATTTCAATTATGATTTGGGTTAGTAATTTATGATTTTGCTGTCTGATCTGATTAGATTTTGTCAGTCCATTCCAAGGAAGTAACTAATGTTCTTGTTAGAGATGATAAAATAAAGAAGAAAGAGGACATAAATAGATAACAAACAAATGGAGGAAAAATGCTTTAATTCGAAAGAAATAAATGAAATAAAAATAATTTTATATATATTAATATATTCATTTATTATTTTTAATAATATTTTTGAATTATTTATAATTATTATAACAAAAAATCAACTCCTTTTATAGTCCATCTATATAAAAAAAAAAAGCATTTATTATAAAAACAACAAAAACCATCGTGTTTTTCTTTTTCTCTTCAGACAATCACTCATCTCCTTTTTGTTTCCATACCGACTACCCCATCACATTCGAACAAACCAAACGAAAAATTTAAAATTTTAAAAGAATATATATTATAAAAATCAAAGAAAATAAGACTAAATAAAAAACAAACTTGATCTTATAATGAGAAATAAACAATAAATATGTAAAACTGTCACAATTTTTTTATTTCTTTTGTTTATCTCATTTTTAATTTTGTTTTCACGGTGTATTTTTATTTTTTATTTCAAACAAATATTCAAATAAAAAATATAAAAAAATTGACTACTTTATATAATGAAAATAAAAAATATTACATTAAAATTTTTCAAAGGATCTTTTAGTTTAATTGCTGTAATTTTCTCCTCATAACTAAAAAAAAGTCATCCAAAGAAAGAAGCCAACATCAAACAATTTCTTTTTTACCAAAACCAAATGCAAAACGAAGACAAAAGCTAAAAAGATTATTTAAACCTTAGTATTTGATTAACAATATATATATCTCACGGTAATTAACCTTTTCCTTTTCTTTTTTTTGTGTTACAGAGTAAAAAGTGGATGGAGGCTTTTATTATTAACAGTGTTATCTGAAAGGAAAATGACACTTGAACAACCATTTTTGACAACATTTAGACACGCGCACACGTGTCAAAATCTGAGTGGTCCATTTTCATTTAATTTTTCCAACTGGACCACTCAGATTTTGACACGTGTGCGCGTGTCTAAATGTTGTCAAAAATGGTTGTTCAAGTATCATTTTCCTATCTGAAATCATATTACACTGATATAACACCTCCTACACTTTTCACGTCAATCCAAACAACATTTATTGTATGCACTGTCAATCACCTACAACGCAATTCAATGCTATTTTTTATTTATCTTTCTACATTATCTTCTCATTTGTGTCTAATAAATAGCTTCATCCACTTGTAATAATCATTACAAAGAATAATATAATTTAACTTAAAAAAAATGATGTAATATAAAAAAAAGTATGATTAAATAGATTGAAAAGAGTTACAGAGTACTTGTTTGTTGTAATGTAAATGGAGTGAAAAGCTCGTGACCCAACGTGAGACACGAGGGGTGTGGGCCCGGGGTGGCTGATCCGGTCCGGCTCATCCCATTACGCGAGTTCGGATTGGCCCAACGCGGCTAACCATTGGGATTACGTAACCACCACATTCACATGCACTATACATTGGATAACGTCCTGGTGGACCCCACTTCACCACATCGCTCTTCCATGCTGGAAAGTTCCATCTCTCCATTGTACACGTCACCTCCCCCAATTGGGTAAAGCCTGCAAGAACGCATGACTCATGCTTCCTTCCCTTTCTTCTTCTTCACTGCACAGCGAGAATAGCACTTTTCGCTGCTTTCTCTTTGCTCTCTTCTACTTTATTTTATTGGGAAACAGTCGTAGGTAGAATCTCTTACTTCCTTTTCACTTTTCCTCCTTCTCAAAAGTCAACCCTCCATGCTTCTCTCGGATTTCTTGTTCATCGTTGCTTCCACTCACTGGTTTCTAAACACTCTTTTCCCTGCTTTTTACTTTCTTTGCTTTTTTCCTCCCTGCTTTTCATCACGAAAATTATATTTAATTTAATTCGCCTTGTTTTTGTTTGTTTGTGGTGGTTTTCTCATCTTCATTCATTTCTGCTATAGTTTTTGCTACTCTTTTGGGAGGACAGAGTGGTGAACTATGATTACTCAGTGTCCTCTGATCTGGGTGTTTTTATGATTCAACTATCATACCATTACAAGTTCTTGAGTTTTATTAGTCGTGTGGGTAAATTCTGGATTTTTGAAATAATTCTTTTGGATTTCTAATCTATTTGGACCAACAGGTAAGACATGGACATTTGAATCGCTTTTTTCTTTCCATAATAGTATATTGAGTAAATAGTATATCCACTGTCAGTGTTCACCTTTATTCTGTTATGAATTGTTACATACAGTGCATTTGTCATTTTGTTTTTTTATAGTAATCACTTTAAATGTTATATTTATTATGATTTCGGATTATTTGTATCATCATGATTTCTGAATAGCTGACAATTTTTTTTTTTATATTTTCTGGTTTATTGAAGATAAACTATTTTCCATTTGTATCTTGTCAAAGGACTGTTTTATCATTCTTAATAGTCTTCTCATGGTTTCACAGGTATAACTGCATTTCATGTGAAGCTATTCTGCAATTTCCTTTTTTTCTTCTTAAGCTTTAAATTCTATTGACCCTGTGCGATTTTTTACAGCTTGTAAACCTTCACAGGGCAACAACTGATGTAAGGCGAGATATTGCCTTTTGCATAAAAGGACTCTGCAACCCTACATGGACCACCTGAGCTGATATCTGGATCTTCTTTATTTAAATTGCTGTCTATGCAGTATGAGGTTTTGTAATCTCAGAACCTTTTTCATTATTGGAATTGAAGATTAAGGAAATGGACAAGGTTTGTGAGTTCTGCACGGCCCTGAGGCCACTTGTTTACTGTAAAGCTGATTCGGCATATCTTTGTCTATCCTGTGATGCGAAGGTGCATTTGGCAAATGCTTTGTCCGGCCGGCACCTCCGGAACCTTGTGTGTAACTCATGTGGACATCATGTTGCTTATGTTGTATGTTTGAACCACAAAATGTTAATCTGTCGAGACTGTGATAAAAAATTGCACAATGTTTCTTTATCACACCAGAAACGAGCTATCAGGAGTTTCATAGGTTGCCCTTCTGCTAAAGACTTTGCAGCACTCTGGGGGTTTGAATTGAATGAGATTGAAAACTGTGCCAGTCAGGATCAGTTTGATTCAGTTTCCTGTGTTTCTGCGGAATTGAATGTAGCACAAGTCTCAGGAAAGCCTGATATTCAAAATGAGGTCCCTTCACTGCTAGCTGGGGCCAAACTTGATGAGGAATCGACCGGTCAACAAGGTCAGGTATGCAAGATAGAGTTTTAATATCTCATTTATTGTACTGATGAAAGTTTCAGATTTTACTCATTTGAGCATTACTTTAATAGCTAAAGCCCTCATGATATAAAATTTAGTTTTATGTCACCGAAGTTAGTTTTCCATTATAATAAATATAAGATGGCTTTATTGCAAACCATCTGGTACTTCTGAAGTGATTGACTTTAAAAGCACGTACATACATGTATATTAAAGTTTACGAGTTTGTTTTCCATACTTTGAGAGAATTAGAGGAGTCATTATAACGAGTTAAGAGTAGAACAGGATGTACACTGTTATTGCTTTCAATTTACTTTAAATGGATGCAATAATAGACTACTTGATACTTTAGTTCCGAAAGTTATAAAGTAACTGATAATCTAGTACTGGTTTTATAAAAAAATGTCAGTTAATTTAGTCTCTCAAATTGGTTCCCACAGTTAATTTGATCTTTTAGATTGTAAAATCAATAATTTAATCCCTGAATTTAACAACCACTGTCAAGTAAGCTATTTAATTTAACAACTATCCATCAATTTGGTTCTTGAAATTTATGGTGTGTTTGCTTTGGTAGATCTACGGTTTACGGATGCGAATGAGTATCGTGCTTTAGGAGATTTGCAGTGATTAGAGGGAGTGGAATTGCAGGTTAGGAGAGAGAATGAATTCTTGCATAGGTGAAGAGATTTGAAGAGATTCATGGTGGTTTTACTGAAGTGTCCTTTGTGTATTTTTGAATTAAGGTTATGCATGGAACTGATGGTGTAGTTGTCCTGGTGGTTTTATAAGGCTGTCGTTGGTGGTTTTGTGGTGTTGGAGTTGTTCTCTGTGTGAGGTGTTGGTGGTGAGAACAGATTCTCTATAATGAGAATCGATTAGAGAATTGACAGTTTTTTATTTTCTGAGAAATGGGTCCACTTTTGATTTAGTTTTTATTAAGAACTTAAATTTAATAATAATAACAATAATAACTCACATTCATTTTAATATAATTAACACTAATTATTTATTTTAAATTACTTTTATATCTAAGGATAAAATGATAATCTTTTATTTTTATTCATTAAAATATATATATAAATAACAAATTTAGGAGATTTGTTCATCTTTCGTTTGATCCAAATAACCCCACTTTTACCATATTTTTCCTTTAAATTCATTCTTTAAATCCATCTTCAAATCCAAAAACTGCATATGAAACCACTTATTACCAATAAAGTGAGAGGCTGAATTGACTGATACACACTTACAATCAGAAACCAAAATGACTTACATTGAAACTAAAACAAGTCCAGGGATTAAAATTTCTTTTAACAATTCCAGAGAGTAAAATAATTAATAATTTTTATTTTGGAAATTGATTTGATGGATCCTCTTGTATTGGATAAATGATAGAAACTACCGGTTTATTAAATCTTGAGCAAATACAAGGAATGGTTTGTGCATTCTCAAATTTAGGAATTTGCAACATGTTTTTGGCCAAATTGGTGTTCCTCACTTTGTAAATCTCTTGTAGTTGCTAATCTTCCTTCCTTTCTCTTTCTATGACAACCACTTGTTCAGAGCACAACAATTACTGGAAGGTGTAATTTAAAATCTACCCTTAAGTATTTACTTAAATTGTAATTTTTTTTTTCTAGTCCCAATTCAACAAATCAAGATAACAAATAACATAATTTGGATGTACATGTCTAATTAATTAGCAAAAGGAACAGCTTCTATCATATGTATAAATGCAACCCATATCTTTTCCGCTTTTGATACAAGTTAAAATGTGATGTATCTCAATTTTTGATATTGTTTTGCAGATATTGCACAATCATCAAGAGCGTCAAACTATTGTGCAGCAGATTATTGATCTAAAATGGCTCCAACAAAATGAGGAGATTGATTATTCTGCGAAGATCAGTAGGCTAAAAGAAAAAAAATCATCACCTTCATTATATCACACTCTTAAGAAATTGGACGAAAAATTCAATGGTCAAGCAAAAAATTCCCAGGATTTGGCTACTGATGTTCTGGAAAAAGACTGTCCTATTGTGGAGCCGAGTACAGAAACTTTGCCTTCCACTTTTTCTCAACTTGATAATTTATCTTCATCTTCAATTATCGATCTTCCCTTGCATGGAGAATTGTTCTGGACGTGCAGAAGTCCACTTCGAAGTAATCAGGTCAGAGAATTATCTGTTTGAAGACCACTGGTTTTAACCGCTGTTCTTGATATGAAAATATGAAGTGTTAACTTCTCCTATTTTGCACCTTGCTTTGGTGAGATGCATCCCTTTGGTTACATGAAAATATGAACAAGTACACACAAATATGCAAAAAATGTTTCAGACAAATCACAACTTTTTTCGCTTGCAGTTTGAAAGAGAACACTAGGTTTTGTACATCATTGGATAATATATTTAGTATATGATGAATAATTGGGAACATAGAACCGAGCAATAAAAATAAAAACAATCGAAAAATTCCATATTTGATGTTAAATTATTAAAGATAAGCTATCATCAAGGAGGCAGATATTATGCCTTGTATAGGTAACTCAAAAGGGCACTAAATCTCACCAGACAAGCAACGCGAGCTTAAAACTCAAGTATATCTTGTCTACACTGGGAAAGAAAACCACAATCTAGCTAGGGATAAGATATCCCAATTCTCATTCAACTAAATCCTAACTTCTGATATTACGGATATTCCCTCAATCCTGATTATAAACCGCAATTCACATTTTCTGCTACATTACAAATCATAATTTAATCTAATACAATTTCCCCATACTGCAATAAGCTTCCACCAGTTATAATTGTAATACATTTCTCCTTTTCCTTTATTACAAGATATTAATAAAAAGCTTTATGATGATGTCTGTGTAGCCAGCAAGGACAAACAGAATTACACATTGATGAAAAGCTGAAAGGACAAACCGGACCAACAAAAACCGTACATAAGAAAAGCATATTATGCTAGAAATAAAACAGGATATATTATGCTAAGAAAAGAAGTGATTTTCATATATAATTACTGAAACCGGTATTGGTTTCATAATATAAGATTAATATCATTCCAAGATTTTCCTAACAGTGAAGGTCCTCCTATGCAAAGGCTTTAACTTGTGTCTTCCAGGCCTATCCTAGTTTAAAGAAAAATTGGGTTCAAGCTGAAAAAAATAGAAAATCATACAAACAAATTTCAGCCAGCTTTTGAATGTCTTGAACAGGAGTTTGGTTGGAAAAATGCCAAATTAAACATGCTCTTGATAGGGTTTCTAAACTTAAATCGGTATCATAGAAAGTTTGGAAATTTTGTTTCAAACATAGCATGCTGGCTTTTTAATCTTAGACCTTCCTCCCAATCTGTCAGTGACAAGAAAAAGGAGTTGAATGTCAGACATATAGTAGCATAGGCAGACACTTGTTTTGCTGTGTGTTTGTGACTGCTCTCGCATTTGATTCATTTAAATTTGGTTGACATTATATTGATTGTTCAGTATCAAACATTTGGTCAACTTTATACTTGTCAAAATGGAAATTTCTTTTTGTCAATGTTGCAGCTGTGGTCCCAAAATATTCAAGACCTCGGTATATGTGAAGAACTTGTTCGTCTAGATGATTTTAACATCCCTGATGTTGACTTAACTTTCCAAAACTTCGATGAATTATTTGGAGGAGATCAGGATCCAATTAGAATATTGTTTGATGATCAAGATGTCTCCTGCTCTTCTTTAGAGAAGGATAAGTCAATCGACAAGTCAGATATTGACAATCTAAGTGCAATGGAGGTCTGAATTTCTTCTTTATAAGTCAACATATTTTCATTCCTTCTTAGTGTGTTGATAGTCGTAGGGCTACATCAGACTATAACGATTAGAGAAGAGCATCATAATATTTATCAACATGAGCAGAATGTGAACAGTCATTTATTTTTTTAAGGCTAATTTTAAAGGACAAAGGGCAATATTAATGCAGAGTAATAATTTTATGCAGAACAGTGCACTTCAGCTGTTTTCTTTCAGTGGCTTATCACTTCTTGCATCAAAAGCGGAAAATGTGAAACTTTCAAAGTTTAATTTTTTTCTGATTCATGGTTTTGGTTATACCACACATTTTTTTTTTTTTGGAAAGCATTCAAACACAAATACAGTTGCAACGGTACCATAGATACAGTAAAACTGTTAATATAAGTTTCCGCAACCATTGTATTTCTGAAGCTATTTATAACCATAACAGTTCAAAGAAAAGCCATAGAAGAAGAATTGGAGGACTGCTGTATCCACCCATGTGATGCAATGAGTTAGGTCCATAATTTTGTTATATATGGTGCACATGTTTTGAAGCCCCCATGTTTTTATAGTAAGCTTTAGAATAAAAAAGTCATTTTGTAGTTTAAGGTTAATTCCAGTTTATCTTCATCAAAATCACCTGATAATGTATTCATGAATAGTGGATCAAGCTAAGGTATACGAAGTCAAGGTAACATCAACGAGATACCCGGTCTCCAAAATAATATACCTATTAATTGTACTATTTTTTTTTTCTGTCATGAAAGGATTCTTCGGCTTCTGCATCCATTAATCTCTCCCAATCTGATCATGAGAACAAGGATATGAACCCTCTCGGCCAGTACTGTCCAGAAAGCATGGATCCTACTCATGCAACTCAACCATTTGATTCAGCTATACCCTTATCTGTTTTGGGAATCAGTCTGGAAAGCAGTTTCACACATGAGGACGGTATCCTTTCTCCCTACAGTGAAGGGAAGGCTTATTCAGGTAGTTAAATTGAATTGAAGATTGCACATGTGGAGCCTAAAGGAAATGTCATATAAAGAGAAAAGGTCTCAATTGTGAGTTCTGAGTGCTAAGTGTCCCACTTTAGCCTATGTTTAGTTGAGTCATTTTAGCATGCCATTCAGTTATCGCATACCTGTTAGTTCTTTATCTCAGTATTGTCAATTTTAACATTCGAGTTTGTTTTTGGTACCACGTTGATCTATTACCAGCAATAATGCATTTTATCCCTGGAAATATTAAGTTGATATTTGTATTTTATCAATTTTTATTATATTTATATTCTTTCTGCTTCCAGGCATGAGAAGCAATTTCGACTTCTATCCAGGAAACCTGGAGCTAATGTAAGAAAGAGAGTGAAAGGCATTCCTATGACAGAAATCATTTGACTTTTGCATATTCATGCTGTAGATATCTCTCTCTCTTCCAGATTGTTCCTAATCATGAAGCATTTGTTCACTTGATAAATTGATTCACTCACATTTTTTCTGTTGATAATATATTGTAAAAGTATAGCATCATAATATGTACTGCTTATTCAGAAATATATAGTTAATCTGTGTATGTAAATACGAACAAATTCTTCTCAAATTTGAGTTTTCTTCCTCTTAGAAGTCTAATAATCTTGACAACTCAATACCATGGACATTATATACAGCGGAAAAAAACTCTACAAACAGGTATTGCAAATCTACAAGTAATAATACAAACAACTACTAAGAATTCATTCTTTGCAATATACAGTCCTTTATTAGTTAAAACTTATCGAAAAATATAAAACTAAGACAGATTTACTAAATTTCGTGTTAGACATGTCTAAATATGTGATTATCAATAAATTTCATCTAATGAAAAAAAGAAAACTGTATAAAAGAGTGTCTGACCAAGTTTATTGTTATTATTTCTCTTGATTATATTGATAAAATAAAAGAGCCTGGGGACCTGTTTCGAGAGTGTGTAATCTACATGCACAATACTGCCGGTTTGCAAGGTCTTTTTGGTTCTTGATAAATGATATGTTTGTTGCTGTACCTGCAGATCTAGGGACTTGTTTTGGTTTCTCTTGATAGCTAAGTTTAGTCAACCCCATTGCATTTTTTTCTTGACGTTTGAACTCTTAAGCCCTATTACAGAATAATGTACCTATACTCAACAGTTATGTTTCAATTCAATCAAAGTTAAGGATTATGCTGTACAACTAGAAGCAGCCATTTTCAGTGGCAGCTCTATGCATTGAGAGTAGTAGAGAAAGGGACATTTATGATTTGGTCTTTGGACCTTGATAAAACTTAAGAACAACTAATTCAGCTTTTAGCAGTGTGACGAAAGCTGTAATGAAAGGGAAAGATAATCTGAACATTGTTTGTTTTATGAAAAAACAATATCTGAGAAGAATTGTGTGGCTAACTTAACAACCATGACACGTGGGAAAGAGTTTATGTATTGGCCATTGAGAAAGAAATCAACGTGAGGATTTTGAATAAGTGTTATTTTATTCAACAAACATTTTGATACCAGATTTTGATGGAGTAGCGATTAGAGGAAGAGGTTGTTGTAAATGTGATAAAGAAGCAATCCCTCTAACCAAATAGAAAGACCATGATTTCTTTTCTTTTCTTTTCTAAATGAATGTCAACCTGTCTTAATCCACTTCATGACTTGAAAATGGGAAACCAAAGCCTAGACCACCAGCCAGTACCCTCCTTCAAACTAACTTCAAATTCAAGCATTATATAATCAAATGCTGCCCTAACCGCAACTGCACCTTGAATACGCCCTCTAAACTGTCTTCGCCTCTTATATTATCTTTCTGTTAGAACCAAAGTTTATTTTTTCTATTTATGTCTATCTTCAAAACCAACAATAAATCATACAACGTGGACCCCCATCTACCAATTTTATGTCATTCACTTTTTACCACAAATAAAACCTATAACGTTTTATTTTCCCAACTTTATATGGATGTAATTTTTTATTTTCTTCTCCAAAGGGTTTTTTAAATATATGAATAATTTCTATGGTGATCATTAATATTATTTTGAATTTGTTAGCTGTTATTGTTGATAATACAAAAAATTAAAACATTTTTTATTAAAATATAAAATTTCATATTAACAGTGTATAACTTTTAATGAGAATGTTTATTACGCTATTTGACATATACAATGGTTTAGTAACCTCCGCACAATAGTTTCTGCATTAAGTAATAATTATTGATGTGAGCGCATATATGGATTTGACATTAAATGCAGATATTAGTTAATATATAGCAATAATTGAGAGTAAAATTGTAGTTTATAAAAGGAAAATATTACCTTGATACCCCTTTCTTTTCTCTTATTTCTACTTCAAAATCTCTAAAATCTCTGTTAATAATAAAAATATCATATTTAACTAATATAAAACAAAAAATTTAAATAAAATAATAATATTTATAGTTATTAATGGTAGTATAAAATATAATCGATGTCAAATTATGACCATCCTTTACAAAATATTGCTGAATTGAGATTAGATGAAATTAACCAGGTTGCAAAAATTAGTTACGGCAGCGAGAAACTGCATTTCTCCATAACTATTTTGTAAGAAAAAAAAATTAAAATTAAAATGAACCTTCTTTAGAATTTTTTTTTTATATAACTCCTCTGAATTTTAATTTTTAAATTGTTTATAATTAAAAATGAATTTACCAATAAGACTAAAAAATCACGCCATTACTATTACATAAGAGCAAAAGAGAAAGTATATCAATGGCCAATGCTTAAGCACGAAATTTAGTTTTAAGAAACACACCAATTTAAAATACCAAAAAAATCCTAAAAGGATGCAGCAGATCTAACGAATTGAGTAGGGGTAATTAGGGAAAAGAAAAAAGTTGAATAAGCTCCGAAAGAGCGTTCTGTTAGGAAGTGTGTCAGAGACGGTTTCTTTCTTTCTTTCCATGGCACCAAACACACTCGCCTCAACCATTACTACTATATAATCTCTTCTTCCACTTCTCTCTCTCTCTCTCAAATCGCTTTCTCTTTCTAAAATCTCCTCAGTCCTCGACAGAAGCTCAAGCAAACAGCGAGGTCAGTGATTTTCAAGAAATTCTCTGTTTATTCAATGAACAGTATCTTCTTTAATTCAATTTTAATTCCTCTATGTATTAACTTCATTATACATTAAGTAATTTGCATGGTCGACTTATCGATCATTTCATCGACATTTCTTGAATACAACTTAGTTCGACGTTTTCTTCGATCGCGCACTGTGATTCTTTAACAAATCGGTTATCAAATTATTATTATCTGAGTATAAATATGAATTAAGTGATGGCCGATGAAACATTTCAGTTAATGATCGTTCATCGCGTTGCGATTCCGCAATTCTTTTCATTTATAACTATCTTTGTCTGATTTTGCAGAATCAAGAAAAATGCTTAATAAGGACGCTTGCTCTCCCTCCTCCAATGGCGGATTCGGCCCCGCTGCCGTCTCTGGTCAATTGCCGTCAAACGGAGGCTACGGTTCGCTGTACTCAGCTCTGTCGAACGATAACCTTCCTTCGCTCTCCGCGAACTGCAGCAACGGAGGCGGCGTTTCGCTGTACCCATACTCGGACTCAACAACTCAGTATGACTCGTGCGTGATTCAGAAGCACCAGGACATGGTGAACCGTCAAAGCATGTGCCTGAATCGCCTGGTGGAGACTTCCAAAGAGGTGGATGCTCTGAGGCAGGAGAACGGTCAGCTCCGGGCAGCAAACAAGGAGCTGCAGAAGCAGCTGCACCTCGTCATCCAGGCTTCGCTGGAGAGTCAGTACGCCGCCGCCGGCAGTGGATCCTCCGGCCAGACTCAACCGACGCTGTTCGACGTCTTGCATGGCTTCCGCAGCCTCCACATTGGGGAAGGCAAAGAGAATTATGCCGATTGGAATAACAACAATAATCATAATCACAACAATATTTTGAATAATAATAATAACAAGGACCTGCAGGAAGCGTCAGACGAGAGTCCAACGAGCGTGATGGAGAATAACGTGGTGGAGGTTGAGAGATTCTCGCTCCCTAAGAGCATATCTGTGAGGTCCAATGGCTACTTGAAGATGGCTCAGTCTGCTGCTCTTGCCACCAATAATAATGTAACTCGCAATAAAGGTGCCACTCGCCCACGCGCCACCGCAACTCCACCTGAAGCCGTTGTAAGGACACACGTGCTAACTATCTATATATGCTTGGGCTTTTTATGTTTTAGTTATTATTATTATTATTTGTCTTGATATGTGATTATTGCGTTTATCGTTATTTACCGTACTTGACGTGCTTGTTAGTTGCTAATTATTTTCCTTTCAAAAGAAGTAAAGCATTGCTTGTCTCTGTCATTACCTGGAGGTAGCTGCAACGAATGGAGTAGTTTGTGGTTGTTGTTTTCATTTGCGTGTGCTTGTTTTGCAAGTGTGCAACTCTAGTTAGCAATCGGGTTCGCAGGACCCATTAGCTCAAGTTGCTCTAAGCCATAAAGAAGTAGCCCGAGCCTTGCTGTGACAGTTGTAACCTGTTTGGTGGGTGGTGGCTGGCATAACCTGGGCTTTAGGGTCGTTAGGTGGGGCTCTAGCTTTTCGCGTTGTTTCCTTTTCTTGCGTGGGTCTCATGTCCCAGTTAAGTAAGATTAATTTTGATAAGGAGCCATACAGTTTTGGTATTGTATAGGGGTCAAATAATTGTTTTTCAACCTCTAAAAATTTTGAAATATAGAGAAATTGGCAAGACTGTTAGCCATACAACACACGTCCACTAAATATTGTTCTTTCATGTCTTGATTTGAAAAGATTTATAATAGTCAAGTTAGATATGTCATTCTGCTGCTAGCTGCTAGTGGTTTGGTATGTTCAACGTTTTGATAGCCACAAACAACAGTTTCTAATTAGTGTTAGATGACATAACCAATTTTAATTGGTAGAGTAGAGCTGATGCAAATATATTTTATTTATTATATGGAAATTTTTACTGTCAGCAAAAAACATAAAGAAGTCATTTTAGTAATTAAAGTATTCAGTGTGTGGAAAATATATATCTAGTTTGTGCACCGTGTACATAAATGAATAATTGGACATATGATATACATAACCATATCTAACAAACATTAAATAATTTTTGTATGAATCCACGTTATATCCTTTCCTCTCTTATACACTTATGCTCGTTTAGACGATGACATCTAAATTAAGAGAGAGTATAGTTCATCTTACTTAGAGGATGACACATAAGTTAAAAAGTCAGCTTAATTGGTTGAGCACAGTATGTATGAATTGTTATAAAAGCTTAAATATATTCAATGTTTATGGATGAAAAAATAACGAATCTAACATAAAAAATAGGAAGGAGTTTATTTTTTTATTATTATTGTAATTTATGCTACTTGATTGTTGTTGAAATTTTTGCATATGTTGCCATGGAATGGTACAGCAGAAGGTGTATGTGCGGGGAGGGCAGAAAGAGGAAGAGCCTCTGGAAATGGTAGTGTATAACCAAGGGATGTTCAAAACTGAGCTGTGTAATAAGTGGCAGGAAACTGGTACATGCCCATACGGAGACCACTGCCAATTTGCTCACGGTATTGGGGAGCTTCGCCCAGTCATCCGCCACCCACGCTACAAAACCGAGGTCTGCAGGATGGTCCTTGCGGGGGTTGTGTGCCCATATGGCCATAGATGCCATTTCCGCCATGCACTCACTGAACAAGAGAAAGCTGTCGTATCACAGCCTAAGCCCAGAACAATGAAGCTGGAAAGATAAGAGTCCGTATGCTGGAGTAAACGTAAATGGTACATAATATTCTTCATTGTGTAATTACAAACATGGACAACTACCACCTAAAAAATAATATTGCTTTTCTAATGAATTGGAAAAGTAAGGGTAAAATACAAATACAAAATAGGAGGTTTGCCAATATCTAGAGCAGGATTGTTGGGGAGAATGTGGTTAGTAGTCGTCGTACCTTTCATATTTTTTTTTCTCCCGTCACATTTTGATTTTTGAGAGTTACATTCATAATACGTCAGATGATCCGATCCAACCAACCATTAGAAAGTATTCTTTGTAATGATACTACTTTTCTTTTCTTTTCTTTTTTTGCTTTTTTGGGTACTCTTGCAATGATACCATTTGATACTTTGCAAAGAAAGCAATTTCTCATCGCGGTTGTAATATATTTCTAGTGTAGTCTATTTCTTAGCTGCCTGTACTTTTTTTTTTCTTTTAGTACGAGCATATAATATATTTCACTTCGCTTTCCTCATCAAGTAAATCCCTCTTTCCTTAGGTTACAAAAATCAGGTCTTAAAATAAATTTGGTAGTAATCCGTGTCTTGGCCAAGATTGTCATTTAATTGTTTTAGCCCAAGATTCGTTAGGCCTTGGCCCAAGTGTAGTAATATGCCCACATTCACTCCAGCCTTCTCCCGTGAACAAAATGTGTCTAATTAAGCTAGGACATACTACCACGTTTCTTCGGCCTACCAGTGATCTCACATACCTGGACATTGGTAGCTTAGTTCCTTCAAAAATCCATAAACTATTCAAGGAAATTCATGTCATTCACTTTTCATTAGAGATAAAACTTCAAACATTTTATTTTGCCAACCACTGGTCGGCGTGCGCAGTTTTATATATATACTCTTGTAAGATAAATTCTTTTAAAATGATCCAACTTTGTCCAGAAATCTCTTATTTATTATATATGCCTAATTATAAAAAAAAATTAAGTATCAATTTGATATCATTGGCTTTTAAAACGAAAAATAAACACTCTTAGTGTTCTTTTATTTTGTTACATTAATTTATGTTCTTAAAGCATGGATTGACGGAGCACGTGGTGGTCTGCAGTCGAGTACACGATATGTGGCCGTGCATTCATGATCAAACGGTTAAAATATTTGATTGAGTTTTGATGAGTGGCGTAGAGATAATCCAAAGTTGAACGGGAGAAAAGATTCGTGTAGGTGGTGATAAGATAAAGACAGCGTAGTGTGTGGTGGGGTTGGTGTGAGTAATAATAAAACCCATCTCCCTCTGTTAAGCATCAACGTTCCAAAACTCTTATTCCTATCATCTTCTCCCTACAGACATCAATATATATATTTACACGTGGTTAACCTAACCTAACCCAACAACCTGCGTTTCATATTGCAGAGAGAGAGAAAGGGAAAGGGAGAAGAGGTTGAGGAAGTGATCGGAGATGGGTGGGTTGGTAAAGCATAAGAGAATCAATATTTCTCACTGTTTTTGCCGATTCCACCCATTCCTATTATTTCCTCTGCTTTCTCTCTTTCCACTCTCCTCTTACCTTCTCTTACATATCTATGGTAAGCTCTTTTTTTCCTTTCAGATCTCCTCTTTATACCATAGATCTGTGCTTTTAAGAACCTTGATTTCTCCATCTTCGTACTTTTTCCTTAATCTGCTAGAATTACTATCACAGATTTACCTTCCTTATTTTTTTGTTCTTCATGTTTAAGGTTTAACAGATTATATGAGCTATTTCTAGCATATGCATCTGTTCTTTATGATACATGAGCGATGTACGTTTTTAGATAGAAGCTAATTAATTGGATCTAGTTGAATCTTGGCTTATTTGTAAATCTATTTGTATATTTGAACTGATTTTATCTTAATTGTATTTAAAACGAAATGAATAAAAAAAATTAACAGACACTAACAGCTATAGTTCTTTTGATGTCTGCAAATTTATCGTAAGAATTGAAGAAATAACTGTATGGCCAGTTCTGCTGAGTTTACAAAACAATATATTTATTTTAAAAACTATTTAAAAAAATTGTTAAAGTTCACAAAATAAGCGATTACTTTTCAAAAAAATAAGATTAATTACTTTTCCAAATAATAAGATTAAGTATACCTTAATGATATTTTTTGTTTAATCGATTCCGATATTATAAAATATAAAAACATGTTTAAAATTGACGGAAGGTTAAAAAACGTAAACTTTTGCATAGTTAGAAATGATAATTTCTTGTTAATTAATATTTAAATCATAAATGAGGTGTGAAGATGCTTATTCGGAGTGGCCAAGTAAAACGGTCTTTGAATTCATTTCTTAATTTTTGAATTTATATATACATTTTTAATATAATATTAGAGTTTGTATTGAAGAAAATGCTCTGAACCTGACAAAGGAGTTCAGTAAAAAAAAATTGGAAGATTTAATAAATACGAGGCAAATAAAAAAATGTTCAGAAGATTGACTTGTAAACTTGAAAATACGAAGAATGTAGATATAAGGAAAAAAAAAATACATTTGAATTTTTATAATATGATTGTGGATTGAGGATTATAATGCAAGACAGTTACAGATATACAAGACGTTACGCGGGATGCGGATATTCAATAAGGTTGAATGTCTAAAAATAACATTGAAATATTTTCTATACATAACTTTGAAACAATAAATGCGTAAAGCAGTAACATTATTTTAGATATTAACTTTTCCAAATGTTTCTTCAAATTGTGGACAGTTTTGCTTTCTATGAACAAGTATGCTGTAAAGTTGAAATAACACGAAGTCGATGAACGATATACATCATCATCCATATGTTTTCCACTTTTTTTCAACTAATGTGATATTATGAAACCTTTAAACAACGGGATTCGATTGATACCACCAAGAAATTTGTTGACATGTTCCTCTCCACTACAAATTGTCTGTGATAATTATTACAGTTGCTTCTTAATTATAAAATTCATTAGGTATAAAAAATGGTATAGATAGTAAACATGAGAAATTCTTTTATAATAATTGAATTCAAAATTGGTATAAAAAATTATGTAATATATACATATAATAAATTGCAAAGTTTTTTCATATCGATTTTCATGAAATCGATACAGAAAATGACGTAGTAACATAATTATAATAAAATATAAATATTTTTTATATTGGTTATACTTAAAACTAGTATGAAAAGTTATATTTCAATACTAGTTAAATTTAAAACTAATATAAAAAGTGGAACGGTAGTAAAAATATAATATTTGAAAACACTTTCTATATCGATTAGTTATTATAACCATTTTAGAATGTTTAATATTTATTTTTGTCTTTTTTACACTTCTTCTCATTTATTTCTTCCTCTCACTGCTAGTTCACTGAACTCACTTGTCTCATTCGTCTCTGGTTGTTGTTCTTCGTTGTCATGGACATGTTCCTGTGGTCGGTGGTAGTTCGTTATCAATGAGGCGGGTGAAGCTGTCGTGCATTCTCTCCTTCATCTGTCATTACTAGTGTTGTAGTGCGTCACTAGTGCTTAGGGTTGGAAAGGTGTGTGGTGTGGTGGGTGACGCTCCTTCTGCGCGTTGAAGCTTTCGTTATGTGGTGGGTTGCGCTCCTTCATTTGCTCAAGCTATCTTATTGCTTGTGGTGTTTTGGGTTTTGTTGTCGTGACAAGTAAGTTCCGATCAATACTTGTTTTACTATTGAGACATACATGCAGAAAATCATATCTACTATTGACTCATGAAATTTGGTAATTTCAACATTTTATAACAAACATTTGAGTATTATTAATATAAGTTAACTCAAATTGTTCATAGATTTTCTAACTCGACTCTAATGAAACAAAATGTTTTAAACCAAGTTCGAGAATTGGTATGAAAAGTATACATTCTATATTGATTGAAGCTTTAATCGACATGGAAAACGTCTTTTTTATATCGATAAAACCTTAACCGGTAAAAAATGCAATTTTCTTA
This sequence comes from Vigna umbellata, assembly GCF_029865625.1. NCBI lineage: Eukaryota > Viridiplantae > Streptophyta > Magnoliopsida > Fabales > Fabaceae > Vigna > Vigna umbellata. The sequence goes on along the minus strand of NC_142172.1, from coordinate 45,985,226 downwards.
ATGTTTCAATCAATATAGAATGTCATACATTTGATATCGATTAATTAAAAAATTAATATAAAAATTTGGTTCATATATAAATTATTCTTCATGTAATAAATTTTTTGGACTAGTTTCAAAATCGTATAAAAGTGAATTTTTATACCAATTTTAGATCAGCTATAAAAAAGAGAAATATTTTCTATACCTTCTATTTTTATATTAATTAAAAAATTAGTATACTTTTTTTTACTAACCGATATAAAAATCTTTTATAACACATTATATAAATAATTCAATACTTAATTTATGGATAAAAGTAACATAAGCTTAAATCAAGGTACTTTAATATTATCCACAAAAGCGTAAACACTCTAAATTAGTCGAAACAACAATATTAACAAGTTGAGTTGGAGTATGCGTAATTCAATATAACACAATTTTTATAGAAAAAATATTAATCGACATGATGAGTGGTATTACGTACTTGACAGAGTTTGATTAAAACAAATCAGAAAGATATAGTTTTCAAAATAAAAAATCTCCAAGTATAAAATATTACACATTCCTGGTCTGGTATCTGATTATATGTAATATATATATATGAAACAATTATCATAAGAAGATGTATCAATTCATTAACCATCTTAAATATAGGGTAATATATTGCAGAGCATTTTACATGTTGAATGCACAATATTATTATTTTTAATTTGAAGACCTTGTCAAGAGAATTTACTGGCTGCAAAGACAAAATTATTTATAATATTAGGATAACATATATTTACATCTACTTAATATATTATAAAAATACAAAATCTTAAAAAAAAATAATTTGTATATTTTTAAAAGAAAAAATAATAATAATAAATAATATTAAATAAATACAGTATACGTGTGAAAATATCATTTCCGTTAAAATTAATAAAGTAAAAGGGAGTCATAAAACCTAATTGAAGCATCATGACAGATACAGCTAAAACGTGATACTTTTATTTTATATATATCTATATATATATAAAGAAAGAAAGAAAAAGTTGCGTTGAAGATGGTATCAGATGAGTGAACACGGCAAGGCAAGCATGGCATCGAGATTGATGCGTGTTCTGTCGTATTACCGCGAATTGGGTGAAGTCAAGCTAAAGTGGGCATTTTGCAGACTCTGCCATTCAGTGAGTCACGTGACATTACATCAACGCGTTTTACTTTAATAATATAATGATATTTAAAATTAAGAATATAGTTATAATAAAATTTTACCAGTGGTAAAAAATATCATCCCAAATTAAATAAAAACAGTCCTTTCAGTTTCAAAATAATGGCAGTTGAACGGTTGATTAAGGCGCGGTGAGCGTGGCGAGGGTGGTAAGGGCTTGGTATATATTATTAGGGTGGGAGTGTGTTGAGTGAGTGCAAGAGGTTTCCTCTGGAAAAGATGAGGCAGAAAGGAAAGAGAGCTATGAGCGAGGAAGGGTTCGGTAATGGGTGGTTAGGTAAGAGAAATCAGATTATTCTCTCTGTCTTCTTTTCCTCTTGCCTGAGCCTCCCATTCCTAATACTTCCTAGTTCCTCTCCTTCCTCTTTTATTTGCCTCCCATTTCAATTCACACCAGGTATGTATTCATCAATTTCTCCATCTGTAATTTCATTTTTCACTCTGACCTAATCTTCATCGTTTCTAAAGATCGTCTCCTTCAGGTTCGTGATTTCTATGTTTATGCTCTTTTATTTCTGCAATTCGTATAATATCAAAACCAATTTTGGAAAGAATCACACGAGTTCATGTGCAGCGTCAACTCACCAGTGTGAAGAACAACCGATTCACACGAGTTTCTTACATTTCGTCACAGGATCAGTGACCAAGACTCATTTCCGTAACCACATCACGAGTTTCCGAGTTGTAATCTCAAGTTTTTTTAAATAAAATTCTAGAATATTTTCTATATTGAGATTTATAATGTGATTCGATTTCACCGGTTGTGAGATGTAGTAAGGAGATATTATCATACGAAAAATGTAGAGCAAAATTTCTCCTATGTCTGATCTTCGCACCAGAGTACTCTCTTACCTGAGAAAGAGATACTATCATTAACCATTTGTTTGTTAAAACATTCATTCCTGATCTCAGGTCCATCCGAACTTGGGAAGAAGGGGAGGTGAATAAATCAATGAAATATTTCCATTATAAAATATTCTAGGTATAATTTTTTTTCTATTTTCAATTGTGTATTTAGTTAACATTAATGAAGGTTAAAACTATAACTCAGCAAAAGAAAATGTTCAAATGAAAGTTTATCGTTACATGTACGTATTCTGTATTAAAAAGTTAAAAAGGATTGAAGGACTAAAAATGGATTCTATTTAAAGGTGGAAGTATATGAGAAAATCTTATTAATATTTACTGTTAATATGAGAAAGTCATACAAATCTTCATCATGAGCATTCTTGGAAAACATTTCTTTGAACTTTTTTTTTTAAATCTTCTTCACAGTTAATAGTTTTACAAATGCATATTATTATGAGATGATTAAATAATCTTTTAAATACAATATATATATACACACACTTGTTTGTTTACGCTCATAATTAGTTTAGAAAATAAATTATAAAAGGACTAAATATTGCCTCTATTTACAGTAAAAATAAAGTTGCAAATGTGGGAAATTCTTGGTGGTAAACATAAACGTAATGATGCTCAAAATGCTTCTATTTACATTAAAAAAAACTATTTTCCGCATACCTTAAATGCTTACACAAATGATAACAATGCTATATTGATTAACTTATATCACTTATCACTAAATCTTATTTAAAATATAATTTTAATTTATTTATTTTATTCATTCCATAATTTTACTTTTTATTTGAAAATAGACATTTTTTAATTAATTTAAAAATCTAGAATTTTGTTCACATTTATTTCTCATTTTATTAATTAAATTATTTTCCATGACTCAACTGTTTCAAAACAAAAAATAAGTAAATTGAAATTATATATTCTAAATATAACATTTCAGTGTCGAAATAAAATATTTAAATTTTATATTGAAAAAAAGACCAATTTTTTTTAAGAGGATAAAAGAAAAACCATTACAAGATTTATTAGTGGCCACGTTGAAAAAACTATAAATGATAATAAAAAGAAATGGAGGCCCGAGAGGGTCCAATCCATTACGTAAAAATATTCTATTCAATATGGTCTGCCGACAACTTTTGTCCATATTCTATGTCACGAGTTTCATCATGCTCACAGTTTTGATTCCTCTTTTCTTTTTGCGCCTTCATCAGTATGATTAAAAAAGCTGTTTCTGTGTTCCATTCTTCTTATTATGATTATCACTGTAAAGTCTCTTGTAACCTTACACAATATTTCTTTCTTGCATCATTGTTGAAGAAGGTTTGAGAGAGAAAGAGAGGAAAAGGGAGACAAGATTGGAGGAAGACATGGGTATGGGGGGATTGGGAAGTAAAGCTTATGCTATGCTATTGTTAAATCCATCTCTAACCATAGCAAAGCAAAATATGGTGTTTCTTCCCTACACCTCCCATACCGCTGTTTTCCTCTGTTTCTTCCCCTTCCTCCTCTTTCTGCTGCTTATTCATCTCAGATCTCTCAACTTTTCCCATCTGGTAATCTTATCCCTCTTTTCTCTCCTCTATTTTCTCATCAATTTTTTATCTGCTAATTTTGATCTACTTTCCGATATTAAAAGATTCATCAGTTGCAAATTTCGTCAGAACTGAAAAGTTCTTTCCGACTTATAATTTTTTAGATCTAGACAAGTTTGGTTCAAGTTCTTGTTTAACAAATTATACGAACGCATAAAACAGCCACTTGTCTGGATCTGAGTTCATTAAACAAATTTCACTGAAGCAAGAACCATCTTCATACGACAGCAGTTGGACCCAAGAAAGCAAAATCAAGAACTCTCATCAAAGCCCTTACCTTTAACGCACCTTTCTCCTTTTCCATGAATCTTTCTCTCCCTACGATCACCACCACCCAAAACAAAAAACTTTAAATACTGATGCGCTTAATTCTCGTTTAGCTAATTTGTTGCTATTTTTCTTAAAAGTTAGATATATTTGTTTGTGTAATTTCATTCTTCCTAAATTTGAAATGTTATTTTTCTACTTTTGCTGTTTCAAAATATATAATTTCCTGCAAAGTAACACAGATGTTCTTTTCAAAGCCAGGGTACATCACGTTATTTATTTTTTTATTTTTTACCAAATAGTATAAATTCGTTAATACATGGGCAAATGAAAAAAAAAAAAGTGAGTAAATCGTATTTAGAAAATCTCGTATTTCAAACTGGTCAATATTCAAAAAGCTGAAATGGTGATTGAAAATATGTTTCGAATTTTTTGGTTACAATCCTGCTTGGAAGCGTGAATTCAATTTTTTTACATGTATGAAAACACATTTTATTCATATTTTTCTGTCTGACATTGTCCTTATATATAATTTCCCTTTCTTTTTTATCTTATTTTTTAAAGTCACGCATGAAATTATATATATATATATATATATATATATATATATATATATATATATATATATAATTGGTTTTTGGCTTTTTTTACTGAAATATTGAACGTTTTAGACAAGGTTTCACTGAAATTTTAGTTGTTAAAACCATGTTTTGCTTTTATAAATAAGTTATTGGTTTTTAATTTTCTTTTAAAAAAAATTATTCATTGTTATTTTAAAAAAATTTAAATTTTACTTATGATTTTTTAATTATAAATAAACTGTTGCGTTTATTTTACTTTACATGTAATTAAATCATAATATTAATTTAATGTTACTTGAAGATATAACATGATAAGGTGTAATTGAAAACAAATGATAATATTGAAAAATTATGTTAAAAATAAATTAAATGAATTTTTTGTTTTAAAAGTATATAAAGGATAGATAAACAAACATTTAGATCAACTAGTGAATACAACTGTCAAAACGGGTAATTTGACTCCATCTGGTTTAGCTCACCACGGGTTTGTCACTTAGTGAGTCAATCTAACTCGCTTCATTTATTAATGAGTTGAAAAAATTTGAATCCGATCTAACCCACCACAGGTTGGTGGGTTAAACGGGTTGACTCACTCATTCACTTAATTATAAGTTTATTTAAAATAAAAATATATATATTTTTTAATTTAAATATAAATAAATTTCTAAAAAAATATATCATATAATCCAAACTTAATCTAAAAACAAACACAAAAGACGAAAAATAATTTTTTAATATTGATAATTTTTGTATCATTTGTCTATTTATAATATTAAAGTCTTGAATAGATAAATCTATATTATTTTTCTCTCTTGAAACATTTATTTTAATCTCCATGTACAATATAATAAAAAAGTGCTAATTAATAATATTTGAAACACAAAATAATAAATAATCAAATTAAAATAGATAAGATGGTGAGCCAACCTGGCACGGATTCAACCCGGATGAATCAGGTTTTAAGTGAGCCAAGTTGAAAACTAACCCGTATAAAAAAAATTATATTTTTTTCAAACCCAACCCAGTTTAAATCCGTGGTGAGCCAGATTAGCTCGCGGGTTGCAATCCATTTTGACAACACTACTAGTCTATTAATTTGTCAAGAAAACAAGAATAATGAGGATGGTAATGCTAAACCACAAATTTGTATTCAAGTTCAATCTTAGAAAACAAATTATAAAACCAATTGTGGGATGAGTTCTCTCAGAGCAATACTCATTGGTTGCCTTTCGTTAAGTGTTATTTTCCAAAAAAAAAAATCTTTTTAAAACTTTTTTAATATGGATCTTCAATATGTGAGAATTAACTCTCTCTCTATCTCTCTCTATATATATTAAAAGTAATAAAAAATTACACTATTTAATAATAATATAATTAAAGTATTGTATAGAAAAGTATTATAGTATAATTTTAGGATGTTATATGATTAAAAATGATTCAAGGCATGATCACAATTTATGGTATACAGCATAAAATTGGCAAGCTCACCAATTTGAACTTACCAGGTTAATTTATCAAATAAAGTTGGAATTTTTCTTTTCCTTAACTCTATGTATGCATATTTTTATTTATTTATCTATTTCATATTATCTTAAAATTTCAGTATAAAAAAAAGCTAGAATCAAAATTCCAATAACAAACTTTAGTCTAAATTTACATTTTTAAAATACAATATTCTCAAAATTCACATTTTTAAAATACAATATTCTCAAAATTCACATCTTACAAAAATCTCAGCCTACCCCGTTGAATACTTTACATGCGGAATTTCCACCAAAATCACTAAACTCGATTCGTCCACATACAAAGTCTCCACCTAAATTCAAATCAAAATTCAATTCTAAGAAAAAATTGGATCTAAAACTCCAAATAAAAACTACAAGATTCTCTAAAACCCAAATCACTTTCATCTTTCCATTTATTATTATTGGGCAATGGTACCAAACTTGTCGGAAGAACCACTCACATATTATGACTAACAACAGTATCTGAAATGGAAAAGAAATCCCTTTCACATTTAAAATATGTTAAATTTATATATGAAAATAAAATTTATCTTCAAAACTTTAATGCACTCTTATCTTAAATTTTAAAAATAAATATTTTTTTAATCTAATTATGTTAACTTTTTTTATCATATTAAAGAGTTTCATGTTCATAAAGTATTTACACCATTTGATATATTTAATCAAATGTTAATCTATAACATCATTTAGTACATAAAAAAAGATTACATTTTTATATTTGAATGATTATATTTATTATTTTTTAAGTTTAAAGTTTGAAGATTAAAATTTAAAAGGTTTAATGTCTAGGTCCTTATTTTCATCCAGAATTTCAAATAGGTCCCTTTCTTTTTCGGCATCTCAATTGAGTCCTTATTTTTGTAAAATTGAATCAAATAGGACCTTTCCGTCAAATTGAAATGACGCCGTCATTATTTTCACCCAGAAATAAAGCATATTCTTCTTAACGACGTCATTTCAATTTGACAGAAAGGTCCTATTTGATTCAATTTTATAAAAATAAAGACTCAATTGAGATGCCGAAAAAGAAAGGGACCTATCTGAAATTTTGGGTGAAAATAGGGACCTATTGAGACATTAAACCAATTTAAAATACAAAACAAATTTCAATTTCACATATAAATATAAAAACTAAAAACATATTCAACAAAGCACAAAATTAAATCTATAGATTTAAAATTTTATTATTCAATTAAGTCTGGACGTGAGATGCTACTCGAGTATACTTATATTTAAAACTAAATTTGTATTTAAAATATTAATTTAACAAAGTAAATTCAAGTTTAGAAAATAATATTTTCGTCATTAAATTCAAAGTAATCTGTTACGAGGATTAATTTGTATATATAAATTCATTTTTTTTCTATGATACTAAGTCTTAAAATAAGTGTTTGTGGAATAATTATTTATTTAAAAAGTAAACAAGATTCATTTAAGTTAAAATAAACAGACCAGACAAACATATGAAAAACAGAAATAAATCTACTTACTGATTTTAAAGAAATATAGAAACAAGTTGATTTTGTGGAAAAAAGAAAAAAAGAGAGGAGATTTTGTAGAAGATTTAGCATTGACTTAGGTTGCAAAATGAGAGATAAAAAGGAACAGAAAATAACGTTGAAAGTGTAACGAAAGCGGAAGTGGTGGTTGAGTTGAGAAAAGAAGAGCTGAATTATGGATTAACGTGAATGCATATGCACGGTCACATGATAATTAACTACTAATAAAACCATTAAGCATTAATTAGAAAAGTAAAAAAAAAAAAATAAAGAATAAAACGGTGTGGTTTTGCGCATGCGGGATCCAATGCGTAAAAAACATTGAAAGGAATGAAAAGGGACCCACCAGTGTTGGGTGAGACACACTCTCGAGGCCTCACGCGCCGCTCTTTGTACACAATTATTCGGACACACCATAAACACGCATCCCTTACTATCTTCCTGCAACTATTTTCACTTTTTTATCTTTTCTTACCCAAATACCACTGTCTGCTTTGTCAAAATCATTCAATAATTTTTCTGACCAGTAATCATTTTTAATATAACATGTTATTCTAAATCAATTTTTACCTAAATATATCTTTTCTTATTAATTTATGTTCATGCTTTGGTCTATTAACATAGTAAATTACTATAATTGTAATTTTTAAAAATTAAATCCACACTTAAACTAAATTAGACTAAAATTTCAAAAAAATTAATTTCAATTTTTACTAAAAATTAAAAATTAAAAACATATTTAATCTTAAATTTTATTTTAAGTATTTTTTACTTTGTTAAGATGTTTTCTAAAAGAAAAAAAAGTTCTACACTACGCTTTAAAAGAAATATCAGATAAATTAGTAGCATAGTAATTCTGTCATTAAAGAGCTTTTAATATTTATACCAATAATTTTTATTGATTAAACAAAAGTCATTTCAACAAAAATATACTCATATGGTAATTAAAATATTAATATGTAATATTTTTATGCAAATAATATTTCAATTTTCAACACTTTTTAATTTTTATTTTCTTGGTCAGTGCTTTAATAATGTGTTTTTAGTAAATTCAAAATTATTTTTATTTTTAACTATGTATTAAGATATTAGAAAGTCAAATACAGCCATACACAAATAAACATATAAACATGTAAAATAATTTTTTTTTCATTGAGAGAGTAACAAACCTCTTTACTTAACTTACAAAAGAAGCTATTCTTATTATAACATTAATTAAGTTATAAGTACATTATAAATGTGTATAGTTTTTGAGTAAACTTCTATTTAAAATTATTGATTAGATTAAATATTTAAAATATTTACAATTTTTAATTATTTTATTATTATTTGATTTATTGTGAATTTAGATAATACAGTTGTTATTTTGGATCATTGTCACTCACACGTTTTTATACGAGAAAGTGAAAATAACATAATTAAATTTGAAGTTATTTATATGTTTGAATATTTTTTAATTGAGTTTATATTAAAAATATATTTTATTGAGTATTTAAAATTTTTATATCCTCGATTAAATTTTATTTAATTTATTTTAGTGCAAGTAATACGGTTGTTTGATTTTGTCATCTCAATTCTAACAATATAAACTTGGACACTGAAAAATAATTTCTAAAATCTTATCATTTAATTTTAAGATTAAATGTTAAAATAAAATAAAGATGAGAAAGTAGAACATTATATAAACATGAAATACCTATTGCCTATTTTGAGTAGAGTGGTGTCAATCCCTTATATGATTAGACTCAGATGTCATTAGTGTTTGTATCTCTCCGGTGAACCTCCTCCTCGATAAACCCAACAAGACGATGGATCACAATTATTCTTATAGAGTCGAACATATATCCTATAAAGATTCTAAAAACATTTTAACGCTTCAATCCTTTTCAACCTTAAAAGTACTAACATATTCAAATTAGATGAGGATTATGTAAATACTTTGACAAATTAACATACATCATAAAATGTATTATCTATCATCCATGAATCTCTAATGAGTTTGAACCACATAACCTAATTACATTTTAATATCAAATTATCGTAATTAATTGAAAATAATGAAGTTAACACGGTAATATTTTGATCAAACAAGTAAAAATTCAATACATATCACTCAAGTAATCCGATATATATTCAGTTAAAAACAATTTTTATCGAATTCGAGAACCATTTATTCATATACATAATAGTAAAATTAAATGGTTATCTATGATAAGATAAAATCAAATGATGAAATTAACTAAAACATGTAGAAACAAATAGATTATTCTTTTTAATAAAAAAGTAATAAAAGTAGTGAAGTTTATTATGAGAATTTTAAAATTTGATTAATGTTTTATACTGTAACATAATTATATTGGTGTGACATCGTTTATACTGAATTTTATAAGGAAAAAAATCGTATATAAACAGGTGGAGCACACTGAGTTATTAACCGGCAACTAGAGAGTAATGTCAACAATTTAAATTTGATTTGGATTTATGCATAAGAGTGATTAAAAGTGAAGGGCAGACATAGGAATTGAAAGGTAAAAGTGAGACACGAAATCTAGGTAGTGTTGTTGTGTATAAGGTGGTCTGCTATCAAATCCTTTGCTGCACTGCACTACCACGCCTCGTTAAGAGGATCATAAACCAAACCTTAGATAAATCTATATCAAGATTCCTTCTCCAACTTTCTTACATTCAATACAAATATATGCTTCACCCCCACCCAATTTTCATTTATCAGAATCTCTGTGAGGTATTTAACAACATATTATGATCATACGCTTGATATATTAGTTTATTTCATGTAATTTTTTCGAGTGAATACTTTCAAATAAGTTATGAACTGAATTGTAAAAGATACAAAGAGGGTGACAGTCGTAAAAAAGATTTAATGAAATAAGTAGGTTTAAGGTGATTCCTAATAATCAGTTATCCTCTAATGACATACTAATGACGTAAGGCTGAAATAGAAATTGACAAAAATGGCCCTGTCACAGGGAGACTATTAGGTGGGATGGGACGAAACCCATGTGCCCGGTGGGTCCCATTCTATTGATTGAGTCAACTCTGTAGCCATCTGATTGAAGAAACAGCCTTCTTATCCTAATCAAAGACAGATCCACGTGTAACATCCGTTGGATGAAGATCAAAAGGCGGTGGTGCGTGCGTCTATTTCTCAGCCTAATGTACCACAGCACAATACCTTTTGGTTTGGACGTGACATGATCTATTAAGAACCCACGCAAACGGATCAATGGGTTTCTCTGTATAATGATAGAATTATTGGGTTTTAATGAATGTTGAAGGAAAAAAATGAAGAATATTTAGGAAAAAAGAAGAAGGAATCTACACCGCTGACTTGTTATTGTGCTTTTTTCTATTCTGATGGCAAAATCTATAGTAAAGTGATTCAGCTGCACATTTTGTTAGTACAGGTGCGTTCTTTCTCTATCATCTTCAAAAGTATGTTTCCCAGTGTCTCACATTTACTCTTTATCATACCACCAATATGCTAGACAACGACTTTCCTGCCCATTATATTTCTTATAACCCATTTTCTCACCAGCTACGTGACAAACATCATTCCACCTTTTTCAATCCTACCATCGATCATTACACAATAATTGCATAAATCTCTTCACAATATATGCTACTTCTAACAGGGTTTTTTTTTTGGGTGTTTGAAATCGATTGAAATACTGAACTGGGATAAAATTGGAAGATTTGTAACGCAACGTGATGAAGTTCAAAGAGATGATTTATGAGCAGGGAATAAATCGAAATCTTTGACTAAGACAAAGGGTTGCTAATAAAGCAGAGAAAGATTGCATGAGGTAGAATTTTTGAAGCGTCTTTTTCTCCTTGTCTTCCTATTTACTGCAGCGACTCCTAAATTTCAATGCGCATGCAACTGCGATTGTCCGGTTCAAAATGTTGACGTTCCTTGTGCGTGGAGTCCACACTATGCACCACGTTGCCTCGACTTGGAAAATTCCTTCACAACGTTCTCAAATAAGCAAGGAGATGAGCAGACAGGGAAAGGACGTGGAAGAAAGATAAGAACACCACATTTGATACATGAAAATGATGATGATTAATAACTCAAGAGGGGAGTAAACAGTAAATATAAAATGTTATGAAGAGGAAGTGTTTGAGAAAATGTCACAGAGGAAGTAATTGAGAAAATGTGACAGAATTAATAGCATACGTGTTGTTTTGGGGATTTTTGTTTGTATGTGTTGTTTGGGTTGGATGGTGGTGTTGATTACTCAATGATAAATGGGTGTGAAATTGGTGGGGTTAGCTGCACCTTGGGCCAATCATCCGCCTCCATATCCATTCACTCCAATCTAGGTTAATGCCCCACTACTACACACTATACGAACCATCTCTCCCAGTCCAACCCTCAATAATAGGGTAATAAATCCAAAAAGTTGCCCATAAAAGCTTGTGTGTTGAGCTTAGTGAGAAAATAGTTAATCACCAAGCCACGTTCACATACTCAGACAAACAAACCCCATCAAACCCCTACAATTTTTTCTTTCCCTCTTCCTCTTTAACCCACCATAAATCAATATGAAAATTCCAAGAGCTTTGGAAACCGAGTTAGTGGACATTTTGCCATTCCCCACAAACATGCCCTTAACTATATTAGACCAACAATTTCAACTTCCCTTTTCTTTTCTTTTTCTTTCACATGCATATTATAAATCAGAATAATAATAATAATGCAGAACCAAAAGCTAAAATCTCGCCTTTATATACGACCCATCATGTCACCCCTTGTTTGTCCCTATGCTTACACACTCTCACTCTCTATTCCAACTCTCATTTTCTAAGCCTTAGCTTAGCTGTAGTTCCCCCATTTCCATTTTCTTCTGCTCTTCACAGCTTTGTCACTCATCCATTATCGCTCACAACTTTTTTTCTTGACACCCCACCAAAATGGCATCTGGGACTACCATCGTGTCTTCGAGACTTCGAGGTGTGACGGTGAGAGATATTGGCGCCGTCGTGGACGACGGTGGTGTAGGGCAGAAGGGCATGTCCGTAAATATGCATAAAAGTTGATGATGAAGGAAACAACGCAACACAAAAGCTTTGCAATTGCACTCTCCCGAGTTTCTGGCTCATCACAATGTGAAGAATTGGGAGAGTGTCATCGTTGCATCGCGGGGAATTGAGGGGTGCGGTCCGAATTACCTTTAACTTTAGGTTCTTAAATTTTGTATTTTACTTCTTCTTTCTCACGTATTTGCCGCTGATTTTTCTTTATGTTAATGTTATGATGGAAGAATCATGGGATGTAAGAGATGCATACGAGGTTGCTTGTTTGGTTGTGGTGGTTTTGGTCTAATGGGAGTTTTGTCTTGAGTTTGGGTGGTTTTTAGTTTAGGAACTTATGCTTCTGGCATGCATCACTTACACCCATCAATGTATTTTTTTTTTCCTTTGTTGTGAGTTTTATATAAAGGGAATGAATGACTTTGGGTTTCTTAATTTAATTTCCATTCTATTGCTCTTGAGCTTTTGATTTTTCCTTCCAAAGATAGGAGATGCAAAGCAGACAATGATATGATACCAAACGTCGAAAAGAAAATAAAAAAGAATGAGAGAGACAAAAGCAATGGAAAAAAGCAGTGTGTGCCTTTGGTGAAAGAAAGTTTATGACTTTGGACTTTAATGTCTGTTTGATCGCTCACTCAGAATGAAACCAATTAATGAAAAATGAATATTCCAGCATTGACTGAATAGCAAGAAATGAATCAATTTGGATACACGTTACGTCTTTATCATACTACAACCTATTTGTCTTTTAACTAATAATGTACTCCTGCATCACACACACACATATTTAACGAAAATGATTAACCATGGTTCCATCGACTATTATGTATAAAATTAAAATTGTTATTACAATTTTAGTATTTTGACATTTATATTTTGAGAAATTATTTGTTTAGGTGTACAAAACCAGCCTTCCATGTAGCTAACAGAGGTAAAGTGGGTAAATTTGATTTTGCCTGCCCCAAAGCTAAAGAAGAAAAGTGTCTTTGACATTAGCTATGATTAGTATTATTAAGCAAAAGAACTTTTTTTAGTATTAATTAATCATCCTAATCACATGCCCATTGTACTGTACACAGTGCTGCTTTTTAAGAAGAGATGGATAACAGGAAGAATCAGTAGTTATTCTTAACTTTATTATGGCTTATATGTTATAATAAAATGCGAAAGAAAAACATTATAGTTTCAGCATTCATGTTAGTAGTAGTTATGATTATACAAATACAAAGCTGAAAAGTTTTTTTTTTTTACTTAATTCTTGATTTGGTTCTCTAATTTTATTCAAATTTTAAAGAAAAATCCTTAATTATTAGTTTTTTTAATTTAATTCTTTAATTTTTTTAAAACATTAAATTTGATTGTTCGCTGGTTTTTTACTTGACTATAAAGAATAAATCTAAAATCGTCGTGGATGGAAAAGAGAAATAATTTATGGTTGATTGAAAATTAAAGAACCAACAAATAGTTAAAAAATCAAATTGAATGCTTTAAAAAAAATTAAATGATTAAATTTGATGTTCTTAAAAAAAAATTAAAGGATTAAATTGAGAAAATCAATAACTATGTTTTATTTTTAATTCGAATGAATCAAACTTGACTTTAATTTATTTAGCTAATAGATGTTCTTTTTAAGGCTTCAATCAGGGTTATTTAAAACTGTAGTTTGTTTCATTGAAAACCCTATAAATTATCTAATAAATTTCACTAGGTCAACTAGTCTATAAGACCTCATGAGTCTCTTATATCATATAAATTACTTTTTGTTATTTTATATTAATATTCAACACTTTTTTTTATAAAATCAATAACTATATTATTTAGAAACGAATAAACACCATAGGTCCTCGTCTTATTATGCGGTCAAAAAACGATTTTTTTTTAACAAACAAAAACAATTAAACAATAAAAAAAAGGCATAAAAAATAAAAGGCTTAACTATCTTTTAGTTCTTCTGAAACGAGTGATTTTTAATTTAGGACCTTCTATTTTTTTTCCTTTCTTTTTTCATCCTTATGAATTTTGTAATAACTCTTTTTAATTCTTATGAAAACGGTGGATTTTGATTTTATCTTGAGTAAAATATTTTTCTTTGATTTTCATCTTTTAAAGTTTACATTACTCTTCTTATCCGTAACGTGTAGTAGAAAAATCACATTTATTTTACGAATGAGAGTTTGAAGGAATACGTGTGATCTTATACTTTAATATAAATGTGTCATAAAGTTAAAACTCAATCGTTTTAAAGAGTGAAAACATATTAAAGTTAAAGGAACAAATTCAATCGAATCATCATACTCTTATATCCCACACACTCTCAAAATTTACAATTTAATCTTAAAATATTTTAAGTATTCAGTAAAACATTATAATAAATAAATTCATTTAAATAAATTAAATCTGAAAGTGTCTCGTATAATATTAAATTTGAGTTTTATATTTCTTAAAAATTGATTAGAAGCGCTTAACTAATGTAAAATAATAAAATACCTTTTTTGGTTATAAACTATTATATATAATGAATATATTAACTTTTATAATGACTGTCTTTAAAATACTACTACTAATAATAGCCATTTATTTAATTAAATAACAAGAAAATTTTAAAAATCATGTTACTTTGACATTTATTTTTTTTTTACACCACCTTATATTTATTGTTTTCCTCTTTATAAATATAAAATTTATTTTTTTAGAAAATTATTTAACTTCAAAAATGGGTTGCCAAGTGACTCGTGTATGTCAAAATAATCATTTTCCAAAATTTAAACCTTTTAATAAACGCAAAGCTTAAGCAAAATTCAACTACCATAAATAGTTTTTACAAATGTTTAAGAGAGACTCATCGTACCAGCAATAAACCCATAAGGAAAAAAAGAAAAGAAAAAGCATTGAAATTTGAAATCTGTAAAAGCCATCACATTTAATGATGAAGAACTAAAACGTAAATTTGAGACTTCTTGTGGGAAACTTTCATTCAAATTCTTGACTTAAGAAACACAGTCATTATATTTGGGAGAGAAAATGACATCGAAACAAAAAGGTTAAAAAAGAAGATTACACTTACCCTTCTGTTCATTTGATAAGTTAGCATCAATTCTGATTATTTTGCTTGTTAACAAATTGACTTCACATACTTTTTCCCAACACCAAACCCAGAAAGTTTTGGATTTTTACAGTTCACGTGAAGGGAGTATAATACAGTAAAATATTTAATATATCTATCATAAAAAAAATGTTCAACATAACTTAGAATTCATAAAATTTCAAATATCAGAAGGGTTTTCCGATCCTTCTATATCAGAATCTTTATCAATATCAGTAACATCTGTCTTATATCACCCTATCCCAATATTACTCTATCTAGTCAAAGTATACATATGCCATGATGTTGAAGTAAAGTGTTTGAAGAATTTTAGGTTATTTTCTCTTATGATCTAAAATGGTAGCATGAGCCCTACCCTATGGCTGTCACGAAGAAAGTGCATCATATCAGGACCACCGCAATTAATGGTTGGCGGCTTAGACGAAAAGGGTAACTGCTATTTCTATATTCTCTGCATTTTGCAGTACAATCTCTTAAACATGAGATTCAAATATTAAGTCAGAACAACAATGAAGTTACAAGGAAAAGGATGATTTAAGGTTCCATCATTCATAATTTGGAAACTTTGAACTTGGATCAGCTTGCAAGAGAACGAAACATAGTTGTCATCTCATTATTAAATATGACAGGTCCAAAGACAGTAATCTGTGTGTATATTCATTCTCCAATACTAAGGACATTCCTTCAATGTAGTAAGTACTATTGTTAGATAAGGTTTTGGTCCAAGTTAACGTACTAAAATATGATGTTACTGTGTTAAGATGTCTGGGCCACAATATCCAAAATGTTAGAGATGTGATTTTAAATTTAACTTAATTTTATAAAATTAATTTATAAAATAAAATTTGTATTTAGTTATATATTATAAAATCGTTCTATTTTTAGTTAATATGAGATTTATAATACAGAAAATAAATTTTATAATTGACATTGTGTTTATAAAATTGGCATACCTTTTGCCTCCTCTGCAGAAAAAGGATATACCTCAAAATTTAAAATTGAAACGAGAAGATACATTAATTAAACATCCTTAGCTAAAGATTAATTAATTAAACGGATGAAAAAAATTAAGAAAATGGAATTTTGGTAATTTTAATTGAAAAATTATGTTTTAGGTTGGAGTCTCTGTTGGTAGTGGAAGAAGCTGCCGGGTCTATTTGCAGCCCGTATTGATACCATACAGACCAAAAGCAACACATTTTATATGGTGAAATATCTAAGTGGGTGGCGCATAACTCAATTTTTTACACTTTTAGTTCAAGAAAATAAAGATAATTTAATATTCTGTTATTTCTCACGTTAAAAATTTAGTTTATTATATTTAAAAATGTATTAGTTTAGTTTCATTGAGTTTTGCTAACTTACGTAACATCTACTCAATTTTAGTTGACAAAAAAAATCCTTATTACATACTTGGGTAATTTAATAATTTTTACTTTTAATTTAAAAAAATAAATAAATAAACCAGAAATTATTCAAATATCTTTAATCTTAAATATTAGAATTCATAATATATTAGGGTATTTTTGTCAACTAAAATTTAGTACAAATGTTATATAAGTTAGCAAACCCCTTTATTATTTTAATCAAATTTTGTTAGTTTTATTTAATGTTTTAAACGTATTTTTAGTTATCATAAAATAACTCAAATATTTTCATAAAAAATATTTAAAATATTAAATAAATTTAATATTTAAAAAACTAAATTTATACATTTTTAAAATTGATTAACTAAATTTGACCAAAATTTTAAAAGGAGATTAGTTTTAATTTTAACTGTAAATTAAGGAAAAAAACATATTTTATCAAATAATTTGGCAAATTAGAGATACTTAGCTTTAATTCTATCCACATATAGTATGTTCTCCCCCTTCTGTGTCAAAAATGATTAGGTAATTTGGGATTATATCATGACCATGTTTCCAATTTTAAATTAATAACACTTAATTAATTATAATAAAACGGAATCGTCATTATCTCAAACATCAAATAACAGTTTTGTAGGCATGAATGTTGCATCCATTAAGAACCAATCCATGAATATTGGCCTTTACACTATTTGATTCCATAGAAGATAGTATTTTAGTTGGCCTTGTCCAGCCTAATCTTGTACTTTTATTTTATCGATTATTTTCTATCGTTAGCTTAAAAAATAATGAGAAGAAAATTTACGAATAATCATTTTTTATATATTTTTCAAAATACTTACTTATCATGTTGACATTCCCCTGTTTTGTTTTATTTTATATTTTTATAAACTTTATTATAAAATATATTTTCAAAATAATATTACCAAAAGTGAAAGGTCATTGCCTTGCAGCCATTAAAAAAGTTTTTAAAATATTTTCCTGTGTCGCTTCCTTCAATATATGTAGCATAACATTGCTTTACTGAAATTAAGAAATTGCAATATGAGGATAAATACATACAAATGGAATAAGATAAATACATCTAAAGATGAAATATTAAAGATATGATTAAGAAAGAGATTACTAGATAGGGAAGCAAAGAGAAGATAAAAATAAAAATAAAATGGAGGTAAAACTTATTAGAAAGTGAGTTTTAAGGTTAATTCAATCCTACAAAATCGGCTTATAAGGTGAAGTTTGCATCTCACTTATATTATAAATTAACATTTTCTCTAGTCGATGTGATACTTCTAACATGGATCTGATACTATGTTAAGAAAGTTATTTTTAAGCCTAATTCAATCCCACAAAACCGACTTGTAAGATAAGGTTTGCATCCACTTATATATTTTAAATTGGTCTTATGTCTATTCGACGTGAAACTTCCAACAAAACCAATATAAAAATAAAAATTGACGAATGATCCATAACTTAATAATTATATCGAGAAAGTCATTTATTAGATAAGATAAGAAATTAATTACTTATTTTATTTTAGTTTAGTTTAATTGTGATCAAAATGAAAAAGAAGGGAGGAAGGTTTTAAATATAATGTTTATGTAAAAAAAATTGGAAACAAATTATATTTACAAGTAAAACACTCTAAAAATGCCACGAACAGAATAATGGCAAATTCAATAACAATTACTTGAATAACTGTTTTCATAAATTTCATTGATTTGTCTTAGTAATTTAATTTCCTGAAATTTATTTTCATACATTTACCTTCATGGTCTTTAGAACAATTTTCCTTTAATTCATTTTCATTTGTTTTCGTGACATCTAATTAACATTCAATCTTTATATAAAAAAAATAAAAAATGTGAGTGTTGAAAATAAATATATTTATTAATTATTTAGAATTAAATGTTTTTTTTTGTAAAGTTGATCTACATATAAACAAATTGCACATTATAACTCTGTGTTAGTTATCAAATCTAAATTAAAAAATTTAGTTTAAATTGAAAAACATTTACTTGTTAATCTAATTAACAAATAATTTATGTGGAGTTGATCTGGTTAAACTAACAACGAATTAAACAAGTATTCTTGAGAAAAAAATATTTTTTAAAATACAAATACATTTTTTTCTACTTAACAATGACAAATCTTTGTGTTCCGAATTAAAACATTGGAGCACTTCTCTAAAGCTTCAGTAATGTTGAGTATCATGAATATTTTTTTGTGTATAAATATCTTTTACCAGATAATTAATTGTTTGTAATTAATGGAGAAAACTGTAGTTATAAATAATATTATTCCACAGAGAAAAAAAAATCCAAGCCTTTCACATCTTTTGTTTTTTTCTTTTTAACCTTTTTTTTTTAGAATTGGAGGTGTTTGTTGTAGTCTGAAATAATGCACGTGACATTATTAATCATTGATGCTATAATCAGAATCTTATCAAAATCCAAACATCTATCTAACCTTCTTCCCACCAAGTTTTTATCTTCATCACTAAAAAAATTCTTATATCATATTACATTTCTTATCTTCCTCCTTTTTTAACCGAAACTATCTTCTATATCTTAGATAATTCTTTTCACGAACGATTATAAAAATGAAAATGTAAAATTAATTTAAATTTATGTAAAAAATAACTCATTGTTTTTATATATATTTGAAAAAAAAAATTATGAAAGAAAAAAATAATTTTCCAAGTGGCACCGTCGAAGCATCTGGGTCCATTCAAAATGTGGCATCGGTTATCTTGTTAGCGAATCAAAATTAATAGGTCACTTTTGATAGCAAGTTGGCTTTATTCATATATTTTTCAAACACTTACTAGCACTTTCCACTTTCTATCTTTAGATATTTTAGTGAAGAAAAGAGGAATGCTTATATCTGATGTGGAAAGCGAAAACTTACTCAGCTAAATGATTTTTTTTTAATAAAAAATATCACAAAAATAATATTCAATTTTCTCACTAACATTTATTGACTACCAAATCATATTATTCAATTAACCAACAGAATTCCCTACCAATGTATAAAAATGTCCTCTTACATAAAAAAGTGGTAAATTCAAATGCATATATTAAAAATAACCATTTTAAAATTGATAGAAGTAATTACATTTTTTAAAACAAGACTACTTTCTTTTTTGAAGTTTAACCTAATTATTAAAACCAGTGTACTGTGAAATCATACCCAAAGACAATACAAAAAATTTAATAGAGAATCTAAACTTTTGCTAATATTATGAACTATATTTGATTAAGATATATAAACTATTATTTACCTGAAGTGTTATATATTTAAAAGTTTGAAGAACTATGTGATGATTATTTTTTTAGTTACTTTTTTTTCCATGGTTCCATTGAAATGTTTATTCCCAAAAGATTTCACTAACTTTAAGGAGTTGAATGAATAATTGTCAAAACATCATTTTAAATAGTTTTAAGGTGTGAAATAATCATTTTACAAAGTGAAGAAAATTATTAGAATGATTAAGTGTTCCTATCTGACGATGATGAGGGTAATGATTGATATATAATTGAAGGATGCCAAGAAAGAATTATCTAATAAGAGTTTTTTTATTTTTTTAAATTAGTGAATCGAATAAAGTTTTAAAAGTTATCCGTATAGGTGAGTCTTTCTTTAAAGCATGATTTTTGTTTGAAAGTATCACTATGTACAACTTTGTTTGTTTTTCTCTTTAAATTATATTGAAGTTGTAATTGGTAACACAACTTTAATTGGTTTACTGTGTTTCTTTTCCTAAAATTATGTCTGCAAACATGACTTCAAAGTTTTTAATAAATCATAATTGCATGCATAATTTTAGTTTTTTTTTTGTCATTCCAGTAATAATAGTTCCACATTATTAAAATAAAAGTTAAAACATAATTTAAATATATATTTTTCATTCAATATTTTAACATTTTGATGTGCTTTTTAAATATAAACAATGAAGGAGTTACAATTATAAGATTAAAAATGTTTTGAATATAATATTTGACTCTGATAATGCATCTTAATGGATTTGAGGTAAGAACATTTACACATATATTGTTTTAATTGATACTGTAAATGAAATAAAGTCAAATAGTTATTTTTTTAATAAATTTGCGAGATGTTGAGGGTTAACCATTTTGGTGGCTTCTGTTTGGCATTGAAGATTGAACTCCTTGGCTTGAAAAAAAGAAAAAAAAATGCATAGAGAGGTGAGCAATGTGAGTTTATGAAGAGCAATAATGATAGAAATTGTTGTACGAAAGCTGTGTAAAGGTTGGATTGGGTCCATTCTAAAACTATTCAAACAACAAAAAATGTGAAAGTGATGCAGCTCATAGGGGTTTTCTGTTCGGACCATAACTATTCATATGTCTCAATCATCTCAATTATTTTCAAACCTTCTCTTTAACCTAAATAAATTCCTAAATACTAGTATTCTCGGAATTCGTATTAATTTTTATGAAAATACTTGGTTTCATCGTATACAGTAAAGAGTAAGAAATAATATAAGAGTTTTCAAAATTAAGTATAAACATGAGTATAGACACATGTGTTTTTTTTTTTAAGAATGATGATTATATATGTTTTTGGGTACAGAATAAAAATTTATATCTATAGTGATTTTTTATATTTGGAAGGATATGAAAATCATGCCTCGTCACATGTTATGGTAACGATATATTCTCACTCACATGAATTCAATAAAAAAAAATACACTTTGTTCTTTTCAATGCGAAGAAAAAAAAAGTAATTATAGAGAAGACTTTAGTGTTTAGTGATTTAAAATGAACACAGAACTTATACGTGTATTCTCATCTTCGTCCTTTTACTTGGTTGTAAAATGTTAGATTGGTGATAATAGTGGCATTGACGTGTAACTGTAAAATGAGGGTCAATCATATGTTAAATTTAGTAGGGTTTTGAAGTAAAGTTTTGAAATATAAATGAATTAAGAAAATTAGATGTTAATATAAAATAGACAGAGATATATGATTTAGTGATTGAGGTAAAGTTGTTGAAAGAATTAATGTAGGAAAGAAAAAGAAAAGAAAGAGGGAGAAATGGTATTTACAGCGACCCCTCAACAACTGAGTTTTAATGAGAGACCTATAATCTAACACGGCTCCACTTTCACTCACCACTCACTTCTCCACCTCATACACACACAACTCTACCTTCTTCTGTTTCCAACCCAATTTCCAATATCATCATCCTCTCAACACATTTAATTTCCACAATAAATATTCCTTTTCCTCATATTTTTTATTTAATTTCCATTCGCTGAATTAGATGATGCATCCAACGTTTACGGGAAGAGAGGGTAAGACAGTGTGCTGTGTTATGGAAATTTGTGCATAAACTTTCTAATATCTCCGATTATTGGAATAGACACACAGGAGTGCAAAATTTACAGCAGATAAAAAAGGATTCTCAGACGCTAGAAAACCCTTCAAAAAATACCTTCACCAGAACTACTGTTAATAAGATAAAAAGAAACAAAAAAATCTAGCCTAATAATAGTAATATTAAAACCCTACAAAAAAAAAATAAAAAGACCAATATTAAAAAAAAAAAAGGAGGGAAAGTAAAAAACGAAAAAAAGAAAAGAAACCGCGTCCAGGTCTGTAAAAAGTGATCGCGAAAGAGGGGCAAAAGTGGGAGATTGGAAAACGGAAACGGCGCCGCATCAGTGAAGGGAGAACCAAGAGATGAGTTGTCGGCCGAGGCGGCGTTCGGTGAGGGCCACGCGCTCGTCGGAAAGGAGCGGGGAGCGGCAGAGAGGACAGTTGAACTTGTAGTGGTGGAGCCAGCCGTCGAAGCAGGGGCGGTGGAAGACGTGGCGGCAGGGGAGCATGCGGAGCTGGTCGCCGTCCTGGAAGGTGGCCTGGCACACCACGCAGGTGTGGTCGTGGGCGGCTCCTTTGAAGAAGAATAATTGGTTGTTGAGGGCGAGCTGATCGGAGAGCATGATGAGGCCGGCGAGGCCGGATCCGACGGCGGCGAGGAAGCGGTCGTCGACGATCTGGTGCGTGTGGAATCGGGCGAGACCTAGGGATTGCAACAGCGCGAAGAGCATCGAGCGGAGGTAGTTGACGCACATGGCTATCTGCGCCAACACCAGCAGCGGAATCGAACCCGACGACACGTCGTTTAGTTCGCTTTGCAAACCCATGATTCCAATTTCCAATCAACTCCGAATGAATCAATGAATACAGAGAAAGAAGATTTTAAGAGGTCGCGGTGTATCGTATCGTGTCGTGTCGTCTTTGTGTGGATTGCGAGAACACAACACCTTCCACCTCTGTTATAAAAAGCCTCTCTGATGTGATGTCAGGGACTTCTTCACTATTCTAATTTCATTTTATTCCCATTTTTACAAATTCATTTACATAAATTACTCAGCTTAAATCAATCGTCTCGGAACGTAATAAATAAGGTTTCTGAAATTAAAACACTCAGACAAACTCCCAAAACGTGATTAAAAAATTGTAATGTGAGGTTTTCCCAAAATTAAAAAATTGTCCCCTTTTTAGGATTGGGTGCCCCAAAGTAATTATGTGGATTGGTTTTTGCAACGTATGTAATTTGTGTAGTTTTGATATGGATCTGGAAGATTAGAGTCAATGCAAGGTGATGATTTATTTAAAAGGAAGTAAATTAAGAGCAAATGGGCATGTGATCTTTATCTCATACATTGAACTAGTTTCGCTTTTCAAACATGAAAAGCTGGACAGGATCTTTCACAAATATGCAATACCTTCTTCTTCCTCTTTTTTCCACATTTCTTAACTCTCTTCTCTCTTTAAGTTCAATTAATCACACCTCCAACACTAACGTACCAAAATAATAAATCTTCTAAAACCTATTACCCAAAGCAACACGTTTCTCAATACTCTTATCCGTCTTCTTTCGGTTATTCTTATGTGAATTTCGGTCAAAGAAGTAAATCAGGCTGAATAGAATCTTTGTTTTCCATTTTATCCCTAAAAAAATAGTTTCTTCTTTTACTCGATTACTTTAAGATTCTCTGTCCCGATTCTTTTACACTCTGCCCCTTCTTATTTCTGAACTTTTCTGTCTCTTACTCTAACGTTAACTCACTCAACACATCATTTTTATTCTTTTGTTGTTTGCCCTAATGGATAAACAAGAGAAGTATTGATAATCATTATTATTATTATTTTGTATGATGTAGAAAAAAGTATTATTTTTTATACAAAAAAAATCTAGACTCACAACTTTACCCTACACTCTCATAAATGGAATTCTGTGTTCATGTTTCCTATCTAATTGTTACCATTTTGTTTTTGTATTCTTCTCTTAAAGAAAGTAAAACGGTGCTGCCTCTTGGTATTCGAAAGGAGTTCCACCGCTAAAGTGAATATTTTAATATTCAATTGATTACAATGCAACAATTAATTTATATACGTATATGAAGAGTGTAGGAACTGGGAAGATTCTGTCTACAACAGTTTTGATATTGTTTTTGTTAAAAGATTGTAGCTACCTACGATTTGATAGTTAGGTTGTCAACTTTAATCCTTTGTATTATTATAAGTGTTTCGATTATAGATAATAATATTTCGGTTATGCGTCAAGGTTATTTTCGGTAAGTCTAGGATGTTTCAATCTTTGTTATTATTCGTCATTCAATTCTGTTTAATCGAATCCGAAAATTATCTGTAATAAGTATTCGAATGATAAAGTTAGTAAAATATTCATCATTTTAGTAATTAATGTATGATAAATATCATTATTTATTTCTTTATTTCAAATTTGTATTTAATTGTAACTCCATCAGTATTAATTGTGTTTTGTTGTAAATTAATCAAAATTAGATATAATTGTCTTAAATAATGACTATACTACGTATAAATTATAACTGTCTAATCTGGAGATAGTTACTAAGATTATGTTTACATGATAATATGACCATTCAATCTTATGTTGACTAGATAATCACAAGGAAATTAGAAGCCATTAAAACCCAAAATGTGAGATGATTAACTAGTAAGTAGAGTTTATTCTGCTTTGATGGCTGGTAAATGAAGTCTGCAATGTGTAACATAAAATAGAGAGATGAGGAGATGCTAGGAATCTTCCCTTCCTCCTTGGACTCCTTTTTGGTAGATATTCTCATATTCTGATATTCACAGCATTATCTAATTAATTTTGTAGGGTGCTCATCGTACGAATGAATCCAATATAAAGAAATTTTTAATTGTTAAGATTGAAAAAAAAAAAATACAAACTTAATTAATTTGATTCAGATTTTGAATTTTAGTTTTAATGATTAAACAATATTTATCCTTTACAAGTTAACCCGTAATACATTTATCTAATTTTTTACTTTTCACTTACCATTAATTATTGTGCTTTTATTATTAAGTGTTTATATTAGCTTTGTGTTTGTGATACTAAATTTATAATATTAAATGTGTGTAAATAAGTTGATTTTATAGATTAAGTTAAGTTGAAACTTTATTTTTAAGATAATACAAAAGTGCTTTAAAAGTCTATTATAGTAAAAGAATAAAATATTTGTTAGATATATTTTGTCATTTATTATTTATCCGTTATCAGATTATTTATAAATATACATGGATTGACTTAAAAGATATGTTGTAAATTTATAATTAAAGATAAATTAAAATTATAATATAAATATAAAGTGTATTTTATAAGAGTTATAATTAATCATAATTGATTTGAGTATGGTAAGTTTATATTATTCTTTGCATTTGAGTTGGAAAATATAATAGACTACGCGACTTTAAACTTATTTTATTTTATTTAATAACAAATCTAATCACCTAATTTGAATATAGTCATATTAGCTTAAAATATATCTCTTATCATCTTCTCAGTTAAATTAATATTTGTTGAAAGTATCATATATATATATATATATATATATATATATATAATAGAAATTGTATATAAATGTATTTGGTATATAAATGTTTAAAATATTTTTTAAATGTTATTATATTTGAATTCGCCTCCGTAAAAAACTTCAATTTCAACCCATCTTGTAAGATAGTTCGGGGAAATTTCTATTTACAAAAAAAAAAAAAAACTAAAAAGAAAATCATGTGAATATATTTTAATGTCCTATAATTATTATAACAATTAATTATTCTAAAAATTACTTCAATACAATATTGCAAATTAATTATTCTAAAAATTCAAATATAATGTTAAAACATAATTATTCTAAATCACCAATAATAGGACAAAATTTTATGAATAGTTTATATATTAGGAAATATTAAGGTGAGATATATTTAACTTATTAGAGAATAAGGATACGGAAAACCTAGTAATGTTCTTGTGAAAAATAAATATATTTTCATACAAACCATCAATTTATATTTTTTTGTTGACTTCTATGATGTTTACTCTTGCAATGCTGGTCGTAGCTGTTGTAAATTTTTCCTTAACATAATAGGCCAAGTAGAAACAATTCCTA
Organism: Vigna umbellata; assembly: GCF_029865625.1. Lineage (NCBI taxonomy): Eukaryota > Viridiplantae > Streptophyta > Magnoliopsida > Fabales > Fabaceae > Vigna > Vigna umbellata. Next base: position 45,958,705 of record NC_142172.1, on the reverse strand, counting down.
ATTACTAATGATAGCCTTTAATCTAATAGTTATCGCCTAATCTAACCATTGCTACCAAATTCAAGATAACGAATTTGATTCTCAATTAAAACAATAATTGAAGGGAAGTTGTACTTATGTTAGGTGCATTGTATAACGATGCAAACTTTGTTGTATTTATGAGTATACTCAATTCCACTTAAATTGGATTTAGACAAATTTATCACTCAACCCAATAAAAAAACTTTGGAAAATATATCTATCAGATTGTATATGAAGGGCAAATAAAATATATATATTATTTATGAGTATATATATATATATATATATATATATATATTTCACATATATAAATGATGTAAGATCACTCTCCTTTGTACCATAGTCTATCAATTGTGATATTGAAATTATTAAATAATGCAAGATTAGAGTATAGCTGCAAAACAAATCAATATTTAAAAAATTAAATAGGATGATGGTTGGATAAACAATTTTAGTTGAAATCGGGGTAAGAATTTAATGAATTTGGTGTTCACATCTATAATAGTAGTTCTAATTCGTTGTTATTTTTCTTTGAGATATAACCACGATTATGTTCATAACTACATTAGAAGTCACTTGTGATTAATCGATATTTTTTTATTTTAGCTTCATCTGCAATAATAACGATTTTTTAGTGTTATTAAAGAGAAATTTTAATAATTGTTAAACCCATTCTACAATAGGTCTACAAAATAAAGTCTAAAGTATATGATTTTCCAGTGATTATATTATCAAACCAAACTATCGCAATTGGGAAGTGATTTAAGTGAAATTATGAGATCAATCCAAGTATTGAATACCGAGAAAATCATTACTAAAATAATTAATCTATTGTATATATTTTTATGCACCAAAAAAACATTAAGTTTTCTATATGGAGAAAGGCATTGCGAAAAAACTATTAATCTCATCTTATTGTATATATTTTCACAATCCACCCAATGAAAGAAAAGCATTACTATAAATATATATATTATCAGTTTTTTTAGAAAAATGTAAAATATGAGGGGATTAGACATTGTAGTTAATTAAGAATATGAAAATGATTTAACCATTACTTATTTAAAATAATATCACGTCTCTTGTAATTTGACTAAAAAAAATTCAATTTATTTTTTATACAAATGATGGGAGATATATAGTAACATTTAGAAGAAGAAAAAAATCCAGTGATAGTTTTGGAAAATAAATGAAGATACTGTCGACCAAGTTGTGATATGTTGTCTGCAAAGACCTATTAACGTTATTAAAAACCAAGTTGAGAGACATGCTGCACTGTGGGTGGTAACGAATATGAATGTAAGGAGAACCATATGCGCGGGTTATGCTGTGCTATTTCAAGTTGTGTAGTAACAAATTAACACCAAAGAATTAGATCATGCTATTTACGAGAAAACCTCTGATTAATTATGACTTGTCAGGGACTAATTAATAGCGTTTGTCTATTAATTGTGTGCAATTTGCAATGGTATGAGGACGTGTTGGGGTGGTTGTGATAGAAAAATGAAAAGAATCTCTTTGCCAACTTTAAGCTTGTGGCGTGAATTAATGTATCTAAGTCCATTAATGAAGCGGATTATTAAAAAAATGTGTATTAATTAAGGTAAAGCAAGGAATTGATAGATAAAGAAGAGAGGGCCAAAGGAAGATGTCACCAAGATTTGCAACACAGAGATTGTGCGTAATCTGCGGTGGGTCGGTGACTTGTGTTCAGACTATAAACACAATCATAGTTGTGTTAAAAAAGGGTTAACTCATTAAGGTTTTTGGAGCTTATAATAAACTGACAAAACAATGTAATTAAAAATTCTAGCCAAACTCCATCTTAAAAGTACTAATTAAGTAATGTGGTGATAGCTTGTAAAAATGAATTCGGCATGGATTTGGAGATTATACCTCCTAAAATTAGATGCCCCTCATTTTTCAATAATTAATCAAATCTTTATTAAAAATTTAATGAAATAATGAACCTAGACTCCATACAAAACTTGTTACATACGACTACTCAGCGTAATTATAAAGGAATTAATCTTTTAATAAATACCTATATATAAGATATTATAAATTAAATATATTATTAAGAGTTTTCTATTACAATATCAATACTCTAATTATAAAGAAGATAAACTTTTACTACAAGTTTGAAATAGGAATAATAGCATGTCGGGTTAGATACAAATAGTGATTAATCACTATTTATTTTATCTAAAAGAATCTATCTTGTATCCACCTCATTGCCGGTTGAATATCCGAAAAAAAGTATTCACAAATTTTTTATATACATAATACCCATTGAAACTGCCAATTTTTTATGATAACTATTGATATCTGTTTATATATATATATATATATATATATATATATATATATATATATATATATATATATATATATATATATATATATATTTTCTTTTAATTTTGAATAAAATTATTTAAAATTAAATTTTTGAAATATAAAATTAAGCAGAAAATTAGTTTTAAAATAAAATTCAAATGAAGTTACTCATTAAAATATTTATACAATACAAATTTAAATGAATTTGAACAAAATATAAATTTAAAATAATTAAATACTTATATTCATTATCTATATTATTCATTAAAGATATTTTCACATATTTTTATCTCTACCATCATGAATACAATTTTTTTTGTCAACCTTAATCTAGATTGTAGGAGAAGAAACTGACGAAATTGTAAATTATCCTGGCAGAAGAATAAGAAACGATTTGCGTATAACCATTTCAAATTTTTTTAAACAAATTGCGGCATCACCTCAAATTCCTCAAATGAAAATATGTTTTATGGGGTACTTTACTCAATTATTATCTCCAGTTTGAGATGCTCCTGCAAAACACTTTCACATTATTTTGTATTGTTAAATTGTTAAAGGTTTTCTTAAGATTATCTTGTTATTTGCGAAAATTAAATTAAATTAATAAAACCATATGGAAGAGAGTTCTCATTGACCAGAATCCAATCCACGCCGTCCAATGAGATCCGCGTATCTACCGACCACACTTTTAGTGGCTTCAAACAAGTGTGGGCAGCAGACACGAAACAACCACATGTTTTGGAGCAATGAGAATGAATGATCATTATGTTTTAATTTTTATTTTTTAAATGTAGTATTAATTACTTCTTGTACAAATATTTTATAGCAAGTGAAAATTCAACTTTTAAGTTTAACATTAGTAATATAATTACTTTTTTGTGAAATTACTATAGTCATTCCTGTATTTATGGATTTTTATTAGTTCATATAAAAAAAATTAGGAAGATATTAGTGTGTCCTAAAGTACTACTATTGTCGTGTTTCTTACGCTTGGTAAAAGGAGGTGTTCATGTTAAAAGCATTGCAATGTCAAAGTAAGTAATTATTTGATAAGTAGTAATAGTAAATGTTGTTAAATGATATTGTTTACTTCGAAGCTGTAGTTTTGTTTCTACATTTCTAAAAGGATTTGGTTGGTCAACTTTAAGGATTGTTAAAGCTCAAAATTATTCCATTCTTTATTAAATATGTTTTCAATTTTTAAATTTTAATATAAAATTTAAATTTATTTTTATCTCAAAAATATAGTTTGGTCTTTAAACCTAAAAGATAAATATATATCATTAGTACAAAATTGGATTTTATGTTAACTTATTATAGTGGTTATAATTCACCATTCTGAATAAGTAAAGTGATAACAAAATTACAAATATGATTTGAAATTTTTTATGTCTATTATTAGAACCAATATAAAATGTAGAAGTGGTTACAATTTTGTAATAAAATGCAAGATTTTTTATGTTAAATGTACCTAAAACCATCATAGAACATGAGAACATACATCATTTTAAATTTGAATACAAATACTACATCAATTCTTCCCTATAATCAACATAATATCTTTAATTTCTTCCGTTGCACTTCACATGCTCCTAGCTTTCCTCCTCCCTGCACCCTCTCGTTCTCTCTCTTGTTTGGTAAGTGGGTGATTTATCTAATTTAAGGTTTCCTTCATTCCTATTACACAAACTATTAGAATCTTTCCCTTTGACTTTTCAGTATCTATATTTGGTTTCATGTTGTTGATATATTTGGGTATTTCCTATCTTCTTGTCCATGCACAAGGGCTTCCCTTCCTCCCTCCACTCCTGTTTCCACAACCTTTTGCACTAGAATTGTTAATGGTGTTGTCCGCTTCCTTCTTTGTGTGAGGTCTACCTTTCAGATCCACGACGACATTATTCACTGGTGAAGCACGCGACCCCATGTTGTGTACAGGGCATGAAGGTGCTAGTGTAAGTTTGAGAAGGGCAAAGAAAAATGGTTGGGTGAAGACAAAGATTGATGAGGTTTTGAGCATCACTAGTGTAAAAAACACTTTTTTATAGATTATACTAGTTATAATCCATCAGGAATAAATAGTAGCGCGGTGGTATAATTGTAAATATAGTAACACTTTTTATATTAATTATAGTTATAACAGACATAGAAAGTGGGTACAATATCATTTTTGTAATAAAGAAAAAAACCTTATATTAGTTACAGTTATAATCGATATAAAAAATGGATACTGTGACATTTTTATAATAAATAATAAAAAATTTTATACCAGTTCTAATTAAAACTTGAATAGAATATAACTTCTTATTTTTTTCAAGGAAAAAAAAATATCCATTATCCACTTCCTCACAAAACCCTAGCAACCACAAATCCTCTAAACTGCCTTCTCTACCCATAGTCTTATGCTCGTGTCATTTCTCTTCTCGCCTTGGCATTCTAGAGCACACCATTCATCCACCACCATCACTTATCTCTGGCACCAAAACCCTAGACATTGTTCATCCATCTACCCTTTAGTCATCATGTCCTCCAGCATCCACCGTTAACAAGAACCATCGCGCGTTAGCCACTTTTCATCATTCTCTGCACTTGTCGTGTTGAGCATGCCCCGGGTCTTCTTTGCTCACACGTCAGCACCCTTCAATAAGAAACAAATTAATTTATTCCCTCCCCTTCTCTATTTCATTTTTCATTCCTGTTGAGGTGTTAACATATTTGTCAGAACATATTTTGTTTATGTTCATCACCTATTTGGAAGTTTATGTTTTCATTGTGATTTAGATTTTGCTGCTATATGCATTGAGAAAATTTGTTCTTCACAAATTTTTATTGCTATTGTTTGAGTGTGTTTAATTGATATAAAAAATAGTACTTTTTACATGGATACTTTCTATACCCTTGCTTCTATACAAGTTCTAAAATCGGTATAAAAAATATTTTCTGCACTAATGTATATATGAAAATTGTGAATGATGTTAAAATGAAAAATCGTTGACCTTGTGAATTTCTATGCCTATTGTGGCAATAACCAACTTTCTATGTCGATTGTATATACGCCAATTTCAAAACTAGCATAGAAAACTTTTTCTGATCAACATAAAATGTCTTTGCTACACTGATGTATGCATGATATTTTTATATTTTTTTGACATGTCAATTAATATTTTATACTTACGTTTGAGGAGAGGAGAGGAGATGAGATAAAGAAAGGAATAAGTGTGTTATGGAGAAGGATATGTGTGAAGGGATTATCCAATATGTACATTTTCATGTGTGGAAACCGTATAAGATATAGGACAAAATGAGTTTCTAAAAGGTAAAAATTTTAAAGATGTATTTTAATTTTTTTTTTGTAAAACAATGCAAGTATATGCACATAGATATATTATCTAGGAGTTGGGAAATGTGTTAATTTGTCTCTAAAAGTTGCATACAATTTTCTGTTGGTTCTGGTTCTCTTTTGTTTTGTTGCTTTCATATATATGCTCTTTGGTATCATTTACAAATTGATGTTCTAAACATAATATAATATAACTAGGATTCTTGTGTGAGTTGTCACGAGTTCTGTTATAACATATCTTATTTTTTGTTTTCTATCATTAAAACAGCTATTAAATTATTCTGCTGTAACCTTTTTTAATCAACTATACACTTGATTAAACTACTGTAATGACGTTGATCAGTATATAAGAACTAGAGATTATGTTTGTTACCATCTCTTACCAATATGTTCAATTTTAACTAAGACCAGTATTCTTTCAATATATTTCTTTTGCATATGATTACAAAACAAATCATTATTAAACGCATCATTAATATTTTAATAGATATTTTAACATTATTATAATTAAAATGAATTAATTTACTCATTTGGACTAATCTGTAATTTTTTAGTCTAAAAGTGGGTTATTAAAGTTGATTGAAAAACATATTTTTACTTAATATTAGGTAGCTGAGAACTTGAGATGTAAATGCTATATAAAATATTACATGCACATGCTATATAAAATGTAATGTATATTTCTTCATATATATTAATTGATGATTAGTATTCACGTAACAATCTGATAATGCATTAAAAATGTGCATCTTTTTAGAATTTTTCTAGCATGGTTGAAGGAAAAGGTTTATGGGATGATAAAAATGTTAAACCACATACGTACCTCCCAAAATATCATGATTGAGGTCATGTTACTGTATCAATTTTGAAATACAAAATCTAATTTAGGTACAACCACCATACCTATCATGTTTTCTTTATTATTTTTTGTGCTTGACCTTGACATGCTCTTTGGATATATATGGTTGGTTCTGCAGAAAAAGTGTTTACAAGAAACTGTAAGTAAAAAATTGAAGATCACACTCTACTCTTTAATGGCAAACACAGCCAAATGGAGGAAGGTAAGAATGTTAAAAAACAAATGCTCCTGTAAGTAATTAGGTAAATTAGTCTTTTTAAATTAAAATAAACAAGTCTTATATAATATTGAATAATTTTGTTAACTAAATTAATTATGTATAGTATGACCATGTGATCAATTAAATATGAACGGTTAACATTTAGTACTAGACCCAATGGTTAGTACGTATGACCATACACTTCTTCGAAACACTTTGGTTTTTTATCATGTTAGTGTTATATTTCTGATGTAATTCTACGTGATCTCAATCAAAACTACATAATGCATCAAAGTTTGATTATGAAATTTAAGGTGACATGGTCCATAGGTAAAAAGAGAAAGCAATTAGCAATGACAAGGACATGAGAAATGGTGCTTTCAAGGTGAGTTGGCATTAAATTGGATGATATTAAATGAAAAACCTATAAAGTTTAGAAGAATATGATGGTAAAAGAGTTTCAAAGAAGGTTCAGGAAGTGTAATGATAGAAATTCATCGGTGGGAAGCAGGAGAGTCCAGAAGATTCTTAAAATATTAAGAGTGTTTTAAAGGATGGTGTACATATTCATTGAATCATTAACAATACCTAAAAATCATAACAAACGTTAACATCAGTGTGTCCAAGTGTATTATCACTCAGAGAGCCAATACTCTACAGGTGTAATGAATCATTCATTGTCTTTCTTAGAGAGTTATTGCTGTTTTCGTTAGTATTCCTAATTTTTTTAACATTATTGTTATATATCTTTTTCATCTTTATTTTTTGAGAAAATTTTAACATTTCTAAAATATTTGTTCAAGATCTTTTGAGACCTGGTGTATTTCAAAAGCCAAAAAATAGATGTTTCAAATATGTAATTACAAATATAACCTAAATAAAACTGTCAAGAAAAAAACATTATAATAATAATAAATTTTTTAACATAATTTACACTAATTATAATTTATTTTAAATTACTTTTATAATCAAAGATAAAATAATAATAATTTAATTTTTTTACTAAAATATTTTTTATTTTATCAACTATATCCATGACTCAGTAATTTTCTTAAATTTTATTTTAAATTGCTTTATTTCTTATTACTTTTCTTAAATCCAAATAATCTCATTTTCAATTTTGTTTTCTCACCCTTTTACTTTTTCAAATTCATCTTAAAAACAAATACACCCTAAATGTAAGCTTCTATTTCGGATACCGAACACAACAACAAAAGAAAGAAGCTAAAATGATATATGTTTCCTTTAGGTTTAATATGGTTATTTTTTTTTTCTAGGTTTCGTACTTTTTCCTTTTATATAAGTTTTTATTTTGGAAAAATTAAAACAATTAGGTTATTGCGTTAGTTATATACTAGCACCATTAAAGATAGTATCACGTGGTACTTCGTAGTTTTTTAAATTTGTAAATATTTTTTTAATTTTTAGTTATAATTTTGTTTTTAAAACATAAAATAACTTGTCATGTGTCAAATTGACATGTTGTCAAATGACAATGATAGTGTAAACAGAATCGAACCAAACCAAACCAAATCAAATCGAATCGAACCAAACCAAACCTTAGCGAACCGAACAAAATCGAACCGAACCAAACTCAACCCAATCCAACCAACCTGAACCAAACCGAAACGAACTCAACCAAACCGAACAGAACCCAATGCAACTAAACCGAACTGAACCGAACCCAACCGAACTGAACAGAACCAAACCGAACTGAACAGAACCAAACCAAACCAAACTCAACCAAACCTAACCGACCGAATCGAACCCAACACAACTAAACCCAACCCAACCCAACCCAAAACCCTAAACCCTAAACCCAACACCCAAAACCAAAATCCAAAACCAAAACCCAAAACCAAAAACCAAAAACCAAAAACCAAAAACCATAACCATAAACCTTAAACCCTAAACCCTAACAGTTAACCATAAATAGTAAACACTAAACCCTAAACTCTAAATCCTAAACCCAAAACCTTAAACCCCTAAACTGTAACCCCTAACCCCTAAATCATAAACCATAAAACCTAAACCCCAAACCCTAAACCCTAAATCGTAAACCCTAAACCATAAACCATAAACCGTAAATCCTAAACCATAAACCCTAAAACCTAAACGCTAAACCTTAAACGCTAAACACTAAACCATTAACCATAAACACTAAACCCTAAACCTTAAACCCTTAACCATAAACCCTTAACCATAAACCCTAAACCCAAAACAATAAACCCTAGACCCTAAACCATAAACATTAAACCCTAGACCATAAACCCAAGACCCAAAACAAAAAATCTTAAACCCTAAACCTTCAACCCTTAACCGTAAACCCTAAATCCTAAACCCTAAACCCAAAACCGTAATCCCTAAACCGTAAATCCCAAACCCTAAACCCCAAATCCTAAACCCTAATCCCTAAACCCTAAACTCTAAACCCTAATCCATAAACCGTAAACCCTAAACCCTAAAACATATTCCCTAAACCATAAACCATAAACCATAAACCATAAACCATAAACCCAAAACTCCAAACCCTAAACCCTAAACTATAATTCCTAAACTTTAAACCCTTAACCCAATACCCTAAACCGTAACCCCTAAACCACAAATCCTAACCCCAAAACCTTAACCCTAAACCCCAAACCCTAGACCCAAAACCCTAAACCGCAAACACTAAATCCTAAACCATAAATCCTAAATTCTAAACCATAAACCGTAAATCATAAACCATAAACCCTAAACTGTAAACCCTAAACCATAAATCCTAAAACCTAAACCATAAACCCTAAAACATAAACCATATACCCTAAACGCTAAACCCTAAACCCTAAACCCTAAACCCTAATCCCTAATCCCTAAACACTAAACCCTTAACCATAAACCATAAACCATAAACCATAAACCCTAACCCCTAAACCCTATACCCTAAACCCTAGACCATACATCATCAACACTAAACCCTAGACCCAAAACTCAAAATCCTAAACCCTAAACCATAAACCCTTAACCGTAAACCTTAAACCCTAAACCCTAAACCGTAATCCCTAAACCGTAAACCCTAAACCATAAACCCTTCACCGTAAACCCTAACCCCTAAACCGTAAACCGTAAACCGTAACCCCTAAACCCTTAACCCTAAACCCTAAACCCTAAAACCTATTCCCTAAACCATAAACCATAAACCCTAAACACTAAACCATAAACCCTAAACCATAAATCCTAAACTCTAAACCATACACACTAAACCCTAAACCCCAAACCCTAAACCCTACACCATAAACCCAAAACCATAAACCTAAACCCTAAACCATAACCCTAAACTCTAAATTCTAAACCCTAAACCATAAACCTTAAACCATAAACTCTAAACCATAAACCCTAAACCCAAAATCCAAAACCCAAAACTCAAAACCCAACCCAACTCAGCAAACTTAATTGAGCCGAGCCAATCTAAACCAAGCCGAGCCAACTCGAGACGAACGGGCCAAGCCTAGCCAAGTCAAGGCGAAAGAGTCGAGCCGAACCAAATTGAATTGAATGAAACCGAAGTAAACCGAACCAAACCAAATCAACTCAACCCAACCCAATAAGCTTAACGTGGCGAGTCGAACTTAATGTGGCAAGTCGAGCTTAATCAAGTCAAACCAATCTAAACTGAGTCGAGCCAACTCGAGGCAGAGGGGCCGAGCCAAGCCAAGTCAAGGCGAATAAGCCAAGCCTAACCGATCTAAATTGAACCAAACTGAAGTAAACCGAACCAAACCAAACCAAACCAATCCAAGCCAATCTAAGCCAAACCAAACTGAAATGAACTGAACCAAGTCGAGCCAAACCAAACTGAAATGAACTAAACCAAGTCGAGCCAAACTAAACCAAACTGAACCAAACCGAACCATTCCAAGCCAAATTGAACCAAACCAAACTGAGCCGAGATGACCGAACGAGCCGAGCCAAGTTGAACCATCTGAGTCGAGCCGAATCAAACTAAATCCAGCCGAGCCGAATCGAACCTAGTTGAACCAAGTTGAGTCGAATCAAACCAAACCAAACTGAATTAAGATGATCCGAAGTAAGCGAATTGAGCCAAACGAGTCTAGCCAAGCTAAACAAACCTCTCCGCACTAAGTCAATAGTAATCAAACCGAACCGAGCCAAACCTGACAGAGTTGAGCCAAACCTAACAGAGCAGAGCCGAACCGAGCCAAACGAGACGAACTGAACCAAGCCGAATAAAACCAAATCAAACCAAACTAAACCAAACCAAATCAAATTGAGTCAAACCAAATCCAAACCAAACTTAACCTTGCCGTGCCGAACCAAGGAAAGCAAAAAATGTAATTCTTATCATCTTTTCACAAAATGGTGGATTAAGCATATCAAATGTATTCCTGGACAAGATTTGTCTATTATATTTCTAAAACCCTCCTGTATATATTATATCTTGAATATTTTGGTTAAAACCATTCATAAACCTATTGGATTCTAATATTTCTTCTAACATTTAAGGAGTATACTTCCACCTCCTTATAGTATTTTTCCATTCTTTGCGAATACTTTGCAGTAGAAGTATTGAGAGAAGCTTAATGAAAGAAGCAGAAAAAACAATGTTGTCTTGATACTGTACCTGTACTGATTGTGCAGCAGAATCAAATAATGTATTTAGATAATGATAAGCACGTAAAACTAACTCACTTAACCAGCATTAATGTGTCTCTGATTTGCTCTTACTTGCTTTTATTGCGAACCAGCTTATGGCCAGCAACTTGTCCACATTAGATAAATCACAAAATAGTTCCAACAATGCCAAATGTAATACGAATTCATAATTTTCCTCGTTAACACAATCTATTATTAGCATTCTTTTGTCATTGACGACATAAATATAAAGCAGAGCTTAAATCCTAACTTTGAATTGAACAAGTGTGCTTATCTCGGAATTTATGTTGGCTGCAAAAGTCTTGAATTATTGAACTGATAAAGTCATAAAACCCAACTAACCATAGTTTGTCAGTACTCAGTCAAGTTGTCAAGTAGGCTGGCAAGTGTAAAGAGTGAACTTTTTCATGGCAGGCATATTAAATGCCTTTTTCTAGTTGTAGAGTTACTTTCAGATAAAGATGATAACACTACATACAGAGCTCAATGAGGAATGCACCAAATCAACTGTGCAGTACAAGAACGATTAGCATCTGCATGCTCAGAGGCCTCTTCATTCTTCTTGCGTTTGCATTCTCCACACCAGCCACTACAATCATTCTGGAAACGCCTCCACTTTCCAAGACGCGAACTGCAAGACAACATGCAAGTGTCAAAGATTTTCCTTCTCAAGTAGTAAGAAATATAAGTTATTCTGCATAAATATAAGTCTCTCATAACAGTAAGGTAGTAAACATACCTCTAGTTCACACCCAGTAGTTAAATGTTCATCACATCGAACACCCCGGAAGAACAGTTGTCCGCAGAAAATTGATAGCCCAAGCAAATATTCAAGCCTATATGTGCGTCATCCACATGCAAGTCTGCAACAATATTGCTCATTATATTTTAACAAAAGCATGCAGAGCTGATTTGTTCGGAACTTGGACTAATTGCATACCTTAAAGAGAATGATTAAAGTAGATCAACAAAAATACTTGCTACAAGAAGTGGCAAATCGACAAAGCAGTGACCTATGTTTGAGAAACTAACCAACTTCTCCATCCCTAGTGAGTCCATAATCAACAACAAAAGCATAGTGAGAGTCCAGCGTTGATCCACCAGATTCACCGTAGGAAACTACAAATATAATTCAAATTGCCAAAGTGAGTCCACACCATTATATTAGTTCTTCATCTCAGTCATAATTTTCTAATTCATTCTGATTAAGAGAAAAAATTTACCTCGAGTTATGTAGGCTCTATGTATTCTTCCCTAAATCTGTGAAGCATGGGTTCCAGGCCAAGATCATGAAGAACAACGCCATGTTCATGCAATATATTTGGTCGCGTGGTTTTGAATTTGAGATCATCGGCCCATCTTAAAAAGTAATCGACCAAAGCAATCAGATATTAATTAGAGCATAATATAGAACGGAAGAATTGAATATATGATTGAGAAGGAAAGCAAAATATGTAATACCTCACGTATCATCTTTTCACAAAATTGTGGATTAAGCATATCAAATGTAATCCTGGAAACGGTTCGTCTATTATATTTCTGAAACCCTCTTCTGTATTTTGTTCAATTGCAACCGAGAAATGGTGTTCTGAAAAAGTTCTTAGGATCTATAATATATATATCCCAATTGAGACGCTGCAAATAAAAGTGAACAACTAGTATAAGATCTAGCAGAGTTGGAAGATTCTAAGTTCAGAAAATTCTAATGTTAACATGTGCATTCATAGATAAGTACCAAATAACATATGCCCTGTTAACAAGTTCAAGAAATTATCCCATCAATTCATCTTTCACAATTTTGAGAAGAACCTTAACATAAAACCTTCAAGAAAATGTGCGATTTACAAATGAATAAAAGTGATGTTTTCAGAGTGTTAAAAACTTACTGGATAATTCACAATGTAGTGTGTCCGCCTTCGAAACTGTTGTAGCCAGCGCAGAATAAAAAAAACTTAAAAGATTGAATCACAAAACCAAGCCAAAGGCAAAATAAAAATTTTAAAAAAATAGAAGAAACACATATCACTGTCATACATAATAACTCACTGTTAACAAAACAAGAAATGAAGTGCTCACTTGTCATCGCCTTTTTAGGTTTACATGTAATTCTTTAATTTCAGTAAGCAAATACACATGTTATTATGATACAAAGTGAAAAATCTTGGATGCAAGCGACGAATTGAAATTATAGAAGAAAGTGAAAAACCTTGTAAGAGATGCAAGATATTCACTGAACGTATATTGTCTACTGGTTCATCAGTTTCTACATACGCTTTGAGGTAGGTTCTTGGAGTCCTTCCATTGGAGAACTCTTCCAAGTAAGGAAAGGTATGTTTCTTACAGCTTCTTCGGAAGTCATTTTCTTTGAAAGAACTTTTACAAGAAGGGGAAGGTATAGACGTCAACGTTCTCGTTAGCCTTCAATGGAAAGAAGGGAGAGTTAATACAGAAAAAGAGATGATAAAGAAAGAGAGGATTGAAATGCAATTTTTCCTGAACTCGAAGGAGCAAAAAGCAGTGCAGAATTGTTTTGAGTGCGTTATGTGGTGAGTTGGAGGATCTAACTGTATATAAAGGAGTGAATGAAGACGCTAATTGCCATAAACATGATCGTAATAATAATAATAACTAACTCTAACAGAAATAACGAATCAATTATTGCATTCAGTCCGTTACTACTGCTTCTTGAATATAAAGAAGTGTAATTAAACCTTATTCATAGTTTAAATTACCAAAAAAAAAAAAAAAGAAATTGGCGATTGTTAAACCACAATAATTTGTTGTCCAATAGAAACGTTTTTAACATTCTTTTACAATATGAACTTTGAACAGTTAAATCTAAAAGGGAAGAAAAGTTACCATGAAATAATCAAGAACATAAAAAAATCAAAATTTTAAAAAATCATTTTCCTTGTATTAACTGTAAAAATATACTTCTTTTAAAAAAAGTTTTGGTTACTAACTTAAAAAAAATAAAACTTTTAGCAAATACTTGCTTTTTATGAACGGATATTTTTGCCAAGTTTTTCAAAAACAGAAGTGAGAGGTAAAAATTTAATTTCCTAGTAAAATACAATTTTTTATCAAAACGTATCATTATTTTTGTTAAATAAGTTTTTTTTTTTCTTTTGTTTATGTATGAAATGCCAGATAGGAGTTGTTCGAAGTAATAAAACGTTAAATTTGTTCATTGATGCTTGGTTAGAAATGGCTTCCTTCAATCTTCAAAGTTAAGAGGTAAGATGCCAAACGAGAAACCAAAAGGAAAGAAAATAAAAAACATCCATTTACATTATGAAACGAATGCCTATAACTTTCAACTAAAATAATGTTTCATTTCGTACAAAAATCCAGAATCTACAAACTATACACGCACGATTTGCATGTGCAAGTGCACGAGACCGATTATATTTCTCTCTTCAGTAATTCCTGCAATGTGAAGACAAAGAATTTGTTTCATGGAAGATGAAAGCATTAACATTAATCTTTGTTGATCCTTTCATCTCAAAGAGCGCTATTGTTAGATAGTGTTACCTGTTGGGAGACCATAAGCGATAACCGGGCTCTCTCCTTCTTCTTGCGTTTGCATTCTCCACACCAGCTAGGAAAATCTCTCTGATATTTCTTCAACTCTCTGAAAGCCGAACTGTGACAGCAACACGAAGATTCATGCATAATGTAAATTGACAAGAACTATACTTATGATTTGCAAATTGCAATCCAAAGTTTCAAGGGGAGCAGTGTGAGAATTTTGCTGCTTCAGTGAAACAAGGGGCCATGCTATGTCAATATTTTGTAGTAAGAAAAAGTGATTACACACCTTCTACACCAGATGATTAAATTCATCCTGTTCCCAGATGTTGTAGGTCTTGCACCATGCCGTTGACGGCCAGGATGAAGAATTGCGTGTCCTGGAACATGGGAATAATTGAAGATCTCCTACAAAGATACGTTGGTGTTATTTATTTAACGAAGTAAACGTATGCATGAAATTTCTATACTTATCACCAATGTAATAATACTATTTTGTCAATATCATGTTTCTAATATTTTCCTGATGCTATTGAATTTCGGTATGAATGACATGAAATGTATAACTAGGAAAGTTATAACAAATTTGTCCATTAATGCACTTAAGAATTAAACAGTACGTTAGGATTTAAGTGCAAGGTGTGAAACTAGAGACAAATTGTTCAGCATAAATATAATTTCCCATCATGACAGTAATAAGGTAGTAAACAAACCCCTGGCTGGGCTATTGATAGTACATGTTCTTCACATCGAACACCCTGGAAGAACACTTCTCCGCCAGAAAATTCTTTTCCCAAGCAAACATTCAAGGAGACTTCTGCATCATCCACATGTAAACCTGCAAAAAGGTTGCTCTTTAGATTTCAACAAAAAATCTGGTGTCAGAAAACTCCTTACCATGCAAAGTATATGGGATGGTCGTATTCAAAGAGACTATTTCCAAATTTGAACCCTTGACCAACCCACGGGTTACTGTTTAATTTTAAAGTACACAAGTTGATACGTTTAAATTTACTAAAGATAAGCCAAGATTAACCAAAGTATCATTGACAGTTAGAGTGAAAAACATACTGAGTATTTTCTGTCCTTAAACAGCAAAAAATTCACGCCGGTTTAAACAACCTACTACCAGATATATACTCTTTATACATAACTACTGACAATTATTTTCTACACATAACTGCCATAACTGTCCTTGATGATTAGTTCCTATTATTACTGCTTGCTGGAAAAATCAGCCTTGTTCCCAAGCTTGAAAGTTGGAAACTGGTTTTTCCACATTATCTATATCCACTTCAATAACAATTAATTCTCCATCTGCATTTAGGGCTTCACTATCTCCCAAGTTAATCAATTTTAATTGTTTCTCTGCAAATTGATGTAAGGGATGAAACTTTTATCCGTGCATAAAGTGTAAAACACTTGTTTTTTTTTTCTTTTCCATCAATAATTGGTATTTTAAGTGTCACACACCTCTATTGATCTCTGCTGAATTTTATGGTTCGCACTTTGTTCTTCTACCCAAGAATGCTACAGATGATAAGTTCCTTTTGTTTTGGTCAGATTGATTGATATTTGAGTTTGACCATGGACTGAAACAATTCTGGCTTCCAATCACCGTTGCAGTCACCTCAACATTAGTAACAACAATAATTATTCTTATATCACTTTAAGGATCATACAACCATTTTTTGTACTAGAAGATCCCATTTTCGCATACCAACTTGCACTCCCTGGTCCAAATACAAGTGCAGTTGTTTCTACCTCTATACTTTGTGCATACTGCATTTACTTAAACTTTTGTTTGGGTTGAGAAGTTTGCACCCGGTATTTAATTTCAGGATGCAAACCACCCTAAAAGATAACCCAAATATTGTTCTTCAAGTAAATGATTAACTTGTCTAAAAATTTATATTTTAACCTAACTTAACTCTATAAAACCAACTTTTAAGGTGAGCTTGCCACCTCATCTATATATTTTACTTTTAGTCATACCACTAGTTGATGTAAATCTAATCCTTTGACGTTGCAATTAAGGTAACCTCCAAAGAGGTGGCAAATAAAGTGGGCTAGGACTGATCCCGGTGAAGGCAACTTGCCAAAAACTTTTGATGAGAGAAATTCAAATGCTTCTCATCCATCAATCTCTCCTATTACAACAGCTAGGTCAGGGTTTTCATACGGTTGGCCCCCAGATTCTTGTCACCATTTGCTGCTTCAACTTTGCCCACATAAGTCCATCATCTATTTCTCTCAATAGATTAAACCAATGGATAATAGAACCCTTCATGCTTAAGTTTTAATCTTCACTAAGATTCTAAACTTAAGTTCTATGCCTGATGATCTGACTTTTTTCTCCTCATGCTTGTCCATCAACTTTCTCATACAAAACAAAATTTCTCAAAATTTGCCAATTTCTTGTTCAAACTGAACCCGGGCATGCAGCCCTTTCAATTTCTCTTTCAAATCAAAAGTTCTATATATCACACATGTCATGATATTTCTTTCTGCTGCTCACAAGAATTCAACCAGCAATTATTTTCTACACAAATTTGCCATAAATAATTGTCCCTATATCATTTCCTATAACTAAACTTCAGTCATTTAGATAGCTTGTTTAAGAAGGATAGGATTTTAAAATATTTATTAAAACGAAAAGTATGAATGGAATTTTATATATACTATCATTTTATTTGTTCCACTTTAAACGGCTCACAAATTATTAGAGAATATATAGTTGTAACAAAAATTTTACCCTCCCACTCCACCTCCAACCCCAAAAAAGATAAGGTATCTTCACACCATAGAAATTATTAGACAAAACAAGAACATAAGGCATTGAGGCTAAACTTGAGATTGAAAAGAAATAATTCTTCAGGCCTTAATTGATCCCTCTCATAATCTTCTATTTATAAAAATAAATTGATACAAGAGTACATGATAATTAGGGTAACCTTATTAGACACAATATAATCATGATAAATAAGGTAAATCTAGACACACTATAATCATGATAAATAAGGTAACTCTAGACACAATGTGTACCATAGGATACCTAATCCTCCAATGGTCGACCGATAACTCGGGCGACCTGGTGACAGTTAAACCAATACGAGGCCTTCTTAAAGATCGTAATACTGTGCGATCGCGTATTGTCGTCAACCAATTGGTCCTCGACAACCAAATAGTGATGTCGCGACATAACGTTCGCACAACGCACGACAAGTCGCCTATTCATGTCGACGCACAGGATGGTCGACATACAGAGCGCTATATCGTAGCATGCGGTTACAGAAGTCGCCTATTCATGTCGACGCACAGGATGGTCGACATACAAAGCGCGATATCGTAGCATGCGGTTACAGATAAGCAGTTACGCATAATCAGCTAACCAACGCCGCGAATCACGGAAGTAATTGACTCAGTATCAGCACACGATCTAGCAGTTACAACTTCTACACAGTCAAACTTCAATAACTGACCGGATTGTCAGGTAACGGTTTATTTTACTGTTTTAAATACACAGAGCACACCAGAAAAAAGGTACGTTTTTTCCCCTTTAGAGAAATTACTCTTCTTCTTGATCACTTTGAACCAAAAGATTCAGGTGACCCCTTTTCTGACTTGAGCGTCGGAGTGCCTTTGCAGGTACCCAGCCCACCTTTTCCCAAGGAACAGAACATAAAGAGAGGAAGGAAGCATTGTGACAGACAACGTAAAGAGAAGCAGTTCAGTTTTGTTAGGTTTGTATCTCGGCCTCCACATCCCTACTGAAACATTTTGGCGCCCACCGTGGGGTCCGAGATTTAACATCCCAACTACGACCACCGGAGCTATGGAAGACTTCAACACTCGTGATTTAATCCAGCAACTACAAACTCAGATCGAGGCACAAGCACAAACTATACGGGAGCAGCAGGAACTCCAGCGCAAGCAGGCGGAGGAGCTGGCGGCACTGAGGGCGCAACGCCCACCGCCAGAAGAGTCTGCCTCTAATCGGCAGGGTAATAATGGATCGAGTCACCATGGAGGACCATCTCACCCTTCTGGTGGGGGGAGGAAAGGGCCTACTTCCATGCGCCTCACCAATCTACTTCCGTTCACAGAGGCCATCATGCAAGCGCACATGCCGTACACTTGGAAGGATTAAGGCGCATGCTGTACCGTCGGAGTTGGCCAAAAACTTCCTTCAAATCCTGCAGGTGTTGTTCCACAGAATTGCTGCGAATAACCATGTCGTCGACATACACATCCATGCATCGTCCTATCTGATGATGGAAGACTTTATCCATGAGGCGTTGATAAGTGGCCCCGGCATTCTTCAATCCAAACGGCATTACTTCATAACAGTAATTAGCGCGTTCGGTGATGAAGGCGGTCTTGCTTTGATCGGGCTCGTACATGGGGATCTGGTTGTATCCCGAATAAGCGTCGAGAAAGCTCAGTATCACATGACCCGAAGCGCCATCTACCAAGCGATCAATGCTAGGTAGGGGATACGAATCTTTGGGACATGCCTTGTTGAGATCTGTGAAGTCAACACACATTCTCCACTGGTCGTTTGACTTCTTAACCATGACCACGTTCGACAGCCACGTAGTGTAGGTTAACTCCCGGATGAACTGGGCGTTCATCAACTTCTCGACCTCAACTTGAATGGCCCTGCGTTTCTCCTCCCCGAATCGTCGCTTCTTCTGGGCGACAGGTCGTGCCTCCCGGAAGATGGACAATTTGTGGGCCATGACCCCGGGATGAATTCCTGGCATGTCGGCGGCCGTCCATGCGAATAAATCTGCGTTGTTTCGCAGTATGTGCCCCAGATCGTGCTCTTCGCTAGAGGTGAGGTTTCCGCCAATGCTGGTGGTTTTAGACGCGTCGTTCGTCAAGGAAAGGAGTTTGACCTCGCCTTGCGGATGCAGACGCTCGTCGACATTGGTTCGGGGGTCCAAGTCGACTGCCGCTGCCTCGGCTCCCTTCGCCCTTCTAGTTGGAACAAAGGGGGTGACTTTTAGCCCGGCCATATAACACTGTCGGGCTGTTCGTTGATCTGCTCTCACGGTACAAATGGTACCATGCTCTGTCGGGAACTTCATGGCGAGGTGGGGAGTAGAGACGATTGCCCCAAACGCATTCAGACAAGGTCGTCTTAGCAGGGCGTTGTACGACGTATTTGCCTCGACCAACAGGAATCGAACTCTAAGTTCCGGTGCCTCCCGGCTTGTTCCGAGCCGAGTTCGCAGGTCGAGGTATCCCCTGGTATCTACTCTTTCTCCTGAGAATCCTATAATTTGTTCGTTAAATGGGGCGATGAGATCCTCAGATAGGTCCATTTTCTGAAAGGTGGACCAATACAAAATGTTGACCGACTTATCCGTGCGGGTTACCTTCAGAACTACATCAAGGATAGAGTTTCCACTAGAGCCGCGACTCTTCGCCGAAGAGATCCTTCTAGGCGAAGCCCCCAACGATCACCCCCTGGAGATGATCGACACCGCAGGCGAACGCGCAGTCCGCCTCGACGGACAGAGAGAGAACGCTCGGTCCGAGGCCGTATCGACACCATATCGGGCGGTTTCGCCGGTGGAGGTGTATCAGCTTCAGCAAGGAAGCGACATTTGAGACAGTTGAAGTCAGTTCATATGGTCGAGCGACAATCTCGGTCGATCCCCGACATCACATTCACGAACGCAGACTTCCATGTACCCGACCCTGATCATGATGATCCTATGGTCATCACAGCTAATATAGCTCGATATGATGTCAGCAAAGTCCTCGTCGATCAGGGGAGTTCGGTCAACATTTTGTATTGGTCCACCTTTCAGAAAATGGACCTATCTGAGGATCTCATCGCCCCATTTAACGAACAAATTGTAGGATTCTCAGGAGAAAGAGTAGATACCAGGGGATACCTCGACCTGCGAACTCGGCTCGGAACAAGCCGGGAGGCACCGAAACTTAGAGTTCGATTCCTGTTGATCGAGGCAAATACGTCGTACAACGCCCTGCTAGGACGACCTTGTCTGAATGCGTTTGGGGCAATCGTCTCTACTCCCCACCTCGCCATGAAGTTCCTGACAGAGCATGGTACCATTTGTACCGTGAGAGCAGATCAACGAACAGCCCGACAGTGTTATATGGCCGGGCTAAAAGTCACCCCCTTTGTTCCAACTAGAAGGGCGAAGGGAGCCGAGGCAGCGGCAGTCGACTTGGACCCCTGAACCAATGTCGACGAGCGTCTGCATCCGCAAGGCGAGGTCAAACTCCTTTCCTTGACGAACGACGCGTCTAAAACCACCAGCATTGGCGGAAACCTCACCTCTAGCGAAGAGCACGATCTGGGGCACATACTGCGAAACAACGCAGATTTATTCGCATGGACGGCCGCCGACATGCCAGGAATTCATCCCGGGGTCATGGCCCACAAATTGTCCATCTTCCGGGAGGCACGACCTGTCGCCCAGAAGAAGCGACGATTCGGGGAGGAGAAACGCAGGGCCATTCAAGTTGAGGTCGAGAAGTTGATGAACGCCCAGTTCATCCGGGAGTTAACCTACACTACGTGGCTGTCGAACGTGGTCATGGTTAAGAAGTCAAACGACCAGTGGAGAATGTGTGTTGACTTCACAGATCTCAACAAGGCATGTCCCAAAGATTCGTATCCCCTACCTAGCATTGATCGCTTGGTAGATGGCGCTTCGGGTCATGTGATACTGAGCTTTCTCGACGCTTATTCGGGATACAACTAGATCCCCATGTACGAGCCCGATCAAAGCAAGACCGCCTTCATCACCGAACGCGCTAATTACTGTTATGAAGTAATGCCGTTTGGATTGAAGAATGTCGGGGCCACTTATCAACGCCTCATGGATAAAGTCTTCCATAATCAGATAGGACGATGCATGGATGTGTATGTCGACGACATGGTTATTCGCAGCAATTCTGTGGAACAACACCTGCAGGATTTGAAGGAAGTTTTTGGCCAACTCCGACGGTACAGCATGCGCCTTAATCCTTCCAAGTGTACGGCATGTGCGCTTGCATGATGGCCTCTGTGAACGGAAGTAGATTGGTGAGGCGCATGGAAGTAGGCCCTTTCCTCCCCCCACCAGAAGGGTGAGATGGTCCTCCATGGTGACTCGATCCATTATTACCCTGCCGATTAGAGGCAGACTCTTCTGGCGGTGGGCGTTGCGCCCTCAGTGCCGCCAGCTCCTCCGCCTGCTTGCGCTGGAGTTCCTGCTGCTCCCGTATAGTTTGTGCTTGTGCCTCGATCTGAGTTTGTAGTTGCTGGATTAAATCACGAGTGTTGAAGTCTTCCATAGCTCCGGTGGTCGTAGTTGGGATGTTAAATCTCGGACCCCACGGTGGGCGCCAAAATGTTTCAGTAGGGATGTGGAGGCCGAGATACAAACCTAACAAAACTGAACTGCTTCTCTTTACGTTGTCTGTCACAATGCTTCCTTCCTCTCTTTATGTTCTGTTCCTTGGAAAAAGGTGGGCTGGGTACCTGCAAAGGCACTCCGACGCTCAAGTCAGAAAAGGGGTCACCTGAATCTTTTGGTTCAAAGTGATCAAGAAGAAGAGTAATTTCTCTCTCTTAATTTCTCTAAAGGGGAAAAAACGTACCTTTTTTCTGGTGTGCTCTGTGTATTTAAAACAGTAAAATAAACCGTTACCTGACAATCCGGTCAGTTATTGAAGTGACTGTGTAGAAGTTGTAACTGCTAGATCGTGTGCTGATACTGAGTCAATTACTTCCGTGATTCGCGGCGTTGGTTAGCTGATTATGCGTAACTGCTTATCTGTAACCGCATGCTACGATATCGCGCTCTGTATGTCGACCATCCTGTGCGTCGACATGAATAGGCGACTTCTGTAACCGCATGCTACGATATAGCGCTCTGTATGTCGACCATCCTGTGCGTCGACATGAATAGGCGACTTGTCGTGCGTTGTGCGAACGTTATGTCGCGACATCACTATTTGGTTGTCGAGGACCAATTGGTTGACGACAATACGCGATCGCACAGCATTACGATCTTTAAGAAGGCCTCATATTGGTTTAACTGTCACCAGGTCGCCCGAGTTACCGGTCGACCATTGGAGGATTAGGTATCCTATGGTACACAATGTAATCATGGGTAACCTTAAACACACTATAATCAAATCCTAGACACAATATAATCATGATAAATAGGATAAATATTCTAACCGCTAACAAGGTAACAAAACTAAATATCTCAGTATTTGAGACAATCTGAAAAATCTAATGCACTTTTTCTTCATATCCTTTAGTTATAGTCATACAAGAATCAAAATCTATAAGATTCCAGGTAAATAAACGCATATTCCATCATGTGTATGATTAGAGAAGAATAGCATAAAAACATATATAGACATGCTTGAAACATTAAACTCCGATTAGGTTCAAAAAAATATTACAGATTGCATCTACAAAGCAGCGACCAAATTCAACAAGTTGGAGAAACCTACCAAGTTCAAGGTCTTTACTGATTCCGTATTCAACAACAAAACCGTGGTGAGAGTCCAGCGAGGATCCACCAAATTCACTGTAGAAAACTACAAAAAAAACGTTCAAATTGCAAAAGTGAATCCACGTCATTATATCAGTTTCCTCATCTCAGTCGTCATTTTCTAATTTATTCTCGTTAAGAAAAATAAACAAAAAAACCTCGTGATATGGGATGTATGATATCACTCATAAATCTGTCAAGCATGGTTTCCAGCCCAAAATCTTCTAGAACAACACCATGTTTATTCATAGTACTAGGGCGCATGATTCTGAGTTTGGTACCACGAACCCATCTTTCAAAACTATCCACCTAATTAATCAGAACTTGATAAGAACATGAAATAGTAACATGGATAAAATTATATAGCATGAAAAGGAAAGAAATGTGATACCTCAGACATCAGTTTTTTACAAAATTGGGGTTGAAGCATTTCAAATGTATAAATTCCTGCACTAGGTTCAGCCATTATACTTCTAAAACTTGCTTCGGTGTTTTCTTTAATTGCTCTGAGAAATGATGGCGTGAAAAAGTTCTCAGCATCCATAGTATATATCTCCCTATGTAATGGCTATAAGAAAGTCAATAACCAGTAAGATCGAGCAATATTGAAAAATCATGCTACATACAGAAACGAGAAAGTATAACTGTTTCCGTGGAGAAATTTCTAATGACATGCTCATTCAAAATTCTCACAGACAAGTACCAAATAAAATATCTCACCTGTTCAAAGTGTAGTATAAATTGCTCCCACAATTTTAGAAAGAATCACAAAAAGAAACCATAAAAATATTCAATTCACCAATGATGTCATTTCCATATCCATTGAAAACTTACTGGATAATTTAATATGATCTTCAGCCTGTACTCCCTCAGCTTTTGAATCTGTTCAATCCAACATAAAATAACAAAAAATCAAAGAGTGAACGATAAAACCAAGCCAGAGAAAAAAATAACACTAAAGAACAAAAGAAACACCTCTCCTCTGCCATCCCAAGAATAACTCGATATAAACAAAACAAACAAATACCATGTTCACCTATCATCACCTTTTTAGGCTAACTAGTAAATTTGTAATGCCAGAAACCAAATAGCACATGTCATGATATCTTCTAACACAACTGCGGACAGAAATCCATATTATTTAGACTTCCAGACTAGAGAAAGTTAAGCTTCTGTAAAACCAGTTACCATGCATAGCAGATGTATCATTTTCAGAACAGGCACAAGGGAGTACTGCCAGTTCCAACAAGCAAGACAGCTCGCCAATAAAATATAAGAATGGCATTATTCCAAGAACTATCGATTCAAGACTAATACAAGAATGATTTGGAACCATAAATTGAAAGAAAGACCAACTTGTTAATCAAACAGACATAGCCATCTTCAAATCATGTATCGCAGCAGTCTAAAGTACAGAATCATCTAAATTGTTTGCCAACAATCAGGCGAAGCAAAATTAAACAAGGCTTTCTGAAACAACCTAAATTCCTATTCTCCCGATTTCCAAATAGGAAAAAAAAAAACAAGGCTTTCTGAAACAAAACATCAAAGAAGGCCAGGCACCAACAAGGCAACACAAACAAACGAGACCTTCGATCGAGGGTAAAATAAAAATGAAATTTTGATTGAAAAAACATAAAGGGCACCGTATGTGGGGGCACTATAATTGTTATGGTGACAGTGACACCCACCCGATTGCGGTCATTCTCGGGGAAATAGCGAAGCAGAATGTTCCTCATATACCGAACCTTAACCTCACGTGACAGGTTGAGGACGTGAGGAGGCAAATACTGCTCCAGTGAGCCGAAGACGTGAGGATTGAAATCCAGTTGAAGGTCCTCATAGTTTTCAGACTTGTGATCTCGCTTGGGGCTTACGCAGAGCCTATCGGAATTCAAATTTACCACTCTCGCTGTCACATGTCCACCGGAGGGTCGAGGTTGCTGTGGGACACTGTGCTGGTTCTGCGACATCACGCTGTTTTCAGTGAGAAAATCATGGAAACGGGTGATGCATATATATATATATATATATATATATATATATATATATATATATATATATATATATATATATATATATATATATATATATAATTATATATATATATATATATATATAATTATAAATATAACATTAGATAAAATAAATTTTAGTTATTGAAATAAAAGATATTATAAATAATATTGTGTAAATAATATTATGAATAGTTATTCAAATTTGACAAAATACTTACTAAAATAATAAAAGAGTAAATTATTTTTTTATAATGAGTAATTATTTGAATTTAAAAAGTAGTTACTAAAATGATAAAACTAAAAATATTTTTTTTATTATGAATAATTATTTAAATTTAGAAAATAGTCATTAAAAGCGTAAAATTAAAAAAAGAAAACAAAAAACATTAAGTAGGTGTATTTTCTTTATATATGGTCACATCTTACGTGTAATTGTGTCTACTTTTTTTTATTTTATGATAATCAAAATAATAAAATTATTGTTAATGTTATTATTATATCTATAAAATTTAATATTAATATTATTTATAATTTTATTATAAATAGTTTTTATTTATTTTGTAGGTAATTTTTCAATTAAAAAATGTTAAGTTTAAAAAGTATCAAATAAAAAAAATTAAAATTCCAAGAAACCAAAGCTTAAATAGTAAAGTTGGTAAAATAATTATTTAAATTTATAAAAAATTATTAAATAAAATAATTAAAAAATAAGTATGGTCACCAAAAAGGGAAATTTCCTATATAAATATAGAAAGATAGATATAGATATTGATACATACTAGTGAAAACATATCGCATATGTTTTCACATTTTGAAGATAGTAAAAAATAATAAATTTATTATTATTATTATCATAATTATAAATTTAATATATAAATAATCTTTATAATTTTATTATAGTGTTTTTATTTTATAAGGAATTTAAAATGTTTAAATTTTAAAAAATTGTCATTTAAAAGATAAATTTGGTAAAATATTTATTTTACTGTAAAAAATTTATTTAAAGAATAAAATTGGAAAATAAAATGTGAAAAACGAAAAAGTGAAATTTTTATATATACTATCGAATAGACACTATTTGTCCGTGTTTGCAATTTTTTAAATATTTATTATGAACAAAGCATAATATTTATTTGTATGCATATATTTTAAAAAATATATATTAATTTTCTTAAAAAGTATATTATATCTTTCAATGATTTTTTTTAATTCCTATGAACCACATCATACATAATTTTTTCAATTTTAAAAAACTAAAAACAAAAATTAATGTAATGTATGACACATTAATAATATATAATGCAATATAAAGGATTAAATAAATAATCAAAATTTTGCAAATGTGTGACAATAAAATATTTGCTTCTTAAACAATTTTATTTTATTATTTTATTTATTTTTATGGTGACAAATATCATTTTTTACTAATATTAAAATTGTGTTGTATTCTTATATTTTTACTATGTTTTACATTTTCTTAATATTAAATCTTTATTTTATAGAATTGTCTAATGATTTTATCATATTAAGATAAATTATATTTAAAATTTTCATTAATAAATTTTTATTATGGTTTTGTTACGCTCTTTTAAGGAATTCTAAAAGTGGATTCCAAAACTTTGATTCTTTCATAATTTTTTTTTGGAGTTTATTCATCTATTCTTTAACATTATAATAAACTTTTAAAATTTAGTGAAAACATATATTATTATTATCATTATTTATTATTATCATTATTTATTATTATTATTATTATTATTAGGTTTAAATATTAATTGAAAGTGTAATTGAATAGTAAGATTATATAATTTTATATTAAATATCTATTCTTAGTATTTATTATATGTTTTCTCAATATTAAAAGTAACAAATATTTCACTCTACTTGATGTATAATAATATTTATTATTAAAATAGTAAAATTATTAAATAAAATTACATACGAAATCATAATAAAATAATTTATTATGGTGACCAATATATTTAAAATTACCATCATGTTCATTATTTAAATTAGAAAAGTAATGTAACTCTAATGGCTTGAAATCATTGTCAAGCCTTCACAACCTTACGAAACCTTTGCAAGTAACACAATGACATAAGCAAAAGCAAAGGTTGTAAACCTTCGAGAAGTCTTTGTAAAATCTGATAAAAGAATTCAATTGGAAAAAGTTTCACTCTCGGAAATTTCATTGTATAAATTGGGCTCCTTTTATAAGAAACAGTGAGCTCTTGAAATGAACCTCTCTCCTATTAAACTATAACTATTTTCCTCTTTGGTTCATGTAACCCTATGAAATGGATGCCTATTACTTTCAACATGAAGTACATTTCATTTCGTTACAGATAATCCATAACTTAGAGACAGTAAAGAAGCTCAGAGGTGAGAATCAACTATACAATATGATTTGCATGTGCAACTTCACGAGGCCGATTGCATTTCCCTCTTCATTAATTCCTGCAACGTGAAGAAACAGAATTGCAACATCAACAATAACATTAATCTTATATGACCCTTCAATCTCAAAGGTGGTTATTGTCAATCAGTGTTACCTGTTGGGTGGCCATAACTAGCAAGCGCTCTTTCTCCTTCTTCTTTCGTTTGCATTCTTCACACCAGCTAGAGAAATCTCTCCGATATTTCTTCAACTCTCTAAAAGCCGAACTGCATGATAGCATGAAGGTTCATGCATATGAAGTTGACCAGAACTATGCTTAAAAAATTTCCAATCTAAAGTCACATGGGGAAGTGTGTGAAAAATTTGCTGCCTCAGTGAAACAAGGGGTGTGCTGTGTTAATTTCCATCTACACCAGAGAATGAAAAGATGCAAATACCTTCTACACCAGAGAATTAAGTTTATCCGATTCCCAGATGTTGTAGGTCTAGCACCATGCCGATGACGACCTGGATGAAGAATTGCATGTCCTGGAACATGGTAGTAATCGAAGTTCTCCTACATACATATGTTTGGTGTTATATATTTAACAAAGTAAAGATGTTCATAGGAAATTTGTATACTTGTAACTAATGTCACAACTTTTGGTCAATATCATGTTCTAATATTGCCATAATGTTATTCAATTTCAGGATGAACGATATGAAACGTACAACTCAGAAATTTAGTGTTTTTCAATTAATGCACTGTGGAAATAAATTGCTGGGTATGAGACTGGAGTCTCACATTAGAAGTATGTTGTTATATCAAGGAACCAGGGATACGGAACCATCCAGAATAGTGGAAGGGTATGAATAATGAACTGGTGGGTAATACCTCTTTAAAGTTTAAAACAGAAATCAGATGCATGCTGGAGATCAATGAAGTTAAATATAAATTATTCAGCTTAAATAAGAGTAAGGTAGTAAGCATACCACTGGTTGGATATCTGAATTTACATGTTCATCACATCGAACACCCCGGAAGAACAGTTCTCCACCAGAAAATTTGTCCCCCAAGCAAATATTTAAGGAGACTTCTGAATCGTCGACATGGAAGCCTGGAAAACAATTTTCACTTTAGATTTCATCAAAATCACATAAAGCTAATTTGTTGGGAACAGGCAACACAAAGCATGCAAGATACACTTGTATACTATACAAAACATGGAAGCATCTAAAGTAGGCAATATAAGAGGAGAAAGATCTAGCATAGAATTGAATTCATGAGAGAAAGTATCTAATAGTCATGGTTTGGGATGGTACATTTAAATTTAACACGAGATAAGCCTCAATGACAAAGGTATCAATCATAGTTAGAGTGAACTTGAATTAACTGCATCTCCATAATAAACTATAGCAAACTTCAGTTATTTTAGAAGGAAGATTTGGGAGGGAAATAAGGAGGGAGGGGGGTTGAAGTTTTCATTTTGAATTGACAGTCACAACGTATTTATTGAAATGGACAAGGGTTGACTGGAATCTCATGATAAACTATCATTTTACCTTCCATTCTGAAAAACTGTTGAATTAGCGAATCTATACACGTAATGAAAAGTTTACCCTCCAAAATCATTCATCCCAAATATCTTTAGGGGAAAGATAAGGCACCCTACTACACAGAAAAAGAATACAAAACGGGCATATATGGCATTGCGGCTGAAAAATATAAAACCTGAATATCTCGGTATTTCAAACAATCTGAAATCTAATCCATGTTTTTCTTTCTTATCCTTTTTGTATGGCCAAATAAAAGAATAAAAATCAGCAAGATGAAAGGTAATGTGTATACCATAAAGAAAATTTTCAAGTATATTAACATAAAACTATAAATAGATTTGCTTGAAACATTAAACTCCATTTAGGTTCAAAACATCTATTACAGATCCCAGACAATACCATATGGACAAAGCAGCGACCTAAATTTGACAACCTACCAAGTTCCACATCCCTATTGATTCCATATTCAACAACAAACCCATGATGAGAGTCCAGTGAGGATCCACCAATTTCAGAGTAGAAAACTACAAAAGAAAAATATCAAATTGCAAAGTTAGTCAACATTAGTTATAATAGTTCCTTCATCTCAGTCATACTTGAGTAATCCATTCTCATTAAGAAAAATAAAAAATAACCTCGGGACATAGGACGTATGAAATCACTCATCAATCTGTCAAGCATGGCTTCCAAGCCAAAATCATCAAGTACGGCACCATATTGATTCATTATATTAGGTCGCATGATTCTGAACTTGGTAGCATGGACCCATCTCTCAAAATGATCCACCTAAATAATCAGAACTTGATAAGAACATACATTGATAGAGAACGGATAAAATTATATATGCATGAAAAGCAAAGCAAAAAATTGTAATACCTCAGATACTAGCATTTCACAGAATCGTGGTTGAAGCATTTCAAAAGTATAAATTCCTTTACAGGGTTCTGCCATTATACTTCTAAAACTCTCTTCTGTATTTTCTTTAATTGCTCTGAGAAATGATGGTGTGAAAAATTTCTCAGCATCCATACTATATATCTCCCTGTGCAGAGGCTACAATCAAAAGTGAATAACCAGTGAGATTGAGCATGATCAGAACATACAAAAAGGAGACAGGATGACTGTTCTTGTTTCACAAAATTCAAATGTTAACAAGTGCTTTTTTACTGGCATTTCAGGTCTCTCTGGCTCTGATTGAAATTCACGTCCACAAGGGTCCAAGTTCAAATGTCGTTAACAGCAAGAACACATGCAGATTCCAAATTCTCTCAGATAATAGGTACCAACTAAAGTGTCACCCTAAGTCTAAGAAAAATGATCCCATCAACAGCATCTCCCACAATTTCCAAGAGAATCATAAAATGAAACCATCTAAATTTTCAATTCGCAAACGAACAAAACCACCATTTTGACATTGAATAGAAAACTTACTGGATAGTTCAACATGATCTTTTGCCTGTATTCCTTGTGCTTTTGAATCTGTTCAATCCAAGAAAGAATACCAAACTCAAAAACTCAAGAGTGAACAACAAAACCAAGCCAAAAACAAAATATACCAGGAAAAAATAAAATAAAACAAAAACATCTTCATTATCATACTAAGAATTGGTCTCATTTATCTCACCTATTTAGGTTAACAAGTATTTTAACAGAAATGGTAAGTCAATAAATTTTCTAAGACAAGTGCAGACAGAAATCCCTATCATGTAGAATTCTACACTTGAGAATGATAAGCTTACAGAGAAAACCCGCTAATTACACAGCAGATGTATCATTTTTCAAAATAGGCACAGGCAAGTACTTCCGACGGACAAAAGAGAATGCCAATGAAAGAAAAGATTGGCATTTTTCCTAAGAACTAAGAAGACAAGACTATAAACATAAATGATTAGGAACCACATCTTTGATGAAAGACCAACTTGTTAAACAAACATCGTCATCTTCACAACATGCACCCGCATTGAGCAATCAAAATATAGAATCATCCAAATTGTGTGCTGCCAATCAGGAAAGACAATATGTAACACAATTCAAATATATATTTTTCCCAATTCCCATCAAAATTTTCCCAAACCAATCGACAATGCAAAAAAGACCCTATTGACCAAGGGCAACATCAAAATGAAATTTTAATTCAAGAAACGAAAAAATTCAGCGCTTCCAAACTCCAACGCCCATCTGGGCCCTTCAGCCCACCATCATTTTTCAAACACAGTGAAGTCAACAAAAAAATTGAAAGCACAAAAGTCCAAAATTGTAGTGGCACCCACCCGAATGCGCTCACTCTCGGGCAAATATCGAAGCAAAATGTTCCTCATGTACTGAACCTTAACCTCGCGTGTGAGGTTGAGCATGTGGGGAGGCAAATACTGCTCCAAAGAGCTAAACACAAGAGGGTTGAACTCTAATTGAAGGTCCTCATAGTTTTCAGACTTGTGATCTCGCTTGGGGCTTATGCAGAGGCTGTCTGAACCTCCAACTCCCACGTATACATTGGAAGGACGAGGTTGTTGTGGGGCACTTCGCTCCAAAGAAACATTCTTGTTCTGAGACATGACGGTGTTTAGCAGAGAGGGAGAGAATGAAAGAAGAAAACTGAAAAGGGTAATTTGTTGTGTGACTTGAGAGAAGGCGTTGAAGGGGGTTGAGTGTGAGAGTGAGAGTGAGGGTGGTGATGTGCTCACTGCCCTTCAATTCATCGTGTCTCTCTGGTTTTGGTGGGTTTCTGAGCTCTAGTGGTTTTTCTGTGACGTTATAAGAAAACATCCGATGTCTCTTAGCAAAATAATCTTTGCATTTATAGGATTTACTATTTTTTTTTCTTTTACCTGTTTTTGTACTTTAGTCCCTATTCAGTTTTCTTTTATTTGTTATACTTTTAAAAAATTTATTCCTAACATTTTTTATCACATCCGTCAAAACACACACTAAAGTATCCTTAACAAAATCTTTTTACATTCATTAAAGTTATGAAAACTTTGTTTAATCAACGGTATTGCTGCAGCAGATGACATAGTTGTGTGTATAAACAATATTGTTTGAGAAAAATAATTATGTTTTAAATTGTACAAAATACTTTAAATATTTATAAAAAAATAGAGTAAATACTAAACGTAGCAACATTACATATAACACCAAAAACGTCATAAACATTAACATTTGAGTGAACTTTTTGTATGAAGTATGAATACCTAACATTACTGTTATTATTTGTGATAGAAATAGATGTGTTTTCCTACTGACAATTTTATCACGTTAAAATGTATATAATATTATGTTTTTTATACTTTCTTTATTTGTATGAATAATATTATATATATATATATATATATATATATATATATATATATTTTGTAAGATCCGAGAAAAATATAGAATTTATAAATAAGATTTGAGTATGTTTAATTAAAATCTACTTGAGTTCATAAGTGTATCTAAGTTGGTGTGCAAGTCAGTAAAACATAAAATTCTATGTTATTTATATATTTTGTTGATATAAGTGTACACATGTTATTGTATGATTGTAAATTTGTTATGTGTTATATTTTTAATGTTATGTGTTAGCTTGTTGGTAGAGATGATTGTTTAGGATTGAATTACTTTGAGTTCAAATCCTAAAGAAAGGTTTATGTGAAACCTTTGTTTGATTTTATTTATATTTTCTTAAGGACAAGAATGTCCTTTCCATTTCTGTAATTGGGGTGCAAATATTAAAAATAGGGGTATAGGAAGTAAAGGCTTGCAATTGAAATTAAATAAAATGAAAAATAAAAGTTTAGAATATAGGTTTAGATGTTTAGGGAAGCACTGTGTAGGATGTTACCGTATAATAGAATTTAATTAAAAGTAAAATAAAATAAAAAGAGATTTATTAAAGGATAGTTATGTTTCCTTTTTCTTTCTAATTTTTTTTGGAGTAGAGAACATTTTAAGAAGGCATATCAGTAAAATTTAAGATTTAAGATTGACATTTAATTAAGCAAATTAGGGTTATGATTCCTCTCTAATGGTAATGAGACATAAATTAAGAATTTAGGTTTTTATTTCATTATAATTAAGAATTGGAATTTCCTCCTTATTATAATTAGGAAATTAGGGTTCTTAATTGTCATTTTCTGAACCGTGATTAAAATTCACTATATGTACAACAATCAATTAAAACTCGTTCCAACATCAATCAAAATTCTCTATATACCTAAGTTTTAACATCAATCAAAATTTCCTATATACAACAATCAATTAAAATTGAGCATGTGTGTCTGTGTGTGTGGGTATGTGTGTGTCTGTGTGTAATGTTAGCTTATTAGTATTATTATTAATTCGTTGATTTAATATTTTGATTGGATTGTTGATTAATCTATTTTTACGGTACTCTTCATAAAGGATAATTTTATCAATTTTCAAACAACTTTTTCACGAATTTAGTTTAATCTACATCTAAAAACAAGTGCTAATTCTGTTTAAATAAAATAATAAGTAATTAATTTTAAGAAATAAGTTATTTCTAAACCTACATTAGCTTGACCAGCTTTAAGAAGATTCATACAGTAAATTTGAAAGTTGGGAGTTCGATTGCACTTAAAAAATGGTAAAAATATATACCTTTAAATAAATGTTATATAAATTGGATCTTAGGTATGATTTTTTATAATTATAAAACGTATGACGTTTGCAGTTTATATCTTTAATTTTCCTTAAAATACCTGTTATGCTTCCTAGGAAAATATCCAACAAATTTCAAAATCTGATTGAGTTTTTATTAGATTTCAAAATTTGACTCAATCTGAATTAGAATTCGAAATCTAACTAAATTTTCATCAAATTTTAAAATTTGATAAAAAATTATTAAATTAAATTTTGAAATTTGATAAAAAAAATTATTAAATTTCGAAATTTGTTAATATATGTTAACGAATTTTAAATAAAACTTTGTTTTTTAATTTAAAATTTAATAATTATTTAATTTAATTTAAAATATAATAATTATTTAATATTTTAATCTAAATACATTTATTTTCATGAATTGAAAATATGTATCTATTATATAATATTTCAATCTTAATATTTTTTATCTCTTTTAATTCCATAATCTTTATCCTTATATATTAAATTATGCATCTATTAAACTATTTCAATCTTTATCTGTTTTAATTCCAACATCTTTATCTTCATAAATTAAAAATATGCATGTGCTATAATATTCAATATTTATAATATTTTTTTTTAAATTTCTTTCAAAAGGCGATATCTTTATCTTTATAAATTAAAATACGTATACAATTGTATAAACAGAGGATTTTTCTTTTTGTATCTACTTTTTTTTTAATTTTATCCTTTAATTTTGCGTTTTTCTTTCTTTCTAAATTTTCCTTTCAAATAACAGTTTTCTTAAATTTAACTGTTTTTTTTATTTAATTTGTTTTAAAAAAATTAAATTTTTTAAAATTAAATAAATTTTAAATATAATAAATGTTTTCCGCATATGAATCAATAAAAATAGTTTTAATACATGCTTCCATAATTAAATAAAATATTTTGATATTCAAACAAAGCATGGAAAAGGACTTTTGTGTTTGAAAAATATAAATCGAAAAAGAAATTAAAAAAGTGGGTTGTTGATATTGCCGCTTGAGAAGTGTCTCACATCACCTACCGCGGAGTGACCAAGAAAACCAAACCGAATCAAACCAAACACTTCATTTCTTTTTCACGGTTTTCTCTTTCCCTATAAAACCTTCAGATCACAACACAGCACAATCTTCACTGGACTTTGCAACAATCCATTTTTTCACTCTTAACTTCCATGGCTATGGCTTCTGCAAAGCTCAATACTTTGTCTTCACAGTGGATCGCCCACAGCACCTTTTCTCCACGCCGGGGATCTTCTCCTCGCCGGGTCTCTCTCCCGATCCGCGCCTCTTCTTACCAACACGAACTCGTCCAAACTGCTGTTAGTACCAATACTTTATGATATCTTCTTCTTTCTTGCCCTTTATCAATTCTTTTGATTTCCAAAGTTTTTCTGTTCTGAAGGTTTTAACTTTGCTGTTTTTCGGTACACCCTTTGTGCATGCGTATTTTCCGTCTTTGGTCGTGTTTGTTTGTAGATTTATATTAATTCGATTCAATTTAAATGTTCTAAAAGTTTTAAAGGGTTAATCTTCAGACAATGTTGATTCAAAATTGCATATATCAGTTTTGAAGAAATGTACCTGCTGGCTTTTGGAAATGTATCTGACAATATAAGAAATAAATAAAAAATTAGCAATACCCTATCTAACATTAAGCGAACCAATCTAAATGGTAAGATCTTTTAAAATGGAATACCGTCTATTTATGATTTATTGACTTCGCCGCATATTCTTCAAGCACATTCTTCAAATCGCGGTTATTATCTTCTTCTTTCTTGCACTTTATCAATTCTTTTGATTTCTAATGTTTTTCTGCTCTAAAGATTTTAACTTTGTTGTTTTTTGGTACACTCTTTATGCATGTATATTTTCCATCTTTGGTCGTGTTTGTTGATTTACATTAATTTGATTCATAACTTACTCTGTAATGAAATCTCTCCTTGGATTTGGTTTTTTAGTATTTTTTTACTTCTTGGAAGATTTTCAGGATGCTGTTTTTCTATGTTGATTTGGATTGTCTTTTAGATACGTTTTATCACTCTATCACTTTGGATCTTAACCCTTCAGTAACGATGAGACTGGCTTTCTTGTTTGTTGGTTGTATAGAAATCTATTGCAACTCCTGGGCGTGGAATTCTTGCAATTGATGAATCAAATGCAACATGCGGGAAGCGTTTAGCATCCATTGGTTTGGACAATACTGAGGTGAATCGCCAGGCTTACAGGCAACTTCTGCTTACCACACCTGGCCTTGGAGAGTATATTTCTGGTGCCATTCTTTTTGAAGAAACCCTTTACCAGTCAACCACTGATGGAAAGAAATTTGTGGATTGCCTTCGTGATCAGAACATTGTTCCTGGCATCAAAGTTGATAAGGTTTGTTATTTGAGTTTGTCAATGGTGTCATGTGTTACTGATTAGATTTAGAAGTTGGCTTGGTGTTTACATTTATAGTTTTCCCATTTTTAGGGTCTGGTCCCCCTGCCGGGTTCAAACAATGAATCATGGTGCCAAGGGTTGGATGGATTGGCTTCTAGGTCTGCTGAATACTACAAGCAAGGTGCTCGATTTGCCAAGTGGTAAGTCATTGTTTCTTTGTGAAATGTTCGTCTTAATTAGATGCATTGAGAGCGACTTTAAAATTGTTTTGATCCACAGGAGGACAGTTGTTAGCATTCCATGTGGTCCTTCTGCATTAGCTGTTAAGGAAGCAGCATGGGGACTTGCACGTTATGCCGCTATCTCTCAGGTATTCTTGCTCCCATAAATCTTTGTTTGCTGAAATTACCCGATTCTTAGAGTAACACACATCTATTTGTACTTTATCCTTTGGTATCGATCACTGGACCCATGTGATGATAGTGGTTCTTTTCATTTGAAGGGAGTGTGAACTTGGGTTGTGGGTTTAGTTTGGTCTATGACAAAGGGAACATATATTTTATGCAAATTTGAATGAATGAGAACCTGTAATTGTTTTTTCATTCTTTGAACTTTTGTTACTTGATGTTGTTGTAGATTTATCTCAAGAAAGGTTTTTCTTTTACAGTGCACTGATCCCCTTGCTTTACTCGTTCTTCATTGCAGGACAATGGCCTTGTGCCAATTGTGGAGCCTGAAATTCTTCTGGACGGAGACCACTCAATTGAAAGGACGTTGGAAGTTGCCGAGAAAGTCTGGTCTGAAGTCTTCTTCTACTTGGCTGAAAACAATGTCATGTTTGAGGGAATTTTACTCAAACCTAGCATGGTTACACCTGGGGCTGGACATAAGGAAAAGGCTTCTCCGGAAACCGTTGCCAAATATACTCTAACCTTGCTTAGAAGAAGAGTTCCTCCAGCAGTACCCGGAATCATGGTAAAGTAACAGGTCTTTTGTATTCTCTATTCAGATAATTGGCTATGCTGATTTTACTTATTATTGCACTTAATATAAAACTAGTAAATTAAAGAGTGAAAATGTTTATTTTGTCAGTTTTTGTCGGGTGGACAATCTGAAGTGGAAGCGACACTTAATCTAAATGCAATGAACCAAAGCCCCAACCCATGGCATGTTTCTTTCTCGTATGCTCGAGCTCTTCAGAACACCGTGCTAAAGACGTGGAAAGGACACCCTGAGAATGTGGAAGCTGCTCAAAAGTCTCTTTTGGTGCGCGCAAAAGCAAACTCCTTGGCTCAACTTGGAAGATATTCTGCGGAGGGTGAGAGTGAAGAGGCAAAGAAGGGAATGTTTGTCAAGGGCTATGTCTACTAATTTCTTTAGCTTTTTATCATTCCTTCTTTGCAGTGATCGTGAAGGGACTTAGATGTGTTTTAGTTTTTTTTTTTCTACTTCTACCATGAGTCTGAATAAATTGAAGCTAGAAAGAAAGGTTTTCTTGGTAAAATGAATGGGTATTAGTAAAAAAACCTAAAAAACCCAGACGAGGGAAAAAGAACAGTTTATTACTTGGTTATTGTTTATTTGGCTGTTCACAGATTTTGTTCTGGTAGTGTGCAGTATGTGATTGGGAATATCATTCGCATATTTAATCCGCATTTGTGTGTGCCATATTTATGAAGTATTGAAAAAATGATATAATCAGAATAAGCCTTTTATAGTAAGTCTTTCCTGATGAGCGATATGAAGTTGATATTCTGCATTTGCCCATGGTATTGACTAGTTTTTGTCCTGTGCTAGTGTTTAAGTTTTCTAACCATAAATCATTGGCTGGGTATACGTTATGCATATATACTTTTGATTGATTTTAGTAGGAAAACTGCATTTTTTGGTCCAAATAAAATTTTAATTGTAAGTTGGTCGTAGTTAATGATAAAGTACTCTAAATAAAATTTTGTGAAGTTTATATTTTTAGGATTAACTATTTTTTTAGTTTTTAAATTTTATCATTAAATTTGAATTTATTGTAGTTCAAATATATTTTAATTTTTAAAGTTTATAAATGAATGTGTTTTAATTTTTTTTATTATTTATATGGTTTTTTTTTATCTAGACCTGATTCTGGGGAAGTTTATTGAAGCAAGCTTTTTTCCCTTTTTTTCTCGGTAAACAAAACTATCAAGAAATATAACAAAAACCGAAACTTATAATTACTTAACAAACAGGAATTAATGAAAGGAAATAAGAAAAACACGTTTTCTTTTCATTTTACAGGAGAAAATTTTAATAAAAGGAAAGAAAAAAGTATGCGTAATAGGATGGGAGGAAAAGCAATGACTAGCACATTCTCACGGATGCTAATAAAAGAAAAGGAAAATAAAATTTCAACAAAACTTAGTGCGAACATTCTAAATGTTACAAAGAAATTCTCATTCAAATCCAATCAATAGAAAATAAATAAAACGAAAGGAATTTTTGGTTCTTGTTTTTGTTCTCTTTACTTTTAAATTTCTGCACTAAATGATAAACAATTTTGTACCTCAATCTCATTTTATCTGCAGCCTGAGACTTTTTTTGTTGAAGTACTAAAAAAATAAAAACTCTTTATACAATTTTACTAAAATAATCTCAATAAATACATTAAATAGAGAGGTAAATGGGGTTGTTGAAGAATTAACATTTTAATTTACTTGAGAACAAATTAGAAAAAAAAGTTAATGTATTAAATAAGAGCATCACTTAAGATTTAGGAATAAATTAGATAAATGAAAACATATAATTTGATATAGGATGAAATAATCTTTGTAATTCCCTTGCATGTATTTTGATCGGATCAAACACAACACTTGGTTGTTTGGTGTACCGCCAATACACATTCCAATGAACATTCAAATGAATCCACGAGTGTGATGTCTTTACATTGATAGTCCATTCATGCTATGGAAATGGAAATCCAAACAAATGTTGAGCTGGCAACACGACCGCGTTAGGTACATTCATTTCGGGGCTTGTCCTCTCAAAACAACTTAGAATATGATCAATTTCAACTTATATGTCACCAACCAAAATTTATTGATGTTGAACAATCGTTTCAGTTTCCCATTTATTTGACCTACAATCTGTCCAAAACCGGTTACTTTAATTTTTCACCTGGTTTTAATCGGACCAAGAACAAAAGGCCAGAAAAAGGTTTATTTGGTCTCACCATTGGAATAGAATTATATTGGGATGGAATGTGGTTCGACATATATTCAAGATTTCAATACCGTCAAAAATGATAATCACTGTACAAAATCAATGGGTGAATAACTGGGATTCGAGTGTGGCATCATTTCCTGCTGAATATGTGCACAACCGCCCGCACCGCCAACCCAACCCATTTAATGAATGCTATGTACTAATCCCTCCTGTCGCGTATGACCCTGCCACTAACCGTCAATTTTCTCACTGATGTAAAAGCACAAAACTGGAAAAGTGACAGTTATTTGCTTCATGCTCGCGGATGATCTTTTATCTTGCTTCGATCAAAGAATGAGTATCTTTCAACTTCAAATTCAATCTGGTTGATGGTGATATGGGGTTGGCTGCTTTCATGAACAGGTTGACCCAATGATCCAGGACTTTATAGTAACAATGCCCCATGAAACCGCATACATCCTTAGCCTCCAGCTCCATTTTACCTTTGCATTGAACATATTACTTTGACCGCTTAATTGTGATCCTTCTTACTTTTCTTAAGCAACATTGACAAGTGATTGATATACTCCCTGCCTGCTTGCTTTCCACCCATCAGCCACTGCAATGCCTCAGCTGCAGCATCTTTTTCTGCACTCTTTTTATTGTTACAAGGTTGACCCATTATCTGCATTCCATTGAATTCAACTGCAGCCTGAAACTGATTGTTCTTCAATTGTTTAGTCTTGTAGACGGGCGCTGCACATCCTGCTCTCGTAAGCAATGTTTGGAGCTGACTTTTAGAATTATCTCCCCCAGGTCCACTCTCAGTCCTTGAAACCAAGGTTGGGTGTGAGGCCAACATAATAGATTTTTTAGATGGTTTATGGACCTGGCGACCAAATACAAATCTACCTTCACATTGGTCATTGGAAATCAGCAGCCGTACTGTAGATAGGAGATCATGATACCACTGTATGCCCATTCTTGGAAAAAGTAGCTGCCAAATACAAAGTTTAAATTAAAAGTTAAACTGTCATGTCAATTCATACTGGCCACAGAAAAAGCACTAAAACAGAAATAGAATGGTAGTTCTATTTGCATCGAGAAGGTAGGAGAATGATATTAATTTGCACCTACTTTGCTCTGAATGAAGGCATCAAGTTCTCTC
Source organism: Vigna umbellata (assembly GCF_029865625.1). Lineage (NCBI taxonomy): Eukaryota > Viridiplantae > Streptophyta > Magnoliopsida > Fabales > Fabaceae > Vigna > Vigna umbellata. The sequence goes on along the minus strand of NC_142172.1, from coordinate 45,917,927 downwards.
CTTATACTCTGGTACATTTCAACAACACTCGGATCCATAAAAAACTCAAGATATCCTCCCAACATTTTTAAATGGTTATCCTGATAGAAAAGGTTGGATTCCAGTAAAACATCAGACAACTAAAACTAAGACACCAATATCATAATGCAAACATTGCATATAATATTATAATAAACACAATAAACAATAGAAAATCACATCAAACTTACAGCATCTCCTTTCAATAAGCTTCCTCCAAACAGAAGCACCACTGAATCAGACACAGCTGTTGAGTCGCGGAGAAAAACCGAGTTCACTTTTATCTTCTCGTTAAAAACAAGCCATGGATATGGAATTTTAGTTTCCCGAGCATTCACTGAGTTCTAGGCAAATGAAATTAATATTCGATTAAAAAGGAAAGCCCCAAATAGAATGGAAAGGTGACAAAACCTTAATAGAATTATTTAAAATGCTTTACCGCTAGCAGCAAATTATAAAGGTCTGAATGAACTTACCGAATATAGGAGCACTTGCCCATCCTCCATTGTTTTCAAAGAGAATGATTTCTCATTATTCTGCAAATGAAATTACATCTTATTTACATTTTCAAAACATAACATATACTAATATAAAAACGTTCAGGATGGACCTCTATCCATCAATACGAGAATCTGACGGGCAAATGTTCAATTTTAAAATAAGACTGAGTTAAATAAAAGAATTTGTCATTATGTATTGCGACTGACTAAACAGAACATGATCTAATTTTAATTTAAATTGAACTTAATTATTTATTTTCATATATAATTAAGAAAGAAAATTTAGAACAAGGAGTACAAGAAAATATACTTTTATACACAAACTATTCTGTAGTGCTGGAATCAACTATTAACACAAAAAAAAAAGAAGACAAAATTAGGCTAATGAAGTCATTAATATATTATGTTTGTCTTGAAAATAGGACATACCACAACAGAACCAATTCCAGGATATAGGCCATAGCAAATAACTGCTCGGATAAGATTTAGATCAGAGCTCCATGCATTGCAGCTGGCTGCGTTGCTATCAACTAATCCGGTATCCTTGAGCAGGCATATGAACTCTCTCCGAAGAGCATCAATAGCTTTCATGGATTGTAAGGAAAGAAAATTTTTCCAACAGTATTCATATCCACCCATGTCCATTTCAGCATCTTTCCAACCTTCATATGCCCTTACAAGGGCAAGGTGGTCACTATATGCACCACAGAATTGAGATTTTGCAGCCTCTGCAAGCTACAATGAAGAACTTTGAGCTGTCAAATAATGAAATTCATTTCAACACAAGACATCGCCCACCCAACAAGTTGGAAAATAAATTGGCCATATTACATATATATCCATTACATACTTCAAATAAGTCTAATTAACTGAAATAGTGATCATCCCGACTAGCTCTTACATTCAGAAAAAAAAATTTCAAAAACATCACATGATACAACTTTGGCAACAAAACCCAATGTAGAAGTTTGTTTATAAATTTTTTTAAATAGTGCACGGTTAAAAGTCTCTTTCAAGCAGTACACAATAGGTAAACTGCAATTCCTTTTTGGAGAAATAATAGGAATACAATTCTTTCAACACTATTATCAGATGAATTTCATGTTTGGTACCACTCATTAGGAAGTGTATCTGGGTTCTTGAAGCAAATTTAATTGCAATTAGCGTCCAAGCAACACGTATAAAAATAGAAAATAAAATGTTATTGTCATGCAATATGTTCATGCTAAGAGGGAACACAAGTACAGAAGAGAGTAATACAATAGGGCATTAAGTAATGGTTTAAACCCTTTAGTTGTCCCTATTTATGTGAGTTCTTTCCAGTTTGATCCCCTTCTTATTAGAATCCCCAATTGAGTCCTTAAAAGTCCTAATTTGAATCGATTGAGTCCATGTCGTTAAATTTATTTAATGGGGTTAAGTTTGTGCATAGGTGGGAGGTTGATGTGTCTAATTTTGTAAGACGTGGCATGGTGAGAGTTGAAAAGTGGCATGGTTTAGGCCGGAATTTGGTAAAATGTAATAATATAATATTAGGGATTTCTGAAATGGGATTTAGAGTTCAATCAAATTGAATGAGATTAAAAATCTGAGAGGTGGTTGTAGACCAGACGAGGGATGGAGATTAAGCAGTGAATTTCCGAATGGGGTCTGGGAGTAGCAGTCAAGGTTGTTGTGGAAGGAAGGCTTGGGGGACTGTGGGGTCATCCAGAACCAGATGGCGGGCTTGAAGGAGACGACGGCGTCAGTGGCGACGAGATCAGGGTTGTTGATCAAATCCACACCAATTGCATTTCCGCACTGACCGTAGTTGTAGTTTCAGGATATCTGGATGGGACCCCTGCCATAGTATTGTTGTCCAGAAGCGCAGGGGAACTGGGGAGTTGGGGAGCAGTAATCGCTTGGGTTCCGCTCTCTCACGAAGCAGTAACCCCATGCCTATGGTCCGTCCGGTGCACTGGGCCATCCCCCAGTTGTTTCATGAGACGTTTCCCCTGCATTAAATTGTTCGTGAAAAAGGGAATCTTTTTGAAGGTCCTAAGCTGAAACTTTCATGCCTCCAAAAAAAGGGAATCTTTTTGATGAAACACTGTAAACTCTTGTTGAAAACCATCCCCCTTAAGATCTGGTTTCTCTTCATTTGAGTCATAGGGAATATCAAAAGGGTTTCGTCTAGGTTGTAGAATAGAAGGAGCAGATCCAGGAATGGGTGGTAATCCCATGGCAGCAAAGGAGTCATCAGGGAAATCAAATGGATTATGCCTGGTTGTAGCAATAGGTGCAACATTACTGGGAATATCAACAAAGTCTAAGTCTATTAGATTCTTCTCAGATATCAATCTCCTTTGTCTTCTTCTGGCAATAAGATTCTCCAACCACGTGTTCCTTTCCAGCTCTAAATTTCCCAGATCCATGAGGTTCTTTTGGTCATCCTTTGTCCATTTAATGACAGATTTACTTTCATCTTCTTTGCCACCTGTAGCTTCTTCTTCCTCTTCTTTGCCACCTGTAGCTTCTTCTTCCTCTTCTTTGAACCCTAAATCCCATTTCAGAAATCCATATTATTAAAATTTAAAAAGTTGTTAAATTCCACGTATTCAACTCTTAGTATGCCACGTTTTAAAAAATTGACACATCAACCTTCCACCTGTACAAAAACTTAACCCCGTTAACTAAATTTAACGGCAGGAGCTCAATCGATTCAAATTAGCACTTATAAGGACTCAATTGGGGATTCTAATAAGAAGGGGATCAAACTAGAAAAACCCAACAAATATAGGGACAACTAAAGGGGTTTAACCTTAAGTAATCTATAATAAAAACAAATTAGCATTTCAATCATTAACCAATCATCTTAAACAGAAACAACTTACATCTTTTTTATCCAAGGGTGTTAGAAAAGGATCTCTCACACTAAGACCAGCAACAACAGTTAATATGGGATCCAGGCAATTGAAAATAGCACCTAATATTAGCATCTTGCCAAGTTTGGGTTCCATAGGAAGCATTGTCAAATAGCGCCCTGTCAAGTGAAGAACCAAGTACAAGTCTTCATCATTTCAGGGAGAGAACACAAGCTAAATTTTCTAGTAACAGCAAGGGAACAACCAACCTAGAATAGTGAGATTCTCATTCTCATCCAAAGCTCCAATTATTTTTAAATATTCAATTGCATTTTGTACCTATGAATAAAACGATCACAAAAATTACCGGTACAAATTTACATACAAGTAACCAACACAAAAAAAAGAAAGAAAATAATATATGAACTTATTAAATAAGAGAAAAGTACATGAATTGATGGAATTCTGAAGAATAAACCAAATATATACCGCAAGTATCTCAGGAGACTGCAAAGCCCTGGACAAGAACTCAGATATGCTTTCAAGTCTCAAACTTTTAATTTGTAAACAGAGGGACTGCAGAGGTGTTCTCAAAATTTCTGGCAATTGATACTCCGAAAATGCATCATACACACATCTAGGATAGAGATGGTAACACTCTCCTGGTTGTACCCGACCAGCTCTTCCTCTTCTCTAGAAAAATATGATTCAGGGGAAAACTCAGCAATTAAGGTCCAATATTTTCGTTCATGGTTAATAATTAAGGTCGAACTCACTGGTAGTTAACTATATGCAGACTTTAGGGGTATACTGCATTTTACCATTATAATCCTGTGGTCTAATCGATTTTCATCCTTAAACTATAGAAAATGGCACATGACCAGGCCTTACAACACAACAGCAATTTCCTGACAATGGAATTATTATTTTAAGCAGCAAATGCATTCATTCACTTAAATGACATGTGTAGTCTTGCCTAAAGTTTGTAGGAAATATCTTGCATAGTCTCATCAGACATTATCCTTGATATCCTTCAGATAGGCAGTGGGGAAACTCCCATAAGTTGGTAACTAAATAATGGCCAAGGTACCAAATCCAAGAGAATAAAATGCCAATTTTCAATTGCATAACTTTATTTATATTTTATACATACCAATAAAATCACGCCCCAACCCCACACCAAAAAATTGTATCAGAATTGTCCATAGCCTCTTTTTCATGTAAATGATTCTATAGTTTCTTTTATGCCACAGATGCAACACACTGGAGGATAGATTATAATTATATTTCAGATTTTGATTACTTTGACGTTATTTTCACATGAATTATGAATTATTAGGTATTTTCGTTATGTGAAGTAATTTCAAGGTCAAAATAGAGTTGGGTAAATTATATCAAGTGTCACGATTTATTATTTTATATTATTAGAGATATCTCTAGTTCTTAATTGTAGGGGCAGCCAATGACGTTGTTCTAACTCATTTAAAAAGTCAACTGACATGACCTTTTCGTGACCATTTAAGCCATATGCAACAGGTGGTAAGGATGTCAGTTACTTAGATTAATTAAAACTAATCTACAAAAGCCCTTAGAACTATTAAAATTAAGACATCAGATCAGAAGTTCTCCGTAGGGCTTTGGCCAAGAATATTAGAATTATTTAGTCCACCTTAGATTTATATCTTTTCATGACTACCCACATAAAGTTCTTCCTGTATTACAACTTCCAATTTGTCATTAAAGCTCTTGGTGCAAATGATGACCAGTGAGTAAATACAACATCTATCAAGCTTCACAAAACATGTCCAGTGTACGTATTTTTCTTCCCAAAATCATGATTATTACAAAACTATGAAGAACACACTCACTCTCCTGTTGATGATAAACACAAGGTAAAGAGCTAAGCCTTAATCTACAGGAAAAAAAATGCAGAGTTGTTATCATAGAATAATTCAGATTCCAATCCAGATTACTGCTAGCAAGCAACATTTATAGTTTCAATAGCCCAGTGTCCATAACATTCAGCCAACTAAACATGATAAACTATTCAGAAAGCTTTGAAAAAAACCAGTATGTATACGTTAAGGATGAAGATGACATAATAAAAAGTGATGTCTGGTAATTACAATCATGTTATTAAAGTGAATATTAAAAACACACGCAATCAACTAAAGTATAAACTTACTTGTTGAGAAGAAACCTTAGAAATCCATGTAGGAAGCAGACAAGGTGTGTTGTTCAGAGCATCATACGATGTTTCTTTCGCTTTTCCACAGTCAAGAACAAAAACAACATCATTTATCGTGATACTGGTTTCAGCGATATTTGTTGTTAACACTATTTTTCTCACTCCAGCTTCAGGCTCTTCAAATATTAATCTCTGCATATTGCCTATCCGTTATGTATATCTAAATATTAATCATAAGTGCCAAGGAGATAAAGCACATACAACCTTTCTTTGGCAAACCATGCACAAATATATTGTTAAAACTGTTTTCAGACAACAAATCATTATACATACAGATTGTATGAAAGCAACTGCAGATTTGTCATCAACGGACAGAACAATACCTGCTCTGAGCTAGCCATTGAGCCATGACATGTAAGCAACAGAACACGGTTAGGATCCCCCAAGACAGTGTGCGTCAGAAGTTTCTCTTTGAGACAGCTTATATCATCCCATCCAGTCATGAAAACCAAAACAGCACCAGGTCTTTCATTCTCACATATATTGCACAAAATATATTCTATGAGACTAAAACCAATGCAGTCAGGATTCCAACATGACAAAGACTCCTGTGTATGTGGGCTGTAATCTTTGAAATCAGCAGCTCTAATTGCATCCTGGTCATACATTTTCCGAAATAAACTAAAATTAAGAAATACTAAACAGGTAAGCAATTACAGTTTTGAATTTCTAAAATACCTCTACGGCAGAAGCAATTTGACTTTTCCTCTTTCTTGGGACCTGTCTGTTCATTTTCCACATCTTTTCTTGACCATAATCATCAATTTGATTACAAGGAGTTAATCTGTAGCCCGTCATTTCAAGAATGTTCTCCAAAAAATGGGTTCTGACGTGGTATGTGTAGCCCTGTATTAATAAGCATACCCATCCAAAAATAAGAAAAGGGGAAGTCCTTAGTTTTCTAGGCCCCAAAATATTATTATTTAATAAAAAAAATAGAACATTTATTTACTGCCTTGATACTCTGAAATTATTTCATTTTATATCTATGTACTCAGGTTCATGATCCATTTATCATAAGAAATTGCCAGACACATCTATCTCCCATCAACAAAAAGGAATAACACTGTTTTAGCAACGCACAGGAATAAACATAGTCGGAGCCCCATTAAAGTATGAAGAAAAGAGCTTCGCATCTAGGGTAGCACTCATCAAAATCAGTTTCAGTTCTGGCCGACGGGGAAGGAGTTCTTTAAGGATAATAAGCAGAAAATCTGTCACAAAAAAAATGAAAGTATATGAATATTTAGAAACGTTCTAAAAGAAAAAGATTGAATGAAGCTCAAAACTCTACCTTCATTCATCCCTCGCTCATGAATTTCATCCACAATAACATGAGTTACGCCTTTTAACTTTCTATCAGCCAGTAATCTTCTTAATAAAATGCCTGTGGTGCAAAAGAGAAGATGGGTATCTCTCCCTTTCATACCCTCAAGTCGAACTTTATATCCAACCTTTCAAGGAGAGAGAAAGAGCGAGTGAGTGAGCAACCAATAAATAGGGAGAAATATTGAAATTTTAAGAAAACAGAAAAGTAATAGACTGGGATAGTATATTAAAAATAACCATGTTTCGCAGATAAACTTACAGATTCGCCCAATTTCTCTCCCCTCTCAAAGGCCACTCTTTCAGAAACTGACATGGCTGAAATGCGTCTTGGCTCTGTGCATATGATATTACAAGCAGCTCCTCGAACTGATTCTATCTCAGATTCTAAAATGAATTGTGGAATTTGTGTTGTCTTGCCACAACCTGTTTCGCCTGAAATTATAACTACCTAAAAAATATGTCATTTAATAACAAACAATCAAATTATAGAAATAAAAATTTAGAAGATTAAAATTACGACTACAATCTGTGTTTAAATCATATTTGAATAAAAGTAAAGGGAAACAGAACTTAACCAAGATGCATACTACATTTTATATTGATTATTATAAATGCTTTACAGTCACAATAACATCAGTGGTTCTGCCAAACGACTGTTTCTGGTGACACTAACTATGGGCATATAAAAGCTGAAAAGTTGTGTATCACTTGAAGAGTCTTAAGGACCACAGGGACTGCTGAGGAAGTATATCTTATCACTCCAAACCCAAGTCCCCACTCATACATCAAACTACTATAGTAATTGTATAAATCAAAGCAGGTCAAAGACTGAGCTTTTTCCGATTTTTGATTTGGGCATGGCATTCTAGCTACCACAAACCCAAATACTTCTCATTAGTCAATAACTCTGCTAAACCAACCAACCATGTGATACAACAGTCTAATATATAGTTTCCTGATAAATATTAACGTGATAATAGTCGAATATCAGTTGTCTAACTTCTGTACAAAATTATAAAGCCTGTACATTAAATTTTTTATCATGAAATATTTTCATACAAATGCCAAGAGACAACCTCCACCATACAACCCACCTTTTAAGGGATGATCACTGCTACTGTTTGCATTGAAATTCAACCAAATCACCACCATAACCTTTATACTTGATATTCATGGTTTAAAAAATTTTACAACAAAAAATTCAACAAAGTATTTGCAGCGGGTTCTGAATTCCACAATAAAAATTTCAGTTTACATAGCAAATACTGTTTGATTCTCTGAACCAACTCACAATCCTCAGTGCATCAGCCAGTCAAACTAGCTAACAGCAATTGACTTGCAACATTGTTTTTAGACAAGTCCAACATTTAACATACAAACGGTATAAAGTTAATTTAAAAGGATGTTCAACACAACTTGTAATACAATTAATAGGTCAATAAGTTTAACCAATAACAATATTGTTAATAATACAACTATTCAACACACCTGATTCCTAGATATGACTGATAATATTTCTTCTTTCTTTTTATAAGCTGGGAGACTTCTGCGAAATTCTAGCATTCTATTTCCTTCAGCAGATTCCTGAAAAGAGAAGGTAAGATGTGAAGAACATTCAAGCCAACTTTGTTTTTCCTCGATGGTCTAAAGCTCATTGGATATTCAAAATACTGAAAAGATATTCAGGGAAAACAATCAACACACAAAAATAATAACAAGTATCTGTAACAGGTAATATGGACAGACTGTAATGACCACAAAGAAGAACCACTGGACTTTTTTTCTTTTCAACTTATTACAAAACAAGTTAGTGTGAATATCAACTAACAATAAGCATTAGATTGATCTATGATCATTGTCAATGGAGGGAAGATATCACCCCAAAACTGTGACTAAGAAAAACCTATGTTCCACGGATATGGGTATATATGGTACTTTGGTAGTGTTAAAGGTATAGATACTCGCAATTGGGCCTTCAATATAGGCCTATGAGAGTATACTTTTGAGACCTTCCTAGATTCATAGATCTATCACATACTTGTAGTCCTGCACCATGTACGTACCAAATGTGTACACCATGAAAATGGAATAATCATGGTCCAAATATGAAAACTGACAAAAAATGTTCTGCTTGTTGTCTTTCACATGTATCCAGCAGAAATGTACCATTACGGATAAGCATATTAAGTTATTAGGATTCTATTTACAATAAGATTTGCATTGTGTTATGGTTTTCTGTCCACATTACAGAGTATTTAGGGTAATGTTAAGCCAAATTGAAGCTGAAGCTACAGTATGTTGCTGTGAGGTGGACAGGTGTTTAATCCAGAGGGAATGAAATTCCAAACACATACTTAGGGCATGATTGGGAAAGACTATTAGGATACATTTCAGCTGTTTTTGAGATTTATAAAAAAAAAATAAGCTATTTACAATTTTAGCTATATGTTTGGGACAAGGATAATAGTTTAAATTTGTAAACAACTTTTCTTCTGAAAAAATAAACTGTTTTTATTAATCTAAAGAATTATAATATATAATTATTTTCTGACAGTTTTTATTTCCTTTCATGATTTTTTCTCAGGTAAACACTGTTTTTTAAACATAATTAATTGTCTTAAAACTACATTCAGAAAACTTACCTAAACCAAATTGGTCATGATCAATTATAGCAATCATTGATTATCAAAATAATTTAATTTTTTCAGTTTTCCCAAACAGACCCTTAGTGTTTTTGACTAATATTATATTCTGTAAGTGTCAGGTTTCCCCTACTCTCACCATCTCCCTTACCTCCCTTCTGCTAGATTTTCTTTACTTTGGGCTTAATGCTTCCTACAGTTTCTTAACCTCCTCAAGTTTGCGGGGGTGAGTGTAACTCTCACTTTGTCATCAATTAGTTAGTTATAGTTTGTCTGCATAAGTTTGTTAGTTACAATTTGTCGCTATCTCTATTTAGGCTCTTCCTTGTTTGTGCCAGTTAGTGCTATTGGTTTAGTTAGACAATTACAATTGACTTGTAGCAGAACCGTATTATAAATACAGATCTCAGTAAGCAGTTTGTGGGTTCAATATTTATTCAATTCAGAATAAACAACCAAATGTAGATAAAGGAATGAACTAAAAAATGCACGTAAGTTTTATCACAGAACAGGAAAACAGGCCACTATTTTCTATTTGAGAGAAGGCAACCTGCCAAGCTTGCTGCTGAGCACGCATTTTTAAGCTCCTCTGCCGAACAATTTTCTCTATAACAGCCTTACTTGATGCTAGTGGCTCAGGTTGCTCAAAAAGCCCCTCGTCCATACCAATACTGCAATTACTGCTAGATCTTGCAGATGACAAATCCAAACAGCTTTTGTTCATCCTGGATTTTTGGCTAAGATATTCCTCAAAATGCGCCTTAACACGGGTAAATGTGGTGAAAGACAAGCTCACCTGTCAATTCCTGAAAGCTTCACTAAGGTGTATCTATTGACAAGTAAATTTTCTATAGATAACAGTATTCAAACACAGTCTATAGACACAAACAAATAAAAAGGAAAGGCATTTGAACTTAGCAAAAGGCCAAAGGGAAAAGTAAAGAGCAAATGATTGAACAGGATGCATACCTCCCTCTGAGGCTTCCGATCGTCCAAATCATATCTGTAATTTGGAAGTGGGACCTTACTGAAGACAACAACCTTAGCATACATATGGCTGCCAAAAACTAACGCAAATAAAAATCCCCAAAATAAAGAACTACTCCTCACTAAAAACAATAGCACTCAGGTAGTGAAAAAAGAATTGAAGAATCACCTATACAACCCCATTCCGCTTGCAATAACTGCTATTTCCTCAAAATCACGCCTATCCTTTTTATCCCTCGAGATTAATTCGTGCTTACTCTTGTCATTTAAGAGCACGGTAAATTTCCGCTTCCATTCGTCAGTGTTATCATCAAGCGAAGCATTCGGCAAACAAGCAAATTTGGAAGCATGCTAGCAAACCAAAAGAGCAAAAATTAAACTCAAATACCACGTTCACAGACATGTCCACCTACACTTCAAATGATAAGAGAAATGCAACACGTTAAAAAAACAAAACGACTCACCACTAGCGAGGGAAGTTCGAATTCACGATCGGAGCCTTCCTCGGAAACGGTATCGTCATAAGCAGAAACGAAGAGCGAGCGTGCCTTATCGGTAACTCGCTCCGTGAACGGCGGTTGCAGAGTAGAAATGGTGTGTGTAGGGTTTTCGTGGGGTTTGGCGCGAAGCGGAGAGGGTGAGTTGTTGAAATTGGCGACGGAGCGCAAGCGGAGGTGCGGCGGAATGTAAACGGAGCCATAGGAGGACAGCGTGCGGCGGTCCTTCATGGCCAGAGACGGAAGGGGAATGAAGGGTTTTAGGGCTTTGGGAATGCACGAAGGTTGCGTGACCGAGAGCATGCAAACTTCTACCACGTCCTTTCCTATGTGTCAAGTGTTTCTTTCTTTGGTTGTTCTCCACTGCCTTTCTTCAGGTTTACCTCTATTTTGTTATCTGTTGGTGATAAAAATGACTCACTGAAAGCAGATTATGACGGTGAGATCTATCTTCCACGCTTCCAACCGCGCGTGCATGCTGAGATTAAAAATTTAAGTTAAAGTGATATCAGTTGACTCCTTAACTCTCGGTTTTGTAGACCAGCATGTTTAATGTGTTTAAATGATATACTATTATTAAAATAGCAACTATTTATTTACTAAAAATTAAAAGATATTTTTTGGTGTATGAGAGATTGAACAAACTCTTCAGAACAACAATTAACGTGATACTGTAGGATCCATGGAAAACTTAATACTCTATCTAATTTTTCATTTTTTATGTACAAAAAACCTTTGAACAAAGAGCGTTAGTCCCAAGAAAAAAAATAAACTATTCATTTGCAATATCCCAAAATAATTGGGCAAGGTTAAAAATTTTGTAACTTAAATTGAATAAGTTATTTTTACTGTTTTTTCGTTTTGGTTTTCAATTTAAATGTGGCTTAGTTAGTTCAGTTAAGCTATAAACTTAAGACAAGTTTATTTTATAAGATATTAATTATATTTTAAAAATATTTATTAAAATATAATATACTTAACGTAAACACGTACGTTACTTATGTGTATATGCACTTTTAAATATTATGTTATTGTTATTTTCCAAATTCAGTTAATTTAATTTATAAATGCTTCAATGAGATGCTAGAAATATTCAAAAATAATGAACATTCATAAAATTGTTAAAGAAATACAAATATTTTGACCTACAAAATTACCAGAAATAAAATAAAAAAATGTATCTTAAAAGTTTTAAATTAGTAAGAGTGACTAAATTATAGAGTTGAAAAATGTGAATTATGAAAGTATTACTAAATAAAATATAAATAATTTTTAGTAAAAGTTTTAATTCAAATTTGAAAGTACAATAAATAGTTAAGTATTACTAAATAAAATATAAATAATTATTGGGAAAAAATTTAATCTAGATTTAAAAGTTAAACCAATCGCAATTGTTCACTCTTTTTTTTTCATAATTCCATTATGATTATTAATTTTAATAACAATATTTATATTAGTAAAAGTGTCAGTAGATTAATAAAATAAAAATATTATTCTTTTATTTGATTAACGAGTTATCTTCCCACTAACTTGTTGATCTAACGAGAAATATTATACAAAATTCAAATAAAATTAAACTAAAAAATATTTAAAATAGTTTATATATGGACTATATACAAAATCCAAATAAAATTAAACTAAAAAATATTTAAAATAGTTTATATATGGACTATTTAAAAAAATTATATGGTTCAATTAAAACAAATAATAATTAATCGTACACTCACAAATTCAGCTAAACATACACTCACCAAGCATAAATAAACTCATAATTAATCCTTTGCATGACATAGAAAAACCTTGACATAAGCAGAGTTACATTTACAAGTGTAATTCTCAAAAAATATTTATTTAAGTTATTTTCAGTTACGTATATTTATTTGTATGAAAGACATTTAATAGTGAACTTATAAAAACAATCTATATAAATGAAATTGTTGTTTTGAGACTCTACTCACCTCAAGTAAAATTATGTTTAGTAACTATTTGTTTTTATTGGTAACCATCATATTATTTAAAGAAATAAAAAAAAGTTTATTATAAATAATATTTAAATGCAATAGATAGTTTCTATATATCACTAATTAAAAGTTTAGTGGTGATTTTACATTAAATTATCATGATTTTTAAAAGTTTACTATTATAATTTTGGCTTAATAACTTATTTAGTATATGTGTTAAATGTTTTTTTCCAGTTTACTATCCGGTTTTAAAAATACATATAATTGGTCCAAAAGTTATCAAAATTGTATAAATCAAGTTTCATCCATTAAATTGGCAGAAGCGGAGTTAATTTCCAGCTGACTGTGGCAAGATCATTGGCACCCTTAAATATTCACTCACACCGTTCGGTCACTGGCTTACACCATTCTCAACAACACTAATAAAATATTGGAACCCTCAAATATTCACTCACACCGTTCGGTCATTGGCTTACACCATTCAGTCACTCACACCATCCGGTCACTCACACCATCCGGTCACTCACACCATCCGGTCACTCACATCGTTCGGTCACTCACACTATTCGGTTACTCGCTCACACCATTCGGTCACTCATACTGTTCGGTCACTAACACCGTTCATTCAATTTCTCTGCTCTACCTTTCTAATAATCCTAGAGGTAGAGGTTGTGGAGGAAGGAGAGAGAACAAAATTAATAAAGATATAAAAGAAGAGAAAAAGTTGGAGCATTGCCGGAAAAGTAGAGAAAATAGAAGAAAATGTGCAAATTCTTTCGTCACATCAGGTAGGGGTTAACTCCGTTTCTGTCAATTAAACGAAAGGAACTTGATTTATAAAATTTTGACAACTTTAAAACTCAATGTATACAATTTTAAAAACCACTTGACAGGAACCAAGTAAGCTATTAAGCCTATAATTTTTTTTCCCACACATCTTATTAATATGTTAACTCTATAACAACTAAACTGTTTTTAAAAACAACCTCCCTTTATCGGTCATGTTTTTGGAAAACAAGATGGTGTTGTTTCGTTACCAGTATGGTAGTAAAAATTGAAAACGATATCATTAATAAAATGTGGAACAAAATTTCCAGTGATAAGATGTGAACAACTAAAAAACAATAGTAAAATATGCAAAAAAAAAATGTAGATAAGATCACAAAATAATAATAGTTTTGTAAAATTATAAGCAATTAAACAAAAAATGATAAATTATTTTAAATGTGATTTTTTATAATATTTTAAAGAGTTAAATATACTTTTAATCTCTCGTAATTTTGAATAAAAATTAAAATTAACCTGTTTTTGAAATTTGACTAATTTAATCTTTTATTTTTAGAATTTGATTAAAAAAATTAAAATACATACATTTTAAAAATTAAATAACTAAATTAGATTAAAATTAAAAAAAAATCAATTTTCACAATAAAAAGTTATCTTTTTATAGAAATATAATTGAATGATAATGTATTTTATCATTCAATATAAGAATATATTTAAATTATTCTTTTTTAAAATATTCTACTAGTGTAAAAAACTGTTGCATTTAATCATAAACTACTACATAATTAACAATATAAACTTTTAGATACTACTTCAAGAGTTGTTTTTAAATATTAAAAAAAATCCAATTTAAATATTATGAATGTACCCAGATAACATTAACATTGTCAAAATGGGTTGTAACAGTCAATCCAATTTATCACGGGTTTGAGTCGGATTGAGTTTGAAAAAAATGTAATCTTTTTTATGCGGATTAGTTTTCAACCTAGCTCACTTGGAATCCGGCTCATCCGGGTTGAATATGTGGTGAGTCGAGTTGGCTCACTAATCTACCTAATTTAATTAAATTATTTTTTTTGTTTTAATATTATTAGTTAATATTTGTTTTATTATATTGTAGATGGTGATAAAGAAAATGTTTCAAGAGAAAAAAATATTATAGAATTATCTATTCAAGATTCTAATATTATAAATGGACAAGTGATACAAAAATGATCAATATTAAAAACTTATTTGTTCAACTTTTGTACATGATTTTGGATTAAGCTTGGATTGTATTATACTTAATTTTTTAATTGTTTTTTTAGTTTAACATCATTTTAATCTGAAATTTATTTAAATTTGAATTTAAAAAATTGTAATTTTTCTATTTTAAGAAAAAATTATAATTATATGATGAGTCGGACTAGGTTCAAATTTTTTTAGCTCGTTGATAAGTGAGTCAAATTAGATTGACGTGACCAACCTGTAATAAATCGAACCGGGTCGAATCAGATCTATTACAGGTTGATTACGTTATTTTTAATTATTGATTTCTTAATAATTAAATATATGTTTAGATCTATTAACAGCTATAAACATATATATACTCCTCAGTGTTTTATTATTAACTATTGATTTCTTAATAAATTCTTTAAAGTGTTCCATGATGCCAATTAAACATAGACACGGAAGATTTTTAAGGTGCGTACATAAACTGTTAAGGTGAGTGTTACTCTTCTATACACTATCTCTTTGGTCTGTTCGCTTGAGATGAATTCACTATTTACGAGTAAAGGAAAGCGCGGATTTAGAAAATTTTCATGTTCATTTTAAAAGAATTGCGAGCTATTGAAAGGAAGGATTTGCGTGATCAGCTATTTTTCCAATCATCGGTGCTACACGAAGATTTAAGATGATTTATAATCAAATGTCTTTTTAGTCCCTTGCACTTACCATTATGTGAATGTATTTTATTATCACTGTGTGAATGTATTACATCTTCAACCAAGAAACAAAAATAATAACTAATAATAATAATAATTAATAATAGTAATGATAATAATTAATAATAATGATAATAATTAATAATATTAATAATAATATTCATAATAATTATTTTCTCTCTCTCTTTATAATAAAAATAATAATGTTATTAATAATAATAGTTATTATTATTATTATTTCAATTTACTAAATTATCATTTTTTTACATTTTAAAATTTAATTTTTATTTTTTCTCTTATAAACATTTTTATAATTAAATATAACATTAATAAATAACATTTTATATTACTTTAATAACTAGAGACATTTTGATAATCTTCAATTTTTACCAATTAAACTAATTTTGTAAATTTGTTACATCAATCAAATCCTACACTAATTCTCACAAACTTTACTTCCAAATTCACTCTCAATTACCCACAAATCCACTAAAAAAAACAACAAAAAAAATTACCCTCAAATCCACTCAAATTCATTCAAATCATTTCCCCCAAATTCCTACAAAAGAACAAAGCCTTATTGATTAAAATGTATTCAGAGATACATGATTACAAGAGAAATTGATAAATATCTAAAACTCATAGTAAGAGTATTACTAACTTTTAAATAATAGAAAAAAAAGTGTTGAAAAACATATTTCTAGTATTTGCACATTTAGATAAAAGAATCAGTATTTCAAATTATATTTTTATTTACCATAAAAACGAGAGTTCATTTATTTTTCTCATGCAAGTCATTTTTAGGATTAAATATATTTTCAGTTTTTAAATACTAAAAAAATGTTTAAAATATAATAGATTTTGATTCTTAAATTTTAAATATAAATAAATATAATTTTTTAATTCAATAATACTTTTTTAATATGTTAAATGGTATTTTATATAATTTGTCACTTATTAATTTAAATTTCAACTTAAAATACTAACACATAAAAATAAAATAAACGTGAATAAATTAGAAATGATTATATCTATTTATTTTTAAAATTTAAAAATTAAAATATATTAATGTTTGAAATATAAATAAATTTTAATTTTGTATATAAGTTTAGGGACGAAAAATACATTTTATCTTTTTTATTTTTGTTAAAGTATCCTCCTGAAAATTTGCTAAAACAAGTTTAAAAAAGCTTGAAATAATAAACTATTGGTTGAATTGTAAATTTGTTTTACTCAATTATACACACCCCTATTGTAACGGGGCTCATATAGAAATCCAGTTTTAAATTTAACAAGACGAAGGGATAATATGATTTAGACCACCTTTGTTTCAAGAAAAAAAAAATGGAGGTGCAGAAAATTAGGGTTTCACTTTTTTCTATTTACTCAGGGGTAGAATGAGAATTTTAAAAGTTAGGGGCTGCAGAAGAAAAACCGGAGTGCAGGAAGCAGCAACCCACGGGCCTTTTATTCAACTCGTACGGATTGGGCTTAGTTGATATCCATTTTTTATTTATGCTCCTTGACCAAGGATAAAAAAAAGTAAGCTCTTATTTTTTTCATTTAGTCTTCAAATATATATATATATATATATATATATATATGATTATCTTGAATATTGAAATAGATGTTATTTTATAAAAAAATTAAAATATGTATTCTTTAGTTAAAACTGCTTCGCACTATAAATCAATATGATTGATTGGTTTATAAAAAAATCATTAATTATTCTTTAATTATATTATTAATATGAAGTATTTTCTCAAATTTGTTAATAACTAATATTGTGTGGACTCTATGGGATATGTTATACAATAAATAAGTGAATATATTATAAGGAGAATAACTTAAAAATTGCATCAAATAAATTATGTGAAGTCATTCAGTTTAGGTATATGTTCGTATAACTTGACGAAGACGCAGATTATAAACCAGAATATAGGTTTTAATGTATAAATGAAAAAGTGCTTTTAATTTAAGTGTCAAAGGTACCATTCGACTTTAAGAGAATTTTATCATGATACAACTTGTTATAGAGTTGTAAAGTTACAAGGGCCAGCTATTTTTTTTATATATATTTTTGTTTTTTTAATTACTATTTTAAATAACTTTTTTTCAAAATAAAGTAAGCAAAAAGAAAGTGTTTAGTACGGAATAATTTGAAAAAATAGACACGGGAAAGATAAAATAATATTTAATGAAATATATTTTCAAGCAGAATACGAAAGAAAACTAATTAATTTCGTGTGTGTGTGTTTTTTTTAAAAAGTAAAACGAAAAGGAAAACTAGTTCGTAACCGTGTCCATTTTTCAGCTTTAAAAATAATATAAATAATTAAATAAGAACCAAATAAGATTTTTTTTTTACATGTTGTGCCATAATATATATAACTCAACATAACAAGGATGTAAGTTTTACGTTAGATGCTTGTGCATTTAAAAAAAAAACAGAATACGAAATTAATATGTTGGATAGAACATTGAAATAACAGAAATCGTAGGGAAGATAATAAAAACATTGACTTAAATGATTTGAATATATGTGAAATCAGAAGAAGCTTTATAAAATTCTTAGTAAAAAGAATAAACCAATAGAAGTGTAAAAATATTTTTAAAGGTAGATTAAACCATAGAAAAACAATCAATGATTCATCCATATAGTTGAATCAAGGCATAAACCATTTTATGCAGTAAATAAAAATATTTCAATAAATATAACAATATATACTAAAACTGATAAAGAAACCTATAATAAAAAATTTATATCTGATCATCACAAATCATTTTTCTATTTTTTTCTTTTTTTTCTTTAATTATTCTTTAAAATCCTGTACGATTTAAAAATGAACCTTCTATCATACATTTCACTCTCTCAATCATATGCAATAAAGAAAATCATAGAATGATATAATAACATCAAAATCTGTGACGAGAACCACTCGATTTTAAGAAAAATTGCACATTATAAGTTATTTAAGAAATTACATAAGAAGAAAATTATATTTGAAGTTACTAAAATAAGATAAGATGATAGAAAAAGGAAACAAGTGAGAACAAATGTGTTTCCCTCTACTTCTTATAAAGCCATAACAGAAACATAGTTTATGAAAGACATACGATGTCCAGAAAGAAAAAGAGAGACATCCGAGAAAAGAACAATGAAGTTGAGATGAAACAGTAGGTGGCTAGCATCAGCGAAACGTGACAGCCTCTAAAATGGGGTTGTTGGGTTAAAAAATGAACAAGTTTCAGAAGGAACTGAATATAGAAGACAGGGATAATAACAGTAGGGACTTGTTGCATGTGACTGTGACAATTATATATATATAGTGAAACGTCAAGGTTCATTGACCCTGAGTGGATTTCTTTCCCTAGGCTAGATAGCCACTTCAAAATGACGTTAAAATAATCTTACCATATTTTTAAATAACTTCCCAGATCAACTTCATTTTGATGTCTACTACCTCCAAAACAAGACTCTTCAAAATTTAAAAATAAGCTGCCACCTCATGGATGTAAACAAACAACACTTCTATACCTTAACCATGATTAGAGATGTCGGATCAGTGCATGTAATAATTTTTTAATATTAATTTTTAGAAAATAAACGGACCAATATTGAAACGAGACATTGATTTAGTTGTCGGGGCGCGCTTTTGGGATTAGGTAAATAATTTGGGAAAATAATGGAATCTGACCCAGTTGAGTCTGCGACAGGCTGGGCAGGGTCTCTCTGCCCCCTTTGAGCGACCCTAATTCTCCATAACAAAACATCTGTTGATTTTTGTGATAAATATCTTAAAAGTTGGAAAATTTAAGTGGAAAACGTGTGATTGTGGAATTGGGGGAGAAAGTAACGTAGATTGAGATGAATGGTTTGTTTTGGTGTTATTGTTTGAAGGAGTAAAAGGGCCACAGTGGTGGTGGCGAGGGAACACTTTGGGCACATTCACACAAGTTTGCAATTAGCGTGATGCGTTTGAGGAACTGAAAAAGTGACACCCTTGTGTTTGAGGTAGTGAGTGACTTCTTGTCTTCCACCTGTCTCTTGTGTTCCTTCTTTGTAATGTGAGTGAATCAGAATGTTGTTTTCAACTCATTTATTATTCTTATTATCATTTCGATCGCAGAGGACAAACACTGAAGACAAATCTCCCTAATCAAGATTACAATAATACACAACAAAAACAAAACCACTGCAGTTATTCAGCAAAAAATCAGATCAAGATATCAGAAATGGTGTTGAAGGAGTTTATTGTCGAAAGAGATTACGTGAAGATATGATTAATTAGATGCATGAAATTGACATGTGGAGCCCTTTGTGGTGATGCTTGATTAGTTATTTATGTTGAACAACTAGTAATGATATTCCCACAGCTACATTCTTCTAACATAACATTCATTTCTATCAACATAGGAGCTGTGTATTTGTTTCTGTCTGCTGCTCCCTTCCAACAATTAATACCAACATATATTATCATTTTCCCTACAAATAATTTACTTTCCACCCTTCGTGGAAAAATAAACTGCCTATCTCACATTTTACAAATATGCTACCAAAACGTTGGGTATACGAGTTTGAATCCAAAAGGATGAACATTACTAAATTTATTCTTTTTAAATTTTGGGTTAAATATGTTTTTAGTCCCTAAACTATTGACCGTTTTTGGTTTTCGTCCCTCTTCCAAACTAAGGTACGATTTGGTCCTCAATCTTTAAAAAACGTTTGTTTTAGTCGAAAAAACGAACGTTTTGAGGACTAAAAACAAAATTTTGAGGACTAAAACGAACGTTTTTCTAAAGAATGAGGACCAAATCGTACCTTACTTTGGAAGAGGGACGAAAACCAGAAACGGCCAATAGTTTAGGGACTAAAAACATATTTAACCCTTAAATTTTCGGTAATTTCGATTTATTATGTATTTAATGTTAATTTTTCTCGCAAGGATCGATATAAATTAATTAGCAATTATGCAGGTCGGCGTTTTTTCTAAACTTACATGATAATATTTAAAATGTTGCTTTCGGGAATCCAATTCACATTTTGGCTGTCTTTGTAAACTGATCCATTGCAAGTGTTTATACATATGCATGCCATATGGATAAATTTATCAAATTGGTGTGCTTTGTTTTGAAATTTATTGAAATTATTAATTTTAAAAAATTATAAAAATAGACGAACCGTGTTTGTTTGTATGAGTATGACACACTTTCATTTTTTTTTAAATTGTCAATTTGGACAAACTTGAAAACAATCAATTTAGTAAATTTGTCGCCATATGCCATTAATGTGTTTGCTGGAAATTAGAAAACATGCTTTAATTTGTCTGCGTGAAAATTCTTTTAGATTATTTATTAGTATTACCAAGAAATTATTATTTACAAATTTTTAAATAATATAGGTATTACTATTGTAAAATTATTTAATTAATTAATTGAATGAAAAAAATAATGTACATAAAACCTAATACATGTATCCTGTTTCACTATTCTCCATGTAATAATATATCAACTTATTCAAGTATATATTTTTTCCCTTTAAAAAATATTTTCACAATAAGATGTTCTTTCGACCAAGTATTGTTTTTATATAAAAAAAATGAAAAAAAAGAAAACTAAACACTAAACCACCCTCCCTAAAAAAAAATACATGATTTTATATTCTTTCAATTTAAGTTTAATTTGTGTCCACATGATATCTGTCTCAATAATTGTTTCATAAAATTTCATGGAAAAATAATTAACATTTAGTCTTTGAATAAATTTATTTTCAAAGTTCTATATATTTTAAAATTATTTTGGTAGAACCGTTTCTAAAACAAATAATGGAAGATACCATAAATATCACTAACTATTACATCATTAATATTTTTTTATGAAATGTATTACGGTTAAAGTATAATTATATTGTTGAAAGTCCTACATTAACTAGAAACTAATTTATAATATATAAGTGGATACAAACCTTATCATACAAGCTAGTTTTGTGGGATTGAATTAGACTTAAAATTCATTTATTAACATGTTAGGGCCGATCCTATGTATTAAATGATTTATATATAATTTTTTTTATTTAATATACATTATGAAAATTTTGTTATATACAAATTGTTTCGGATGAGATTCATATCAACGATCTAAGTGTAATGTTCAACTTCAAACTATTCATTAAATTTCGGGTGAATTTTGATTAATAACAACTTAATTATAACTCAATAGATAGTAATCATACTTTGTTTTAAATTGATCAAATTTAATTATAATCTCTACTTTGACCGATTATTCGATTATGTTTTTCAATTGTTCTCAAGGGAGAAACTCGTGTCAAAAAAATAGACTTTTTAATCTATGATATGAACCAAATGGTCATACAATAAACAAATAAATATAAACTTTTTCTTTTAAAGTAAGTGAGAAAAAAAAATTTAAGCTAATTAAAACTTGAATATAAATTAAAGTTATTAAATGGTACATTAATTAATATAGCTAGTCTTATTTGAATACATATCTGAAAATTATTTTTTATGAATTAAATATTAACCCCACTCCATCTGCAAAAAAGGATACACATGTTTACACTGGTCTCTCGTGAAACTTTTTTAAATCAAGTTTAACTTGCATCCACATGACATCTAACTGTGAGTGTGTTTTTTTTTTAATGGTGGAAACAACTTGGAATACAGTTGTTAAAATCTAGGTTTAGTGTTTGTTTGAATAAAAACAAATTTAGATGTCATGATATTTGGAACTTGTTATTATAGTTTTTAAATAAGTAATTATTTTGTAAAAAGAATCTTTTTCTTGTGCGTAGCTATCTGAATTTTGAAAACATATTAATTTGATTTGAACTTTAAGCGGAGGAGTCAAAGTTTATACGAAAGAAAGCAATGTGAACAAACATTTATCCATAAAATATTGTGATTTAGATGCTTCACTAGATTCAATAATTATTGTATAACTTCTTTAGTCTTATTCCTTGCCCAAAACATGGAAGATGACAAACCTAACCCATGCATTCGGTAAAAGAGAAAAACTCTTTTGCTTTTCCTTATATTTCTACCTTTATGCTCTTTATATTCACATCGAATCACATTTTTCCATATACAACTAAGTTTGAACAGAGGGATCGAGACGTTTCCATCTTTTATTTTAAAAGAAAATATTGATAGTTTTATAATATCTATGTTTTTTTATTATTAATGAATAGTAAAAACAAAAGTTAGAAGTCACCATTACTATATTTGAGAATATTTTTCTAAAAATTTGATCGATATATACGATCATATATATTATTAACCATAGGAGAAACGATAGTTTAATATTATACTAGCATGAAAAGTGGTAGACGATAAATTAAATGTCTTTGATATGACACCATATTATACATTGGTACTTTCTTTATCGCATTTTCATTCCTCTCGATTATAACCAAAGTTTTCTTAGGATCGATCAATGCAAGTCAAAATGTGATGAGTGTGGTTATTATGACTTGTTATTATTTTAAGAACAAAACGTATGTCGTTTTCGCGTCCAACTTTTAAGCATCTAACTAATTCACCTTTCAACTAATAAAGGACACTGCTATGTTTTTTTTTTCTCGTTTATCTTCACACAATAAATTCATTTGTAAATTATTCAAAAACTAAAAAACATATAAAGATATCATTGATAAAAAAAAAGTAATTAATACAATTTTACATAAATAAAAACAAAAATTATCCAAAAACATAGCTTTAAAAAAAATGAGGTATTTTATTTAAATGGATTTCCCACTTTCCTATGTTAGAAATCTAATTGCATGATGGCGGAAATCTCATGGAGATTATTCTTCATACTTTTCAATGTTTTGACCTAAGTTAACCACACCTTAATAGTGTGTTTTAGTTCATAAATTGCGGAGAATTTGCCTTCCTCCTTCCTCGTATAAGGTATATATATTCAAATTACACGTTTAAATAATTTAATCATAATAGACGATTAGGATAATTAAAAAAATATGTTCAAACAAAAGTCGCATAATAGTTCAAATTTTTATATTTTACTGTAATATTTCTCACTTTATATATAAACTCACAACAACCATTGTCTACTTTCCCTTTACATCTTCGACTATATTAACACCTTTAATTAGTGCATTGTTATTTTAATCGTATATGAAAAAAAAAACTCGCCCAGTATACATGTATAAACTTTAAAAAACTACATATCTTAATTTTCTTGTTTAAATCTCTCTTTCTTTATTGATGATTTACTATTAAAAGCATAAAAGGACGTGGAATTCTTTTTAAAATAATGACATGTAATTTTGTATCAAAAATTTTACATTACCAATATTGTAAACTTTATTTTATAAGTTAATTTATAAAATTAAGTTAAATTTATATAAAATCTTTTAAGATAATATCACATCTAATCAAATCATATTTTAAAAAAATTATGATTTATTAACTTTATCATATCATTTCTTTAAACTACTATTAATATTTAGTCTCATATTTAAAATATATATATTTACGATTGAAAAATTTATATTGATTAAAAAATAAAACAAAATTACAGGATATAAAAAGCAGCTACAAACTTATGCATAGCGGCTACAAACTTATGTGTAGAGTAACATCATTGGTTTTAATTTTTAAGAGATTAATAAATAAAGAGTAATACCATTATTTTATGTGATTTTTAATGTTTTAAAATTTTATATCAATAATTTTTGTCCTAATTCTTAAAACTTCGATTCTAATTTTAAAGCAACTGTATCTCTAAACAATAAATATTTAATAAAATTATGAATTTTAATAAAAATATTAGTATAAAATTTATATAAAAATTTAATTTAATTTCAATTTTAAAATAACAAAACTATTTAATTTTAAAAAAATTAATATTAAATTGAACAAAAATAACAAATATAAAAATCAAATTTAATACGAAACATTCACCAAACTTTATTAATTTTGTTCATATTATTAAATCGCAATACTGACCGTTATTATTGAAATTTATAACTGTAAATTAAATACATTTTCTCTTCTACTTAAATATTTTTAATTATTAATATTTATTAATTTAAATCTTTATTATTTGAAATAAAAGTATCAAAATAAGTTGATGTCTAACTAAAAAAACTTTTAGAAGTGATCAAGTTATACAAAAATAAAGGAGCAACAACCCGTGAAAAGTTTACTACTGTAAGACTCCTTAAGCAACCGCACTATCTTAATATTTAACAATATTTTTCATTTTAATACTTATAAATATACATACATACATATACCTTTTTGTATTTAGTTAATATGAGAATGAATATGATTATTAAGTTGATGTTGAGATTACCATTAAGGCAAAAAATTAGCATAAGAAGAAGAAGAAGATAGACATTAAAACGAAAAGCAGGCTAATGATTACGGGACCAGGGTATATAATACATAATCGAATGTTTTGCTGAAAAGAGAAAATAATCATTATGGGACCAAAATTTTAACTCAGCCCTTTAAGTATATTTTCTGAAGTTGGTTGGTTCCTTGAAGATGCCACTGTTGTTGACATGGTCAAATGGTAATTGATAGTTCTATGATTGCTGCTCACTTTTCATCACACAACATGGAAGAGAAGAAAAAGGAAAAGAAGGACCGATTAACTAGCAAGATAAGTCATCTATCACGTTCTTTAATGCAAAAGTTCTTTCTCTTTTCCCAAATCCTATCATCCAAACATAGAAAAAAAAAGTTATATTATATGTATATTTAGAAACCAAAATATAAACAATGAGTTTACGTTGTTTTACTTTTGATGCTTCAAAAAAATATTATGCGATGGAATTAATCCTTGTAGTTAATATTTTGTACACATTAATTGATGCGATGGATGGTGGTTAATTAAAATAATTATTAAAGGGTGGAAGGTTAAGCAAAAATTGATTTGCTTTAAACCGAGAAAGATCGTACAAAAAAGAGTAATAAGATATGAGGACGAAATATTGCACCGAAAGTCAAATGCTTTATATGGAACACTGTATGTGTATGCTACTAATGCTCCACTAATCATATTCTCCACTAATAATCTTTTATAGGACTTATTAGGATCTCAACCATCGGGTTAGCTAGGGTAACAATAATATTAATCCACTACGGATTTTCAGTAACTATTACTTTTTAAAATAATTAAATTTAATTTTAATCTTTTACTTTAAACATAATAAAAGTAAAGTGTACTATATCAAATATACCAATTGCAGTTAATGGTCATTTATAGGTAATTAACAAATATATTAGTAGGTATTATTGAGTTTGATTGCCTAAAAATATACTGCGTTAATGGTTAATCAATGTATTTGGTTGCCACGAGCCCTATAGATATACGATTGATGTACAGGCAAAATAATATTAATCTATTGTAATAAAATAAAGACCTTTTTGAAAAAAATATCTGACTTAGACGTCAGAGTGTTCTCTGCATATCAATAACTCATATCACAATGGATTGCTTTTTCAGAAAAGATTGAAAGAGAACAAAACAAAGAAGGACGACCAACTTCGAACACTTTAACTGAAAGATAAAGAGGAAGAAATGAATTTGAAGTTGAATGTGCAAGCTGGAAGTGCGTGTTTTTTTTAATTCCACTGTTACACGTGTAAATGTAGACAACAAGAAAGCATCGTTTGATGTGTCGTGAGATGTAGCGTTGTGTGATACAATGTGGTGATGGTTTGAGTGGTAAATATGGATTGAGAAATTGAGTGGTGATTACGTGAAGCAAACGGTGTTTTGATGTTGCGACTAGAAAGAAAGTGTGTGACGTATTTTATGTATCTATCTCTTTTTTTTTTTTTCCTTAATGTTTGCAACGCACGTTAAAAGACGCTGATATTGGTTTGTGTTGCTTCTTTTGTAACGATCTTCCCTGAACCATGCAAAAGCACTCGCACATGATATGATGCGAACAAGCTCAGACACCAAACCCTATTTACGTGCCGTTTCTTACTTCTTTCCAACCCAACTTAACATGCAATTTCTTTCCACTCTGCAACTTCCATGCTATATATATAATTCTTCATGTCTCGTTTTTTCTTCTTCTTAAAGTGATTGAAATTTTGTTATTTCCACTACTTTTTTAATGTTTTGTTCTCGTAATCAGTATCCCTCTTTCTACAAATGAATTACCTTATAAAAAGAACATTTAAATTAGCATGCCAATGTGTGATTCTTAATGTACCATTGTATGTTTAAATATAAACTAAATTAGATTATAAAATTGTTATCTTATAGCATTTCTTTTGATGTAATAATAGTAGTTAGTTGAGAATTAACCCCATTATTATTATGTTCTTCAAATATCTTATATTATCGAAACATTGCTTCAAGGTTCAACTTTCTCCTGAATGATTCTTTTCTTGATAAATGAGAACCAATTTTTAATATTGGATCATTGAATGCTAGTTATATGTTTTTTTTTATAGAATGTTAAATAATTAGATTTTTTTATCAACGACTTACTGCACAATGTAGAGTTTCATTTCAACATAATGGGAATATATCTTTACTTATATACTATAATTTAACATTATTTTTAATACACGTGGGATTTCCAATAACTTTACATGTTATAAAATGAAAAGTCACATAAATAAAGTAATAAGCCAAATTGATCTTTTGAAAAAAAAAATCATGGTAAAAAGATTTATCTAATATATTCGTTGGCTTTATTTTTTCGTAATATGTCATCTATATTTATACAAAATACCTCATCTATACCAACCTCTAATTCTCATTTTGCAGTTCAGATTTTAATATATTTAAAATTTTGATTAAAATAAATATTTTTTATAATATTATGCTGAATCATATGTTATGATATACAACTGCAATATTATAACCAATCACTTTTATTTAATTTTCTTTATTGGTTAGATTTTCAACTTTATACAAATTGTTCCAATGGATTAATTCTGATAATAACAATACTACATTAAACAAACTTAAACGTTTTTAACTACTAAAGAATTAATTTAATCGATTTAAAAGTATACAAACTAATGACAAATTACCTTAATCTACAAGAATAAAAAATGCATTTCCCTTTTTAAAAAAATTACACTGAACTACATAAAAATAAGGCTCATATTTTTAATGCCCAACATGATTTATATTAATTATTATTTATTCTTTTTAGTTAAGTTCACAAACAGAATTGTTTTAATTTAATAACATTTTTTGTGAAGCTTTTTAAGTAAAAAAAAATCCATAAAGTTAAGATTTATCGAAAAAAATATATAAAAGGTAGCGCGATGAATTTTAGTTTTTAATGTTATAAATTTAATGTGGTGTAGATATATTTGATTTATTGTATTAAAGTCCTACAGCTTTTGGAACATATGCATGAAGATGACAGGATGAAAGATGGAAAAAGGTATTGTATACGGCATTAAACACGGCAAATGCCACCATAGCGATTCATTATGTCACACTAATCAAATCAAACCGTCACAACAGAGATGGAACTGTAGCTACAGCTAAAATCCATCACAATGGGTCTACTCCGATGGAATGGATTAGGTTTATTTGTGGTAAATAAATGTCCGTTTTACAATTTTTTTTAAAATTTAGTGCATACCTTTTTTTGGTGTCAAAAATTTGTAATCTGCGTTTCACTTTTATAAGGGATATAAAAATAAATAAAAAATAACATATTAGAAGATTAAGTATTAGAGATTGAATTTTTTGATAATGCATATATTGGTATTCGTATAAAAGTGTTTTCAAAAATATGAATGAAGATAATCAATTTTTCTTTTTCCAAGAATATTCTCCTCGAGTACTATTATAATAATAATAATAATAATTTACATTTCATTTTAACATAATTAATATTAATTATATTTTATTTTAAATTACTTCTATGATTAAAAAATAATAATAATATTTTATTCTTATTAATAAAAATATAATTTTAATTTATCAAAATTATCATATTAATCACTACCATGAATAGATTTAACGGATAATAAAGGATAAAGTGTTCTTATTTCTTTTAAGCGTTTAGAAGATGAAATCATAAAGATTTAAAAATAAAATTTATAAAAACTTATGAATTATTTGAAGGATGTGACAATTTTTTTTAATAAATTAAGTGGTAAGATTATATATCTGTACTCATGGTTAAAACTAATAGAAAATTTGAAAGAAGTGACATATTGTGAGTTGGTCACCTAGTGAGTCGGTCACCTAGTGAGTTAATCCAACTCGGCTTATTTATTAGCGAGTTAAAAAAATCCGAATCTGACTCGACCCACCACAGAATGGTGGGTTAAACGGGTTGACTCACTATCTGATTTAATTATAAGTTTTTTTTAACTCAAATCTAAATAAACGTCAATCTAAAATGATGTTAAACTACAAAGACAATTTAAAATAAAAAAGTATCATATAATCCAAGCGTAATCCAAAAATATATACAAAAGACGAACAAATATATTTTTAATATTGATAATTTTTGTATTACTTGTTAATTTATAATATTAGAGCATTGAATAAATAAATCTATAATATTTTTCTCTCTTGAAACATCTTCTTCTTTGTCACCGTCTATAAAAAAATGTTAACTAATAATATTGAAACACAAAATAAAAAACAATGAAATTAAATTAAGTGGATTGATTCAACTCGGTGAGTCGGGTTCTAAATAAGTCGGATTAAAAATTAATCTACATAAATTAAGTGGATTGGCTCAAGGATTTAAACTTATTTTTGAGAGGGCCAGTCATACTCACTTTCTCACAAATAATTCAAACAACCACCCTTACATTCTCTTTCCTCTCAAATGCATAAAATTGACTCTCCCAAATTCTTTTAAAAAACAAATACATTTCTAAAGTTGGTCGGAGCGAAAAAGTGATTGAACTGATTATCCTTTTTATGAAGTTATTATTTCTCAAGTGAACTTAATTTACTTAAGCAAGTGACATACATTAGATGGTCATAAGCGGCTCGATGATATACGTTTATTTGTATGTATTGATAATTGTTAGTTATTGCATACACCAGTGGACATCAACTTTTAATGATATTAAGAAATAAAACTACAATTCAAAATTATATATTATAATAATTATTAAAATAAAATTTATTATTATATAATTTGCATTAATAAGAAGTAAACATGAGTATTGATTGGTCTTACTCTTTTTCAATGTGTTTTTATAATCTACATTCATTATTTGTCTCTCTTTTAAAATTTTGCATATAAAAATCTGCAAAATAGAATGATTGAAGTGTAATAATAGTATATTTAATGATAAAGATAAGCTTCTGAAACAAGCTAATAAAGCAGAAGCGAAAGCAAACGAAATAATTGAGATAAAACAAAAGAAAGAAAACGCTAACCAGTGGCGCATTACGTGCCATAACAAAACTAAACCACAAATCTCCGAGAAACAAACACAACACAAGGCTTTTGGAAAATGAGGAATCAACACATTGTGAATTCTGATGGTATCCATAAACACTTTGTAAGTCACATTCACATGAATGTTAGCAACAGTTGTACTAGTAGTAGGGTTGCATCATCATGATCATGATCGTGATGATCACACCCACATAACACACAGAAACACACAAACCTGGCCTCCAAGTGTGAGTGGTGACATAGTGACACACGCACAGAAGGGTCCAAAGCGAAGGAAAAAGGTGTAGAAGTAGTAGTAGCAGTAGGTGTCTCTGGTTGATAATAATAATAATGGCTTGGTGGCATACAAAGGACACACACACCCATTTGAAATGACATCAACATCTTTCCCTCAAAGCCTTCTTTCTGACAGCTGAGTCAATATTCTCCTCTCCATCAATTCCTATCCATCTATCTATCTGTTAATTATTTGGGTTAAACAGTGAAAAACTGTGTTTGGAATTGGAGGCTAATAAAAAAGGAGAGGGTGACGGTGGTTGGTGCAGTGCTTAATAAATAGCATTAGCCATTAGGTGTTTGTGTGAATGTGTGTGTGAGTGTCACGATCATGTGCGAGGGTGTTGAAATGAGTAATTAAGAGCCCACACATCGTACATGTATTATGAAGAACTGCAAAATCGGACACACACAGACACCAAAAGCATGTCTGTGTCACATGCCTCAGGCAGCCCTATGCCTTCCTTACCTCAGTCCTGCACGTGAACAAACCCATTCCAAGGGTGGGAGCGACCCAAACCAAACCCATCAAAGTCAAAACTTCTGATGTATTCAGAATATTCTTCCTACATCTTTCTAATCATGCATCTAATCCTCTCTGATCTCAATTAATTTATCTCATTCATCGCTCTTTTGATGTAACTCTCTACCTTATATACTTCCCCACCATTTATGTATTTCAAATCTAAACTACAACATCTTCTTCCTCTTTGTAAAACCATTTTTATTTTCTTCATTAGATTTTGGTGGGGCACTTTTTTCGACAAAACCTAATTATCCTATTTACGCCCTTCTCCTGATTTTTGGGATAAATAATTATTGATGGTGTGTTCTAGAAGAACTGGATGGCGGCTCGTTGAAGGAAGACCCGTTCAAGAAGCAGCTTTTCAAATCTGCATATGCCCTGTATATTCGGATCGTGGTATTTTTCTGTTCAATTTTTTAAAACATTTCTAACTGGATACAATACTTTTTACCTTTTTTAATTCAAAATATGTTTTAATTTACAGAGAATAATACAATAAAATTTCCAAAAAAATAAAATTATAAATTTAACAAAAGAATACACACAGTATTGCTATAAAAAATATTTCCCCGTTGTTGTTATAATTAATTTTTAAAACAATATAATGTTTCGAAATATCATAATAAATCTATAAAACTGATAAAGGATTCTCTTTTTTGGGTTTATACAAAATTTTATCATTTTATACTTTGAGCAATGTTTTTTCAGATTAAAATAATCACTTACAATAAAAAAATACTGATAAAATAAATAAAAACCGCTCACAACAAATTATAATAATTATTTCTTTTGAATTTATTTTTATTTAAATTCTTAAAAAGGTTAGTTAGGTTGGTAATTTCAACTTATTGTAATATTTCTATAAATAGCACTGAATTCTTCAAACACTTAATCACGTTTTTATATAATCCAATAAGGTTTTCTTTCTTCTTCTTTGTTTTCAATATTATAATTCCTCATAATACCAATTCAATGATATAATTATTGAAGATTCGAGGAGACTTATTCTTTGCTGGATTTATTCTTTTAATAATATTTTTCTTTTCATCTTATAAGTAATGTGCTCAAGTAATTTGTTATACGTGTTTTAAGGATTTAAAAAGTATAATATAAATCGTGTGTGTGATATTTAATTTAAATTAGTTCACAATTATAGTAATATATACATACTACTCAGTACTGTATAAAACATTGCAAAGTATCATTAAAAAAACATAAACACACGTAAGAAAGGATCACTATTTACATAATAAATATTAATAACTAATTTTAAAATACTTTATTATAATCAATTAACTTATGTTTCAAGTTAAATTAATTTATTAAATAAAATGAATAGATTTATTATTTGCTTGACTGTTTCGATAACATTTTTGTCAATATTATTTTCCAATAACATATAGAAAAAATTATATAATTATGTTAATTTGGATGAAGTTATAAGCATATTTTATTCAGGTTACATAGATAATTAGTTTTATAATAAATTATTAAAGGTAAAAAATATTTGAAAAAGTTAACAAAAAATAATGAAAAAAAATGTCTGGATGTGTTTGTTCTGGAACATAATTCCTCCGAGACAGTATTTTTATTTGTGTTTTTCTTTTGCGTATATTAAAGCAAAATTAAGTCCACGCACAAAAAGTAAAACTGTTAGGGAATAATTCTTTTTAGACATGTATTTAATGAGCTTAGTATACATTAAATGAAAATTCTGTACATCAATTCGCTATTTACAAAACTATATTTTTTTTTCGGTTTAAAAATAAGTTGAAGCGATTAATTTAAAAGGAAAAGTTAAATAGTCTAAATAAAGATAATTGAAATAGAAAAGGAGAAAAAGAAAAACTAACACTTTGTTTATATGAAAAGATTTGGAGAAGAGTGATTGAATGAAATATAACTTTTTTATTGTTTATTTGAGTGGATTTGGACGTAAGTGAAAGTAGATTTGGAAGAAAATTTTTTTAATCTGTCACATCAACCAAATCCTACACTAATTATCACAAATTTTACTTCTAAATCTATTTTCACTTACTTCCAAATTCACTTAAATAAATAACAAAAATTTAGTTTTAAATTTTATCAAATTCATTCAATCTCTTTCCCAAATTTATTCAAATGAATAAAGCATAAGGTATGATTTTTTGTGTTATTTATGTTAATGAGTAGAAGAGGATTGAGGTGGAAAGGTGGATGATAAGAATGAGTAAATTCCAGTTAAGAGGTGAGAAAGGTATGATGATAAAGAGAAAGGAAAATGATGG
Organism: Vigna umbellata; assembly: GCF_029865625.1. Taxonomy (NCBI): domain Eukaryota; kingdom Viridiplantae; phylum Streptophyta; class Magnoliopsida; order Fabales; family Fabaceae; genus Vigna; species Vigna umbellata. The sequence goes on along the minus strand of NC_142172.1, from coordinate 45,884,718 downwards.
AGACACCCACTTTTGTTCAATATAAGATAAGATAAAATCATAACCAGCCATCCATGCTTCTCTCTCTGCTTTCCACCCTTACTTTGCCAAACCAACTTTCAACCTCAACTTTCTAAAATATCACTTCTGCTCAATAACCCCTCCTTCACAACACACTTTAATTATTGCCCTACTTAACAAACAATAATTTAACATTCATATTTTATATTTATTCGATTCAAAGTTTAGTAACATGATTAGGATTAATTACCATTTATTTAAGATATTATATGTTTTCATATTTTGTTACGATTTTGTTCTTCAACTCTAACTATATAAAAAATGTATAAATTAAACTGTATAAAAAAATTGAAAAAATGTATAAAAAATAAGAGTATTTAAATTGTCTTTAATTCTGATTCCTAAACAATGAAGATTATTCAACGTGGCATGAACATATATGCTAATCATTTACCCATCTTTGAAAAATAAAAAGAAAAAAATCAAATATAAATTAAAATTATTTTATATAACAATTAATTTATAGATTTTTTTATTGTAATCATAAAATTTTGAATTTTAATTCATACTTAAACTTTTAACTTGTAGAAAATATAATAGAACACTGCACTGCCACAGTACCAACTATTAGATCAAACACTTATAATTAATAGTCAAAATGTAATTTATTTTACTTAATAATATAGTAACCTAAAGTGTCATGATTCGAGTGACTTAACGCATCTGATATCTATCATGAAATAATTGATGCATTTTACAATAATTTAATTATTACATGATAATATATGAAACTTTGAAGTTAAATTACTCAATTTAAAAAATTTGGTTTAAACTATCCACGCTTTAATAATTGATACTTATAACTATCAACATTTTTTAACACATTATTTAAAATAAATAGACAACGTTTTTTATATACACTCTGGGTTAAATGAAAATAAAACTCAATATATAACCAATTATAAAAAACACTGACTCATTCTTATTCAGGCAATACTTCTCGAGTCAATGCCATTAAGTGTTGACTAATCTATTAAGAAGATTCATAGTATAAAGGACAATTTAGAAGGATAGCACAAAACCACAATTTTATTGTTTAGCCCACATTTTCTTATCTTGAGACTTAAAAAAATAATCAACGGTTTATAAAATGTGATCTTTAGTTTTTAAGCCACACCTAAATAATTGGCCCTTTCTATGTATCTAGTACTTAATACATATAATTTGTAGCGTCGATTTTTTTTCACATCATACATATAATATAGAGGATTTTCCAAAGTTAATATTAGTTTAAAATATTACTCATTTATGAGAATCTTTGTTTTAGTTTTGAATGATATTTTTTTAAGTGTATTAACCCCTAAGCTTTTTCATCCTTTTACAAAGAAAGGAAGGTTAAACAAAGTATTAAAAGATTTTGGATTGAAAAAGAAAAGTTATACGATAAAAATATGCAGATAATAATTATCTTCTCATGTACCAAGTACAATAATAACATATTCCAAACACGACAAGAAAAAGGATAAATTAAATATTAATTTTTATAAATAATCCATTATACTTTAATATGTTTCAACCCATATATCAACATCAATTAAATCAAATTAATATCGTTTCTATGTCCATAGATTTACAACGCGTCTAAAGACGTCATATTATATACTAAAACATGAACAAATCTAACTTTGATCCAAAAATAAATAAAAAAATACAATGTCAATGATCAAGGTAAATTTATTGCAACCTTATCTTCAAATGCCCTAATAAGCAAGAACTTTCATTTAGCGTCTCATAATTTAATGTATTAATTTAAACCATCAGTGACACAGTGAGATTTTTATTAAATATAAAAGTTTATAATCAATATATACAATCACAAATTATTTTACTACATATAAAACATCAAACAAAAAATATATCATAAATCCATGACATTTATAATCCCTCAAATCGATAAAACATAACATCATTTTATTATTACGTTTAAAATTTGAACTAGCAATATCTTGAACATCGAAAAATATATAACTCTCAAGTGTTAGATTGGAGAACACGAAAGTATGTTATTGAGCCTCCACATCAAAATAAAAAAGCTCATTAAAAAATATTGCAACTGCATTGCTTGAACGATAAACTATTATTCGAACAAACAATTTCAAGAAAAGAGTGAATATTTTTTTAACTACAGTAACTAATATTGATCTTAAATATTAGCGAAAAAGAGTCGAGACATTTTAACACATTTTTTTTGTAAAGTAAAATTTATTGAATTGAAATGATCTTAAACTCATCAATTAACGCACAACAAAAATTATTTTTGAGAATTAGGATGAGAAGAGTGAAAAGGACAAGAGAAGAAAAAAAGTTAGATAAAGAAAATCATTATTTAAAAAGAATAAAAATAGAAAAAAGAATTACGAACGGACTTGACTCGTAGATATAGATATTACATAGAAACTAAACATTAATAATAATAAAAATAAAAATATTTGTTAATTGATTAATAAGTAAAGAGTAACTATTATTGTTGTATGTGTACAGGAAGATGTGTAATGAAAATAGAAGTGTGGCAGTCCCCCCAAATAATAGCATTACTTTTTGACGGTGTTATTTGGCTGTTAACAGTAAGAGTATAATAAATAACAGTGATAAGTTGAAAAACGAAAAAGCGATTGAGACGAACCTGAGAAGCAGTTGAAGGAAAGGGAAAGAGGAAAGAGGAAAGAGGAAAGAGGAAAAAGAAAAATGTAAAACGAAGAAAGATTTACGCAAGATGACAGAAAGTGTTTAAGGTGTGTACGATTAGTTGCCAGATTGTGATAGATGTCATTATTTTGTATCTTATTAAAGACGAGTCCAGTCACTAAATTGTTGCATGCTTTTTCCACTAAAAAACAATTTCTTTTCCAATCTATACCTCACTCGAGATATAATTTGCTGCCTACATTTTCGTAAAAACATCAATACAATTAAACACCATGTTTCTTTCTTGTATTTTTGTGTTTTATAGCTACTCTTCATTCATCCCATCAACATTAAGAAGGGAATCTCTACAACACACTTGAAAATGAAATTATGTTGCTCACCAAAACGTCACCACAACATAAATAAAATAACAAAATAAATGCACAATTTCTCTCTTAATTCTTTACCCCTTCGTTGCCTCTTCTACTACAACAAATACCAACTACTATTTCTCCTCACTCCAATTTCACCACCCTTAAGAGACATCTCCTTTGTAATGTTTTTTTAAATTATTCATTTCACAATTATATATTAATTATGTACTTATCCATGACCTCGAATCGACCACGTAAATTAATTGCTATATAATTTAGAGAAAAATAAGTAATTATTTTGAATTTCATTAATGACAGATAGAGCCTCTTTAATAGAATAAGTAAATCCGCATACAATGGTCCTTGTACTTTCTCACAGAAAGGTGTTTCATGTTATGATTTGTTAGTTTGTTATTAATTATAGAGATGACCGAAGCTTGAATTTATTTTATTATGTGTTTATAAAGCATGGAATAAATTAAATTAGAAAAATAAAAAAAGAGGACAAAAATAAGAAAAGGGAAATAAGGAGAAAGGAGAGGGGCAAAGTTGTGAGAGAAAAAAATAAAAGAACTTTTGGTCCATGATTCATGATCATCGTCATCGTGCGTATCTAAAACATCTTCAAATCTATCTTTGACCGTCGTACTCTCTCTCTCTCTCTCTCTCTCTCTCTCTAATTTTCTCTCATCATCAGCCTTCGCCTTTTCGCCGCTGTTGCAGACTCTGCTCAAAACGCATACACAACACAGCCACCACACAGAAACACGAACACACTTTCACTTCTTCACCCACCACACCCGAAAGAGAGAAAATAATACGATATCTCCATTTTGCCCCTCTTCCCCAAACACATCTCTATAAATATTATAATTTCTCCATTCATTACCATAGCAGCGGAAAGAGAAACAACAACTCTCACACTTATCTTCTTCTTCCTCTCATTCCATTCATCATTCATTACTCTGATCCCACGGCTGCGATCTTCTCGTTTCTCCAATCGTACGGCCAGGGGTCCTTTGTCTGCCCAACTCACCTTCTCAGCTTTCTCTCTCTACGTAAGTCTCTCTCTCTCTCTCTCTGTATGCAACAACACAATAAAGCCTTTATTATAACCTGCTTTTTCGCTCTCTGTATGCATAACCTCTTTTTCGTTACGAATCATATCATATCCGCATAATATCTATCATCACTCGCACGCACACACGCACACACTCACACGCGCACTCCGCTATGCATTCTTTCTCGATTGTGCTTCGAATCTACTACCTCTCCTGACATTCACTGTACCGTTTTTCCTTCTTTTTTCTTTTTATTCCTCCTTTTCCGTTTTCGCTCCCTTCAATTTTTCGATTTTTTTTTAAAAGTTGTTTTTTTTTTCGGCCCACCCCACTTCGCCCTTGTTCAACTGGATTCCGGGTTCGATTGCTTTCGCTGTTACATGCATCGATACTTGTTGAATTACGCGTTGTCGTTATGGGTTTTGCTTCTTCTGCCAGATTTAGATCCATCGTGGTGATGTAACCGCCTTTGGTAATTTGCCTGTATTTAGAAATTGAATGTTTTTCTAAGGTTTATGACGCAATGCGTTTGAAATTAATGAGTGTTTTATATATTTTTTATGATAAAAATAATATGCTTTGGGCTGCAACGGTTTGTGCAGTTCGCTATTGATGGGGATCCGTTAATTACTCAGTTTGATTCTTTGCGATGCGTGTGCATGTGGTGTCATATATGTGTTAAGATGCTGATGGGCAGTACTGTGGTCAAGATATTAGCGAGTTTTGTTATATACTGTAGAATTTGTGATGGACTGTTGGGCTGTCAATCAATGATTTTTCTCAGACATAAAAAAAGCACATTGAATTCTGTACCAGATACTACTTTGGGTTTCAAATTTGGGGCTTGTTGTAAATTCAGTGGATTTGCGTGAGTGTGTTTAGTTTAGCCTCTAATTTTGAACCCTAAGATGGTTTTGTCATACGTAAGTTACTTTTGTTTTACTTGTTGGTTATGTATTTAGTACTCGAAGGATAACTGATATTAACCTGCGGTTCGTTGCAGTACAGAAATTCTAGTTTTTTTAAGAGACTTCAGGTTGCATGTTTTCATATAACTGTCTTATTTGATCCTGAATCAGTTAGTGATTCGTATGCATGTGTGCAATTTTTAATGAGATACAATGACATACGGGGACTCTTTTTATCTCTAGTTATTTTGCTTAACATGTATATGTATGTATGTATCATAACACTGAAATGCAATTACTCACGGATATTTAGCACTAATCTAGTTAATACTCCGTGTGTTTTTCAGTTGTGAATAATGAAATATTTGGTGTGCTTTTATATATGATGCTGTCTTTTGTTGCTTCCATCTTCTGGATTTTTAACGAATTTACCGGATGTCATAGAAAACGGGGGCTATTTGTCATGGCATCTGTAAATGATCTTATTTCTTTGATTCTGATTGTAGGTAGAGAGTATAGCTTCTTTGGAACACTGAATATGGAGTCCAATGGTCATGCAAGAGTAAGGAGAAATGATATTATTAAAGAAAATGGTAATTCTCATTTGTCAAATGTAGATGAACATGATCCATGGACAGCATGGGCATACAAGCCTCGAACCATCACATTGTTACTTATTGGTGCTTGCTTTCTCATGTGAGTGTCTAGCTGGATGAATTAATGTTAACGAGTGGTGTATTTTTATCTACTAGGAAATTTTGTTCATCAATAAAATCAAATTTCTTCCCCCCACTTATTTTTTTGTGTCACTGTTGTATATGTCAGTTGGGCAAGTGGAGCACTTGATCCTGAAAGAGATGCATCTGGTGATCTTGTCACTTCTGTTAAAAGGTTTGGTAATTTTAGTTTAATTACTTCTCATTTCACTGTGCTTATATAATTTTTGCTGAGAATAACATATGCTAAATGCCCGCACAACTGTTTTTCTGCAGGGGTGTATGGGCAATGATTGCTGTTTTTCTTGCTTATTGCCTGCTGCAAGCTCCTTCTACGTGAGTAATAAGAATGAATTTATTTTGTTTAGTTTGGTATTTTCCATTTACATGTTGTTTTGGGACGTGTATATTAGTCTTCTTGCCTTTTTCCTTTTATTATATTAAATTTAATTGTGAGTTTAGATTTAGATCCCAAACGTGTCAGAAGACATTCCTTATTTTCGGTGACTTCCTACATGATTGGATTATTTTCTTGCCTGTATCTGGAAGGATACTGAGTATCTAAACTTTTAGTCTCAGGTTTGGGAGGTGGTGTTTGAAGAATTTAATTCCAGGTTCATCGGTTAATTTATTTCACATTTAAAGTCAAGAGAATAAGGCAACAGCTTCATACTCACAGATCACTGTTTTAGAACATTATTAATGGACTAAGTTATTTGAGATAATCAAGATATCATTCAAGATTGGATGGTTGCCGCTACTCTACTTGCTTGGTAGAAAAGTTTGTGGAAGATGCTTCTTTTCAAAATTGGGTTAGAGAGTGTGTGGATGGGATATGGAAACTGTATGAAGATAACTGGGAATCCAAAGTGTTTATTTTTGTTTGGTGGACGTTCTTTCTATACAAAGTTTTAATATAGTTCCGCTTAAAATGGTTTTGCTATGTTATCAATATAACATGGACGATAATATAAACAAGAGTTTTGTCACTGCCTACCGATATTGTATGACGGTGGAAGTTTTGTTCAGCTGAAGTTGTAAACTTTCTGGCGACTATTACCTTAATAGATATTTCCCCACTTTCTTTCAGGGTTCTTATTCGGCCACATCCTGCAATTTGGCGCTTGGTTCATGGGATGGCCGTTGTTTATCTTGTTGCCCTCACATTTTTACTTTTTCAGGTTGGTTTTCATATCTCCAATTTGACAATTCTTGTTTAAAGTTTAAGCAATTTTGTCAAGCTTAGATTTACGGCTTTCAAAAAAAAAAAAAACTTTACTCTAGATTCTGGCTTACTTTTTATTTATTTGCATCTGTTAGCTTCCTCTAATTTCATTTGTGCCTTGTGTGGCATAGTAATATTTGTCATTTGTTGCCCTGTTTCCATCAAGTGAATGAAAGTGGACTAACTTGTATCCTCAACTTTTTTTCCCTACAGAAGCGTGATGATGCTCGACAGTTTATGAAATTTCTTCATCCTGATCTTGGTGTTGGTAAGTCAATCCGATTCTTTTTTTTTCTTAGCTATGAACTGGTTGAAATTAATTCGATATCTATTTGTATTTGGGATTTTAAAACATTTTTGGGTTAGTCATGGATCAGCCTGTTTGCTTCAGTTTAAAAGTTTTTAATTACTGTATGTGATATTGGCAGAACTTCCAGAAAGGTCTTATGGTGCCGACTGCCGTATATATCTGCCTGAAAACCCTGCAAGCAGGTTTAAGAATGTTTATGTATGATTTCTTTCACAACCTTTGATTTTGTATATCCTCTAAAGTTACTTTATACCTTTCTTTATCATATTTGGACCTAACACGGGTCTTATATTATGTTTCACTTTCCAGGAGACACTTTTTGATGAGTTTGTTCTAGCTCATGTTATTGGGTGGTGGGGGAAGGCAATATTGATTCGTAATCAGCCCCTTCTTTGGGTGTTATCAATTGGTTTTGAGTTGGTGGAGGTAAGCCCAGATACTTATACACGATTAATACACTCTTTTTTTATATTTTGAGGTAGGTCTTCATAAAGCTTTGACTTTTTTGTTGCGTTGGTATAACTATACTTTCGGATTGCTTACAAAGTATTCGATGCTGGCCTTTTCAGTTTACTTTTCGTCATATGTTACCAAATTTCAACGAGTGCTGGTGGGACAGTATTATTCTTGACATCTTGATCTGCAATTGGTTCGGTGAGAGTTTTGGACCCATTTTTGTTTTGTTTTAGGCAAGTTACAAAGATTACATGTGGTTTATTAGTCGAAGAATAAGCTTATTTATTGTACCACCATAATTACAGATTGCATCTATAGACATTCATTTAATCTGAAATAGTTTGTCAACAAAATAAAAATAAATATTTTAGATCTTCATTCTACAATGAAGCTTCGAGGAATTAACTGTATTGACATTTTTTTAAGTCTGTCCTGGAATCTATTCAATGCCTATATACTCACTACAATTTTACTACAAGTTTAGTTGTTTTATTTCTAAACAATTTGTTCATCCCAAAAAAATTCAGTACATCATTTGAATTTTGGTGATTCTTTAAGTATCGTAATTCATGATTCTGGTGGTGTTGAGTAAACTATTGCATCGAATTGTTTCGGCCGATTGTAACATCTGTCGGATTAATTAATCTGCAGGAATTTGGGCAGGAATGCATACTGTTAGATACTTTGATGGGAAAACCTACAAATGGGTCGGTCTAAGCCAGCAGCCTAATATAATAGGAAAAGTATGTTTGTCTGTCATCAGTTATTCCATATTATGCTTGAGTCTTTGATTCCTATTGAAATTGAAGTTACAAACTTGAAATGTCTTTTTCTTTGCCTACTGGAGCAATAGCCAATTGCCTGTGCTCTGACAGATGTTTTTACTAAAATTGTCTTTCTTTAATCTTGTAATAATAATCCGGTACAGTCTCTTCATCTCACCATCTGAGACTTGATTGGTATATCTTACTTGATATTGGCATTAGGTGAAACGAACATTGGGTCAATTCACACCAGCTCAGTGGGACAAAGACGAGTGGCATCCACTGCTTGGTCCTTGGCGTTTCATTCAAGTGCTTAGTCTTTGCATTGTATTTTTGACAGTAGAGCTCAACACATTCTTTTTGAAATTTTGTCTCTGGATACCTCCTCGAAATTCAGTTGTTATATATAGGTTGATTTTGTGGTGGTTACTTGCAATTCCAACAATTCGTGAGTACAATTCATACCTTCAAGACAGGTGCATTCCCATGTTTTCTATTTACATATTGTCTATTGAGTGTTGATGAATGCCATGGCCACATCCGAACAAGCTCTTGACATTTTATGTCCATATACTGTGATTTTTACAGAAAGCCAGTGAAGAAGGTTGGAGCATATTGTTGGCTCTCTCTTGCCATTTGCATTGTAGAACTTCTGATTTGCATTAAGTTTGGACACGGTACGCTGGTCTCTTATATATAAATCCTTGGGCTGTGCGTCATATTTAGAGGTTAGTATCGATTATTATTTAATTCACTGATTACCTTCATGGTGGTTGTTTTTCGACAGGCTTGTATCCTAAACCAATGCCCATATGGCTGGTAATATTCTGGTCGAGTGTTGGAGTGGCCATTGTTACATTTTTGCTTTTGTGGTCTTGGCAAATCCATCGCAGTCTAGGGAACAAGAAGAGGCGATAATTTTACAACTACTGCAGTTGCAGCAGTCGCAATGCATTATTCTTTGATTGATTCCTTCCTCATTTTTATGGATACCAATCCATAGCCATACACACATGGTGTAAATACTATCATCAACCTCATAATTAAATTGTAAATGAATATTAATTCTCCTAGCTTAGTGTAGTGGATCACAGTTTCTTTGGGCGGCAAATATTAGTTCCAGCAGCTGGTAGAGAGGTGTACTTGTTATTTATGAGGCTTGCTTTTTGAATAGGTTTCCACCATTGGTAAATTGGCCAATTTCTTCCCTTCCATCGGAATTAGTCATGCTGAAGCGTGTGTATCCAGTCATTTTAATGAAATTTTGAGTGAAGAATGTTTTTGCTTCACCAATTGTGTTTGAATGTTAGCATAATGTTGGAGATTTACAACACCATTATGTTTAGGAATGTTATTATGCTAACATCTGCAGCATCTGTAATATTTTCAGATTTAATATTTTATTGTATGATATAAAAATGACTACACTACAAAACTGAACATTTGCTTACTAATATTTCACTTAATCCTTATTCTTTTTTGTATGCATGTATGTAACTTAAAACTATTTTCTCAGAAAATAGACACGATAAAATCGTCTTACTTTAATCGTGCAGAGATTAAAATGAATCACGGGTATAAAGAATTGCTTGAATGGTTACGTAATATTGCATGCACCGAAGCATGTTGGTGTTCAAGTAATAATGCGTAGTAGTTAAGAATTTCATTGGAGGAGGTTATTAAAAAATAAGAGGAAAAAAATGTTGTAAGGGTGCTTTTGACATGTTTATGTGGGGTTATCCTCCATTGTTTCATATTTACTGATGAAGTCGCTCTAATGTTGCCTTTTCAATATGGAGATGCCTTTCGTTACTTTAGAAGATCCACTTTTACTTCCATTTGTTTGAAACCATTTTTTTTATTTATTTTAGTTCAAAATCATAATTTATGGCTTATGAACTCCTATCACATAAAGCTATAATTTACAACTAACTAATCACATTTTATATTGATTTCATAAATCAAATTAGATCACAACTAACACTTAATTAGAATTGTTACATGTATTTTTTTTTCTCCAAGCACTTCCTGGTTGTCCTTTTCCCATCATATCCCGTTTTCGTTTAGACCAAGAATTTCTTGGTGAGTACACAAGAGTATATGCCAACATTTGTCCCTTACTAGTCCACATATCTTACTAAGTCTAAGTGGAAAATGGCATTGTAACAATCTTCCTCTTCCATGTTGTCCTTCCTCTGACAATTTCGTCGTTTTGTTTGTCCCCTTTGATTTGTAGAAGGTGTGTATACCTTAATGGCCTCTGCTCAAGGTAAGTCAGCACTCCACTACCATTTATAATATCTGATGATAACCCATTGAGAAGATTTGTGCAGTAATCTGGCTCTACCACACCATGAAGTATTTCATCATCTTCTGGTTCACATAATGATTGAACAATATCTGAGCTTCCACACTCCCTTCTGTACTCCAGTGTGATACTAGATAATTGGTGCCCCTCCAGAATTTGGTCTGGGATGGTCTGTAGAAGCAATCGACAATAGAATTTTGAGACTTAACTATGAGATTCATAATGCTCTATAAGGACTAATGAGTATTGACCATTGAGCTCATAAACCTTTGGAATTTACCTCTAGCATCCATCTTACATACTTCACATTATTAACATGTTGGTTCATGTCCAAATCACTTCTCTTGGGCTGAAAAGTGGGGAGGTGCACAAAAGTCAATAATTGTGTACATTCTTTGTGCTGTGGCAGAGCCAGCAGTAATTTAACTGTAATGCACAGCGTAAATAGCAAACAGTATATGTCTCACAATGCAAAGATTTTGTATGCTATTATCCAATTACAAATTGTTAATTATGGTGGTAAAAATTTGTTGATTTCTTTAATGACTACTCTAAAATTTATTTAATGATTTCTGATTGATTGACATTTTTAAATTGACAGTAAGTACTAAACTCAAATGTCATATGCATATATATATACCTTCAAATCAGAATTCATGTATTTTGCCTCTTTATCCAATTTGACTATTTTTTCTTGAGCATCTTCCTTTATTGCTTGCTTCTCTATAAACCAGGGTGCAACCTCTGCTCTCACCTCTTCTGGCATCTTGGAGAGACGTCTTGTTTTGCGGTTCATCATCACCCACGTGCTGTTTATGGCTTATCTCAATCAGCACACAGGTATAAAACGTGGAAAATTTGAAAATTGTTAGAATCACTGTGCAAGACATGCATACAGGGGAGAGTGCATACCTTGTCGCACGTGCAAAAATGTGGCCTGTGGCTTGGCTTCTTATCAGCCAGTCCCGCCGCATTCCATTCTTGCCTGATGCTCCAACCCATGTGTCAATTTCAACTACCTCTCCCCTGACACGTGTCAAATTAATCTCTTGTTAATGGTTTAGTCAATCAACTATGTGCTGCTAACACTAAATTTTCATTTCATCAAAATTGGTACAACTCTTCGGCAAATATGATGAGCTTAGGGCCAGCCACTAAGTAAATGACTTGAAGACAAGACAAGAGTTATTGAATACGGAGAAGATTTCAAGGAAAACCTTCAACAAAGTAGTACAACGACTGTGACAAGACTTGTCTCAAGCGAGTTGAAAGTTCTCAAATTTGATTAGTATATTCCAACAACAGAAAAATTATTTGAAGGGCACAAGTGTACATATTCATTTGTGTCCTTGTAATAAACATGATGGAAAGGAATTTTACCAGATGGGATAGTAATCAATCACAACTTGCATTCTTGAGACAACCCAAATGAGGTCGTTCCTCACCATTCCGTGTGTCGCCCCAAACCCATCACCCAGCAGCCCAGACATCCAAACATGGTTTAATGCTGTTTCCTGCACGTAAAATTGCACTTAGCAACAAAACAAGGAAGCCCTAGTGCTTTTGGAGCAGTGAAAACTCTGGTTACATGATAATAACATGTGTATTTAATTAATCACCTGAAGAAGATTGAGGATGCTCTCAAGCGTGGCGGTTTTATCAGCTCCAACTTCATAGGACCTAATGACAATGGTCTGTCTATAACCAACTCCACCTTCAGTGATGAGCCCTTGACGATGAGGATCAACCATTTTCTTCTTTGTTGGGATGTTTTGGCGCAGACAATTTTCATCAATTGTAACAGCTTGACCGAGAGTGGTGGAAGTGGTTGCAGGTATTTGGCCTAATGTCTCAACTTTAATTGGCGACCTAAAACTCCCATTAGTTCTGATGCCGGTGTTCACTGGCTGCTTAAGTTGGTCATGGTTTTCTCTCATGGAACAAGACCTAACAAAGTAGGTAGAAGCTGGATATGAGAAAGTGGCAACCATTGTTCTCATTTTGTTCCTAACAAAGTGGAACAGTACCTTAGAAGGAGAAAGGTTGGAAGAGAAAAATGGGTACCAAAACTTTTTTATAGTTTAACGTTAGACGGGGTTAACAAAGCAGGGCTTGCAACTCTGAGAGACAAATAAGTGAACCTTGTGAATCAGCTGACATATCAAAGAGATTTTGGTGTTTGCTGCAGAAGTAACTTTTAGTTGTCCCCATCTGAGAAACGAAACGCCCTAGTTCTGATCGATCAGGTAGTAGACAAAAGCTTGTTTAGTTTGTGTCAGACAATTTTGTGAGTTTATGAAAAAAGCAATGCAGTTAATACTCTACTAAAATACCGTTGCTAGTATTTCATAGTGTGAATCTGAACATGTAATATAAAACTATGAAAAACTGAACATAGAAAATATTTAAGTATTTACCAGTCAGTGCGTAAGAAGAATAATAGAATGATAACAAGGAAAAGAAGATTAACAGAAAGTATCATTGGAGGTTTTTAACTTCTATCTGTGTCACGATTTAACTACGAGTTACTAGCCTGACATCATTCATAAACATTCTGTTCTTCATTATTACTGGGTCTAGGACTTAAAGAATTGGTGAGTTATAGATATAGTGCTTAGTATTATTGTATCACATAGGTAGAAGTATAAAAGAGGAAAAAAGAACGCCACCTCTAGAAATTTACATCAGCTAATACAAGAACTTTGTTAAAAAGCACACTGTTGTCAAGGTTTTCCACTTTAATATTCTATAAATATGAGATAAAACAAATTTATAATATATAAACAAATATAAATCTTATCTTACATTATTTATTTTAAAATTATTATATAATAACTCATTCATTAATATATAATCTCCCGTTCAATAGGCATATATTTCAATGTGCGTAAGAGTTTGTAGTATTATGTTTTAGTAAAGAGCATAAGAGAAATAAATGGTACTTTCGAGGAGAAAAGATAAGGGAAGTTTCGAATTGAAAAATGTGAATTCCTTATAATGTTGCGTGGAAGAAACCGAACTTTCTTTTGGAATTACTATGTCTTCTGTTGTTCGTTAGGAATAGTGAAGATTGTGACAAAAACTAGGAGAAAATAACTGAGAATTTGGTGAGGCTTTCCAGTGATGCCAAGTTAGTAGGTGTGTGTATACAAGTCATTTATTGTTGTTTGCTCTGTTACAATAGATGCATTACTATTGCTTTTCATAAGGTGGAGGCTCAAGGAAATAATTCCAATTCAGTTTAATTAATTTGCATGCTTCAAACTTTTTCGGCATGAACCAATAAAAATGACATTATATCATATGTCATAAATGGAGGCTAAATATTGGACAACAATAATACTATTGCAGCACAGTAGATAGGCCAAAAAAGTTATTCTACTCAACTATAAACCTACTCCAAGTTTGAATTTTAATAATGTTTCTTTCACTTTAACTGTTTGCAAGGGTGCTTCACACATTAAGAATAATGGAAATTTTAAATAATGTGTATTTACTATAGATTAGATTAGACTTTAATTTTGACGAACGAAAGGATATGTACACAGATAAAGCCGTAAACTTGAACGTTGAGACAATTCATTGTTAAAGATAAGTAAAATAAAATTTAAAGTTAATTTATATACAAAATGAGATCAAAACTAAATATGTGATATTTTGTGGTTGTAAAAGTTTATTTGAATAATAAGGAATTGAAAAATATTTGTTTTATGAATCTCATTCATATATATATATATATATATATATATATATATATATATATATATATATATATATATATATATATGGGGCTTGCTAACGCGTATGTCTGTTTTTCAGTTGGTACATTTTAGTAATGTGTACCGGGTTTTAGTACTCTTATATAACATGAATTCTAAGTTTTAAGGTTAAGGATATTTTAATAATTTTCATTCTCAAAACTAAAAAAGAAAAAAAGAAACCCAAACCCTTGTTCACCTCCCTCATTTCTCTCAACCCTTTCTCTTTCATCTCTCTCACTCCAACATTTTCTCTGTCATCCTATGGTAGCCCTTGTTGTTGGAAAAGCTGACATAATCACGAACAAAATTTCCTGAGGCGTGTGGATTCACTGTCCTTAAGGACTTATCCGCGGTGTATTGCGCAAGTCCCCCAGGATACAACAGGAACTTCTCAGAATATCTCTGAGGATCTCAGAACTAGCAAGGATCTCTAAAAAGAGTATAAAATAAACCCAGAATAATCTCAGAACTAGCAAGGATCTCTAAAAAGAGTATAAAATAAACCCAGAATAATTTTAGAAGAGGAAAAGAAGAAAGGGGAAGGAGAGAAGAGTGCTTTTGGTGTGTTTTGGAATGGGGAAAAAGTTCTCTATTTATAGAGTTAGGAAAGAATAAAATCAATAAAACACAATAAAAGTCATTAAATATTTTACCGTTGGAGCACTTAATAAAATCAATTTAAACGTTATTGGCAATTAAAGTTTTGACCGTTGCAATCCAACGTTTTCTTTTGCAATAATCTAACATTATTACAACAATCCCCCACTTATTGCAAAAGAAAAAAAAAATAAGAAACTTTTATTCTGGGTCTCATAGGATGTAATGCATCAGACCTGGTATAGCAAACTATATGAACCAGTCTTAGATTGAAATACTTAACACACAATATAGTTGGTATAACAAGCTATATGAACCAAAGACACTTGACGTGTGTTAGAGGTTTATCAATCACAATACACCCCCACAATCCTTGCTGTTATCGCTGTGTTGCGCTTACTAGGCCATGCGCATGCCCGGTATTCATGAGTGCTTTAGAGATCATGCCAAGATCTCATGCAAGCGGCCCCACTCGACACTCATATAGGTGATTTCATCAAGTGTATGCTGCAAATCATACACCACCCATAAGGGATATGAAAATCATTAAAACTTTGTTTAAGACAAAATTCTATCACCGTATAGAATTTTAATGACAAAGTTTAACCTCTCAATATGCAGTCTCTAGCACTTTCACACACCATAGGAATGAACATAATTGATTAAAATCAATTTAGTGCTATCAGAACTAACAAGTGACTTGTTTTTACCCATATGAACCTTATTCATGGGATCTCCAATCACAAAGGTTGGGTTACCATCACTTGTTTGTTTGCAAGCGGCTTAAGTCTCATTCCCCTCGATGTTTCTAATATCATTTGTCTTCCCATGGGTTTTGTCAGAGGATCTGCTAGATTCCGTTCTGACTTCACATAATGAATGGAAATAGTTCCACTCTTTAGCAACTGTTTTACCAAATTGTGTCTCAATTGGATATGTCTATTATTTCCATTGTAATTCTTGTTTTTAGCTATAGCTATTGTCGATTGGCAATCACAATGTATAGATATCGATGGCGTTGGTTTCATTCATAATGGAATGTTCGCTAAGAAGTTTGTCAACCACACAGTCTCACTACCAGCCATCTCAAGAGCGACAAACTCATATTTTATTGTTGATCTTGCAATAATATTTTGTCTGGTTGATCTTCATGTAATCGTACCACCTCCAAGTGTGAATACATAACCACTAGTGGATTTTGTCTCATCTGAATCAGAGATCCAGTTAGCATCGCTCTCCCTTCTAGTACAGCGGCAAAATCCAATATATTTAATGACATAATTCATTGAACCTGATTTGGACATTGAGTGTACCTACTCAGTCTACCTACTGCATAACAAAAGTTCATCAAGTGCAGTAAGCTCCCAATTATCTGGGCATACTAAGGCTGAGATAATAATTCTCCTCTATTTTTCATTAATTTAGAATTAGCATAATAAGGGGTACTCACTGGTGAGGTCATAAAACCTAAACTTCTTAAGAAGTTTCTCAATATATTGTTCTTGGGATAGTAATATACTATCTCCCTTCCTTATGATTCTAATACCTAAAATCACATTCGCTTCACTTATGTCTTTCATGTCAAAGTTTGATCCTAGAAACAATTTAGTTCTAGCAACAATCTCATTGCATGTACCCAAAATTTAGCACGTCATCCACATACAAACAATGACACAATTACCATTTTCAAATTTAGAATACTATCAATATCATTAAGTGAAAAACCAAAATTTATTTTTCTGAGTAATTATGTAAAATTACCTCATCTTCTTCGTCCTCATCCGCGATCCTTACAAATTCGATCAAAAGGCATCATTGCTGCGAGAACCTTGGCAGCCTCCGGAAGTTATGGGTTTCGCAAACATTGTCTAAGTTCTGAAAACAAAGTTTTGATCCTCTGGGATTGAGTTGTTGATGTCAGTCATAAGTCCTTAAGATTGTTGTTGGAAAAGCTGACATAATCACGAACAAAATTTCCTGAGGCGTGTGGATTCACTGTCCTTAAGGACTTATCCGCGGTGTATTGCGCAAGTCCCCCAGGATACAACAGGAACTTCTCAGAATATCTATGAGGATCTCAGAACTAGCAAAGATCTTTAAAAAGAGTATAAAATAAACCCAGAATAATTTTAGAAGAGGAAAAGAAGAAAGGGGAAGGAGAGAAGAGTGCTTTTGGTGTGTTTTGGAATGGGGAAAAAGTTCTCTATTTATAGAGCTAGGAAAGAATAAAATCAATAAAACACAATAAAAGCCATTAAATATTTTACCGTTGGAGCACTTAATAAAATCAATTTAAACGTTATTGGCAATTAAAGTTTTGACCGTTGCAATTCAACGTTTTCTTTTGCAATAATCTAACATTATTACAACAGCTCTAACTGAAAAAATTCAGAAACACTGGCGGTTAAACAATCTTACAAAAAATGATGTTATAATGAGTTTTTCATTTTATAATTTGTCTTTTCTAATTTTATCCAATTTTCACCAGAATAAAGGAATTGGTAATTGACTTAGGAAAAATCAGAAATACTCGCTCTTAAACAATTTCTTACAAAAAATGATTTTATAATTTTTGTCTTATCTAATTTTCACAAGCATAATGACATCAAAGGAATTGATAATTGGACTGGAAAAAAAAATCAGAAACGCTCGTCGTTAAATAATTTTTTACAAAAAATTATTTTATAATGAGTTTTCATTTTATAATTTTTGTTGCATATAATTTTATCTAATTTTCACAAGCATAATGACATCCGAAGGAATTAGTAATTGGCCTGGAGGGTTTTTTTTAGAGATGATGATTCAACGTATGCAAATGATTGAAATTAGAGAGGTTAGTGAAGATGGTGAAATTGAAGAGATCTTGAATGAACCTTTACCTGAAGGTGAATATGACAATGACTCAACTTTTTACAAAAGCAAATTGTTTAACTACAAGTGTTTTTTATTTTTTTCAATTGGGACTACAGTAAGGATTACAGAGAAAAGGTTGGAGTGTGAGATATGAAAGAGAAAGGGTTGAGAGAAACGAGAGAGATGAGAAAAGTTTGGGATTTCTTTCTTTGTTTAGTTTTAAGAATAAAAATTATTAAAATACCCTTAACCTTAAAACTTAGAAAAACAAGCATACACGTGTTAGCAAACCCATATATATATATATATATATATTATCTTCATAAGTTAAGATTAAATTAAACAATAGTTTGTATTATAAGTTAGCTAATCAAATATTTGTATCTGAACACTTCTCATAAAGTTCGTAAATGTATGTCATTTACCAGCCACTTGCCTAAGAATATCTTTATCAAGTTTTTTAATGATCATTTCTCTAAAATTAACTTCTGCATTCAATGTAGTTACAAGTTTCTGCTACTTCTCTATACGGCGAAATTACCTCTGAAGCCATTGTAATTTCATTTAACTAATTATTAAGACAAAACGAATACTTTTCTCCCAAATTATTGAATATTAAAATTTGTATTTTAATATGGCTTTAAGCAAAAATAAAAAATATAACAAGACATCTTCACGAATTGAATTATATTAACTATTTTTTTAATTGCAACTTTTAAACACTGTTATTTATTTTATATCCAATTATAATAAATTCTAATAAATTTTATCTAATTTTATGGCAAATACAATAATACTATGTTGTATACGGACTCAAAATAATTCTTCATCCTTTTGGTGTTATAACTATATTTGAAAACAGAAAATGATACACGAAAACTAAGATGGTTATAGAAATTTAGTCTATTACATTTTCTAATAATTTTTTAATAAAAATTCTAGATTTGTAAACTTGTTGAGTAATTATAACTTGATTTGATATGTAAAAATTTAACCTTAATTTATTATTTTTCTTTGTGAGATATTCTACCAAACTATCTTTAATAAAATATTTAAAATATGTAGGAAAAAAGTATTTTGACGGTAAGGATTTAGAAAAGAAGTCAGCTTTGGGGAGTACACACTTGACATCAGTGGATAGGATGAAACATTTTTAATAGCTTATGTATAGAAAGGTGAAATTCAAAGTTCCTTCCTATTTCCTGAGCAACCAAACCTCTTACTCTTCAGAACTTTCTTCTTCTCTTGCCTCTGCATTCTCTCTTCAATCTATTCTCACTGAGTCATCGGATTGTTGATCAGGTGGTGTTCGAGCATTCCCAGCATAGAGGGTTCCGTTTTGAATCGATCACTTTCTTCTTTCTCACCGGTAAGTAGTTCTTCCTTTCTCCTCCGTTGCTTTGGAACCTAGGGCATGTGACTCTACTGGTTGCTTGTAACTAGAAACATTTTTCTTCAAATCCTTGTCAAATTCTAGCTCTAAGTGCTGTTTTCTACCATCAATGTGGTGGTTTGTAGGGTTTGGTTGGGCCCTTGTTGTGTGAGGTACCGTAGAGAAACTTTTTTGTGAGCTGGGCAGTTCAACTCTAAGGTAAGAGGAGCTAGTTGTTTGTTTGAATCTGTTTTATAAATGTGTATGCATGTTGAATGTTGAACTGGTGTGCTGTTTGGGCTGCATTTTGGTTTTAAGTATATTGGATGTTATGGACTGAAACGTGTAGTTGATGAAACTGTAATGGCTTGCTTGTGAATTGAAGTGGATGAACTCAGTTATTGTAAATTGAACATGTGGGAAGTGTTTGGGGGTAAAATTTCTGTTGTAGTATTAATTAGATGGACAATTTAGCAATCAGGAAGTATTTTAGGTCATTTGAGAGAAAGTGGGATGATGATTCTGAGCATTTGAGGTCTAGAGTGTTTTTGGAGGATTAGGAGAGTTTAAATAGGTCCATGTGGCTTGCTAGGGACATAAAACTGGTTTAGAACATGCTAAAAATGATAGAATTGGATTTGAGCCCCTAAGTTGAGGAAATTAGTGTTTTAAGAAGGAATTTGGATCTTAATCACTTAATAATCACTATAGGAATGTGTCAAATCAATTAGATAAGTTTAATTAGGTTTATATCATCAATTGGAGGTCTTAGAAGTTGGGGAAGATTATTGGAAATGGTAAGAGGGTGTGAGTGTGCATAATTCTGCAGAACTGACGTTCTGCAGATTATGCAGACTCGCTATGCGAATGGTTTCGCATACTGAGTCCCTGCAAGGGGTGCTCTCTGCTAGGATCATTCGTTGTGCGAGCTGGTGCGCCTCGCGAATGATCAGAGAGTGTTGCTCTCTGCCTGGTGGATTCGCCTAGCGAATCTTGTCGCTATGCGACTGGTGGTGGCCTGGAGCCACTGCCATTTTAATTAGAAAAGCGAATGGGGCGCAAGGCGAGAAGGTTTGGGGGGTTGGTCTCTGTCTAGACTCTCGCTATACGACTTGGTAGCGCTATGTGAGAAACCTAATGTCTGTCACATATGCGAAGTAATTCGCAAGGCGAGTGTGGTGCGTTATGCGAGCCACTTTGGTTTCACCATGCGAGCAGTGTGCTGTGCGAGAAGCCCTGAGTTTACTTGTTTCATTCCCTTTGGTTTTATGATTGATTAAGTAGTTTGTTACACTATTTGTGAATCATGTTTTAATGTCTATGGTCTTATCTATAGGAGCTTAAACCTGTATGTTGATTCTAATTAAAAGTATATGAGTTGAAAAGGAAAGTGGTATGATCTCAAGGTTGCAAGTATAAGTTTCAAAGTTTAGAATCTCTTGGTGAGATTCTTAGTTGTTTAGAATGAGAGTAAGAGCTCAGTATTGGGGGTCATCCTGAAACTCCAATGGGCAATCATTCTCAAATAGAGAGGATTGAACCATGTCGTGAGGAGTAGCAAGAGGTCTTAGTCTTGGGGGCTTCCAGTATGTCTCAAGGCCCGAAACAGGCTAACCTCGTGAGTGTGGTAAGGTGAAACCCATTGGCAATGATTTTGCAAAGCAGTAGAGACCACCACGAGTGCACGACCCGCCATAGCTCGACTATCATTCTAAGTCCGGACAAGTCAAGTCTAGTACTCAACATGTTAAGATGTATGATTTAGCTTGCTTTGATTGAAATTGAATATGGTATGTTACACACTGTTATATTATATGTTTTGTTTACTAGCTCACCCTTCTGCTTGTTGTTGTGTCTACTTGTGTGTAGTGTTTTCTTTTGCAATGATCATCCATTCTGATGTGAACAGAGTTAGATGAGGTGCCTCTGGAATAGGCCTTGGAGGGAGAGGACAGTGTTGGTTAGTGTAGTTAGGATGCTTATCTATTTTCGTATATTTTGAAATACTCTTTGTACTTAAATATTTAAATTTATAACCATTTTGGATTACTCTAAGTTAAATACTTTATTTTACATGTTTTTAAGTGTTTTATAATATTATATCTGATGACGTCTATATTATATATTTGTCATAGAGATGTTACATTGACAACACTATTCCTGAATAACAACTATAAAACATTAATTTTTCTAATAGAATATTATTATAATAAAAAATAATTTATAATGTTGTAGAGTAAGTGTATAATAAGAAAAGATATTGTACAAGGAATGAGTGTTAAAAAATGTATATCAAAAAGTCCAGAGACTTACTACCCTGATACTTTTCCTTGCACATCCGTTTATTTATCATGAGATAAATGTCAAAAATATTCTTTCAAATGAGTTGTTATTACAAATTATATAATTTAAAAATTAAAAAAATAAATCCTAATAAAATTAGCTTTTTCACTATTGAATCTATTCTCGAAAAATACTCAAATTACATAAAAAAAATCAATTCTGTTTACTTTTGAATTGTATAATAAAATATTTTAAGTTACAAAATTTAATTTTTTTTCTAGATTATACTCTTAAAATATATTCTATATTTCCTAATTTTTGTCTATATTTATTAATCCAAAATTAATGCCACTACAATAAAATTTATAGAAGATGGTTTAGTAATGTAATAAAGTTAAAAGAAAAGGTTATGGATTTAACTCTCATGTCCTAATAATTTTGGAAGTTATAAGGTTAATATGAAGAGTTTAAAAAAGAGGTAAAAGATGATTGTGGGCTCAACTTCTATTGACAAAATACTAACAAGTATATCATTAATTCTTTAAATAAAAAAGATCAGAATTTCTAACCCATTCAATTACATTTAATTATGAATTGATATCTATTTTTTAAATATTTAATTTAGATAAAATAATTCATATTTAGTGAATTTCAACTTTCTTGTTTAAATAAAATATTTCAATTTAATAAAATTGAGTCTAAATTATAGTCAAATCAAGTTGATTTAACTCTAAATCAAGTCAGTTTGGTTTGGACTTTGGTTGAATCAAGTCAGTTTGACCTTAACTGAGCTACATTAATTAGGCTCTAATCAATTAAGTTGGTTCAAACATAGGTTGAGTTGATTCGATCTAGACTCGAGTTAAACTAAGTTAGTTCGGACCAAGATCAAGTCATGTTAATACTAGCATAGATCAATCTAAGTTGATCCAAACCAAGTCAATTCAGTCCAAAATGAGCCATGTTAATTTGAGCCCACGTTGAGTCATGTCAAGGTAAGTCCACATTCAGTCAAGTCGAGATATGTTCATGTTCATCTAAATTAGGACCAACCCACGTTCAACCAAGTTAGGTTAGGTCCAAATCAATACTAGTTTGATCAATATTAGTCAAACTTTGCCCAATTACAACCAAGTCAAGCTAGGTTGAGACATGTCTACTCGAGCCAAGTCAAGTTAGGTTAAGACATGTCTACTCGAACCAAGTCAAGTTAGGTTGAGACATGTCTACTCGAGCTAAGTCAAATATGCTCAAGTCAATTCAAGGCAAATTATGTTTACTTGAATGGGTTTCAGACCCTAAGTCAAGCCAAGCCAATTTGATGAATTCACATTCATTTGAGTCGAAGACTACTGTTTAACCAAGTTAGGTAGACCTCAATAGATCCTAATTCAATCAAAACTAAGTGGAGCCTAACCCAATAAAGATCATGTCAAGTTAAGGTTAGGTCAAGCAAAATTAGTCTTAGCCCAATTCAAGTCAAGTTAGACTAAGTTAATTGACATAAGCCTATCTAATTTGATCAAACTAAATTAATTTGAGTCAATCAAGCTAAAGACTTAAGTTCAAGTCAAATTGTTTAGTTGAAGTGGGACGATCACATTTAATTGGACTAAGTTTATGTCAAGTTTAGTTGGGTTTTAGTCAAATTAGGTTGGACTGAAGAAAAATCAAAACAAATTTGACCAAATTAAGTTAGACTTATTTGGATGACACTAAATTAAAACTATGTCAAACTAAATTAAATCAATCTCATATCAAGTCAAATCAAATTTGACTAACTCAGATAAACTCATACCTAGATTCATCATAAAGACAATAGTATGAATTCAAGAATATGAATAATTTCAAATTCTTATTTTAATGATAAAATTTAAAGTTATTTAATTTTAAATAATTCAATCACTCTAATAAAATTATAGAATTTTAACTTTTTCAAAATTCTTTCTCCAAACAGCATATTTTATCATAAAGCATTTTAAATTCTCTAAAAATAAATAAATTACCCTCTTAACACTATTAGGCTTATTCCAGCACAACTCCATTCTTTTTCAACAAACTTCTGGGCTATAAGAATTTTTTAAGTGCAATAAAATATAATTTTGATATTTGCTCGTTTTTCTTGTATTTGTTAATTATACAAAACAAAATTATTATTTTAAAAGAAATTGAGAACGATAAAACTATAGAATTGTAGAAAGTAATTGGCCAGAATCTAAAGCC
Source organism: Vigna umbellata (assembly GCF_029865625.1). NCBI lineage: Eukaryota > Viridiplantae > Streptophyta > Magnoliopsida > Fabales > Fabaceae > Vigna > Vigna umbellata. Next base: position 45,860,822 of record NC_142172.1, on the reverse strand, counting down.
GAACTTGTACAGAGACTTAGAATAAAAAGTTGTATTGATGTCTTATTTCCCTCTCCGTAATTATTCATAAACAGTCGAGAAAATAAACCTTAACTTGGGGTTGTCTGTATCAAGCCAAACTTGTATGCGTTATTCAAGCAATAAAATAATGATTTTAAATTTAATAATTGAGACATTATTAAATAATAGTGTAAAACTTGTTTACAAATTAAAGTAATAATTAAAAAAAACCTTAATATACTTTAAAGATATTGTTTAAAGTATTTGCTATTTACAAAATTGACACTCATTTAAAGAGCTGTTAATGCAATCCTAAAAAAATGAGGTGTCAATACAAGAATAGATGATGATATGCAACAACTTTACAATACATCATTATGAATGCATGTAGAAGCCACTGTATTGTGACAAGCACAAGACGGTTTACGGGGGTGTTTTCATGATTTTTAATTTATTGTTTTATGTAATGACGCAAGTCCGGATTTTAACCTATAGCAAATTGAGATCTGTTTGATCAGAAGAGATGAACCAAAAAAAAAAGATTCATTTCTGTGTACATATATGATCACAACAAAGTGTCTAAACAAGAGAGACGATTTAGTAGACAGGCTGAATTACACAGAATTTGGAATCGTACCGCACAATGTAACATGAAGCACGAACAGACATGTCCCTCAAGGGTTTTAGCCTTCACGATCCATTAACTTTATAAGGTAAGCCTGCCAAAAATATGCAATTTGATAAGTATTTTGGTTTCTCAAAATTTTATTTTATCCTGTATGTAAGAGACTATTCTCTCATAGATGAAGCCCAAAAGTGGAGACTCCTGCCAACTGTTATTTTGCCCATCATACACATTTTGAGAGATGCAAGCCCCTTTACTTCCAAGGAAATCTTCGCAAATCTTATTTTTCAATCTGGCACATAATTAATATACAGCTGAGCAAATTGTGTCAGTTAACTTACAGGGCATGAATTATACGCTCTCAGTCCCTGATGTAGTTCAGCAGATGAAATTAAAAGCTTTACAGGACGGAATTCAACAGACAAATTCTGTCCTCTATTGTCTGTGAAACATATCATCTCAAGATGTAGAAGGTGTTCAAATGCCTGCGTACAAAAGGAGAAAAATACCCAAAGTTTGGGGTTACGGACAAATGGTAGGAAACATACCATAACCATTATTTGCTACGATAACATGTCAGGCTTAAAAAATTCATAAAAGCAGATTAACACACCCGTAAGCAGACACTTCTCGAATAATATTCAGAAGTTCGGAAGGAATCATGCATAGTTTTATACTCTGCAAAGTATGGCAGTCACGTTAAGGAATAACACAAAAAATTGAAAGAAAAACAACAAATATTACCTTTCATTACAGAATTGAAATTGCATAAACTTTTCTCTTTAACTTCCAATCTCTTCATGCAAACCAGAATATGAAGTTCTAAATTGGAGCAATCTGCTTGCATGTTGAAATAATAACCAAAAAGCCATTAGTTCAACACCCATTAAATGGGAACAGTTTATAGATGAATATAACATCAATGCGATGACATCTCTATACAGAAAGGATAGCATCCATCATAATTTATAAATTATCTAAAATTAACATACTTCTTAAACACTCTAGTTTCGGTTGTCTTTGGATGCTTAAAAAAGCGATTTCAAAGCTCTCCTGAGACAAGAACCCAGTCTGCAAATCTATATGAGAGACTGCACAGAATCTGGAAGATAATTAAATTCACAAAAGTGTGGAGAATATCTATATGATATTCAACAGCTAACAGAAGTGCTAAAAAAAGACTTACAGGAACCTCAGCAAATGTTTGACAGAGGAATCAACATTTAAATACTTTTGTAGGGTTTCTTTGAACTTTCTATCTCCTATAATATTCTGTAATCTGTCAAGGATTTCTTAATGAGGTAGACAAGTGTGAATTTTCATTGATCAAGAAAATACATAAATAAATTTTCCACACATAACAGTTTCTTTAGATGCGAACTAGCTGTTTTCAATGAAATAAGTTTACTTGCAGGGTTAGCAACAATATTTTGTTCTGCAAAGCTCATTAACTTAAGTATGAGAATAGTAACATATGGACAAACATGTCAACATGTGTGGATTATGAACTAATCAACTAGAAGCAACTTAGGAAAGCATTCGCAATAAAAAAAGGATACTTGGACCTTCGTGTTAAACTCAGTAGCATAATCATGCGGAAAGCTTGAATCGATTGGTAATGTCAGCATGTGCATTAGTAACCTACATGGCAAGTCAATCATTGCATTTAACATCGTCTTTAGCATATCTCAGTCTAAGGAAATTACAATCCACCTACTTCTGTGAATCTTCCATTGAAGGTGGTAAGAACAACAGCTTTCTATGGGAAAACCGAGATCGTACTCTTTTCTCCAATAGTTGATCTGCATCCTGCAAGGTGAACTATCTTGATTTGTAAAAGTTATCTTATGTTCTACAACAAACACATGCTATGATAAATTGTTTTCTAAAAAATACATATAAAAGCAAACAAAGTGGAAAATACTTAATCCAATGACAATAATTTATAAGTTACAGAAATAACATCAATTTAATTTTTCTCACCAATCACAATAAGAAATTAAAATATTATTATTCACAAGTAAAATGTTTATAAAAGAAAAACGAAATAACTGCAAAGCACATACCAAACGGCAACTAATGCCAAGTACAACAGCCTGTGATGTAATTGATTGCATTGCATCTAACAAACTATAAAGTAACCGCTGTTTACCCTGCAAATAATCAGGATGCAAACATAGCAAATATATGTTTAAAAAGTCACACCAAAATATTTCAATGACCACAAATAGGATTACTTAATAGAGAGTAAGAGGTCGAAAATAACTACACTTATAACCAATAATTTAAACTACAAACTTTCGAGAAACGTTCAAAGCGCAAAAAGCAAGAGAAAGCCTTACCTGAGCAAACAAGTCAAACTCTTCCAGAACAAATATCACTGTTTTATGTGCTAATCCACATTCCCTAGAAAACAAAGATAGTAAAAGCTCCAGAACTTTAAATTATTTTACTTTTTCAACAAATGAAACTTTCACTCACTTTAGAATGGCAACCATAAACTGGGAGTTGTCATCAAATGATGCCTGCAGAATGTTCATATCAAGATAAAAAAAAATATCAAAGTACGGTAATTGTAAATGAATAGTGGGGATTTTGTATAGGTAGGTTATGTTACCGCTTTTGAGAATAGCAATTGATGCTCCATGCACAACTGCCTAGCTATTTCCTGTTTCATCGTGGTTTGCAACAAGAAATAAGACACCAAACAGGAACAGATACAGTGCAACCTAAATCTACCTGTTCAAACAATCTTTACTTGTATTGATATTTTTGACAGAGAAGAAAGAAATAAAAGGAATATGATGTGGAAAAGGAAAGAAGAGAAACTTATGAGAAATAAAATAGAAATAGAGGTAGTCTCACTGAAAAAAATAGAATGAAATTAATTTTTGAGATTATTAAATTTAAAAAGGAAATAAAAACATTATTTTATTATTATTACTATTTTTGCTATAATCTATGAAAACATAAATGGGGATTATCCTATTTTATGTACACATTATATTTTTATTTTACCCTTATCTATAAGAATATAAAATACAGATTACTCTATTTGGTGCATGTAGTGATGTAAAAAAATTAGGTTTGACAAAGTGGGAGTGCAACTGTGGCGGATGAGACCAAATGCCATATTAATATGTAGTGTGTTCTTTTGATTTTTTAAATTTGATAGGCAAATCAATTAATTTAAAATATATATAAAATATATAAAATTAAAATTAATATAAATGTTAAATTTAACTCATTAAAATAATAGTGTAATAGAAATTACAGACATAGGCACAACAACTCTTGAATTTCTGCTAGTAATTATAATAAAATATTGGGATTAACAAAAAGAAGCAAAACTTAAGAGACATCCTTCCATCTGGTCGTCCTTCCACCCATTTCTGTACTATCCTACACCTAAGATGAAATGAAAAGTGATTGAATTTTGCTCCATTTCTCCGCAGGTTTTCACAGCCAAATGATGCACAAATCCAATAATCAACTATCTCCCTCGCTATTCCACTATTTTCTCATTTACCTCTGTGCCTGTGCAATCGAACTGACCGTGTGACAATAATTGAAAATTCTATGACATGCCTACAGTTCCAGAATTAAAATCTACAAGCTTCCTAGCTAAATCAAAGTGGAAGATTATCTTCCAATTAGTTGTCCCCTTCTGCAGTAAGACTAACCAGTCAATCACCCAAATAGACTTCATACCAACCTATGCGCCTATATTATTAAGTGTAAGAAGCTGACTGGGGCGGCAAACTAGCCATGTAAGAAACCATTGACTATATAAACAAATCACAGCTAACAAACGTCACCAAAGTTGTGGTCAGTAGTAAGTCAACATAAACAATCAGGAAAAACAATTCAAGAAAATATTAACACAAACAGAAAAACAAAGGGCAGAAACAACGTCATAGCCATTTAAATTAGTAACATTATACGCGGGTCTTATGAATGCTAACCTTGAATGCAGAGATGTCGTCGCTATGTAAAAGGCCATTCAACCGTATCTGCAACGAAAAATTTAAACTAAGATGACAGACATACTTCCATTCCCATAAATTATTAATAACATTATGTTTAATCGCTCATTCAGTAATATTTGAACATTTCTTTTTGAATTTTAGTCTGTCCACATACACGTTTTAATCACTCTGCCATGGACTAAAATGGATTAAAAATGTATTTTAGTGGCTAAAACGGATTTAAAAGCTAATGCGTAAGCCTGAAGAAAGTAATTTCTAAATGTAGGAATGAAGCAGTAATGATCGTGCAGACAAGACTAATTAAACCATATCATTATTTGGAGACAATGATTAATTACCACCGAAATCGAGTCTGGATACTCTTGCAGCAAATCTTGAATGACAACTTCCAAAACCTAACAAGAGAAAACATGTTGAAAAGACAATGGAAGAAACCCTTAAACCGATGTTGAGGTTGAGGAGAGAGATGAACACACCGCGTTCTTTCCGGAGCCGCGCGGACCGAGTAGCAGAATAGAATTGTTGCACGCTTCCGTCACCGAACTCGATATCATGAATTTCAGTTTGCTGGTATGATAAATCGGTAAAGTGAGGCAACCACCGATTCGGATTTGATTAAATAACAAGGAGAAAAGTTAACTGCAGGATAATTTCAGACCTGTAGTTGCTGTCTGGATAATCGTTGTTGAATATGAATTTGGGGTCGCAGATTCTGCTTCGAAGCACGTTCACTGCCTTCGTTTTGTGATTCTCTGGCTCCATTGCGCCGAAGATACAACACAGTTGGCGGGAACAACAAACGCGCCTGTTTGTTTATAAATAGTGAAGATCTTGTGTTTTCTATTAAATGCGGCCCAAATTCTATGATGGGCTTCGTTCTTCCGTTATGGGCTTTATGTCTTTCATGATTACACATAATAAAGACCTGCTCTGTAAATAGTAGTAAAAATTACTTTTTTGCTATTAATGTTACCATAATGAATTCCTCGCACGTGATTTGTGATTTAATAGTAATTTCAAACGGAATTACATTGTCATTATGTATTTCTTAAATAAAAATTTTATGTTGTCACTCTATTGTATGAGATCAACCTTACTCACAAATCGTGTATCTCGTAATTTATATCAACTTTGCATTTAAAAACCAAATCAACAAACAAAAACCATAACAGGTCTTCGAGGTATAATATAATTTTAAGTTAATTAGGTAGATTAATTGTATTATTTTGGTTTTTACTTAAACAAATTTAAGACTTTTATAATTTTGAAGTATTTTTAATAGAATTTTTATTAAACTTTTTTTTTATCTATTTGGTATTCAAAGTTTATATATTTTTTAATTGATCGTTTAATTTTTTTTCATTAAATAGTATGATTATAATTTTTTTTTTCTTTGTTTTCTTATTTGTCTTTAAATATATTGAAAATGTCGGATTTATGGTTAATATAGAAAATACATATTGTTTCGTATTAACAGTAATAATATCCTTTAAATAAATTAAAAAAATATTGTATTTCTTGATTTGTTAAGACATACAGGTAAGTTTAAGTTTGTATAATGATAATATTTATAGAGATATTAATACTGATAAATATTAATGTAAACAAATTCTAACATATGTAATCATTTATACTAAACTTAACCATCTAAATACATGTATTGACATGAAACGACGCCTCTACTACTCTCTAGAGTAATTTTAATGGATTTCACTTTATCACATACAGAGTTTGTATGTTAATGCCTTTGACTAAGGTAAATCCCTTACACTATGATTTCTTACTCCTTTCACTACATGCCCCACATTTATTTACTTGAGATTAAATGACTATTAGAGCGTCATAATGACTCCTAATATGTAATTCATACATCAATACATACACTATTGAAACCACAACAAGAAATTTTTTCTTGAAATTTCTTTCACAATATTCACCATACATTTTCACAACCATGTTCTTATCCCACAATACATATTAAAAATACATCATATCCATAGTAATTAATTTTGCACAAATCAAAGCATAAGAAAATCACAACATACACACTAACGCTCATGAGTGGAGTTCAACGTAAGACCTCTCGCAAAAGAGAGCGTTTAACAATAGTTTTGGTGTTTAACGCCAAACCTTTCGCAAAAGGTGGCCTTTAGCAGCAGTCTTAACAATTAGTGTTATTCTTATTACAAAACGCCTCACTATGTGATTATAAAAACCAATAAGGTAAATATGGAGAACTTGCCTTACTGCTTATTTTGACGGCTTCGATCTTTAAATAAATAAAAAAAATGGTTACAAAGTTTATAAAAATATGTAAAAAAAAAATCAAAGTTTAGTGAGATGAAGCTCTTTATAAAAACTCTATTTATATTATAAATTTTGATTGTTAAAATAATAATATTTTATTATTCTATACATACTACATTCGTTATTATTCCTACTAAAGTAATGCATTTTTTTATCAAAACTTTTAATTATTTTAATATCATAATTGTAGAGAGGTTCCACACACACATAAATATCTACACTTGTAAATATTGTCTATTTTAGATAAGCTCTCAAAAATTTGCTTTTAGTTTTACTTCAAAAAACCTCTTACGAATGAAGGTATCTTATCTATATATAAACTCATGTCCATTTATTCTTTTATATGATGTGAGACTTTATTTGTACCTAACAATAATTTTGTAATTAAATTACATCATGATATATATATATACATATATATATATATGTATATATATATACACACATATATATACATATATATACATATATATACATATATATATATATACACACACGTATATATATACACACGTATATATATACACACGTATATATATATATACACGTGTATATATATATATATATATATATATATACACACGTGTATATATATATATAAACATTCTTATCTTTAAATTAAATTTTAAAACAATACAACATTATCAAGAACTCATTTATTTATTCAAGAATAATTACAAAAAATAAATTAATATTTAAATTTGTATTGATTATACTAAAGTTATTTGTATTCTATTATAATTTTAAAATTTTATATTTTCCCATTCATTAAAGATGTACATCACGAAACAGTTGTGTTAAAGTTTTATTTTCTTGCATAATATCTTAGGAGCAAGCAAAAATCCACGAAAAATTACAAGGTATTAAAATAGAAATTCCTGTTACCAATATTTTCCGACCGACATGAATCCAGAAATTGTGTTCTGCAAATTTATTTCATCAATTAATCTGTGTTTATAAAAAAACTGAAACAGTAATTTAAAGAAAATATCTAACGATAATTTAATTTTCGAAAATTAATTTTAGCAGTTTTTCTTTTGTGTGCAGAAACATGCGAGTTAAAATATCAGGCGGCGAGGCCACACAACGTTAGCGAGCAAGCCAGAATCAAAGCAAATCGTATCCAACAAAATCAAAAGATGTTACGTCTCACCATGGGATTGGTAACCACCACTGTTCCCGCGAACGTCGTTCCTCAATTCGGGTCAGTCCGAACATCTATTCGGGTCGGAAACCCATCCGGGTTGAACTTCCCTCTCTCGCTGTCACAGAAGAGGAATCGAAGCTATGTTTGCTTGGCTGTGGATGACGACCTCAGACAGGAGCAGCAGGACTCGAGTACAACCGGTATTGGGTTGGGCTCCGCCCTTGAAGAAAGGCCCGGTAAGTATCACTGATACCCCATCGAATTCAGTTATTTCAATTTAATGTTATGGTTTATTCCTTAAAAGTTTTTATAAACATTTAAGTCTCCTGACTTCAATTCGTACTGTTATTTTCCTTCTTATTTGTGGCATATATTAACCTTGTTCATCAACCTGCGTTTTGTTATATAAGTTCATGGTGATTGATCTGGACGACATACAAAAATGTGGGATGCCTTAGTTGTATTAAGGTCGTTTTGAATAAACTTATCCACAAACTTATATTAGAAGAATGTGAGAAAAAAAATCAATCTTATAAGAAATAAAGTTAATTTGGACAAATACAGAGTTACAGATTTAATTTTCTCTTCTGAAAGAAACTTATTTCATTTATCCTAGTTATGGAGAATTTTATACAAACATGACCTATGTCTAATATCGTGTAAGGATGCTACGAGGATAATTTCCAACAAAGATTAGTGTATATCGTTTTTTGTTCATATTATACTATTTAGCTGAACTTATCCTAGAGTGGTTTCTTGAGAACAATGTTAATACCGGTATATTTGAACTTGTGCTAATTTTTTCCCAAGTTAATTAATGATTATGGTGATATGATTTCTCAAGTGTAGTAGATATGGTCAAGATTCTAAGATCATTCTTATGTCAGAAAACACAGATCTTTTTGAGAGTACATCAGAAGAAATGCAGGGAAATTTTGAACAAGATGGTGAACGAAGTGCTATCTATGATTTTCTTTATCCTAATAAAGATCTTCTTCCTGATGATAAAGAAATGAGTGTATTTGATCATCTTGAAGAGCTGCGGCAGAGAATCTTTGTATCAGTTTTAGCTGTTGGAGCTAGCATTTTGGGATGCTTTACATTTTCAAAAGAATTGATAATGATTCTTGAAGCTCCTGTTAAATCACAGGGTGTAAGATTTCTTCAGCTGGCTCCTGGTGAATTTTTCTTTACAACTTTAAAGGTAAGATATCTTACGTTACATAAATCTCCGAGATGGTTGTTGCTTTCTTCCATATCAAATGAGCTCCGATATTTTATTTCCTGGTAGACATTTCATTAAATTAAACAAGTGTTTTATGTTGTTGATCTTGCTTTATCAGGAATGTACAAAGCAGCCTTAGTTCTTATGTCTGCCTCATAACTAGTTGCCAAATAAGATTAATGGGCATACTATATTTGAAATATCTATATTCTCGTGCTAATTGTTTTAACTAAAATCTTAAACTAAATTCAATCCAAATAAACTGTGATTTAGAAGATCGAGAAGAATGGAAACAGTGTGTTCATTTATACTTCGTCACATCATTTGGTAAGATCTCATAGCCACATGGTGCATAGTATTCATGAATGAGTGTGATGAGCCGATAGCTCAACCCCTCAAGAAGCCCAAGCAGGTGATAATTAAACCGTACTGGGCTAAGGATTACTATGCCCTTTTTATGATGCAGTCCCTCTAAGAGATGACATGAAATGAAATATCCATTCTCTTTTATATTTCCTTTATCTTTTGTCTTGTAGGGTAACCCCTTTTCCATCTCCCGTGTTACTGGTAGTGGAAGAGTAACTTAAGGATGTCAAACCTAAACCCTTTAAATCCCAATACTCTACCTCACAACCACCTTACACCCAAAACTATCTCCTCAACTTCACAAAACTCTCTTCCTATCAAAAAGTTAAACACTGCTCCGATGCAAGAAAGAAGGGCCCAAGGCCTCTGCTACTATTGTAGTGAAAACTTTTACTAGATGACAAACGTGCTTCAAAAAATTTCCATCTCCTCACGAAGAGGGTCCCATTACCTCATACATATTTAAAAAAAAAAGAAAAATCCAACCTAACCATGCTCAAACCCAAGGTGAGTTGGGTTGGCTCATGAGTTTAAACCCATTTTGACACCTCAACCAACTTTTCCACCCCAAGCATCACTTTTACCCATAATCACACACTCATCACTTTGTTGGGCCAACCACCATCTCCACCTTCCGCCACCATCTTCCACCAACTATCCTACCTTCTTTATTCTGGCTCCATTTCATCACTTCATTTCCTTATGTTTTCTATCGTTGTTGTCAAGCTCCGAAATTGTAAAAGAATAAAAAAGGAGATAAAAGATTATAACTCAACTTGTACGAGTTATGCATATATGAAAAACTATATTAATAGATAATATGGACAAGAAAAACAACTCATAATACCTTGGTAGAAACTAGTTTGCCCAACAATTTGTTCATTGCAGGGATGGGCATCTCTTTAACGTGACTACGTTCAAAGTGCTATAGTCTGCATGAAAACACTGTGAACCATCTTTCTTTATCACAAGAAGGTTGCACCTTAAGATCAGGGTAATGATGGGTTGATAGTCCGACCCCTGGAGAAGCCGAGTGAGTGATAATTAAACCCTATTGGACCAAGGATTACAATGGGCTGAAGTAAGTGTTGAAGCAAATTCAATAGTTGGTATAGAATCTTCGAATTTGCTTGTAAGATCTCATAGGCACGTCATATTCGTGACTGAATGGACAAAACTACTTTGTGTATTACCACTTAGAATTTGAATTAGGATCTACTTCAACTCCTCAACACTTATAATGTGAAGACTGTCGAAACTTATTAGAACTAGTCTATTATCTGTACTAGGTTTAGTAGTCTATTATCTCATTAGAACCAGTCAAAATCTTATTATCTTTATGCAGTGTTGTGTTATGTTGTGCATTTAACCTGTTTTTTCATACCCATATAAGTTGGGATCAAACCCTGAATAAAGATATAAAATAAAAGAAGGCAGGAGCTACCTTGATAGTATTAATTTTTTGTCACTCTGAACTGCAGGTGTCTGGGTACTGTGGCCTTCTTTTGGGAAGCCCCGTCATCCTCTATGAAATCATAGCCTTTATACTTCCAGGACTTACAAAAGCCGAAAGAAGATTTTTAGGGCCAATTGTTTTAGGCTCATCAGTTCTTTTCTATGCCGGAATAACTTTCTCCTACTTAGTTCTGACACCTGCCGCTTTAAATTTCTTTGTTAACTACGCTGAAGGCGCTGTTGAATCAATTTGGTCCATTGATCAGTACTTTGAATTTGTTCTTGTGCTTATGTTCAGTACAGGCTTATCTTTCCAGGTAATTTTTTTCTTCCTGGTTTCTCTTTCTTTTTTGATACACTAGCTATAACACCAACTCTTGACAGTGGTTATTGTTATGATTACATTTTTAAAATTGTCATGCATGGGTCTATTTGGAATTATGAACAATGTGGACATTCCAACAACATGATTCTGTTATGTATTCGAAAGAAAGGCATGCTATGGTTACTAAAATGAAAAATGCTCATAAGATAGTTTTTGCTTGGACTCCATTTGTAATCAATCACTCCTTTGGATTTTAGTTTTGCATAAAATAGTTGTGCCTTTAACCAATGCTTAATGAAGCAAGAACTTTTGAAGACACATGTACCTCCAAACTTTATTAGTTATGGAATCTAAAGGAATTCATATTGCAGGTACCTGTCATACAATTTCTACTGGGACAACTTGGACTGGTATCCGGAGACCAGATGCTATCAATTTGGAGGTATGTTGTGGTTGGTGCAGTAGTGGCAGCCGCTATAGTTACGCCATCTACCGATCCTCTCACTCAAGTTCTTCTAGCAGCACCTTTATTGGGTCTTTACCTTGGTGGGGCATGGATGGTCAAGCTGACTGGACGATGACCTTAGTCCCTTCTTAATTACGTGCCAGAATTTTCAGTCTGAGTAGATGTTAATGTACATTCACACAGCAATGTAGTGTATATTTTTATTCGTACCAGAGCATTACTTTTCCTGTATTCCAATTGATTTAAACGTATAAGTCTGTCGGGTCATTTTTAAATGAAAAAATTGTTTTTTATTTTCAAATTACAAACAAAAGAAAAAAGTATAATACAAACTAAATATAGCTTTTCAAGTTGAATCTCCTCGCCCGTATGTTTAGAGCAATAAAGCTTAATTGTCCAAAGAACGTGCCTTTAAGAAGTAAAAGTTAGAAGCTATCCGTACATGATTTTTAGGTTAAACATGAAAAAATGTGATTTTGAAACGAATATGACGTAAATCCATATACCAGATACCATGAATTCCAGTTATTGAAATTATAACAGAATTGGAACTGAACCAGTTAGATTTCGATTAATACCGAAATTATAATTATTTTCAAATGCAGGAGATGGAGATAGTATTCAGCAATCTTATTGATATCTGAGGTCGACCAGTGGCTTAAGCACACTGATATATATATATAATTGTCAATCCAAATGATCATTTTCAGAACTTCAAGAACGTCATATTCATTGAACACATTCCCAACACCCAAATAATAACTAATTTAGTGCACCCTGGCTAATGTCAGAGCTACTTATCGGTTAATGTTATATTTTCCAGTCTGGCTGCTTCATCAGCAATACTAGAATTACTTAGTTCAGATGCAAGCTGTCTCAGTGAACTCCTCAAGCCATTGCATGGCTCCATAAACACATCTGAGGAGCCTAAAAGTTCTTCTACCTCCACTTGCACAGTATCAATAATGCTGAGGATTTTCTCCGAACCTGCCTTTATGGCAGGAATCTCTTGCGGGGGATAAAGGCATGCCCCAATCTCATCAATCTGTCGACCAAGTTCCTGACACAATTGCAACAATTTCTCCAACGAATTTACAAAACTGCTGTTGTCACTTGGTTTTTCCACCTTAAGCAAGCCAATGATGGAGTGAATGAGTACTTTTACAAATGAAAGTGTATCAGAGACCACCTCAATTGCTCTTTCAGCCACTTTCATCTCTTCAGGCGACAAGTCGTTCCCTATATCATCTTCACTTGAATTACCATCATGGGGCTCTGACGCTGCTTCTAGACAACTCTCACCGGAAGTTTTGTCAACTTGATCATTGGATGAAGCAGGCTTCAATTCTTTCATCTCACGAAGAACATCCTTCACTGAAACAGCAACCTGCGTCATTCCTCGCCCAATTGCTGTAACATTTGTCGAAGGAGTCTTTTTAAGGGCAGAACATGCTTCCCATACAGGACCAACCAATTGTGGTACTGCTAGTTTCTGGTCTTTAGAATGGGTCCCTGTTGGTGTCCATTAAAAGAGAAAAGTTGTCAACAATCAAAAGAGATTACAAAAGAACATGATAATTAGAGACTATTCATTAGAGCATGCTGCGTGCATTCTAAAACTAAAAGGATCCTTAACCAATGCGTATTAAACCAGAAGTATCCTGGGATTTTATTAAATCAAATTTTAATTTTAAACTAGATTGATTAGATAATAAATTAAGTAACTGAAATGCATTCTCTAACACCATACTTGCGAAGGGAGAAAACTCCAAATCACAACAGAAAACCATACCTCATATATGGTTGGTCCCATACCTTATTTAATGAATCTCTCCCCCGACTTTTGTTGTATAGTATCGAATAAATTTTAATCAATAAAAGAGAGTACTAGGGAGATTGTGTTTCTTGCACAATTCATATATCAACTCCATGGCTACCAATCAACTAATGACAGGACTCAACATCACAAAAAGAAAAAACGGCATAAAAACCTTCTGTGAGGAAAACATAGCGTGATAGGACGAACTTAAAAAACATCTCTACCACCAACTAAGTATCTTAGCTAGGGTCCATCTCTTTCACTATCACCTAAATCATGAAATGGAATCATCATCAGGTTGCGTGTTTTCTCCAGAACTCTAAGCACAGTATCCCATTCTACATGTCTGGCAGAGTGTATAAAAGGCATGGTTTAGGAGAAGCATGTTCTCATTTATATTGTTCACATCTAGCTTTTAGATTCATTCGACAGTCCAGAATCACAGAGAAAAAAGTGTTATTATTACTGACCAGCACGTCACTAATCATCATAGAATAGCATAAATTAATAATCATCATACCATATAAAGAGATTGTTTCCTTCATCAACCTGAAGCTGGAATCAACAACTTGCTTCACGGATGCATGAACAGCAGAAGACAGAGTAGGCCCTGCACCAACTGTACTACCATGGGAAAGCAAAAGGAAACCTTGCAGAGTGTTGAAGTATGATGCCATATTTTCCTCAATTGCTTTGAATTCTGGCTGCTCCCCGGTCCAAAGCATTCCCACTGCAGAAAAGCAAGACATAATTAATAAGACAATTGAAAAACTAAAAAGAAAATTTATGATATCCGAATAGTGCAATTCTTAATAAACAGAAGGCAAAAAAAAAAACATTGAAAATCTTTCCCCTTTCATTAATTTAAGAATAGCAACAATGTTCAACACAAATCAATTCATGCAATCCCTTTTACCCTGTTTAGAAAACCCTCGTGAATGATCACAACACTGAAAACTAAATAATGACGGGGAAAGATCTAATTTTGGGAGTGCTAGAGAGCAAGATTGAAAAAAGGCATTAGAAAGAAACAAAATTTAGTGAGTGAAACTAAGAATGGCTGACCTGTGGTTGCTTGTTTAGAAACTTGATCACCCATCTTCATGACATCGTCCCAGGTAACTTTGGTCGCAAAAGACGGCGGTGTTTTATCCAAAACCTAGAAGGGGTGTGAAGAAAAATATGTTGACGGATGGTGATAGATAGCAGAGTAGACAGAAACAGAGAAAGGAACGGTGTCTTACCTGGAGGGTTTCGTGGATAGTGGCGAGGTGGGAACCAAGTACTAGATTGAGATGTTCTTTCTCTTTCTTGGATCTTGCAGCCATCTTCTACCCTTGTACTCTCCACAACTGCGCGCAGCGTTTCAATCTCCAACCAAAGCTTTCTGACAAGTGACAATGGCGGTGACGGCGTCGGGAAACAGTGCACTCGCAATTGAAGCTCGGGATTATAGGGGTTTATGCCTGCGTGGCACTTCTTTATCAACAATAAAATTGAAACAAAAATGCATATATATTAAAATAGTATTGTCATATAGATTATATTTATTTATAAGAACGAGTGTTTGTCTTTATATAACTAAAATTTAATATATTAAAATAGTATTGTAAACCGATTTGATTCATGGTTTAAAAATATTGAAATACAATTTAGATATATAAATTAAAATGGGTAAAATTGAAAAGAAAAAGTGACGAAATTAAATATATAGATAAAGAAAACTTTAAGATTGTTGAAATTAAATTTTTATTTTTTGATAAAAATAATTTCTGAAATATTTTCTTTTAAGAACAAAGGAGAAAAATATATTTAAAATATTCAATTAAGAAAGTGCTAAATTACATCTTGGTTTTATTTGTTTAGAACTTTGTGTGAATAAACACTTCGAATTTTATTGTACTTTATTTTATGAGAAAAGTTAATAATATGCCTTATTACTGAATGAAAATTATAAAATTAAGAAAAATATTTAATAAGTGTAAAAGGGATATGCTTTCCGAATGTAAGAGGTGTATTTAGCAATAGGCCGAATCAAAATAGAAGTCTAATGGGCTATTACTTCTTTAGTATATTCCTAGAGACAGTTGTTTCTTTCACCACTACCACCGACTCTCTACACCACTTTATACCTATTTTGTTCTTGTTCTAAAATGGATGTCAACATTCATTTCACCTTCAACGGATGTTGACATACGTGAACAGATTTGATATATGTAAACGAATGTTGACATACCTGAACGGATGTTGACATTCATTTACATATTTTATATTTTAGTTTATTACTTTTATTTAAAAAAAAATCTTCAACAGATGTGGTCACATTCGTTAACGGATGTGGCACATCCGTTTTAATAAATTTTTTAAAAATATTTTGATTATTATTTAAATAATAATACATAAATTAAATTAATAATAATTATTTTATTAAATAAAATAAAATTAATTTATAAATAATTAAGTAATAGTTTTAAAAAAAATAAATAATATTTATATATTAATTTAAAACATAATAAATTAAAAAACAAAAAACTTAAAAAGAAAACTATAATGGATGTCGCGATATCCATTAATGGATAACGGATGTGGCACATCTGTTTTAATAAATGTTTTAAAAATATTTTGATTATTATTTAAATAATAATATATAAATTAAATTAATAATTATTATTTTATTAAATAAAATAAAATTAATTTATAAATAATTAAGTAATAATTTAAAAAAAATAAATAATATTTATATATTAATTTAAAATATAATAAATTAGAAAACAAAAAACTAAAAAAAAAACTGCAACAGATGCCACATCCGTTACGGATGTGACACATCCGTTTTAATAAAAAAATTAAAAATATTTTAATTATTATTTAAATAAAAATACATAAATTAAATTAATTATTATTATTTTATTAAATTAAATTAATTTATAAATAATTATTTAATAATTTTAAAAAAATTATATATTAATTTAAAATGCAATAAATTAAAATACTAAAAACTAAAACAAAAAGAAAAAAACTTAACGGATGTCATCCGTTGAATAATTTTTTCTTCAAGGGATGTCGACATCCGTTTAAGAAAAGAGGTGGGGGTGTAGGATATTTTAAAATATAAAGGATAGTTTTGGAATTTTAAAAAATGTAGTGGTGCAGGGAGCAATGTGGGGAGGTGTAGGGAGTAACCCTCATTCCTAGATCCTAAAATTCATTTGGGTGTTTCATCCTACACTTCCAACCATTTCATTTTGCACCTCCAAACTTTAAAAAAATACCAATTTCACCCTTAATTAAAAATGCATTTAATTTGATAGAAAATCGAGAAGAATCTGGTCAAAGAGTTTTAAACAATTTCAATTCAGGATTTCTCTTTCTCTTTCTTTCACTCTTGGATTTCGTTGCTTGTTTTCTTCTCTCAAGCACTCACACTTCCTCTTCTTCTGAATTTCATCTCTCCTTATTTTCTCTTTTTCGCAAACACACATAAATAATTTCTTTTTGCTTAAATGCTTACTTCGTATCCATGTTAAGAGATAGTACCCGGTTTTAAAAATAAAGACACTGGGTCCCTATGTTATGAAAAATATATGAATAAGGTTCACAAAAACATAACAAGTTCAACAAATCATAAAAAAAAATTGAAGATGAAAAGCTGGACAACAAAAGAGAGAGGAGAAAAAGTACGGTCACATCAGCATGGACTTAACGTCGTTGCTGTCAACTTAACGGATAAGACCTTGTTCATACACTTTTCATAACACAGTCAATGTCTTCATTTTTAAAACCGGGTACTAAACAAGAATTAACATTTTAACATGAGGACGAAGTAAGCATTTAAGTCTTTCTTTTTCAATGAAATATGATGAATTTATAATTATATAAAATTTGAATTAATTAAATTTAATTTCAAATAAATATTTTTGTTTATAATTATGTAATAATTAGTTAAAATTTGTATAATCTTTTAGAAATTTGAGTTTTTTTTGTAATAATATATTATTTAATTTTATAATATATACAACATTTTTAACAAAATAAAAAAAACTAATACAATAAATTAAACATTTATAATTAAATTATAAAATCATAAACTAATACAATAAATTATACATTTATAAATAATATAATAAACTTAAAAATAATTTAAATAATTATAAGTATGCAATTTTTGTATTAACAAAATTAAATAATTATAACAAACACTTATTTCAATAATTAACTATTTACTATATATATATATATATATATATATATATATATATATATATATATACACTATTATAAATACTAAAAATAATTAAATATCTTAATATATGTATATAGATATATAAATTTTTAGATAACTTTATGTTATATATTAAAATATCGCTTCTTATCTACATTTATATGTCAAGAAACAAAAAAAAAGTTAATAAATTACTCATTTTAAAATAATACAAACATATTCAAATAATTCAAATATATATTATGTACCAGTAGGGATCGGGCATCAAACAGACCGGACGTCCGCATAACCATAATGGCCCAACCACGCTGCCCTTTTGCTCATCATTGGGAGGGGTCGAGCGTGATAGGCCGGTCGTCCGTATGTACATAATTGCGCAACCTTGCCACTTGCCATTCAGATAAACAACAACTCGTATGAGGCCGGTCGTTCGTGCCGCCATCTAACCAGATTGCCTCTATGGACCGGCCGGTCGTAAGGCCAAACTTCGAGAGATCAGCCGGCCACGTCGCTAATTAACCAGGTTTAAGGTAAGTAGTGGTTAAAAGCTATTCGGCTGAATTTGGGCCGTGATTAACTTTTCACTAATCCCAAACCCATAGCAAAAACTATAATTACAGATCCAATGTGGGTGGTAGATAGGTTGCATTTACTGCACATTTATTACTGTTCTATCGAAAAATGTCATTGCTCTCAAACTGACTTTGACATCGGAAAATCTTTCGCAGGTCTCCCACCCGCACGCAAAGGAGGAAATCGAGAAGTAAGGAGTGAGAACCGGACATTCGAGAGACGAGAAGAGGAGGACGTGAAGGCATTGGACAACTCAGCCCCTTCAACCGAAACATATTCTAAACAAACATATTCAATAATTTAAATATATATTAATAAACAATATTTAGAATTAAGTTAACAGCTGATTTTATTCAATTCTTTATAAAACAAACTTTTTAAAAAATTGTTATAAATGGATAATGAAAAAGTAAATAACGTATAATGTTAAAAATAAACACACAATGCTGTATTGGATCAGATATGGAGAATAAGCACGTAAACAGTTTAAAAAGTTATGTAAAAATGTATGTTGGATATGGACATCCGAGAGTGACTGTATCAGATATATCCGATTTCTTGTCTAATATAAAATATCTTCGTTCATCTCTCAAGCTATTTCTTTGACTAGCTTTTTTGCAGTCCATCAACAAAATAGAGAGTTTTCATAACTATATATGTTAAAAAATCCTGTAAAAATGTAAATCGGATATGGATATACGAAAGTCATAATATTGGATGTCGAAATCTGATTCTTCCTTCATGTTGATATCCAATTTTTAGATTTTCTTATTCGGTTAATGTTTTTGAAGGTATACTTCTCGTCGAACGTCCGATGCCCTCTCTATCGTATATCCAAATCTAATAATATAAATTCATGTACCAAAGCAAAGTTTTAAAAAAACTCCAACGATAATGCGAAGCATCAACAGAATGCTACCACCTACTGCCTCCAACCTCCACGTCCAAACTGTCTCCAACACTTCCAAGCTAAAAACTCTCTCAAATCTCCCAAAACTCAACAAAGGAGGAGAAGAATAAATGAAATTGGGTGCAAACACTCAAAGAGGTAAAATGGGGTGCAGAACACTCAAAGAGCTGAAATGGGGTGCAGGTATTTGAAACTATATATTTAAGTTTGGCAAAGGTTTTGTACCTAATTAAGAAGAGTGAAAGTACTTTTTTGGATTCATAGCACATTTTTTTTCCTTTAACATTTTTTCTATGAGAGTTGCAGAAACTAGGAAGGAGAGGGGAAGAGTATTACCATGACTAATTGAAGATAGAAAAGAAAAGAATCCTGAAGAAATTTTGATCACAATTTAATATATATTTTTTAATTTTAATTAAAATCAGAAACAAAATAAAAAATTAACGAAAAATTACAGTTTTTAAAGGACAATGTCAAAGTATATCAAAGTTTGAGAAAGAGACTAAAAATAAAAAAAATTTGATAACTAAAAACATATTTAATCCTAAAATAAATTTAAGAATGAAAAAATAAAAATAGTATATATATATATATTATATATATAATATTTATTTATCCTATTTATATAAATAATAAGTATATCATTTATTTATTGTGTATACATAACTTTATCGTCTCAATTTAAAATAACCTTTATAACCTTAATTCTAATTAACGTTGTCCATTTTTATTGGTAAACTAACATGGTTGGCGTTTATTCTTAACTATGTAAAAAAAGAAAGATAATTAAATCAATTAAGGATGTAATTTAATAAAGTAATTAAATATTTATAATATACTGTAGAGAGATATTTTATCTCTAATAACAAAAGTAATATAATGTTTTATATTTTTAAGAACTAATAATTAAAATATATTTAAATAATACGTAATATTAAAAAACTATATCAATGATTTTAAACTAATATAAAGTAATAAAAATAATAGGCGTACCATAATAACGAATTCAATTAGTATTTACACTCAGCATAGAAAAAATGTTAAAGGAAAAAAAATGTGCTATGAATCCAAAAAAGTACTTTCACCTCTTCGTAATTAGGTACAAAACCTTTGCCAAAATTGGGTTAGAAAAAGGTCACAAAATATTGTTACACTTGTCACGTTGTGAAAATATTTTTCCCTACCAACTAAAAGTAACTCAAATTTGATCTTTTCCGCAACCAAACATGCTCAGCTTCAAGATATCTCATCCATTTGCTTAAACCAACGCATCTTCTACAGAAAAACTTCCCTGAAATACGCTTTCCCTTGCTTTAATTGCCTGCAATCACAGAGATTTCATAAATAAGTACAATTTAGGTTAGTGGCACATGTGTGCTCTAAAAGCCAAAGTTACCAATACATGTCTAATCTGAATCTCAATAAGATTGCATGGGTTAAGATAATACTTTTCTTTGAATATGAGAGATAATTTCTTTGTTTTAAACTTCATATTCAGAAAGTTCGGTTTGCTATTTGAGAATGCATAACATTGTGAACTTGTGCTTTGGGATTGTGTCAAGTGCAGAGTCACAAGATTTGGAAGTGGAGGCAAACCTGTTCTTCCCAGTTTGTACATGTTGTTATGAGAGATAACATAACTGTTTGACAGAATGCGCCAGTGATTATTCCTATCCACAACCCTTTTCCTCCTAATTTTAACCAGAAGCCCAATATAGCAGCAGTTGGAATTCCAAAAACATAATAGGCTCCAAGGTTTATATATGCTCCTAAGTGCTGCCATCCACATCCTCTAGCAATACCTGAAATGGACAAGTATTAAAGAATTAGATTTTATGGCACAACTCAGATTCCATTGTACAAGAAGTGATGTGTATTGAAAAGTAGTTCAAACAAGAGCCAACCTGATAGGGTAGCGTGCAAGGAATCCAGTATAATAGAAAGACTCAAGAGAGGAGCTATATTTGTAACATAATCTGCCACGTCCTGTTCATTGCTAAATACATAACCCAAAATCTGCCTGCAAGAAAAATGATCGAGCTCACTAGAATGGCCTCGAAAGTTGCAAGAGCCATGGCAGCATAAACACATACTCGTGCTGATTGTGGACTTCCAGCTCCTAATGCATTTGAAATTCTAGTGCTGAATAACAACCCAAAATAGAAACCAATCAGAAAGAGAGAAAAAAAAATCCTTACTATAGTATTATTATTCAAGAATGTGAATATACACAGATTATTGTGAATAAAACACCTTGCAGCTGAGCCAATTGATTCTGGGATAGTGTAGATTGCTGTGGTGATGTTTAAACTGGTAAGAAAAGAGTTAACAACAAATCAGCATCACTTCAATGAATCAAATTCAAGTAGCAATTTCAACGCAGATTTTAAAACACACAAAACCATCCATGTCTGGAGGACTAAGACTAGTTGCATACCATATGGATAAGACTGAAGTTTCTAGTTCTGGATTTGGTAGAAGACCAGAAAGCAAGATTACTAGCTCAAATGACCACCATTCAAGGCTGCAAGGATCAAATATGTATGAAACAAACCAAGGGTGAAAGTTTAAGGTATAATAAAAACACAGCATAAAAAGATGAAATAGAAGAGGAAGAACCTCACCATATCATTCCAGCCGAAGGAATGGCATAGCGGATGAATTCTCCAATCCCACGGAATAGTTCCATTGAAATTGGGACTCGAGTCTTTTCACATTGAGTAGAGAATTTCATATACAATCCAAGTAAAATCACATTCAGCCAGTATGAAGTGCTGATAGAAAGTGCTGCTCCTAAGTTACCGAGTCCAGATTTAAAAACCATTAACCAACTGAAAGCGACATGGAAGAAAAGTGTAATGGAGGAACTTATGAAAAGGGGACTGATCAGGCTTTGCATCAAAAAGAATCGAACCAAAGTCTGAAGTGCTGCATAAGCAAAGAGAGCAGGGATCATGCACAAAGCAAATTTTCCAGCTTCTTGTGAAATCAAAGGGTCTTGGCCAAGTGTAATGAGCAGCTTCCCCAAGTAAACCCACAAAAGACTCAGAGGAAGACAAGATAAAGTAAGCGAGACAATTGCAGTGTAAATTTGAACACCAAATTTTCTGTATTGCTGTGCTCCATATGCTTGTCCACATTGAGTTTCCAGTGCACATGACATTCCAAACTGTTTGTACAAAAATGCAATTAATTCTCATATCTCACACACAATTCACAACAACTACCAAGTATCCTGACATGCATCCGTTTCAATATCCCATGAGAGTTAAAAAAACAACAGCACTCAGAACATAAAACAAAAAATAAAAAAGTTAACTTTTTTTTAAAAATAAATTCCCCTCCTTTGATAAAAGACTGTTTCATATTAATACGGTGTGATAAAGGAAAAATAAGACTTACGATGACACTGAAGCCAGATACAGCACAGATAGAGATGGCAATGGCTGTGCTGGAGAGAGCAAGCTTACCCAAGTGACCAACCATCATCAATGATATCATTTGTAGAAAATACTGTGACAAAGTCACGGTAACCATAGGACCTGCCAAATAACCGACCCTTTTCACCTCTTCACCAAACACATTCCATCTTATTATGCCTGAATCGCTCTCTCTCTCCTTCTCCAACAGACCCTTTTCCATACCCTTCCAAGTTGTCACCTTGTTGCGACGTTTTACGTGAAAATGTCACTCGTGCAATCGAAGGTTGATGTCTGGTAAAATAAGCTATTGATTTAGGGTACAAACAGAAATTTGTTATGCGTAAACAGTTTTATAAACCTTCAAAAGTTATTGGCCTTATATTTTATTTTATTTATCTAGACTCTATTATTTTATGTGGCACGTGCTGTCATATTTTATCTCCTCGTGGTGAAACATTATTTTTTAATTTTCTATATATTTTAAAACAATATATTTATACTGTAATTTTATTTTAATTCATTTTTATTTGTATTTTAAATTATGTAGAACTTAGAAAATAAATTTCTCATGTCCCTCAAAATCTTATTTATAGTTTAGAGTATTAAATTTGTATAGGATGAGCATATTTTAAGATAAATATCTTATAAAACCTAAATCATAGGTTTATTGTTATAATTATAAGTACTGTGTTGAAGATGTACTGACACGTTGGTATGTTATTTTGTTAACAAATTGCGGCAGTAAAATAGATTTGATTAAATTGTTTTAATTCTTTATACATAATTACTTTAATATTTTTTTAAACTTCATCAAATACAATTCAATTTAAAATGAATATTACTTTTATTTTAAAATAAAATATTAAATTCGTGATAAAAATTATATTTCGCACAATATTTACAAACTATATTTATCATAAAAAAATAATAAATGCATGACAGTAAAATATTGCCACTTATATTATTATCTATGAATAAAAAACTAAATTAGTTAACTCATGGCTACAGTTATATCTTTCACGCAAAATATAAAAACTTTAAATTGTACATATTTACAAAAACATAGGTATTGATATCATCTTTCTCATTTATGAAAAAATCACACAACATACAAAAATAATAATTACTCTCCAACCAAAACATTTAAAAACTCTAAAACTAAACATACTCTAATGCATATATAGATTTAATAAATTTAACATAATTAGAAGTTTGTATTTTAAAAAACTAAAAAACTATCCATATAATTCATCTTGACTTCCTCTAATCATACAATCACGTGAATAAAATCATTCTACTTTTCCTATTTTGAACATTAAAAAATTATTCATATACTTATTAAATTTATTTCAATTAATATAAAGTTATTCACTTTAATAATTTTATATGTAATCATGTGTTTAAATAAATTAAAT
Source organism: Vigna umbellata (assembly GCF_029865625.1). Taxonomy (NCBI): domain Eukaryota; kingdom Viridiplantae; phylum Streptophyta; class Magnoliopsida; order Fabales; family Fabaceae; genus Vigna; species Vigna umbellata. The sequence continues at coordinate 45,836,556 of NC_142172.1, read as the reverse complement.
GCATTTTTTCAAATATCGTTAAAATTAATTTATACACTTAATAATTTTACTTATATATCTTTATTCAAACAGTATAAAATATTACTTTCAATCACACATATTTTCTATAGATAACATAATTTTAGAAATGTATAACATATAAAAACGTAAATATGAATGTGTCATGGACGTGAATTTCTCTTTTATAAAAATTATTCATATTTGTTTAGTTATGGCCATGATCTACATGTTTCATTTTATACTAATTTGAATTCATAAAAAATAAAAAAGATATACACAGGTACAATTGTATTTATTTAGTACAGTGTGTATTTTTTTTATCGGATGACCGCAATTGTTACGTTAAATAGTTTGTTTAATGTAATTTGTAACACTTCTTATAATAATAATAATCTTGAAGCATGAATCTTATGAAAGTGTTTTTTTTTTTCTAAAACAATACATGACATAAAGAAACCATACAAACATTATAAGTTCATACATTACAACAAACCAAATCTTAATTGTTTCCTTAAAATAACAAAATCAAACGAATATAAATAAGAAAACATTATAAAAATCCCAACAAGTTTTATTTCTCGTCTCTCTCGAAGAGCTATTCCAATCTAGCTTTGTCTGCAATACCATATACTCCCGTACAAGTACGATCATCGCAGGTGGAAACCACAATCACAACATGCAAGGGTGAGTAACCAGAAGTATCATATAAAAAAAACACATCATAAACCCGTTACATATAAACTATAACAATTTTCATGACTTAATATAAATCGACACACATGACATTGCAGACTAGTCTTTCATAAACTAATGTTGTTTCCTTGTAATTCGTCGTCATAACCTGTTCTTAATAACAGGTGACTCGAGTCGTCTTCCATCGCGACTTCAGACCTATCTCCCCGACTCCTCAAGAACTAACGAGTAAAAACATCGATACTACGCGTAACGATGCACTATACTCAACACGAGCCGAAGTCATCGGGCGAGACATTCACCTCCTTGCGCAGAAGGAGGTGACACTCGAATCTCAGTCTCTCGCAAGAATCGCATTTATTTTAGTATTGAAATGCTCATAAGACAGACGAAGTTACAAGTAAATAATATAGTGTACGTACCAACATCAAACAAAATAAACGTGCTCAATCACGGATTCATACATATTTTCAACATGTATAAACAAACCAATATTAGATCAAGAAAATAACCAACAATTCTCAATAATTGTTTTAAAATAATACCAAAGAAATTAACCAACAATTCTCAATAATTGTTTAAAAGAGATTTTTTTTTACTGGCGCACCCCTTGAAATTGCTAAGTTCACACCCCTGTCTTCAAAGCAGAATTTCTGGCACACCCTGACATGACTGAGTTCACACCTCTGTCTATTAAGACAGATTTTCTGACACACCCCCTATAATTACGAAGTTCACATCTTTATCCACTAAGATAGAATTTCTGAAGTACCCCTTAAAATTACTGGATTCACACCCTGTGTACTAAGATAAAATTTCAGATGCACCCCCTTGAACTACTAAGTTCACAGTCCAACCCATATTCCAACATTTCTACAACACCCTCTTATTTTCCTAAGTTCACCCCCTATAATTTAAAATAAAATAAAACATTATTTCTCCATGGTGGGGCCTACGCAGGTCCATCTAAATTCCTAAACTTCTCTTCTTTTCTCTCTCTCGTTTATTCATCACTCTCCCTACTCTGTAACACACATTTCTTTCTACTATTTTATTTTACTTTTTCTAACAACCCCAAATCCACACTTTCTAAAACCAAGGGTCTCTCCCTCACATATCTACTCTCTCACAATATAGATTCTTCATGCACATACATTCACTTTGTTTTCACTTGATTTCAAAGACCCATCTCTTACCAACCCCTTCTTCCATTTTAATACCAAAACCTCACCACTTTACGTAAAACATGTACCCCTCCCTTTCTTCTCCTTTTACTTCATTCTTCCCACACAACTTCAACTTCTCCAAAACTACACTTAGAAACCTCTAACCCACAACTACCACTCTTACTCTTCATCATCTCCTCTTTCTCCAACTAAACATACACCATTCTTTTTGTTCTCCTCCTCACTTTCGTCACACACATGCACATAAAACAATTCTCTTTTGGTTTCACATAAAATCACCATGCAAACTCTCCACCTCTCATTATTCCACTTTTTTTTTTTCTTTATTTACAACCCCACTTCTTCTATGCCCCTTCCCATTTTCCAATAACATCCAACTCTTTGCTCTTCTTTCCATCTTACGTAAAACCTATACAACTAAACAACCCCTATTCCCTTATTTTTCACTTCTTCTTACTTTGCACACAAATACAAGACAAACACACACATACTCATTCTCTTCCTCTACCTGAAAGGGAAAACTCAAACTACCTACCCACAACACTCTTGGTTAAAGGGTGTAGAAATGTGCCCCTCAACAACCCCTCTCTCATTTTATGCAAAGTAAAGAGTATAAGGAAAGAATACAACCATGCTTAGGCATACTCATAAGAATAAACACATACCTGCAACATCCCAAAAGAACCAAAACATGCACATCTAATCAATATGCATAAGTTTCAAAACAAGCATGGTTAAGTTCCTTCACGTAACAACCCAACATACATCTATACATGCACCATCAAACATACATATATAGTCTAGTTTTTAACTACCCCAACATGCATACAGTTATATAAATCCTAGTTTCCCCCTTACCTCTAGTTCCAGTGAGTTTCCAAAATCCTTTGAGTTTTAAAGCAAAGACCAACAAAATGCCTTCCTTCCCTTGCGTAGTAACAATGTTCCCCACCCGTCCAAAACTATCCTCCAAGCCTACTATTTAGTATAGTACGTGTAGATTTTTCCCACTCTCTCACACATAATATGGTTTATATAAGATGGTAGGGTTCTCATTAAGTCCTCACTCATGTTTTTAATATGCACCATGTAATTTAACTATATGTTTCTTTACTTAACTCTAATCTATCCAAAACCCTACAAAACAAAAGAAGCCAAACTATGGAAAAACATTTCAACACCTAATGCCGACATTGTCACCTTCAGAAACTCAAATCATGCAAAAAGAGGAAGGACAAGTATAAAACTATGTTTTCTCTCCTATCATAAACAACAATGCCTTCTCACCATTATTTTATTTTTATCACTATGAGACCCACACCTTCCCACCAATGAAAATAAAAGAACTAGGAAACATTACTTAACTATTCTTTCAAAACAATTTTCGAAAATTAAAATAAAATTAGTTCTAATTAATTTTTTTTTCACTTTCTTAATATTTTCATTACACAAATACATATCATAATTAATTATTTAGTAACACAAAATATAGTAAAATAAATAAATAAATAAATAAATAAATATATATATATATATATATATATATATATATATATATATATATATATATATATATATATATATATATGGGTTTGCTAACGCGCGTACGCCTACATTTTAGCAACGTATACCGGGTTTTAGTAGACAAACATATCTTTATATATCATGGATTCTAAGTTTTAAGGTTAAGGGTATTTTAATAATTTTCATTCTCAAAACTAAAAAAACCCTTGTTCAACTCCATCATTCCTCTCAACCCAACACTAACAGTTAAACAATCTTAATGATTTTATAATGAGTTTTCATTTTATAATTTTTGTCTTATCTAATTTTGTCTAATTTTCACAAGCATAATGACATCAAAGGAATTGGTAATTGGCCTGGAAAAAATCAGTTGTTAAACAATTTCTTACAAAAAAAATGATTTTATAATGAGTTTTCATTTTATAATTTTTATCGTATATAATTTTATCTAATTTTCACAAACATAATGACATCTGAAGGAATTGGTAATTGGCCTGGAGAGTTTTTTTTAAAGATGATGATTCAAGATATGCAGATGGTGAAATTAGAGAGGTTAATGAAGATGGTGAAATTGATCTTGAATGAACCTTTGTCTGAAGGTGAATACGTCAATGACTCAAATCTTTACAAAGACAAATTGTTTAACGCCAAGTGTTTTTGATTTTTTCAATTGAGGCTACAGTAGGAATGACAGAAAAAAATGTTGGAGTGAGAGAGAAAAAATGGTTGAGAGGAATGAAAGATGTGAATAAAGATTCGAGCGGTTTCTTTTTTAATTTTTGAGAATGAAAATTATTAAAATACCTTTAACCTTAAAACTTAGAATCGATGATATGTAAGGATATTTTTATCTACTAAAACTCGGTACACATTACTAAAACGTACCAACTGAAAAATAGGCGTACGCGCTAATATATATATATATATATATATATATATATATATATATATATATATATATATATATATATATATATATGTTTAAAGGTAAATTTAAGGTAAAACTAATTATATCTATCTTTTACAAGTATTGTATCATTCGTGCTGGCAACATTGTTTACAAAAGTAAAATTAATCCCCATGGAAACATGTCAAACTTTAATGGACTAGCTTATGTGATTATTACTAAATAGATTTTTGCAAAAGTAACTTTTTTTTTATCTATTAAATAGATTTTTTTTTTTAACTTTTAACGGGACTTGTTTAAAAATTTAACTTTCCTTAAAAGCTGTTTCGTGTAACTTGTTTTACAAAAATAATCAATAAGTCGTTGATCATATAATTTCAAATTAGCTATAAATGTTATCATCTCTGAAAAATAGATGATTCAAAATTCACTAGTTTTTAAGTGGCAAATAATACAAATTTCAGCAAACAAATAATAACATGTTGGTGTGAAATATAAATAAAGAAATGTAAAAAAAAAATGTTAATAAATTTTTTCTTCCCTCCAATTCGAAAGTCACAGAAATTTGAATTTTTCTACTATCAAAATTATATATACACTTCGGAGTCTTCTCGCTTGCTTAAGCTAATCCATCTTCTACAGAGAAACTTCTCTGAAAAATGTTTTCGCTTGCTTCAATTGCCTGTAATCATACACATTCTAGAAATGAGTACAACCGAATTATTACATGGTAGCAGTAAATGTTAAAAACTGATAAGATTTCACGAGTAAGATTCTTTGACCATTAAGAGATAATTTCTCCGATTTAAACATTTTCAAAATGTTTAATTTGATATGTGTGAAGATATTACATGGTGAATGTGATGTTTTGGATTATGTCAATTGCAGAGCCACAAGCTTTGGAATTAAAAGCAAACCTGTTTTTTCCAGTTTGTACACATTGTTATGAGAAGTAGCATAGCTGTTTGACAAAAGGCACCAATCAGTATTCCAATCCACAGCCCTTTTCCTCTAAATTGGACCCAGAAACCCAATATAGCAGCAATTGGAATTCCAAAAACATAGTAGGCTCCAAGGTTTACGTATGCTCCTAAGTGCTGCCACCCACATCCTCTCGCAATACCTGTAATGCAAAAAGGGTTACACTGTTATATTTTTTATGGTAACTCAGATTCCACTGTATAAGAACATTGACGTGCATTGAAAAGTAATTTAAAGAAACAAACCTGAAAGGGTACCGTGCAAGCAGTCCAGCATAACAGAGAGACTTAAGAGAGGAGCCAATTCTGAGACATAATCCACCACGTCCTGCTCATTGCTGAATGCATAACCCAAAATCTGCCTGCAAGAAAAAATTATCGAGCCCACCACAATGGCCTGGGTAGCTGCCAGTATCATGGAAGCATAAGCAGATACTTTTGCTGATTGTGGACTTGCAGCACCTAATTCATTCGAAACTCTAGCGCTAAATAACAACACGAAAGAGAAACCAATCAAAAAGACAGAAAAAAAAATCCTTACTATACTATCAGTACTGTTCATGAGTTTGAATATGCACAAATTAACGAGGTTAGGATTTATGTGAATCAAAACCTTGCTGCTGCGCCAATTGATTCTGGGATTGTGTAGATTGTTGCGCTGATGTTTAAACTGATCAGAAAAACAGTTAACAATTAAACAACAAATTAGCATCATCATTTGTATAAACGGAAATCTATAGTTGACTAGGAATACAAATTTCAACACAGATTTTAAGACATACAAAGTCATCTTTGTCTGAAGGACTAAGTTGGTTATACATACCATACGGATAAGACTGATGTTTCTAGCTTTGCATTTGGTAGAAGACCAGAAAGCAAAATTAGTATTTCAAGCGACCACCATTCAAGGCTGCAGTGATAAAATATATAAGAAACAAATCATGGTTGAAAACTACAGGGAAAAAAAACACCATATAAAAGATCAAATATTATAAAAGGAAGAAACTCACCAAATCATTCCAGCTGAAGGAATGGCATAGCGAATGAATTCTCCAATCCCATGGAATAATTCCATTGAAATTGGGGCTCGAGTATTTTCACATTGAGAAGAGAATTTCATATATAATCCAAGTATAGTCACATTCAGCCAATATGAAGTACCAATAGAAAATGCTGCTCCTAAGTTACCAAGTCCCGATTTAAACACCATAAACCAACTGAATGCCACATGGAAGCAAAGAGTAATGAAGGAACTTATGACAAGAGGACTCATCAAACTTTGCATCAAAAAGAATCGAACCACAGACTGAAGTGCTGCATAAGCAAAGAGAGCAGGGATCATGCACAGAGCAAATTTTCCAGCTTCTAGTGAAACCAAACGATCTTGGCCAAGTAAAACGAGGAGGTTTCCCATGTTCATCCACAAGAAAGAAAGAGGAAGACAAACTAAAGCAAGAGAGACAATTGCAGTGTAAATTTGAACACCAAATTTTCTGTATTGCCGTGCTCCATATGCTTGCCCGCAACGAGTTTCGAGGGCACACGACATTCCAAACTATTTGATATGCACAAAAGACCAAATGCAATCAATGCTCAAATATTTAAATGTCCCTTATGAGTTGAAATATTAATAGCATAACAACAACATTAAAAACTAGCAGCTTTTTTTTTTTCAAATGATTTTCCCTCCTTTGATAAGAAGATGCTGCAATAGAAGGTGGTAAAACTAAAAAACAGAGTGTGTGAGATGAGAAAAGAAAACCTACAATGACACTGAGGCCAGAGACATTACAGAGAGAGATGGCAATGGCTGTGCTGGAGAGAGCAAGCTTACCCAAGCGACCAACCATCATCATTGATATTATTTGTAGAAAATACTGTGACAGAGTTACAGCAACCATAGGACCTGCTAAATAAGCAACCCTTTTCATCTCTTCACCAAACACATTCCATCTTATTACGCCTGAACCACCATCTTCCACCTCTCCCTTCTTCTCCAAGAGACCCTCTTCCATATTCTCTCTAAGGGTCATAGAAAAATTGAGTCTTGTCAAGGCTGATACAAACAGCAGTAGAGTCATGGCTTTTTATACATATTTTACTCCCAGACTGAATACAGCAAATATTTATATATACGGTAACACAGAACCAGATTTTTTGTGCCAAGTAATTGTATTTCAAGGGTTTATAGATGAAAAAAAATATCCTCTATAATAAAAATTAGATGAAATTTTAGTAATTGCTTACCTTTATTAGTTTAATCGATTTAAGTTATAAAGAATTGAAGAAATTTTGTGTTATTTAAGATCTTAATTGGGATCCTTTCTATTTATTTTAGAGCATAATCATTGTCTTTTTTTATTTTTTATTTTAATAATAATATTGGTAGGAAATATTTATTGAATTTGCTAATTACTAATCTTCATATTACATTAATAATATTATTAGGAAATATTTTAGTTCCCAGCTCAAACAAGAAACCTCCCTCACCCCTCAGATTTGATACATTTTTTATTTAATAGTTTTAACTTTAAAATTTTATCAAATCCAGTTTCAATTTTTGGGTGTGATGCAACATTTGCATCAGTATAACTTTCCATATTTTAAATATTGACTAAATGATAATACGTGTAATAAAAAATATTAGATATATAGTTAGTATAGCGTTTTAACTCTTCAAATGGATATATTAAATTAAATTAAATTAAATTTATGCAGCTTAATATTATACGCATTTACCTTTATTTTAAATAGTTACAAACATTATTTCTAATCAAATATATTTTCTATAAATAAGTATATTCGTTATGATCCTTTTAAAAACGTATAGAAAATAAAAGAGGTAAATATTAATTGTATAAACCAGTTATAGATTTACAAATAAAAATATACTTGAGATTTTTTTTAAATGAATAAAAATATTTCATTCTTTCACAACTGCACATGTTTATTTATAAAATATACAGTATGGATCACTCAATCAACGTATTATAAAAAACGATCGGTCAGTCAACTTTCTAGAACTTTTAAAATAATGTAGACCGATTGATTGTCAACCTGATTGGTGATGAAACAACACACATCATATTATTAAGATACTATAAATCCATTAACAAGATAAAACATACTTATAAAGCATTGGGTTATAATTGGGTTAGTCCTAATTAAAAGCTCACTCCAAACTCTATAAATATAGAAATAAGGTAAGAAAGTAGGTGATTACATTTATTGCTTAATTGTGATAGCCAATCAGTATAACTAAAATTGACTTGGTGTCTTTGACAAGTACACACTTGCTCCTTGCTCGGTTTGAACTTTAAAAAGAAACAAAAAGCTATTGTAAAAAAAACGATAAAGTGAATGAAGTGAAACGACAAAGTGTGAAAGAGTAGTTATCGATCCTACAATCCAAAACATGAAACAAACTATATTCTTTCAAGAATGAGTGTTTTTTAATAAAGAAAGTATGCATATTTGTAAAAGGTGTATATAGATTAATGTATTTAATTAAAAAAAGTGTAATCTTTCATCGAATAATGTATTTTTAAAATTAAAAATTGTAAAATATAACTCTACCAATAGTTATAATATTCTTTTAAAATGTTGTAATAGAAATATACATATATTAATAGTTATACTTTTTAAAATATTTAGTTTGAGTCAAATGTGTTTTAGGTTTCATAAATTTTAGGACAATTTGATTTTCAAAATAATAATTATACTTTTTAAAATATAAAAAAAATATTCTATTATGATATTTATATTATAATTTATATATCAAATAATTATATGAAAAAATTAAAATTAAGTTTCAAAATATATTATACTTTTAATTTTTAATTTTTTTTTAAATTAATCTCATCATACCTTGTATTTTTTATACAATTTGTAGTTGTTAGAATCATACTTCCCCGTGCATGAAATATAGGATAGGAACGAAGTTTGTAATTGAATAGCGTATCTCATTTTGGGGAAAGAGCTTCAACGCACGGTAGCTCAATTATGGGATGGCATTTGATGTTTACTTGAATTAGGAAGCATATTCTACTTTGAAATATGAAGTAAAATGCTTGATGTATTTAACCATAATACAAATTTTAGACCGACTATACTCTTACTAGCATATCTAGTCCAAGTCAAATAAAAGCCTGCAATTCTCATCCTAGAACTAAAATAGTTAAAATTAACAAGTCAGCAAACTCCTTATGCCATAAATCCATTAAGTAATGTTCATATGAATGATAGCTACAAGTTACATGTTCACATTTTCCCCTTGAAACTGGAAACACACAAGACTGGAGAAGTGGTATTATCAATGAGGTTAGACAGATGAAACCAACACCAGTGTTGAAATGTGTGCAATATAGCTCCGAGCCTGGGCTTTGGACACTATCGTATGTTTCAGCACCTTCAAAATAAGGTGATTTCCCTTCCATTACATTCTTTAAAACATCACCCAAGTGCACTTGCAGGAAAGCCTTTCAGTACTCAAAATCTTCTGGGCTTTTTCCTATCCAAAATAGCACCAAGATTGGCTAATGCATCATTAAATTTCTGAATCCTGAGGAGGCCTATGATAATAGATGTTTCGGATTGAGAGAATCTTCCTTTTTCCATCACCATATTGATAAGTCGGACAAGGGTGTCCTCCCTTGATAAAAAGCAAAGACCTTCAGCCAAGAAACCAAATGACTGGAACTCTGGTAATATTCCTTTCTCCAACATTTCAACCGTAAAATCAACAGCCTCTTGTATCGGTCCTCCACCATTACAGAGGCCACGGAAAAGAATCTTGTATGATACAGCATCCGGAGGATCACCTTTTTCCATCATTTCTCTGAAAAGCCCCATGGCTTCGCTTGTTCTTTTCCTTCTGCAGAGTGCTTGAATCACAGGGTTATAAGCATGTGGAGTCAAGACCATACCTTTCATTTGAAGAGATCTAAGGAGCTTAATTGCAATCTCTACTCTTCCCGCCTTACACAGCCCCATAATAAGGGTCCCATAAGTTACAATATCCGGTTCACACCCATTCAAAGTCATATTCTGTACAATATCAGCTGCCTTCTTTATATCCCCCTGTTGGCAGAAATACTTAAGCATTGAAGTATAAGTGAATTTATCCGGCTTTAACCCTTCCATTATCAGCTGATCCATAAGCTGAGCAGCTTCTTCCACTCTCTTGCTCATACAAAGGCCATTAATAAGGGTGTTGTACGTCACAGAACTTCTGGATACACCCAACATCTCCATCTGATCAAAAATATCCTCTGCCTCCTCAATCCTATTGCTCTTGCACAAACCATCAATCAAAGTATTATATACCACCACATTTCTAGCACAACCACTTTTCTCCATCTCTTTCAGCAACTTCAATGCTTCCTTAAGTCTCTTGTCAGAACACAGACTCTCAATCAATATACTATACGTAAACTCATCCGGCTCACACCCTTTCTCCTTCATCTCCCCAAACAACTCCATCGCAATCTCTCGGTTACTCGTCAAACACAAACCCTGTATCAAACTATTGAATGTACAAACATCAGGCAAAAACCCCTTGCCAGTAACAACACGGGCAAGCTCGGTCGCCGCTTCAACATGATTCTCCTTACACAGAGTACTAATCAGTGTGTTAAAAGTCACGGTATTCGGCGAACAATCCCTCGAAATCATATGGTTGAGAATTTCAACAGCCTCATTAATCTCACCCAACTTACACAACCCAGAGATCAAAGAATTATAAGTATAAACATCCAAATCAAACCCTTTCTCAAGCATAAAATCCATCATCTCCAAACCCTGTTTGATATGCCCGGTCCTACACAAACCACTCACCAAAGCATTGAACGTAAACTGGTCAGGGGAAAACCCTTCTTCATCATGAATAAATCTCAAAGCTTCTTCAATTCTACCCTCTCTGCAAAGCCCATTCACCAAAACATTCACGGAAACAGTAGTTAGCGTGCACCCGGACTCCACCATGAGTTCCTTAATCCTCAACGCGCCGTCCACGTCACCCTCTTCGATAAATCCCTGCATGAGCGTGGTGAACGTTTTCTCGTCGGGCCTGAGGCCGTGGTTTGGCATGTCCTCCAGCATGAGAATGGCAGGCCGCAGCTGGTGAGCCTTGCAGAGGGCCCGAATCAAGATGTTGAAGGTAGAAACGTCAGGCGCGACGCCGTCAGCCACCATCTTGGAGTGCAGCGTTTCGACGAGCTTGAGCTTGTTGGCTTTGACGAGGAGGTTGAGGGCGACGTTGTAGAAGCGCGTGCGGGGTTTGAGGGCGAAGTCGCGTTCCATGAGGTGGATGACGGCGTTGATTTCAGCGTGGAGTTCAAAGTTGGCGTAGGTTTCGAGGAAGATGAGGAAGGTGGACTCGTCGACGGGGCAGGCGGAGGAGTGCATCTGGTTGAGAAGAGATAGCATTGAGTCGACGGAGCCGACTCGACCTAGTTGGCCCAGGAGCTCGTGGAAGATTGAAGGGTGGGCCGAGTAATTGGGCTGGGTAGAGGCCCATTGGAAGAGGCGGAGCGCAGAGGACTCGTCGGGCTGGCGGCGGAGGAGGTCGAGGAGTTGGGAGGGGGAGAAGTCGGGGGGGAGAGGGTGGTGAGTGGCGGAAGTGGAAGATGAGACAGCGGAGGAGAATCTGAAGGTGGAAGAGATAGAGAAAGAGAATGAGAAAGGTGTTGTGTGGCGTTGGGTTATTACAGTGTAAGGAAGAGGGTGGCAGTGGAGAGAGGATAGTGCCATTGAAACAAATTTACAAACATGTGGCGTGCGTGAAGAATTAGGTGACCGTAGCAGCGATGTAGAGTGTGGATGAATTGGGAAGAGGGTTTGCCACTTGGCGGTGAAGAAGAAACAGTGATCCTGTTGTCGGATGAGGACCCAAAAATCTCCTTTCGGATATAAAGTGTTGTAATAGAAATATACATATATTTACAATATGTTTAAATCTAATTAAATAATAATATTAAATTAAGGCATAAAATTTCACTTCACCTATCATTTCTTTTGCTTCTCCCATATATTATTTGGTTAAACGGACTAGAAGAGATGAAAGAAGAACAATTTTAAAACTCTGTAAAATAGGTTGGAAGTTAAAAAAAATTGATAACCTAGAAAAATTGGGATATTTTTGTTAAGACCGTTTAGTTTGAGTCAAATGTGTTTTTGCCTCTATTATTAATAAATTTTAGGTCAATTTGATTTTGAAAATAATAAGTATACTTTTTAAAATATAAAAAATTTATTATTTTATTATGATATTTATATTATAATTTATATATTAAATAATTATATGAAAAAATTAAAATTAATTTTCAAAATATATTATACTTCTAACTTTTTAATTTTTTAAAAAAATTAATCTCTTCATATCTTGTATATTTTATACAATTTGTAGTTGTTAGAAATGATGATGAAAATTGTAAACTTATAAACTTATAAAAATTATAAGTAAGGTGAGAAGATAAAATAGTCAGTGTTGTTAGAATGAATTGACATCCATAAATCAACTCGATCGATCACAAATCTTAATTTGTTGGGTTGAAAAAAAATTAAAATGATCGGGTTGGTTCATCAATCTACATAATTTCTTTTATCTTTCTTTATATTATATTTAAAGTTTAAGGTGATTTTGGATTGTATTGTATTTGTTTATTATAAATTGTCATTTTAATATCATCTTAAATTGAAATTTATTTAAATTTGAATAAAAAAAATGTTATTTTATTGAAGTTGAAAAAAAAACTTATAAATAAGTGAATTAGTCAATTAACTCATTTAATCCATCAATTCCTAAATGTTTTTTCGATTCACTAATAATTAAATCAGATTAAATTGAGTCACTAAAGACTCTTCTTTCACTTTTTCAAAATTTTTTAATTCCAATTCTATTCTTAGATTAAATCTGTTTTACTTTTACTATTTAGAATTTTTTAATTAATTTGAAAATCTTATTTCTCTTCATTTTTGTTGCGCAGATGCACCTCCACTCCCCAACCATCTTTCACGGATTCTTCTGTTTTCCATTTTCGTTTCACTTCCTCTCGTTTCTTTTTCATGTATGTTGCAGACATATATTGAAAACTCGTTTCTTTTTTCCTGTTTGTTTGCAGACATATACTGAAAAGTGTTGCAGATGTTGTTGTCCTTTCCTGTCTGTCTTACATATACTGAAACAGTTGCTCTTGTACCTAATGTTATGTTCATAACCACGGTCTACTTAAACTTAAGATTTCTATTATTATCATTAAATTATTAATTTTAAGATTAAATATATTTTTGTCATATGTCAAAATTTGTAATGGTTTTCAATCCTCATACTTCAAAAGTAACAATTTAGTCCTTGATTAAGTTAAAATGTTGTCTGTAAATCTGTCGACGTTTTATTGAATTAAAATTAAATTATTTTATGTATTGCTTAGGTTCTTTGCAACTTTCATGACATTTTCCCTAGCTTCAACCAACCCCATTCTCAGACTCTGCCGCTACCAATTTCACTACCACTCTAATCCTCTTCTTCTGCAATCCCATGTTTGATCAAACTCACCATCACCACTTTTACTTTCCTCTGCACCAATTTTACACATAAAACAAACATCACAAAACTCTGTCTTCTTCCCCATTCACACACACCACTGCAACAGGGACCTCTCTCCATCACACGCCCTCTACTTTTCTACCTCCCCTTCCAACATTCCAACAACACAGACTAATCAATCGAAAAAGGATTAAAATAAATAACTGGTAAGGATAGAAGGAAGTGGCGTAGTGGTGGAAGGGAACGACGATGGTGGCATTCACGTTGTCCCCGATCACGATGAGCAACGATTGTGGGTGGGCACGACAAAGATCATGACACGATAGCTGGATTTGATGTTTTCGTGTTATTTGAGCCTATCTCAACCTCACAAAATCACCTTCTTGTAAGATGAGGTTTGTCCTTATACATTTCAAGCGTGGAATTAGACATTTAATCATAGATGTTAGGTTAGAAATTTAAACCTAATTTAACTCCACAAAATCGACTTGTAGGGTGAGAATTATATCTACTTATAAACTATGAATTAACTTCATCTTTATAAACTATGAATTAACTTTATCTCTAGTTGAGATGGACTTCCAACATTTTACGCAAAAAAATATGAGGTGACTGACGTTGTTGACACTGACAAGCACTCCGACTCCAATTGGTGTCGCCGTCGAAAACTTAGACCGGCAAGATGGGCGGCGTCGAGGCACTGGATTCCAATGGTGGTGACTTGCGTGTGGAGAAAGAGAATAGGGAAGAAAAGTTCCTTGAGCGTTGATAAAGAAGGTCACCCGTGACAACTATTTCAGTATATGTCTGCAACATACACGAAGAAGAAAAACATACATGAAGAAGAAACGAGAGGAAGTGAAACGAAAACCAAGAAAGAGAGGAATGGTGAGAGGCGCAGCAAAAATGAGTAAAAATAAGATTTTCAAATTAATTAAAAAATGTTAAATAGTAAAAGTAAAATAAAAATAATAAAATTAAAAAATGTTAATGAGATAAAATTAGAATTAAAAGAATCTGAAGATAACACCACTCACTCACTAAATGACCAACTAAATGACCAATCATCGAGTAATTCATTTTAATAACACTAGTCTCGTCATCAAATTAATAGAAAAATAATTCAACTAATAATCATATCAAATTTTAAAAAAACAATAATTACAAAATATAATGAAATATGGATAACCAATTATCATAAAAAATTAATAGAGAATAAATTGAAAAATATTCCAATTTATCATATATTTTTTAAACTTTGTTATGCTAAAAACAAAGGAAAGCCAACATCTATCACCTATTTAATTAATTTTTATTTCAAAACATTAATTAATTTAAAATAAAAAACTCACAACAATTAAAATATGATGTTAATATATATATATATATATATATATATATATATATATATATATATATAAAATATTATAATTATATGCATATCACATATTTGAATATCAAATAAAAATAATGAAATAATTATAAGAAGTGTAAAAATATTAAATATGAGATTCACAATTAGATTAAAAATTTAAAGATAAAAACAATTAATATAATTTTTTTATATTATGAAAGATGTTTTAGTAATTTCAAATAAAATTGAGTATTAAGAAAGAAAATACCGAAACGGATATATATTTCTTATACTTACCTTTGTATCTCTACTTTCTCAATTGGGGTTCATTTGCCACTTTAAATTTAACATGTCAAACAGTACAGCAAACACTACTCTGGTTAATTCACAAATAAATTGCTGAGTATTCTTAATCAGATGCACGAACTTTCACAAAGCCAAGAACTCATTACTCCTAACACATGAGAATGGTCCCCGTTTTTAGGATATTGGCCTTTGATTAAGGTCTTCTCATACCAATACATTTTGTGCTGACGATTCATCATCGAATAACCTCTTTCTTGCCTTGATGGCCTGCATGGTAAAACCAAACTTGAAACGCAGTGTGCAAAAGGGAAACTACCTATGCCAAGACATTAACTTCATCCGAATAGATTTCAGGAAGAATAATTGAATGGATTTGAGAGGATTTGAAAATAATTTTTTTATTTTTTATTTGAGTGGATTTGAAGGTAGGTGAAAGTGAATTTAGAAGTAATTTTTTTAATCTGTCGCATCAATCAAATCCTACACTAATTCTCACAAACGTTGTTTCTAAATTCACTCTCACTAACTTCTAAATTCACTTAAATAAATAATAAAAAATTTATGTTCAAATCCTCTTAATCACTCTCCACAAATCTATTCAAGTGAACAAAGGATAAATTTTATAAAGCAAATTAAAGCTGCTCCCAAAAGCGTTAGGAGTCATTTCATTGAACTAAAATTTTGTTTTAGCATATTTGTTTTAACTTGTCAGAGAAAGGTTAGAACTTTTATACCTGCTTTTCCCAATTTATGTTACTGGTTATGACAGAAAGTAGAGTAGTTTGAACAAGAGCACCACATTGTATACCAATCCAAAGTCCTTTTCCACCCACTCGCACCACAAATGCCAATATGACAGCCACTGGAATCCCACAAAGGTAGAAAGCCCCAAGATTTACAAAAACTCCTAAACGTTGCCATCCACAACCTCTTGCAATTCCTGAACCAAAGCATTATTAAATACATTGACAAAAACTTTTTCTTCCATGTAAATTTATGATTAAATGTTGTTGAAATTCCATAATTCATCCATACTAAAATTGATTTCTCAAAAAAGAAAGTTCGATATTTTCAATATCTAATTTTATACAAGAATCATATTAAAATATTTATTAAATGTTAAAGATACCAGAAACTTATTAATCTATGATATAAGGTTACCTGTTTGAACACCTTGTAAGCTGTCTAGTATAACAGATATACATACGAGAGGGGCCATGACAGTGACATAATCAATAACTTCCTTCTCATTACTGAAGACATAACCAAAAAAATGGCGGCAGGCAAAAAGTGTTGCGCTTACTACACTTGTCTCAATGACTGCAAGAGACATTGCAGCTAACACAGCAACACGGGCAGCATGTGGTTTCCCAGCTCCTAATTCATTTGCAACCCTTGTGCTATAATCATCGAGGGGACGGGATCGTTAGCTTAGATATATATACTCAAGGTACAGTAACATGTAAGCTATGTAGAATGAATGTTATGTATGCGGTGTTACCTTGCTGCAGCAGCAATTCCAAAGGGTATTGTAAAAAGAGTTTGAATAGTGTTTAGACTGTAGAAAAATGACAAAATCAGTTCAATCACTTTAACTTATAAAATCTCATAAAGAGAAAATTGGGAGCAGAATAGATCATGAGTTGCAGTTTAATTAAAAGGGAGTGTAACATACTTACCAAACTGTTAGAACTGAAGTTTCAAGTGCTGGATTTGGTAACAGCCCTGACAGCAATATAAGCAGCTCATACGACCACCATTCAAGGCTGCCATCATCAGCATGAGTGCAAAAAAATGCATGTTAAATACTAATTTTGGAAAAACAGCACAATATATTACAGGTGGAAACTTTGTATAATTTGATAAAATGAATAGGTAAATATTAACTGAACAGGAAGATTAATCACCAAACCATTACTGCCGAAGGGATGGCAAACCGAAAGAACTCCCACATTCCTTTAAACAGATCCAAAGAAATGGGTGCACGGGTTTTTGCACAAGCAGAGGAGTATCTCATGTATAATCCAAGCATAATCACATTTGACCACATTGAAATGCTAACTGCCAATGCTCCACCAACATTATTCAGCCTTGTTTTGAACACCAGGGCCCAACAAAGAGGTATATGAATAGTGAATGTGACAAAAGAAGTTGCGAGCATGGGAAGAATCATACTTTGGATTTGGTAATATCGAATTAATGGCTGTAGAATTGCATATGCAAAAAGTGCTGGTAGAAGCCAAAGTGTGAACTTCCCTGATTCATGTGAAATTTGAGCGTCCTGGCCCATGAAAAGTAGTATGTTTTCCATGTTGAGCCAAAGGACAGACAGGGGAATACAAACCAATATGAGAGAGAAAATGGCAGTGTATGTTTGCAGTCCAATTTTTTGATATTGCTGAGCTCCATAAGCCTGTCCGCAAATTGTCTCTAGTCCACTAGCCATTCCCATCTGTTAGCATACGAAGATCTTCAAACAGTAACAGGGGAAGAAAATAATGATAGTTTTGAGCGGGATAACTTTCTTGAAATAGTTGATGCAGAAGATAACTAATTACTAAACACAAACATCAACATCGGTGTTACTGTCAAAATATTAAGAGGAACAGTTCTTATCTTATGAATCAGTTTTATAATATTGAATTAGTTTCAAACAATTATCATGCATTTTTCTATAACTACACTTTCAATTACATAAAACTATTTTGTTACAAGTTACAAGATGTTTTCATAAACTATTCTTTTAAAAGCTGAGAAACATACCCTTAGTCATTTTAGTAACATCTCCTAAAGTTTGCGCAATATTGTCAAAATGCATACATGTATTGATAAGTCTGACAACTTCTACAAACAGAATAGTCTATCACCTCAGTATGAAATAATACTCATCATATAAATGAGATAACAATGCAATGGAAAACTAGAGAAAACCACATTTTCCTCTAATGGTACAGTCTCAAATGTGGCGGCACTTGTGGTCGCGTAGTGCAATAACAACTTTAGGGACAATCTGGTATGGCATGTGTGTGTGAGAGAATTTTTTCTTTTTTAATTATTGAAAATAATGAGAATACAAGGTTTTACATTTCATTCAACAGTTATGAATATATTAAAAAACCAAGTATATTAATTTATCTTTTAATAATAAAGCAACGGATATGACATGACAAGATAAAATCATAAAAATACAAAAGAAATAAATGGTATCTTTCTGCAACAAAATCATATGTCTTTCGCAGTGCACGTTCTGAAAGGTAAAACTCGAGTGTCCCGTTGAATAATCAAAAATACTGGTACGAGTCTTAATATTCACAGAATCAAAATCAAACAACGTGGCAATGACCGTGTTTTTGTTCATAAGAATTTATTAGTTGGGTCCTGTACAATCAATAATGTTTATGGAGGTTAGGAGTGGGCCAAATGAACTGTTTAGATTAAACATTAAACACTATCATTTTATGGTATAGTTTTAAAAGATTCAACCCTCTAAAATTATAATTTATTTACCTACTCATTAATTTAAAAACGGTTTTGTTTTCTATTTTTTATTAGTTTAAAAGATTTTGACTACTTTACAAACTTTAGTCGGGATTAACCTCATAGAGTTTAGAATGATTTTCCGTTGGAGTTGATTTTTAGTCAAAATTGACTGGATTGAATTTGATCAATTTTTAATGAGAGTTGACTTGATCAAATTGGATCAAATTTTGATCGAAACCAACTTGACCAAATTTTAACTATGATCATCCTGTTCCAATTTGATTGAATTTTGATTAGGATTCACTTGTCAAGACTAAACTGAATTTTAATCAAAACCAACTAGATCAAGTTTTAACAATTGTCTTCCCAACTTATTTTCAGTTAGAGACTCAATTGGATTCAGTCAAATTTCAATCAAAATCCACTCTACTATATTTCAGTCGTGAACATATTCACCTGATTTTTTGTAAAGATCAACTTAGCCGAAATTCAGATCAGACAACTCACTGAGTTTTGATCATGGCAATCTCAATTAATTTTCGATGGTGGTCGTTTTGGTTGGATTTGACCAAATTTTGATCAAAACATAATCATTCGATGTTAAATTTCAGGTTGGATGCTAAATTTCATCATGGACCCATCTCAACTTATAGTCCAATTCCCTTTTACTCTGACTCATCTGAAATTTGAATCAGATTGCCTTATCTCAACCGACTCTACTTATCTTAATATTTGACCTACTATGAAGTTTGTGTTTATTAAAATAGAAAACAAATTTTTGTATAGTTTAATACAAAACTGGTAAAAAAAGAAAGAAACTATTTTTTTAGTTTAGTGTAATGTGAGTTATTTTGGCCACCACAAATATGGCACAAAGTAAATTAAATGATACGTAGACCTGATAATGATACGAGGAAGTTTAGATGAAACGAATAAAGAATGAAAAAGGAAGAAAGTGATAGTAGGAACTTACAAGAAAACTGAAACCAGAGACCGCTGCTAAGGAATTGGCTAAGGCGGCGCTAGAGAGATAGAGTTCACCCAAGTGACCAACTATCATGGTTGCCACAATTTGCAGCAAATATTGGGATGAAACCACAGCCACCATAGGCCCTGCTATAACACTTATCCTTCTCATTTCTTCACTGAAACCACTCCATGTCACTCTTTTTTCTTCCTGCTTCTGTATCAGACTTTCCTCCATGCTTTTCAATCCTCAAAAGGGTTGGAGAGAGCGAGAGAGACGTGGGACGAAAAGAAACCAGACTTTTCCTTTGTTTTCTTTACCTCATTTCAATTTTATAAAACACCAGTCTTTGCTTTCAGTCTCAGATCAGTTTCTACTTTTATAAATTATCTTTCAATACAACTTTCTTCTTGTCGTATTTATTTGTTGGTTTAATCATTCACTAACTCCTTATTTTCGCATGGAATCTCAATTTGGTCTCTTTCTTTCTGGAAATATCAATTGGGTCCCAAATTTATGAAAATTGTAACAATTAGATCCTTTCCGTTAAATTGTCTCCAGCGTTAGTGTTTGTCTGATGTGTGTTTGTCTGATGTGGCACGCGTGGCTGACCGAAGTCACTTGACGTGGATAATTTAATTTTGGACGAACCCAAAAGCAGAGCAATAAACCCTAAGCCTTCCCATCTTCATTGCCAACATTAATCATAGCAGAGATAAGAGATGAAGGGAGACGATGTCGCCGACACCTACTCCATTTGCAAGCCCGATTTCTGAGTTTGAGAGAGACCCAGGGTCTCTTTCTTCTCCCAGCAGCTCGCCGGCGTCCCAACCGGAAATGGCCACCGCACTCCAGCCAGCGTCGTCGCCACTTCCGATGCCCATGGACGAGACCACCGCCGGCCGCCGCTCCAAGCTCCCTTTCTCTTCTTCTCGCGCGGGAGGTTTGCACCGGATTGATACTGGCTGCCGCCGCCTCCGAGACTGTCACGGGCCGCACCGTCAGATCTGGCCACTGCTGCCACTGCCGAGCCCCGATCCAGCCGCCACGACGAAACGACCTCCACAGGGGATCCTCTATCCGGTCCACGACTCCGCCGACAACGCCACCCGGGCCGCCACGGTCTCGGATCCCCTGGTACAAACGGCAACCCTGGTCTTTGGGATTCTTAGTGGTTAATGGATGGATATAGGTTGTGGGCGTTGACAGAATGGAGGAATCAGCTGAACCATATTTGGTTTTCTGTTTGTTGGGGTGAATTGGTTTTGGAGGGTATGGTTTTGTTGAGTGAATGGGTTTTCCTTGTGAGAGTTGAAGATGATTGAATTTGAATTTGAAGTTGGATGATGAAAATGGAGGAAGAAGGTGAGGTGGTTGGGTCAGGGTGGGTATTGGAGATGAATGAGGTATGTGGTTATATGTAATGGTTGGTGGATGTTGGCTGTGTATGAACGATGATGGTCGTGAGGTAAGGGGAGGATGATGGTGTTTGGAAATGGTCGTGAGCCATCCCCCTAGCCATCCCCCTAGCCGTGGAAGGAAAAAGTTGGAACTCTATGAAGTGCTCCACTGCTATGCTTGAATCAACCAAGTCAGATAACACGTCAGATAACACGGGCACACGGGCACAACAGGGTGTCACGTCACACACACCGTAACGCCGTTTGACACTATTTAACGGAAAAGATCTATTTGTTGCAATTTTTATAAAATTGAGACCCAATTGATATTTTCAGAAAGAAAGAGACGAAATTGAGATTCGATGCGAAAATAGGAACTTAGTGAATGATTAAACCTTATTTGTTTTAGTTTAAGATTTTTTCAAAGTTTGTTTACATTTCTTTTTCTCTTTCATTCTTTTCTCTCACTATCACTTACAATTCTTGTAAAAATAAAATGTTTTCTCCCGGCATTTGGTACCAGCATCAGTTAAACTGTTGTATATAATTAAATTCAAATAATCAAAGAGTTATAAGTATAAACATCCAAATCAAACCCTTTCTCAAGCATAAAATCCATCATCTTCAAACCCTGTTTGATATGCCCGGTCCTACACAAACCACTCACCAAAGCATTGAACGTAAACTGGCCAGGGGAAAACCCTTCTTCATCATAAATAAATCTCAAAGCTTCTTCAATTCTACCCTCTCTGCAAAGCCCGTTCACCAAAACATTCACGGAAACAGTAGTTAGCGTGCACCCGGACTCCACCATGAGTTCCTTAATCCTCAACGCGCCGTCCACGTCACCCTCTTCGATAAATCCCTGCATGAGCGTGGTGAACGTTTTCTCGTCGGGCCTGAGGCCGTGGTTTGGCATGTCCTCGAGCATGAGAATGGCAGGCCGCAGCTGGTGAGTCTTGCAGAGGGCCCGAATCAAGATGTTGAAGGTAGAAACGTCAGGCGCGACGCCGTCAGCCACCATCTTGGAGTGCAGCATTTCGACGAGCTTGAGCTTGTTGGCTTTGACAAGGAGGTTGAGAGCGACGTTGTAGAAGCGCGTGCGGAAATCAGTGAGCACTTGGCCATGTGTGTGTCCAACCTCCCTACAGAAGAAGATGGATTACGGGGCAGGCGGAGGACTGCATCTGGTTGAGAAGGGATAGCATTGAGTAGACGGAGCCGACTCGGCCTAGTTGGCCCAGGAGCTCGTGGAAGATTGAGGGGTGGGCCGAGTAATTGGGCTGGGTAGAGGCCCATTGGAAGAGGCGGAGCGCAGAGGACTCGTCGGGCTGGCGGCGGAGGAGGTCGAGGAGTTGGGAGGGGGAGAAGTCGGGGGGGAGAGGGTGGTGAGTGGCGGAACTGGAAGATGAGAGAGCGGAGGAGAATCTGAAGGTGGAAGAGACAGAGAAAGAGAATGAGAAAGGTGTTGTGTGGCGTTGGGTTATTACAGTGTAAGGAAGATGGTGGCAGTGGAGAGAGGATAGTGCCATTGAAACAAATTTACAAACATGTGGCGTGCGTGTAGAATTGGGTGACCGTAGCAGCGATGTAGAGTGTGGATGAATTGGGAAGAGGGTTTGCCCCTTGGCGGTGAAGAATTGTCGGATGAGGACCCAAAAATCTCTTTTCGGATATAAAGTGTTGTAATAGAAATATACATATATTTACAATATGTTTAAATCTAATTAAATATTATTATTAAGTTAAGGTATAAAATTTCATTTCATCTCTCGTTTCTTTTGCTTCTCCCATAGATTATTTGGTTAAATGGAGTAGAAGAGATGGAAAGAAGAACAATTTTAAAACACTGTAAAATAGGTTGGATGTAAAAAAAAAATTGATAACCTAAATAAATTGAGATATTTTTTTATGACGATTTAGTTTGAGTGAAATGTGTCTTTGCCGCTATCATTAATAAATTTTAAGTCAATTTGATTTTGAAAATAATAGTTATACTTTTTTAAATATAAAAATGTTATTTTATTATGATATTTATATCATAATTTATATATTAAATAATTAAATGAAAAAAATAAAATTAATTTTCAAAATATATTATACTTTTAACTTTTTGATTTTTTTAAAAATTAATCTCCTCATACCTAATTTTAATACAATTTGTAGTTGTTAATTGGTGATGAAAATTGTAAACTTATAAAAGTTATAAATAAGGTGAGAAGATAAAATAATGGGTGTTGCTCCCTCCACCACCACACCTTTCTCCCTCCACCTCCCCAATTTTTTTTAATTCCAGTTATATCCTTAGATTAAAATTTTTATTTTTATTATTTTAATTTATTTCAAACCTAGTTCTCCTACTTTATCCTTGTACCCAATCTTTCCATCTCTCAATTCCGTTTAACAATTTGTCTTCTGTTTTACTTTACAACTCCATTTGTCTTCTCCGTTTCACTTCTCTTCATTCGTTTCTTTCTTCTTCATTTTCCTTACATTATTAAAATACATTAAAAATATATTAAAAAATAATAAATCAAAACATTTAAATTAAATTATTAAAATATTTTGAAAATAAATAATAAACTAATAAAACAAATCCTAAAATTAAAATCGGAGTCCGTTTAAGGAAAGAACTGATGTCAACATCCGTTTATGGAAAGAACGGATGTCAACATCCGTTTAGGAAAGAACGGATGTCAACATCCGTTTAGGAAAGAACGGATGTCAACATCCGTTTAAGGAGAAAACGGATGTCAACATCCGTTTAAGGAAATAACGGATGTCGACATCCGTTTAAGGAAATAACGGATGTCGACATCCGTTTAAGGAAATAACGGATGTCGACATCCGTTTTTTCCTTAAACGGATGTTGACATCCGTTTTTTCCTTAAACGGATGTTGACATCCGTTGAAGGATTTTGACGTTCAAGGATGTCACCTCCGTTTAAAGGTTACGTTTTGGGTTTTATTTGAAGGTTTATTCGAATACGCACCTTAAGAAGCAACACACGCACTGTACCACTCCACACTTCACCACGAGAGCGACACTGCACCACGAGAGGGAGACTGCTTGATAATTCTTTCCATCACCACCAACCTTTACAACTTGTAGTATCTCATCGCGAAAAAAGAAAGAGATGAAGAAATATAATGTTCAAATAAAAGAAAAATATTTTACTCATGTACGGGGAACTAGAATAGGTTATTAGTGGAATAGGTTGTGAATGGGTAAAATTAAAAAATAACTCTAAAAATAAAATTTTACTTTAAGGGCAAAATAGTAAAGGGGAGGTGGAGGGAGAAAGGTGTGGTGGTGGAGGGAGCAACACCCTAAAATAATAATATATTGTTCATCATCTCTGATAAATAGTTTAGTGTTGTTAAAATGGATTAGAACCCCTAAATCAACTCGGTCCACCACAAATTTGGATTGGGTTGGATTGAAAAAAAAATTAAAATTTTGATAAATGTTAATTTCGAACCTGATCCACTAAGAACTCAATTTACCCTCATTAAATCTACGGTGAGCCGGGTTGGTTCACCAAATTACATAATTTTATTTTTTATGTCTTTTTTTATTACATTTAGAGTTTAAGATGATTTTTTATTATTATATTTGTTTGTTTTAAATTGTCATTGAAATTTGATATCATTTTAAATTAAAATTTATTTAGATTTAAATTAAAAAAACTATTATTTTTGTTAGAGTTAAAAGATAAACTTGTAAATAAGTGAGTTAGTCAGCTAATAATACATTTAACCCACCAACCTGTGGTGAGTTAGACCGAATTTGAATTTTTTTAAATAACTAATAAGTAAACCAAATTAAATTGACTCACTAAATAACCAATCCATGATGAACAATCATCCTTTTTAACAACACTAGTTTCATCATCAAATTAATAGAAAAAACATTCAATTAATAATCATATCATCAAATTTTAAAAAGAAATTACAAAATATAATTGTATTTGAGTAATCAATTATCATAAAAAATTAATAGAGAATAAATTGAAAAATATTCCAATCTATCATATATTTTTTAAACTTTGTTATGCTACAAACAAATGAAAGCCAAGATCTATCACATATTTAATTTTTTTTCAAAACATTAATTAATTTAAAAAAACTCACAACAATTAAAATATGATGTTAAAAGATATATATATATATATATATATATATATATATATATATATATATATATATATATTTATCTAATATCAAATATTATAATTATTTGAATATAACATATTTGAATATCAAGTAACAATAATGAAATAATTATAGAGAAGTGTAAAAATATTAAATATGTGATTTAGAATTAGATTAAAAAGTTAAAAATAAAAAAAAATTAATAAATTTTTTTTATATTATGAAAGATGTTTTAGTAATTTCAAATAAAAATGAGTATTAAGAAAGAAAATACTGAAACAGATATATATTTCTTATACTTATGTTTGTATCCCTACTTTCTCAATTGGGGTTCATTTGCCACCTTAAATTTAACATGTCAAACAGTACAGCAGACACTACTCTGGAATATCAAATAAATTGGTAATAGTGATCTTTGTCCTGTTAATTCACAAAAATTGCTCTGAGTATTCTTTATCAGATGCACGAAGGTTTCACAAAGCCAAGAATTCATTACTCCTAACACATGAGAATGGTCCCCATTTTTAGAAAATTGGCCTTTGATTAAGGGCTTCTCATACCAATACATTTTCTGCTGACAATTCATCATCGAATAACCTCTTTCTTGCCTTGATGGCCTGCATGGTAAAACCAAACAATTGAAACACAATGTGCAAAAAGATACTACCTTTGGAAAGACATTAAGTTTTATCAAGCAAATTAAAGTTGCTCCAAAAGTGTTAGGAATCATTTCATTGAACTAAACTTTTGTTTTAGCATATTTGTTTTAACTTGTTAGAGAAAGGTTAGAGCTTTTATACCTGCTTTTCCCAATTTATGTTACTGGTTATGACAGAAAGTAGAATAGTTTGAACAAGAGCACCACATTGTATACCAATCCAGAGTCCTTTTCCTCCCACTCGCACCACAAATGCCAATATTACAGCCACTGGAATCCCACAAAGGTAGAAAGCCCCAAGATTTACATAAACTCCTAAATGTTGCCATCCACAACCTCTTGCAATTCCTGAACCAAAGCATTATTAAATACACTCTGCAATTCAATATCTAATGTTTATATAAGAATCAAATTAAAATATTTATTAAATGTTAATACCAGAAACTTATTAATCTATGATATAAGGTTACCTGTTTGAACACCTTGTAAGCTGTCCAGTATAACCGATATACATACGAGAGGGGCCATGACAGTGACATAATCAATAACTTCCTTCTCATTACTGAAGACATAACCAAAAACATGGCGGCAGGCAAAGAGTGTTGCGCTTACTACACTTGTCTCAATGACTGCAAGAGACATTGCAGCTAACACAGCAACACGGGCAGCATGTGGTTTCCCAGCTCCTAATTCATTTGCAACCCTTGTGCTATAATCATAGAGGGGACGGGATAGTTAATTTAGATATATACTCAAGGTACTGTAACATGTAAGCTGTGTAGAATGAATGTTATGTATCCGGTGTTACCTTGCTGCAGCACCAATTCCAAAGGGTATTGTATAAAGAGTTGAAATAGTGTTTAGACTGTAGAAAAGAGACAAAAAATCAGTTCAGTCACTTTAACTTATAAAATTTCATAAAGAGAAAATTGGGAGCAGAATAGATCATGAGTTGCAGTTTAATTAAAAGGGAGCGTAACATACTTACCAAACTGATAGGACTGAAGTTTCAAGTGCTGGATTTGGTAACAGCCCTGACAGCAATATAAGCAGCTCATACGACCACCATTCAAGGCTGCCATCATCAGCATGAATGCAAAAAAATGCATGTTAAATACTAATTTTGGAAAAACAGCACAATATATTACAGGTGGAAACTTTGTATAATTTGATAAAGTGAATAGGTAAATATTAACTGAACAGGAAGATTAATCACCAAACCATTACTGCCGAAGGGATGGCAAACCGAAAGAACTCCCACATTCCTTTAAACAGATCCAAAGAAATGGGAGCACGGGTTTTTGCACAAGCAGAGGAGTATCTCATGTATAATCCAAGCATAATCACATTTAACCACATTGAAATGCTAACTGCCAATGCTCCACCAACATTATTCAGCCTTGTTTTGAACACCAGGGCCCAACAAAGAGGTATATGAATAGTGAATGTGACAAAAGAAGTTGCAAGCATGGGAAGAATCATACTTTGGATTTGGTAATATCGAACTAATGGCTGTAGAATTGCATATGCAAAAAGTGCTGGTAGAAGCCAAAGTGTGAACTTCCCTGATTCATGTGAAATTAGAGGGTCCTGGCCCATGAAAACTAGTATGTTTTCCATGTTGAGCCAAAGGACAGACAGGGGAATACAAACCAATATGAGAGAGAAAATGGCAGTGTATGTTTGCAGTCCAATTTTTTGATATTGCTGAGCTCCATAAGCCTGTCCACAAATTGTCTCTAGTCCACTAGCCATTCCCATCTGTTAGCATACGAATATTTTCAAACAGTTACTGGGCAAGAAAATTATGATAATTTTGAGCGGGATAACTTTCTTGAAATAGTTGATGCAGAAGATAACTAATTACTAAACACAAACATCAACATCGGTGTTACTGTCAAAATATTAAGAGGAACAGTTCTTATCTTATGAATCAGTTTTATAATATTGAATTAGTTTCAGAGAATTATCATGCAATCTTCTATAACTACACTTTCAATTACATAAAACTATTTTGTTACAAGTTACAAGGTGTTTTCATAAACTATTCTTTTAAAAGCTGAGAAACATACCCTTATTCATTTTAGTAACATCTCCTAAAGTTTGCACAATATTGTCAGATGCATACATGTATTGATAATAAGTCTGACAACTTCTACATATGCAACAGAATAGTCTATCATCTCCTTAATATGAAATAATACTCATCATATAAATGAGATAACAATGCAATGGAAAACTAGAGAAAACCACATTTTCCTCTGATGCTACAGGCTCAAATGTGGCGGCACTTCTGGTCGCGTAGTGCAACAACGGACTCTCTGGTATGGCATGTGTGTGTGAGAGAGACAGAAAACAGTGATAAAAGAACATGAGAATTTTTTATTATTGAAAATAATGAGAATACTAGGTTTTTCATTTCATTCAACAGTCATGAATATATTAAAAAACCAAGTATATTAATTTATTTTTTAATAATAAAGCAATGGATATGACATGACAAGAAAAAATCATAAAAATACAAAAGAAATAAATGGTATCTTTCTGCAGCACAATCATGTCTTTCGCAGTGCACGTTCTGAAAGGTAAAACTCGAGTGTCCCGTTGAATAATTAAAAATACTGGTACGGGTCTTAATTACTCATATCGTGTTACTTTCACAGAATCAAAATCAAACAACGTGGCAACGACCGTGTTTTTGTTCATAAGAATTTATTAGCTGGGTCCTGTACAATCAATAATGTTTATGGAGGTTAAGAGTGGGCCAATCAACTGTTTAGATTAAACATTAAACACTATCATTTTATGGTATAGTTTTAAAAATTTCAACCCTCTAAAATTATAATTTATTTAAATACTCATTAACTTAAAAACGGTTTTGTTTTCTATTTTTTATTTATTTAAAAGATTTTGACTACTTGACAAACTTTAGTGGAGATTATTAATTTTCATTTGGAGTCAACTTTAATAAATTTAACCGATTTTCAATCAAATTTGATTGGATTGAATTTGATTACTTTTCAGTCAGAACTCACTAGATTAAATTGGATCAAAATTTCGTCCAGACTAACTTGATTGAATTTTAATCATAATCTATTTGACTAAATTTTAATTGGGATTGACTCATCAAGACTCACTCAAGTGAATTTTAATCAAAACCAAAACGAAATTTTAACTGTGATCATTCCAACTGATTTTCAGTTAGAATCAACTAGATTGAATTCAGCCAAATTTCATTTCATTGATTTTCAGTTAGATCATCTCAGCCGAATTTCGATATTTTGATCATGGCTATCTCAGCTAATTTTCAATGGTAGTCGTTATGGTCGGATTTAACCGATTTTTGACCGAGACATAATCATTTATCAGGTTGAATGTTAAATTTCAATATGGACCCATCTCAACTTTTGGTCCAATTTCCTTTTACCCACCTCGGTTGTTCCAACCTTTGGTATGACTTCTCTAACATTTTCTCAATGGTTAAACTCATCTCAACTTTTATCTTAATCTAATTCATTTCAAACTGTGACTCAATCTCTCTCTATCTTCAATCTACTCGACCTAGGTCCGGTCTGACTTATTTAGCATTTTACTCTGACTCATCTCAAAATTTGGATCAGATTGCCTTGTCTCAACCGACTCTACTCATCTCAATATTTGACCTACTATGAAGTTTGTGTTTATCAAAATAGAAAACAAATTTTTGTATAGTTTAAAACAAAACTGGTAAAAAAAGAAACAAACTATTTTTTTTATTTTAGTGTAGTGTACAGTTATTTTGGGCACCACAAATATGGCACAAAGTAAATTAAATGATACGTAGACCTAATAATGATACGAGGAAGTTCAGATGAAACGAATAATGAATGAAAAAGGAAGAAAGTGATAGTAGGAACTTACAAGAAGACTGAAACCAGAGACCCCTGCTAAGGAAATGGCTAAGGCGGCGCTAGAGAGATAGAGTTCACCCAAGTGACCAACTATCATGGTTGCCACAATTTGCAGCAAAAATTGAGAAGAAACCACAGCCACCATAGGCCCTGCTATAACACTTATCCTTCTCATTTCTTCACTGAAACCACTCCATGTCACTCTTTTTTCTTCTCTTTCTTCTTCCTGCTTCTGTATCAGACTTTCCTCCATGCTTTTCAATCCTCAAAAGGGTTGGAGAGAGCGAGAGAGACGTGGGACGAAAAGAAACCAGACTTTTCCTTTGTTTTCTTTACCTCATTTCAATTTTATAAAACACCAGTCTTTGCTCAGTCTAAAATCAGTTTCTACTTTTATAAACTAAATTATCTTCCAATATAATTTTCTTCTTGTCGTATTTATTTGTTTTACTTAAGATTTTCTCAAATTTTGTTTACATTTCCTTTTCTCTTCCATTCTTTTCTCTCACTATAACTTACAATTCTTTTATAAATAAAAATGTTTTCTCTCAGCATTTGGTACCAGCGTCAGTTAACTCTTGTATATAATTAAATTCAAATAGTGAGACATAGATTTACTTAAAATAAAAATGAATATAAAAGAATAAAATCATTTAAAGATTTGTTAATTTATTAAAATTCTTAAAGGAATTTGATTTTCTTTTTAAATTCGAAAATAAATTGACCTTTTATTCTATTTTCCTACTATCATATTTCTTACTTTTTTATTTAGTTAGTGATATTCGTGACAGTAGAGATGGTTGAAAGTCTGAGTGCACATGTGCTGACTCTTCCAAACCAGGGCTAAAACAACCCATTTGTTAATATTATCTTGTCGTTTTTGTAATCAATACTATTTATTCTTATTAACCTAATTTAGAAAACTAATTATAAAAAGTTGCCTTTTCCTCTTTTCATGGCTCCACCGCAGCTTTAAATGGTAGAAAACTCGTAGAACTTGTATTAAGTTCTGGCTTTCATTTCATTTGATTTTCAACTAAATATATATATTAAATGTTTTACTTTGTAGTTGATTTTACAAAGACTTTGTTATACAATGAATCTAACATTAAGAAAATGTATTATTGGAACAAAGGCAATTTCGTCTCTAATTAGTGTATAAAAGGTGTATGTGTTGGATTTTGCTTCTTCCATGAGAAGTGAGAAGGAGGATGGCCACCACATTTTGCCTTCTCGTTTGTCTTTGACTCTTCTGCTTATCATTTTCTCTGTTCGTTTACAATCACAAAAAAAAAACAACGAAGATAAAAATAAGAAAACAATAATAATAATGATAATGATAATAATAATAATTAATTAATTAAAAATACCATTTAGATCTGACTGCTGTTTTGTCTTGTTATGTGTTGATTTGCTCCACAACTTAGTATATCTCCTAATGCTAAGAAAAAAATTTGTTGAATAGACTCAATTATATTGCTTGTGATAGAAGGGTCTTTTATTTGTGAATGTTTTTTTTTTTTTCAATTTTGACTTTGTCGATATTGTTTAGTCTTTAATGTGTGTGTGATTGTTTGGACTTTAATTAGTATTTGGTCTGTGTTGGCTTCTTATTGTTAGTAATCATTCAATCATTTTGTTGTGTCTGTTACGGTTGCTTTGACTGACTATATATTGTAGTCTGTCTTTGGGGTTTAAAATAGTTTTCAAAATCTCGAAGTATTATTCAGATATTTTTTTCTCTGTCTTTTACTCTCTTGTTCTTTCCTCTTTACATTTGGATTTTCTGTTTTTCATTTTCCACCAACATAATTACTCAATAGTTTCAACGGAAATGTTTCATGGATTATTATAAGATCATTTATATAATTTATTACTTATTTAATATATTTTTAACTAATTTAATCCATCTTATTTTTTTTTTAAATCTATGCATAGATTAATAGATTCATGAACCTCCCCCTGCAGTGACAACTAATGAACCATTACAGAATTGAAAGCCATTTAAACGTTTTTATTGAAGGCAAAGTAAAAATACTTATTTAACCAACTAAATGACGAATAGAATAATTGTTCCTTTTGGTACCGCACTCCACGTAGAACGGGTCTAATTACCTTTTCCTCAGAATTTCCCTTAATAGTTTGGATCTTTAACATCTTCACTGATAAAATTCAGTATTATTCTTGGAAAACCTATATTTTTTAAGAATAATGATATATAACATATTTTTACATTCATTTAAAATAATAAAAAATTATAAACTATTGTAAAGAGAATAAAACTAATGGTAATATCAAATAAAACGTAAAATATTATGTGTTAAAGAATCTTTATTCGATTATCCATATGCATATCAATTCTGCTCAGCCAAAAGGGAAAACTCACCATTCAAAATCTTATCTTTATAAGCGTTGCCGTATCACACCCTCCGCCACCGCAAAACCACCACCGGGGACGGAACTGCCTTTGAAAAGAACGCACCACATGCCACAAAACCTCGTTTCCGTCCCTCTGCTATTTCTTGTCTTCACATCTCACTTCCGTTTATTTCTTTCTTGTTTACTTATATTATGTTTACTGAGTCAACTTGCCACGTCAAATTCACCTTCATCTTAAAGTAATTATTTTTTCCACGTACTAGCGTCGCAGAGGTCTTTTGCCACGTTCGAGTGTACATTTATCATCACTCATATAATTAAGCTTTCATGAAAATGTATGTGGGAGAAACAATGGATGTAAAATCCGAATGCATTCAACTTGAGTAGAAAGACGCAATAGATCAGAATGACAAGAACCCAACAAGTGCATGTTATGCCAGCTTATTCTACAGCGTGACCTGTAAAATATCTTTTTATACGAGTTTTCCGCAGAACCTATCTGTCTTCACATGTCCACCAGAATTTGCCAAATATAGAAAATGACATTGTCAAATTCATACATACTTCCGGAAAACAAGAGTTGGGGCGTGAATTCCATGTATCTCTCGGTCTTTCAAGCAATGAACTATACATTCGGCCATTAAGAAACTACCAGATTAATGGGATGGAAAAAAAAACCAAATTTTGCAGAATGCATGCATGCTCTGTAGGATAAGACAACCTCGGTACAAGTAACCTAATTAACAACATGGTTGACATGTGCTATGACCTTTTCACATACAAAAGGATACTATTTCAAATATTGGAGGCTATAATGGGTAGGGATATCTTTGCTTAATCTTGACAACTAATCCCTCTGCCTCCTATGTGATCGTGGAGAACGTGATCTTCCTCGCCGGTCCCTTGAAACTATCCTCCTTTTGTATCGGTGTCTGACTACGAGATCGATCCCTTGAAAAACGATATCTATCCTCCTTTCTACAGGTGACAGACTACGAGATCGGTCCCTTGAATAACGATGTTTATCCCGCTGTTGCCTAGGTGAATGACTAAGAGTTTGTCTCCCTCTCGGTTCTGCGTATGTTTATCACAACAAGTCAATCACCAATAGAACAATGACAACATTGTTCTGATTCAAAAATAAGTTGCACAAATGTAGAAAGGAAAATCTATCCAAAAGGTTCAAGCGTTAAAGGGGAAAAATTTGACAATAGAACATAATAGTGGTTTTAAGTTTGAACTAAATATTCTTGTTTTTATAAAACAATAATTGGATTTTTTAGATCAAATCAAGTGTGAAGACATTAGTTATGGTAGAATTGCAAAAGTACAAGAAAGATAAGCCTCCAAGTTACCATGGTCGTATCTTGTACCACTGTACTTGCCAGGAGTTGGAGTCCTGGGACACTGTCTCATTGACTGCAAAATATATGCAAATAAGATAACGACAGGTAGGACATTTGGAACATACTGATACAAGATTACAACATACTAATATACTATTGTTTGAAGCATTTGGCAGTTCAATAAATCAACTTCACACAACCCTTCACAATAAAGACATAACCAACCAGATGGGGAATTCGACGAAGCTACACGGAGAAAATCTGCTGCCAAAACTTATCAGGGAATGTTTCTCGGAAAGTAGAAATTTCGGGTGGGGATGGGGCGTCTAGAAGGGAATGAGTAATAGGAAAAATTTGTACAAAAATAATTTTTGGTTATACTCATTCTGAAACCAGTAGCTAAATATTACCCTTTCCACAACTATCACCCGATCAAATTGAACCGTGTGATCGAATTCCTTGATACAGCGCTCAGCGTCATCTGTAGTTGCCATAGTGACAAAAGCAAATCCACGAGATTCCTTGGTGTGAAAATCTCTCACCAAGTGGCTGTCGACAACCTGAAAAGCAAAAGCGATGATTCAATCAATATTATGCATAGACTTCGCCATAAGTAACAAAGGATATCTTAAAACATTAGAGACACACATAATCTGATATGTTGAAACAAATATCAATGCAACACGCAACAAAATCATCTCATAACGAGTCACAGAAGTGTTTTCAACTTCATATATATAGTTCCACAAATCAGACTATTGTAATTAAGGTAGCATGGATCATAGCTCTTTATCTCCGTAATTCACTTAATAATCTACCCATCTTAGAAAAAAATCAAGGCTTTATTATGCATAATGCCTTCCAGTATAAGCCGCACTGATTGAAGTCAAGCTAGTTATACACAACCATTTGTAAAGTGCGGTTCAAAAATAGGGAGGGGTACGTCCCTCATAAGAATACTCTCATATCTATCATTAATTGCATATTAATCCATAAAAGTTAAGGCAAGGTCAAAATAGGACATGTACGTTTACACATATAGAATGCATAGCCACTTTTTTTATTTGTTGCCAATTGAAAATGAGTGAAAATTTCATTTCAGCATTCCTTGGTCCAGATGCATCATTTAAACTCAATTCAACTTTAGAAATCAAGATTTAAATTTAAGCCCTGTTCATATAACAAGGTCATAACCACTTAAGAAAAAAGAAAAAATGAGAAGGAAATATATATATATATATATTATATATATATATATATATATATATATATGTATGTATGTATGTATGTATAAGTTATAATCTACTTTCCTAATAAGCTAAAATTGTGAAGTTAATTAAAAAAATTGATTTTAAATTATGGATGAGCTAATTTTGATTACTTTTCTTCTTCTTTTTTCTTTTTTTTTATAAAGCCTCTGCAATAGAATGCATGCTGTGAGAAGACTGAATGCTATACACATCATCAAATCATAAAGGAATGAAATTGAAATCATGACTAACATATAGTAAATTCATACATACCTCTCCCTGTGTACTGAAAAGCTGCTGAAGATCACTCTCAGTTGTCCACCAGGGCAGGAAATTAACAAACAAATTATTTCCAGGATTCCTCCAGTCAGGAGAATCTTGACTCCTATAGAAGGAACAAACCTACCATCACTGTAAAGAACGTGTTTGGATTTGACATGCTATGTTATCATATTATAACTCTTATCTTTCATGCTTGTGCATATCTAATGTACGATAACAGATTCATGAGATAAGAAGTTAGTTTCTGCAAAGCTACACCTGGAACGGCGTTTCCATGAACCTGATCTTGATCGTCGGCCTTTAACCCGACCAGACCTGGAAAAGGTGTTAAATGACAAATCATTTAAACAAGATTTGAAGTAAGATTTTCCGAAATGAACCTTAGTGAATGAATGTTACTAACGTTCCACTTTCTGCAGTGTGCACCATTGAAAGCAAGAAAGCAACTAAAGGTTATGGTGAGATATCAAGACGCTGCCAGGAATTTTCTGATCTTTTCTTTGTGTCTTGACTGAATATTAATACCGAGTTAAGGTAACATTGTTCCAAGATTTTAATTTTATAGCAAATTATACTGACATCTTTTAAATTTTTTCTTGTTATATTTAATTTTCAACTTAACCCTACACACATTGTCCATGTGTTTTGAAAACAGTAAAATAAAAAATCCTTTTACATAATATCTATTTTATCAATTTAAAAAAACTATATATTACTTATACTTCTAACATACATCTTTTAACATGATACGATCGTATATATTGTATCTCCAAATTCAATTAAATTGTATATCCTTTATGCAACAAGAGTAGAATAATGCAACAAGAACCTTTGCTAATAGAAATTACTATTTACATGTTAGATTAACTGTTTTGTGTAGTTGAACTTTACAATCTCAAAAAATAGTCTATGTGAAACAATTTGTAAGAGTCTAAACTTACAAATTAGGAAATAGGAGAAAGGTTTTTAATAGATAGAAAAAAAATGAGAAGGAAACATAGAGAGGATAAGGAAAGAAGAGAGTAAATATGTATTGACGTTAAACTAATAAAATAAGTTGGTAAATTGAACAAATAACTCTTTAGTCCTATTTTAATAATATTAATAAATTCAAATATCTATATATATTAATAAAAAGAATTGGTTTTATAATCGCTTTATAGTTTTTTGACATATACATTTTCTTAAGAATTTTATCTTTATTAATATAAATTGTTTTTTTATTTTATCTTTTAAATTTATAATTATTTTTTAAAATTTAATTAACTCCTATAATAAAATTATAAAATTATTTATTTTACAAATAATTTATTTTGTATTATAATAAAAATAGTTATTTGTATTATCATAAAAATATGGGATCGCATAATTTCCACTTTTATCATTCCTGAGCATCAAAATATAACAATAACAATAATATACAAAAACAAATATTAATATTACATTTTGCAATAGTTTTTCTTCCAAACATGTTAAATATAGCTAAATTCATTTATCATATATATATATATATATATATATATATATATATATATATATATATATATATATATATATATTATATATATATATTTATATATATATATATATATATATTCTAAAATAATAACTAAAAAATAAAAACGCATAGGTGTGTATGCACGGATTCAATTCAAACTAGTTAACCATAGAAAGTGTTCTACCCTAATTTAAATAAAAATAAAGCTGAAAAAGAAAGTAAAAAGCACAACAAATGTATTTAAAAAAATACAGAAAAATATATATATGTATGAGAAACAATAATTATAAGTAGATTATATAAATTGCATTACGACACTACGTTTCTTATAATTAAATAAATTGTTTCGGAATTAAATTGGTTTACTTTCATATTATATAAAATATACAATTTAAACCCCTAGCATAAGAAAAAAATCACAAATATTAAAACAACTAAATTAATTATAACACTTTATAAGTTATAGATAAATATCTAAGGAAAGGAAATCATACATAATATTCATCATCAATGCATGATAATGTAATGGTATAAATTTCTCCCTTGAAAGAATTCAATCATTTTATACCTTACGATAGTATTAGTCACAGCTATAGTTCTTAATTAAGATTTTATAAATAATATATTCAAATACCAGATTAGGTCATACATATCTAATTTCTTGACAGCATCTAAAAAACCAGTCAAAACTCCACTTGATTATGAATTAAACAAGTATCTTAATATGAATTTTGTGAGGATAAGACATTCTTGTCTTATTATATTTGAAAACAATTGGGAGTTAAACGATGTTAAAAATCAAGAGAAACAATTATGAAATTGGTTTTAAAAAAAATTCATGTACTATCAACAAAAAATAAAACATTCACCCATTTAGCTGCGTGAGTACCAGATGGAACAGTTGCAAAGTTTTAACATTGATGCATCCATCGTTCTCAACCAGAAAGTAAAAATATACATCCTCTTGCCCTTTCCCCTTATTAAATAACACAACTTAAAAAGAAGGGGGGCAGTTGGCCACAGACCCAGGACCTTAGTTCATCTCACAGTGGCAGCATTAAAATGAAGGAAATAACCTGGCACATTTTCATACCCAAAAAATGGAAAATTTTGTCGTTTGGCATTGCCAATAGTTCCTAAATTATTAAATTTAGCAATTACAAAAAAAAGGACTAAAATGATAGCAGGGCTGTGTATGTGATTAAGATGCGGCAGACTCCTTAGCAATTTTCTCGGCCTTGGCAATGACCTCTTCAATGCCACCAACCATGTAAAAGGATTGCTCTGGGAGGTCATCGTACTTGCCATCCAACACACCCTGTCATACAGAATAAGAAAGGAATCAATAACCAACCACACAAGTGACAACTGCAGTGTTAATCACTGCAACAAGAATACAAACAAAAACAAGACAAGGGCATAACCAATCATGCTGTGCAGGCAAAAGTCAAACGGAACAGTACAGGTACGCAACAAAGCCACAGCTATTAAAAACAAAAGTCCTAACCTAAATAATAGAAAAATGGAATGCAAACAGCTCAAGTGACGATAAGCGTTTAGATCATATAGCTCATTGCACGACAATTCAAGATTCAGAAGAAACTAAATATTAGAATTCAAATTACCTTCCAGCATACAGATATTCAAGAAACAAATAAAAGGGTGCTAACACGATCCAAAAGATGCAATACACATATAAACACAAATAATATCAGAGAGAATATGATCAAAGCCTCAGATTAAATGAGAAAATAATACCTGGAAGCTGCTAATGTTCTCCTTCAATTCAACATATTTTCCTGGAGCACCAGTGAAGACTTCAGCAACATGGAAAGGCTGGCTTAAGAATCGCTGAATCTTGCGAGCACGGGCAACAGTCAATTTATCATCTTCACTAAGCTCGTCCATTCCCAAAATAGCAATGATATCTTGAAGATTCTTGTAATTCTGAAGAACCTTCTGTACACCACGAGCAGTTTCATAGTGTTCCGTACCCAAAATAAGGGGTGACAGCATACGAGATGTAGAATCCAAGGGGTCAACAGCAGGATAGATACCAAGCTCGGAAATCTATTCAATATCATCAAAACCAAACTATTTAGTTGATGATAACAAAAACCTCTATGCAGAAGCTACTTCAAAAAATGCAATGAAATCAAACCTGTCGTGACAACACAGTTGTAGCATCAAGATGAGCAAAGGTTGTTGCTGGAGCAGGATCTGTCAAGTCATCAGCAGGCACATAGATAGCTTGGACAGAGGTGATTGAACCCTTTTTGGTTGTTGTAATACGCTCTTGAAGACCTCCAAGATCAGTAGCCAAGGTTGGTTGGTAACCGACAGCAGATGGGATTCGACCAAGCAAAGCAGACACTTCTGAGTTAGCCTACATGATACATCATAATGTAAAACAAATAGTTATAACACAAGGTATACCCAAGAAAATATAAGATACACTCAACAAGCAGGCCAAAAGACATACTTGGGTAAAACGGAAAATGTTGTCTATAAAAAGCAGCACATCTTGCCCTTCAGCATCACGGAAGTGCTCAGCCACAGTAAGCCCAGTAAGACCAACACGAGCACGAGCACCAGGGGGCTCATTCATTTGACCGTACACAAGAGCACATTTGCTTTCACTCTAATATAGTGATGCAACCATACTTGAAAAGTTAGTAAGATAATCAGATAAAAGTATTAGACACAGCTGAAAGTGTCATGAACAGAATTCAACTCACCTGCTTCTCACCAAGCTTGATAACACCACTCTCAACCATTTCTCTATACAAGTCATTACCCTCACGGGTTCGTTCTCCAACACCAGCAAACACAGAGAAACCACCTAATCAATGCAATCAGTCAGCATTCAGCATAAAAAAGATAAAAGAAAAAGTTAAAAAGAATAAATTAAAAGCACATACCATGAGCTTTTGCAACATTGTTAATAAGTTCCATAATAAGGACAGTTTTTCCTACACCAGCCCCACCAAACAGCCCAATCTTCCCTCCTCTTTGATAAGGTGCAAGCAGGTCAACAACCTGTAAATAAAAATTCATGCAAAAATCAGTACCTGGGCATATAAACAGGGAGACAGGTAACCCAAACATCCAAAGAGAAGAGAAAATAATACGAAAGAGAAAAAGGAGAAAACAAACGAGGATAATACCTTGATCCCAGTAGCAAGAATCTGCTGCTCAGTTGATTGCTCAACAAAAGCAGGAGCTTCTCTATGAATAGGCAAATAATGCTCGGTTGCTGAGGAAATTAGCAATGTTTACTATCAGTAAAAACATTTCATGGGAGTTGCAGGGAAAGCCCTTATCTCCTAATCAGCTAATTGATATAAAAGATTAAAGGATTTATGGGTTCTTACTGAGGTCACCCTTCTGGTCAATAGCCTCGCCAATGACATTAATGATACGGCCAAGGGTAGCCCTACCAACAGGAACCTAGACGCAATCCATAAAGTACATTAGAAGACAAAGTAAAATAGCATCATATCAAGTCCACACAGTTTCACAACAAAAACAACTCAAGCCTACAAAGAGATAATGTACCAATTGAACTAAATCAAAAGTGCAATGACCATAGATTGATTTACGTATAATAATAAAAGCAGTATATTTGTTAGCATGATTTCTATTCATTATCTTGCTAAATAATGCCAAGATAAAACATCAAATCAATCTAGAAAAAATAATCTACCCAAACAAAATCATTAATTTGAAATGTATGTATCTTTCCAGATCCAGGGCATAACCCCGCGACCTTAATGAAAAAACAGATAATCAAATCCATATGCATAAGTAAAATTCAAGATTTCACGGAATCCCCAAATCGGGTACTAAATCAAAAATAAACACGTTAGCAGAAATAATGAGAAGCAACTTTGAAGAATTCAAGCGATGAAGATTCGATGTTTACAGTGATGGGGGAGCCGGTGTTGAGGACGCGCCACCCTCTAACGACTCCTTCAGTGGCATCCATAGCAATGGTTCGGACAACGCCCTCACCCAAATGCTGAGCGACTTCCAACACCAGTCTGGAGGAGTGATCCAGAACCTCGAGAGCAGTCAGGATCGGAGGCAAACCCTCGTCAAATCTGACATCAACGACGGCACCAATTACCTGGCAAACCTGTCCGATCGCGCCCTTCCCAGTGAACTCATCGGTGATCTTCCCACCACCGCCAACTTCCTTCTTCTGCGGAGGCGCAGAAGGAGGAGCGGCAGCAGCGGCAGACGCGGTGGCGTACTCCGCGATGCGGTTGAGCAAGAATCCGTGCGGCGAAGCGCGGTTGGTGGAAGAGATTCTGGACGCAGAT
This sequence comes from Vigna umbellata, assembly GCF_029865625.1. NCBI lineage: Eukaryota > Viridiplantae > Streptophyta > Magnoliopsida > Fabales > Fabaceae > Vigna > Vigna umbellata. The sequence continues at coordinate 45,795,430 of NC_142172.1, read as the reverse complement.
GCGGCAATTGAAGGTTTGGATTGAGATCTGCGGACAGAAGATCGAAGCAGAGACGAAACGAGTCTGCGTGAAGCCATCTTCGGAGAGAGAGGAAGGCAGAACAGAAGAGGGCTAGGGTTTGTGGAGTGAGGGAGTGACACTATATTCACATCCGAAGCCCTGGGTGATCAATTTATTAGTCTTCCGTTTTTGCCCCGATACTTTTAGTTTTTATATTTTTAACCCACTGTTTTCGTTTTTCAGAATTGAGTAGACACGTGGACTACGTCGTTATAACTCTGTGGAACTGATTTATTCTCTTCTTCCTATTATGTTGTTTGAAAACAAAGTTTTGCTTTGACTACTTGTTTTATTTCTATTATTGTTTTGGCTTTCTCAACTGCATGTAAATAGGCCAAAATTTCTCCAACCTTGTTTTTAAAATCATTTTTAAAATAAATTATTTATAAATAATGTAAAATTTTAACTTTTTTAAAGGTACGAAACTAAAATAATACTTTTAAATTAAAAATTTAGATAATTTAATTTTAGTTGTTTTTTATCCATCATAATAAATAAAAACACTTGTATAATTTTTTAATTAATTTTAAATTTTGTAACTTATTAATTTAATTGTTTTTTGTGACATCCGGGCAAGGGCGGGGAGTGATCGCCGGTGCAAGAGGCACGAGATGGGACTATACAGTTGAAAGATAGCTTAAAGAAATTGATTTGACTACTCATATCACCCAATGCATTTGTTTTTGGGTAGCCTAACCCATAAGAACTCCATGATTAAGTGTGCGCGTGCCTAGAATAATTTAGGATGGGTGATCTTCTGGAAAGTTTTTGTAAGTTTCCTACATTTTTTTCTTATTTAAAGTTGATTCTTTTAATTATTTTAAAAGTGTAGTAATTAGTTTTTAATAATAAAAAATATTTTTTATTAAAAACTAATTTTTATAATATTTATATAGATTCAAAATTAAAAAGTGATATGCTATATTCACTTAAATATTTAGTTTATTTTACTACCATAATCGTATACTTGTATACTCATTCTAAAATAATTTGACTTAGAAAGGATAAAAACGATAGGATAAAAATGTTAAAAATAATGAATTATGAATTAAAAACTATTAAAAGAATGCAAAATTATAGACTTATATATAAGTATATTAAAAGATTTAAATTAATAAAAATAATTAAATAATAAAAATAAAAAATGTGGAAGTATTATTAGATAAAATATAAATAATTTTTAGAAAAAAAATTAATTTAAAATTAAACTTTCAATAAATATCATGAAATAAATTATAAACCTAGTAAAAAATTTAATCAAATTTTTACTTTAAATAATTATTCACATTTCATTATAATATAATTTATATTATTAATGATTTAAGTCTGTTTTGTATATAAATTAAAATAGTAATTTTAATCTTTTTATCAATCTAATAATTTCGTTTTTAATATTTATCACATAACTCATCAATTTTAATAATTTTTTCCTCAATATCATATTTCCTCTAATCTAAACTACCTTATTTTCACATATATATATCTCTTCTGATTCTTCAAAATCCAAGAAAAACATTCATAAACATAATTAAAAAACTCTTTCCTTTATGGTAATATAAATTATTAAAAAAATAAAAAACAAAATCTCATCGTACATAATGTAAGGGTTGTAAAACTAATAAAGGGGCCTTTGGACCTTATGTGGGGAGCCATACCCATCAGATCAAAGGCACATGACCTTAGCATGAGTCTTTCTCCTAAGTCAGTTTTCCACTCTGCCAACTTTTTCCTTCTCTCTCTAAAAACTCATCTTCTAAACAATGCTCTGTCTTCTCTCTAAAATACCACCATGTTGAACCGTTCAATTTTTGAATAGGTGTGCTCAAACGTTCACCGCGTCAAGGGCTCCGTAACGGACGGGTTCTTGTTCCAACCGGTAAGTCACTCTCTCCTTTTCTCCACTGTTTCTAGCACCTAGGGCATTGCTATTTTACTGAATGCATGTCACTAGAAGTGTTCTACTTCAAATTTGTGGTAAATTCTAGCCTAAAAAGCTAATTCTATCACCATTGGGTGATTTATAGGGTGTCTTTGAATTTTGCTGTGAGGAGCACTATATAGATCATCCCTGTCAAGTAAACTATGAAGTTTTCCAGGTAAGGGAGCTAATTATTTTTGTATGAATTTATTTTATACAAATATATGCAGGTTAAATGTTGAACTGCTGTGTTCTTGTGAAGCTCTACTATGTTAATTTTTATTGGATAATTATAACTGAGACTATGGAATTGTGCTTAAATAATTTATGCTTTGGTGTTGAACGTGACAATTATGTTTGTAAGTGTCTATGTTGAAATTAATCTGTTTTGGTTGAAATTGTTCTGGTTGAAAGATTTAGAAGTAAGGACTCTGTGATAGCATGTATATGGGCAGATACTGTTTAAAGGTTACTGTGAGGGAAAGGGTGATATATATAATTGGGTATTTGATGTCTATAACACTATAAAACAGTTTTAATAACTTAGATAATTAAATCTTGTTCGAACTGGTAAGTCACTTTCTCCTTTTATCCACCGTTTCTAGCACCTAGGGCATTGCTATTTTACTAAATTCTAGCCTAAAAAGCTAATTCTATCAACATTGGGTGATTTACAGGTGTCTTTGATGTCGAAGGTGTACGCATCAGACTCACCTTCGGAGTTAGCACATGTGACTAGTCACAACGTAATGGACCAGGCTAGGGCTGCTCTATGATCAGGACGTGCCAACTTAGATTTTTAGGTCCCTTTTATCTTACCAACAAAGAAAGGCTTTTAACAAGTTATGATTTAATTATGTAAGTTATTAAAATTGTCGTACAGTCTTCTAAACATCAAATACCCAATTATATATATATCACTTTTCCCCTCACAGTAACCTTAAACAGTACATATACATGCTATCACAAAGTCATTACTCCTAAACCCTCCAACCAGAACAATTTCAACCAAAACAGATTAATTTCAACATAGACACTTACAAACATAATTGCCACATGTACCCGTTCAACACCAAAGCATAAATTATTTAATCACAATTCCACAGTCTCAATTATAATTATCCAATAAAAATTAAAATCTTAAAAGAACTTCACAAGAACACACCAGTTCAACATTCAACCTGCATATATTTGTATAAAATAAATTCATACAAAAATAATTAGCTCTCCTAACCTGGAAAACTTCACAGTTTACTTGACAGGGATGATCTAAATAGTGCTTCTCACAACAAAATTCAAAGACACCCTATAAATCACTCAATGGTGATAGAATTAGCTTTTTAGGCTAGAAATTACCACAAATTTGAAGTAGAACACTTCTAGTGGCATGCATTCAGTAAAATAGCAATGTCCTAGGTGCTAGAAACGGTGGAGAAAATGAGAAAGTGACTTACTGGTTGGAACAAGAACCCTTGACGCGGTGAACGTTTAAGCACCACTTATTCAAAAATTAAACTGTTCAACATGGTGATATTTTAGAGAGAAGGCAGATCAATATTTAGAAGATGAGTTTTTAGAGAGAAGGAAAAAGTTGGCAGAGTGGAAAGTTGGCTTAGGAGAAAGACTCATGCTAAGGTCATGTGCCTTTGATATGATGGGCCTGACTGTCCCACATAAGGTCCAATTGTCCCTTTATTAATTTTACAGGCCCTTACATTAATCATCCCATTAACACTACAATGAGTCATTTAAAAAATGTAATTGTTTTTTTACGTGGTAAATAATTAAAAATTAATAGACCTTCAATTATTTTATTCAAAATTTTATAAAAAAATACTAAAAAATAAAATTAAACATGGATTTGCTAACTTATATAACATCTTAAAGTTATCCTAAATTTTAGTTGAAAAAAATTCCTATTCATAAAAGAATACTTATTTTAAAAACAAGGGTATTTTAAATATTTTTATTTTTAATTTAAAATAATTTTTTTTAAAAAATAATATTATTTTTGTTCAACTGTTTATTTGTGTTTCTTTATTTTTTCAAATAATTATAAATAAATTCAAACAAAATAGTTATTGTTTGTAAATAGATTAATATGTCACGTTTCTCTCTAGTTAATGAAAGTATTTTTACAATTATATATATATATATATATATATATAAATAAAGGGGAAGAAATTATATATTATATATTTATAATGTATTTTACATGATTATTTATGTATTTTAAAAGAGGAAGAAATTATATTTACGTTATTATAAAAGGAGAAGAAATTATATATTATATATCTATGACATGATTGCGAGTCAATTTCGTTTGGTATAGTTGTCGGTGTTGGAGACGGAGTAGAAGATCTTGACGCTGGTCTAATCGATGTAGAGAGAGAAAATTTGCCACCCGTCGAAGATGGAGGGAGAGGGGGCGACCTGATGATCGGAGGCGGAGATTGAGAAGAGGAAGTCCTTAATGAGAAACGTGACACAACTACCATGAAAGTTTGAATCAAATGTGGCACACCATTGGCCATGTCACATAAAATTTAACATCGTTGCTTTCGAAGGACTAAAAAGGAGTTTCTCAAGAAAAATGATCAAAGTGAAGTAAAGTTTGAAAGATGGATGAAACCCAAAAGCCTGATACTCGAAGGACTAAAAACATATTTAACCCTTAAATATGTGTAGTTAGTCAAAGATTTTAACATCTTATATTATTACATAAATTTCTTACATAAATAAATAACCAAGTTTATTGAAACATCCTACAAAGTTTCAAATTAAAAGTTCAAAGTTAAAAGTTACAAGTTACAAGTTTTAAGTTACAAATTATAGGTTATATGTTACAGGTTACAAGTTACAAGTCATATGACACAGATTACATATTACAGGTTACAAGTTAAAGGCTAGAGGTTATAAGTTACAAGTTACATGTTATAAATTACATGTTAAAAGTTAGAGGTTACATGTTACATGTTACATGTTACATGTTACAGGTTACAGGTTACAGGTTACAGGTTACAGGTTACAGGTTACAGGTTACAGGTTACAGGTTACAGGTTACAGGTTACAGGTTACAGGTTACAGGTTACAGGTTACAGGTTACAGGTTACAGGTTACAGGTTACATGTTACAGGTTACAGGTTACAGGTTACAGGTTACAGGTTACAGGTTACAGGTTACAGGTTACAGGTTACATGTTACATGTTACAGGTTACAGGTTACAGGTTACAGGTTACAGGTTACAGGTTACAGGTTACAGGTTACAGGTTACAGGTTACAGGTTACAGGTTACAGGTTACAGGTTATAGGTTACATGTTTTAAGTTATAAGTTATAAGTTACAAGTTACATGTTACAAGTTACATGTTACAAGTTACAAGTTAAGTTACATGTTGCAATTTACAAGTTAAGAATTACAAGTTACAAGTTAGTAGTTAAAAGTTAAAAATTACAATGTTACGGGTTACAAGTTACATGGTACACGGTACATGTTACATGTTACAGGTGACTAGTTACAAGTTACATACTACTAGTTATTACGAGTTACAGGCTATAGATTACAAGTTACAGATTATAGGTTAGAAGTTACAAATTAAAAGTTACAAGTTACAAATTAAAAGTTACAAGTTACAAGTCACATATTACATGTTACAAAGTATAAGTTAGATTTTAAAAGTCATAAGTTACAGACTAAAAGTTAGATGTTATAAGTGAAATTATAAATTATAGATTACATGTTACATGTTACAAATTACATATTACAAATTACAAATTACAGGTTAATTGTTTTTATAAAATAACAACGTTTGATTCTTTAATAATAAATCATGTAATTATAAAAAGAAAACACCATGGTTTAAATATGCATTTTAACCAATTAATAAATGTGAAACATTTTACATCATAATAATATATTTTTTAAAATATCATTTATAAATACATTATCATTATTATTAAATATACTGTTAGAGTTATAAAAATATTGTCAAAGTTAACTAAATTGTCTACTATATCATTTCTAGGTCTGAGCCCAATGCTTCACTCCACACTTCTTCATGTCATAAATATATATATATATATATATATATATATATATATATATATATATATATATATATATATATATATTGGAAAACATGCCACTGTCTCTCTAATTATTTTCCCTTCGTATTATTTCTTTAAATTTGTAGTCTCATTTTTTTTTCAAAATTATATGTTACCCCAAATATTTCAATATCATTTTTACATGAAGGAATATATCTTTTAGAATAAATGTCTTTTTCTTCTTAAAACTTCTCATTTATTTTGTGCTAACGTTTTAATTTATTATTAATTCGACTAACTGAGAAAAGTGATATTTTCAATTAGTGTTGTTATTGTTGGATTTTGGTTCTTTGATTATATTCTCGTGTCTTTAGAATTGTGATATTTTGTTCACCTCTGTCTTTAACAATTGTTTGAAATACAAGCAATTTTCAAGTAAACAAAACTTTTGCAAATTGAATTTACTTTATATGACAATATATTTACATGTATTATTAAATATGTAGAAGTTTCCAATGAAGTATTATTAACTATCATAGATAGTGTGTTTTCTCCGAGTTTGTAGTTGAATTTCAAACTTGTAAACATGATAACATAGACTTAATTTGGTCTTAGGATTAATAGATTTAATTTAAATATGATTTGCATAACATATGGTTGTAACCAGTGGGAAAGAAAAACATGAAAGAGAATGATAGTGCGGAAAAGAAAGAGAGGAGCAAAAAGTTCGTGGGAATAGTTTGAGTGAAGAAATGAAAAGGGTGGTTCACATAGCAGGGCCCATGATGTAGTGAACAAAAGCTTTGATCCACCAACATTTAGAGGGAACAAATTGCATTTTCAAACCTGTTTTCTCTTTCGGTTACTGCTTCGCTATTCATCAGCGAAGTGGAATCTGAGGTTCGCTGCACACAAGGAGGACGCAGAAATTCAGGTTCCAGTTTCTCATAATCATACCTTCATGTTTTCATATTGAGTTTAATTTCTATGGATGATTAATATAATTTTCTTAGTGTTATTGAATTACAAAATCACTATGAAATCTTAGTGGTAACTAGTAGGAGAGAACAAAATGGAAGATAATTTGTTAGCAAAAGGAAGTGAGAAGCAGAAAGTTACATGGGATGTTTTGGGTGAAGAATCAAAAAGATCATCAGAATAGCAGGACCTATGGTCAATACAACTACCACATATTATCCATATCTCTACATATTCCTAATGATGCTCAAAGGTAGTAATTAATCACTGAATCGACTCCAATGAAATCGAATGCTTTTAGTGATTAAGTATATATTCTTTATCGGCGATTTCTGTCATGTTACTTTCCTCAAATTCATCTTGATTTTATTTCCCTAAGTGACTCAGTTCAATCTCAATCTGTACACGCTAACAGACGGGAATGGCTAGTGGACCAGAAACTATCTGTGGACTATATGGTGCTCAGTCTTATAAAAAGTTTGGTGTGCAAACATACTCTGCCATATTCTCTCTCACAATCGTTTGTCTTCCCCTGACTTTCTTTTGGAGCAGCATGGAAAAGATACTAGTTTCCATCGGCCAGGACCCTCTTATTGCACATGAAGCAGGAAAATTCATTATCTGGCTTCTTCCAGCACTTTTTGCATATGCAATTATTGGACCGATAGTTCGATATTTTCAATGCGAAGTCTGATTCTTCCAATGCTTACAAGTTCTTGTGTCACTTTATGATACCTCTTTGTTTGGCTTTTGTGTTTTTCTTTTATTGTACATGGGATCCTGCATGTGCAAAAACGCGTGCACCCATATCTATGGAGCTGTTCCAAGGAATTTTGGAGTTCCTTCGCTTTGCGATCCCTTCTGAAGTGATGATTTAGTGATGAATACACACACACACACACGATTATAAATTGTTTAGTTTTCCGAAAGGGTAATGTTTTTTCATGTAATATTCATTTTAGCCTTGAATGGTGGTCGTTTGAGCTGCTTATCTTTCTGTCTGGGCTGTTTCCAAATTCACAACTTAAAACTTCAGTTATATCTGTTTGGTATCTTTGCTACATTCATTTCTTATTTTCAACATGTCATTTAAGAGTTATAAGGTCATCCTTGAACTTCAACTCACGGTCTAACATTTTTGTAAGTTAGCGCGATTCAACTCACGGTCTAACAGTCTTTCTTCTACAGTCTCAACACTATTTGCACTCTCTTTGCAATACCTTTTGGAACCTCTGCTGCAGCTAGGTGACATCATAAACAGTTCTTTCTAACCATTTTGCATGTCACAATCTGTACATCATAAACCAATTATCTTTCCTGTCTAATTGTGTAGCAGAAGGATTTCAAATGAATTAGGAGCTGGAAATCCACATGCTGCCGTGTTGCTGTGTTGGCTGCAATCTCTTTTGTAATCACGGAGGCAAATATAGTTAGCGGAACCCTCTTTTTCCCTCGCGGTGTTTTTGGTTATATTTTCCGCAATGAGAAGGAAGTTGTTGATTATGTCACTGCCATGGCTCCTCAGGTTTGCGTTTCTGTTACACTGGACAGCATACAAAGTGTTCTCACAGGTAAAATCCCCTTTCCTCGTCTATTGCTTAAGCAAATTTTATATTGAAGAGAGGCGTTGTCTCAATTTACTTTACAAATTTTGGCTAGGGGATGCTAGAGGTTGTGGATGGCAACATATATGTCAATCTAGAGGCATTCCGCCTCTGGGATTCCTGTTGCTGCCTCGCTGGCATTTTTGGCTAAAATGACAGGAAAAGGACATTGGATTGGTGTATAAGTCGGTGCTTTTGTTCAATTTATTCTACTTTTTACCATAACAAGTTGCATAAATTGGGAACAGCAGGTATGTATGTTGCATACACTTATTTTTCTAAATAGACTGTTCTTTTATACTTGATTAAATAAGACTAACTGAATATCAAGATACAGAGAGTGGGGCTTTTATACTCTCTTGTTGATTAAGGAGGGGATTAGGATGTCCCCATTTCACACAAATTTCGATTTCATTTCAAATCCATGTTTTTCTCTTGAATCCAATTGCATGTGGCTAATATTTGCGAATGAGATTTGAGAAAAACTTATGAGTCTCGTGGACTGAAAATTTGTGGTTTAAGGCACCTCTGGTTCTGCCTTCGTGTCCAAGGAAAATGGATTGAAGTTCTATTTGGGATTTGATCAATTTCTGATTTAGAGCTAAATATATTGGTTGTTCAGGAATTTTTATTTGAATTCTCTAATATGATTCAGAAAACCTCAAAGTTTTTCCACATTTTATACTTTTCGAACATTACGAATGACAATTTTATTTAATAACTAAACAAACTGCATACTAACTTCATCTTACACCAAAGTCCAGTTCTCAACTTATGAACTTAAAAGCACTCTGATATAATATATAAAAGAAGCATACACTATAAATATGAAGGTAACTATTCCAGAGTTGATATTTGTATGAATGATTAATTACATGAGATTGTTGTTTATGGACATCCGGAAGTACCATTGTCAGGTGACGGTGGAGCATAGGCAGAAGCATCAATACATTTGTTATATGGTTACTTGGTATCAAATATATGTTACTATGAACTAACTACTCAACTTTCATGAAACAAATTAACATGTTGCAACTCTAGTACGTGTCGATACAAAATGTTTATGTACCTAGCCTCAGTGGTTTGGAGAAAGAGGATAACCAAACAACACATGAATGCAAGAAACCACAACAGCTTCATTCTTTCCTATCTTATCTGATAATGGACTTCACCCCTGAACTTTTGTAGAATGGTTCTGGTAAAGACGAGGTATATAGGACTTCATTCAGCATCTTGGTGTTCAAAAGTCAGAACTCTTATATATTTATGATAGTCATATTGAAACTTCATGTTTGCTGCCACATACAGAACCTAACACTGTCTTCAATTCCAGAAATTTGTACGCAAATTATGTATAATTTTTCTTACAAATACAAAAGAGAGAATAGAAGAAAGAGAAGTGTGCAGAGCAACGACCCAATCCACAAGACAAAACATAACTTTGTTTATGCATGAAGCTCAAGTTTCCCGGTCTAAAGCGAAGCATTAACTTATATATTTTTTAAGGCGATGGTGATACTACGTTGTTGTCTTAAAATATTTTCTTGAACTGCCTTCGTTTTCAAGAGTATTCGTTGTGCTAATCCTTTCGCTCTCTGTTTGACAATGTCCAACAAAAACGAATTGAAGAAAATGAATAGCATGATTACAATGAGACCGCAATTATCCAAAAATAAAATAGCCATGGAAAAATGGAAATCCATAGAATATTGACATAGCTTCTTATAATAATGATATTCTTTTAGTATTATGCATAGTATACTATTATTACACGGATTTTAAAAGTTAAAATGAAACTATTTTTTCGTAATAAATAGTTAAGCTAATTAAATATGAAAAAGAAAACTAACTGTAATTGTATTTACTTTTATAAAATTAGACTTGGAATGCTCATTGATATGATTACTTTAAGAAGAATAAAAATATAAAAACTCGTAGCTATGCACATTTGTAATTACTTAAAAAAGTAATATTTTGATACACTAGCAACTTAAAATTGAGATTTAATCAATTTTTTAATTATGAAAGTAAAACCAAGTATAACTCCAACTTAAAATAGTAAAATTAAAAAGTTGATAATATGCAAGTTTTATATTATTTCTCAATTATAAATCATAATTAAAATAGAAAATACCAAAAAGTTAATAATATGAAAATCATATTATTTGTTAATTCTAAATCATTTGTGACAAATTTATTAATTTTTACAATACTTATTTTAAAATTATACTGAGAATAATTTTGTGTTGATTTGATGATAACATGAAAGTTTATACGTTAAACTCAAACCAAAATCTGTTTAATCATATTTTTACAATATTAAAATAATTTTATTATGCAACAAGGTAACCAACCAGACTCATCATCTTCGTTCCAACTCCATGGGACAAGACAGCGAATAAAAACATGACACGTGGAACTCTCATTATCCTTAATTCACCAGTGGTGCAATTTATCATTACCCGCCTGTTCCGCCGCCTCTTTCTATTCTGACCGAACCCTCCACGTGACCTCCCCACAACAAAACTATCATCAAAAAACACCATGTCACTCTTTATCTCACCGTCACCCTCGCTTACCCTCCACCCCCATGCGTACGTTAGCCCCTCCATGTCCGTCCTACGCCGCCTCCATCTAAACCTTCGCTCCAGCCGCCGCCGCCTCGCCACCGTTTCCGCCGCTGTTCGTCAGGACACTACCGTCTGGACCCCAGCCCCACTCTCCGAGGTCGAGCCCGCTGCCGAGTCGCTCTTCCACGTCGCCATCGACGTGTCTGACGCGCCTGACCTCGCCGCGTCCCACACAATCGCCGGGCAGTACCTCCAGCTCCGCGTGCCCGACTCGTCCAAGCCCTCGTTCCTCGCCATTGCATCGCCGCCGAAGCTGGCCGCGAAGCATGGCGTGTTCGAGTTCCTCGTGAAGAGCGTGGCGGGGTCCACCGCGGAAGCCCTGTGCGCGTTGAAGAGAGGCGATGTGGTTGAACTAAGCCAAGTCATGGGAAACGGATTCAACATCGATCTGATCGAGCCGCCCGAGAAATATGGAACCGTTATCGTCTTCGCCACTGGATCTGGAATTAGGTCAGTGTGCAAATTACCGTTTTACCCTCGATTTTTGTTATCTATTTAAAATTTTCCATTTCTTTCATTCCTTCTTAGAACATTGAATTTATGTGGTTACAAACTCATGCTGCATGGAAAATGAAGTTTTAATTGTTGTAGTTTCTTCAAGATCCTTGATATCATGCAAAATTCTTCAGTAAATGCGATTAAGTAGATCCAAATTGCAGCGCATAGACCTCAAAAACTTTCATGTTACAGTTGCAATTGTTGTTTCCAGCTTTTAAAAACCTTTATGTTACAGTAATGGATTCTGTTCGGATAAATTTGTCTATGAACAATTGCAGGAGAAGAAAATAAGCATTAAACTGAATTAAGCTTCCTTAAAGTAAAACTTATGCACCTCAATTTTTGGAGGAGCAAAATGAAAAAACTTCTAAAATGGTTACATGAATTAGGATTGTTTACACATATTTCTTCACAAGGACTTTAGAAGAAAAAAACAAGAAAAATGAAATAAAATTAGTTTTTCCTGATGTTAAAATTAGTTAATACATAAACTACTTTTTAGAAGATTTCTCTAATTTCATTTTTTTTCTCGTAGTCTTTATGGAGAAGTTTGTTTAACAAGACTTTTACTATATATTTTTTTTTCTTGTGAAAGAAGCTCAATTTATACTGGTTTTTTTTCTCTCGAAATGCTTATAGGAAAGTTTAACATAACCTTAATCCTTGATTTTGCTTGTATTGGTCTGACCGTTTACTTTGTTGTGTGCAGTCCAATTCGGTCTCTAATTGAATCGGGGTTTGATGTGGGGAATAGGTCTGATGTAAGACTATATTATGGGGCCAGAAACCTACAGAGAATGGCTTATCAGGTTATTTTAATTGTTTTTTTTATCTTGATGAAAGGAAAGGTTGAACTACTTTTAATCAGAGCTGCTTTAATAGCAATGTTGTTTTATCTTATAGGATAGATTTAAAGACTGGGAATCTTCTGGTGTAAAGATTGTTCCTGTATTGTCTAAACCTGATGATAGTTGGACTGGGGAAACTGGCTATGTTCAGGTAAAGTGCTTGAGCTCGTAGGATGAAGTTTCACATTACTTCCTTCACAGACAATGATTCTTTGCACACGGTTGTATTCACAGGCTGCATTTTCAAAGGCAAAGCAGATATCTAACCCACTGGCAACTGGTGCCGTACTTTGTGGGCACAAACAGATGACCGAGGTGTGTTCTTAGACCCCAGCTTGTCAGTCGGTATAGTTATGAGACGTGTTTGTTGTGTGTTTTAACTTTCCATTGGTGCAACCTTCTTGTCAATTACCACTATCTTTCCTATTTATCTTATAGGAAGAGCAGGAGTTCTAACAATTCTTTTAAATAAGAAGTGAGACTAACAAAAAATTGTGATTTCCAATAAATTTTATCAGGCTAAGAAAGATTATATTGACATGTAGAGAAAGAGAGAAAGACATAATAATGGTTGCTTTGAGGAAACCAACATCCCCGAAATAGCACTCGATTAGGAAGAAAATTAGCATTTAGGCTATTAAATGTTTCCTCCTTAGTAGAACCAAATGACTAAAGTTTAAATAATTACAGAAAATAAATTTAAAACAGTCAGGTAACTAAAAGCAAATGAGTTACATTCTACTTGTTTTCATTCTCCTTGGATAACAATGAAAACCTATATGGAGAATAAGAGAAAGATCCTAATGTTTTCATTCTCCAAGATATACTGAAAAGACAAGGTAATCTCCACTAGTCATGCACCGTGTTGATTACATTCTACTTCCTTTCTTCTCCTTACCCTGGCCTCTGATTTTTTATCTTCTAAAACTTAGTGAAAGGGTTGTGCAACTAATAAAAAATAAGGTTCATTTCGACAAACTGGCGTTATTTAATAAGATGGCATTTGAGTACATTAGCATTCTACCACAATTGTATGTGCCTTTAAACTGGACTCACTCAAATAGGATTTGGTTGCTATGCAAAGCAATGACTTCTATATATTGAATGGGCTATGGTGAGTAAGAGAGAGAGAGAGAGGGAGGGAGAGGCTGCTCCATAGTCTTGTGGGAAAGGGATATGCAACATTGTTAACATTGTTGTCTACAATACAAATAACTATTAGATCTCTTATCAGTGTTTTTAAATGTCAACTATAGTTGTAGGGTTGGTGGATTTTTTGCCAGTCATCATTGGCAATTTGTGAAGGAGAGCCTTCCATTGGAACACCACAGGCCACAATGTCATGTTTATATGACCCAATTTTGGTCTTCTGTTGTATTTTGCCATCGGTCATTGACACACTGTATGTTATCCATGTTGCTAAGAAGGGTAGCCCATGTTTTTACAGTAAGGTGTGTCTCTAGTAAGGAGGGAGGACAGGCAAGAAATAAGGTTAATAGAAATAGGAAAGAAAGATATGAAGTCAGTGAAAATAAGTGAAAAATATATATATATATATTATATATATATATATATATATAAAGATGTTTGGTAAGAGAAATATTAAGACTTAAGAAATCATTTTTAGACGTCATTTCGGTGAATCCTAAACCCAATTATCTTGGGCCCATTAAATAATGCAGGTCCATTAACTTGCTGGTCAATCCACACGGGATTTCAGAGTAACGGGGAGTGTCAAATATTTCGTTGCTCGTTTTCTTTGTCTTGGTTCCAAATCCATAACACTTGAATACATTATTGTTACAGGAGGTGACGTCAATTCTTGTTGCTGATGGAGTATCTGCAGATAAGATATTGAAGAACTTCTGATAAAAGTGGAGTTTGGTTAGTGTTGTATCATTTTTGAATTTGAATTATACTCGATATTTGTTCACTGCCTTTGCTGTGTATCAAGCATCTCAGCATGGAATGTATAATAAAGAACAATTTTGGATTAGTCTACACTATTTTGGGGGTCCAAATATTTGACAGATATACCGGGTCTAGGAAAGTTGAGTAAAATTTCCAACGGTTTGATTGTTGCACTATTACATTGATGTATTAATAATGCCTGTATTATCACGTCGCAAGTTGATATATGGGCATTAAAGTTGGCACTGAGTCTCTAGTTAAGTTAGCCTAGCATAGCTTCCGAACATGAACTTTTGTTGTGTAACTTCTTCATAAACTCAGATCTGGATTAGCGACAGAATAGACCATTTTTACAATGCGACTGTTTTTTTTGTGTTTTGGTTGTTACATACAAACTAATATAATTAGATAACATGCTTAAATAACTAAACGTAAATATTGGACCAACTGTTAAACTAATGAATAGAACGTCTGCGAGTTTCGTTCCTTTAACATGGAGATCAAATATCAGTAGTGTTCAGGATTAGGAAAGGAAATTAGATGACTAATATTGTATTCAAACGAAACAATTTTAACTATTTCTTCTATAACTAAAATGAACTCGTCATATCATCAAATAGAGACACTATTTCATATGTCTTCTCTATCAACATACCTGCCCGTTCAGCGACTTCATGACTCTTTCTGAGATGATAAAAGATGCAGCAATGTAAACAGATTGACGACGCCCTTAGATACTACTGTTGACAGTTCTGTCTCGACCCACAAAAGCTCAACTAAACAACATACAACGCCTATAACCAACTACAGAAAAAACACAAACCCTTGAGAGTTTTCTTTTGAAACCATCAAATATAGCTGTTAATAGCTGAAAATAGGTCAAATTAACGTTATCAGCCAACAATAACCAAGTGCAAAGTTTCAACAATCAATAACTATCAAATATTACATTCGACATGGCAATGAAATGTCTAACTTTAATTTGAATGTCAATTCCAGTAATGAACAACGACAGACAACAGGATAGATTCCAAATAATCAAACAATTTGGTCATCATTATTCTCATCCATAGCTCTACTTTCATGATGATCACCATCCTTTTTCTCGGTTTCCGTTTTGTCAAATTGCTCATCATACTTGTCATTAGATTTCGGGGAGTGCTGCCGCCTGTGATTTCTCTCATCATCCAAGTGGTACCTGTGTTTGTGGTGATGGTGGTGGTGATGACGATGATGGCGACTAGGCTTCTTATGCATTGATCTTTTGTTTTGATCTTCAGAATTTTCTTCTAATGACTTTGATCTGCTTCTTTGAACATTACTGTTATAATCGGAATCAGACGACCTCAGCTCCACGTTATGTGATCGCTTATGATGTTTATGGTGCCTGCTGTGGCCTTTCTTTCGTAGAGCATCGTCACTTTTATTACTTGACAAGTCAGATTCACTACACTCTGATCGTCGATGGCGTTTGCTATGCTTTCCATGATTTCTTTTCCGAACCGTACTTTCACCTTCGTCAGAGTCACTTGAATCTGATCTTGAACCTCGATCTCTCAGCCTCTTGCTCTGCTTCTTCTTTCTTCTCCTCTCCTCCTCAAGCTACTCTCGGAGTCATCATTACTAAAATCACTAGACTCTGAAGACAATTTCTTTGTTTTCCTTTTCGAACTTTTTTCTTTCCTTTTCTCATGGTCACCAGAGTCATAGTGAGAATGCTTCCTGTGCTTCCTATGAGATCTTTTACTTGTCCTATTACTCTCATCATCACTGTCATAATAACTGTCACTATCAGAAACTGACCTTTTTCTATGCTTTGTAACCTTAAGTTTTCTCTCTTTGGCTTCAGCAGCAGCTTCCAGCTTCTGCTCCCATTTCAAAGGGGCTTCCTTTCTCTCCATGATCTTCTTTTTCTTCTCCTCAACCATCTGGATGAATCGTTTGGTGTCCATTTATACTCCAAAACCAACACAAAACTGCATTTGGATCAAATGATGACCGGAAGTGCATCTCACAGAAGAGAAAAATCAAAGTTAGTTCGACAATCAAATCAAATAATTATATTGAATACTTCCAAAGGATTAGAAAAACAACTAAAACGATGCTTTGCATTTCTTATACGTTATCCATGAAAATTCTTAGAGACTTGTTCTTAGCAAAAAAAAACAGAAATTGTTATCAAAGGACACTGATAACATGAAATATCACATACAAAATACTCATTATGTTAAGACCTTGCCCTCTTTCAGAGAATTAATAAGAGCATGAAAGATGTGACCCTTCATCCATCTAGCTAACCAGTTATAATCTCAGTTTAAATTTCAAGGCTTATTCCAACAAAAAGGATACTTACTCCGAAAATTTCTATTACCATAACTACAAGCAGCACTAATATACAGGCATTGCTCACTAAGTTACAGTAAAGACAGTGATGATGGGTGAAATTCAAGAATTCAAAAAATGAGAGGAGACAGAGTCCAAAAAAATGCATGAGTGTATGATATAAATCAAACTAAATCTAGTACAAACATGGCAAAGACTAACTTTCTATGAATTATTTTGTCAAACCTGGGAGAAATGAAGCACAAACAATAACCGAGTCTCATTAAACAAGTATAATTCCCCTCAATATTTTACAGAATTCTTAACTGACAGAACCAACAAAGTTAAATTGATCTGATTCCTACATTTCTCCTTAACAAAAGAGAATCCACACTAGTGATATCGGTAGCAGATGATTTTAGTCTCCCAAAACCTTGCAGCAGATGGCGGACGTGTAGTTGAGTTAGACAGAAACAAGAACAAGGTTGAGCGGTAGAAGTCAGAGAATCAAGGCAAAATGATGAGGGTAAGTACTTGCAGCTGAAAGCTAACCGAAATAGCACACCAGAGGTCAGTGGTCAAATTGTTGGGTGTTTGTGGGATGTGCAAATTACTAATATGATTTTTTTCAGGTTTTTAATTTAAAGCTCATAGCCAGGGTGGGATTTTAGGGATTGGAACTGAATTCGGACTAGGGTGAGGTCAGTTGGCACAAACCCATAATTTCTTGTTTACTTTAGATTTTCCAACAATCATTTTAGGCTATATATTTGTTCTTCTTCGACAATGGAGTTAAAATCAGGAAAAAAAAAGGCTAAAACAATCATAAATCTAGTATGATTTTACAAAAAAGTCATATAAAAATCCATATAAATGCAAACTGGTACATACAAACCATATTCCAAAAATGTCATCCAAAAGTATTCATAAGAGATAACCCATAATTCATCTTCAATTAGTTCAGTACTGTGAACAAGGAAAGAGAATAACAGGTGGGCGTGAGTTAGAAAAGAGAGGCTGCGTTCAAACAAAAAACAGTAAAAGCCAAAACACTAAAACCTGATAACAACAGCAAATAGAAAAACAAATTCAAGAAAAATTAAAGAACAATGAAAAAACGGTGGCTAAGACAAAAAATAGAACTTCAAACAGCAATGGCGTGTGGAAACTTGCTAAGACAGAATAATAGAACAGCAGTTAAGGTTCTTGAGAAGCAGCTGCCTTGCTCTTAGTAAAAAGGGATGGCAGTCAACAAAGAAAAGATTCAACCATCACTAACTTTAAAAGTAGGTCAAGACTGGGCCCAAAATTTAAAACTGGGTCTCATTGTGAAATCATTGGATCAAACAATAAACCTTGAATCTCAATTTTAGAACAAATACATTCTGACTAAAACTTCACGAGCAATAAGATCTGTTCAGAGGGATTAAAATTGTTAAATCACGCACTTCTACAATTGCAATCCCAATTCTAACAACCATGTTCACCGATAAAGAGAACTGTAACACATGGATCCTTCTGGCTAGACAAACATTTATATCTACTTGGGGTTTTAGTTTAAAGATAAATAAATAATCATTTTTCTAACACTTGGCGTGATATTGACAAAACTTTTAAAAACAACACAATTGAAGAAAAAAAGACAACATATATTGATCAATAGTGTCATAGCAAGCCAGTGGACGTTGCGTAAATGATAAACCACGGGAAAAAAATCTTTTTGTCAATATCCTCATTCACGATCAAATAATCATGATTTCAAAGACAAACAAATTTCCCAGGATATTCTCTCCTTCCTTTCTTACCTTATATGTGAAAGAAGAAACCCCGCAGCAGCAGTCTACCCGAATCGCGTACGGATAAATCAGCGCCTGATCAAAGTAAATCAACAGTTGATAACTAAAACAAATAAGAAACAAGAATCGCGACTAATGAATCATAAAAAACAAAAGGAAAATGAAGAGAAAAAACGAAACATGGATAGAGCAGAGAGAGCTGAAATTGAAAGAGAAGTGGCAATACCTGAAGGAAGTAGTAGAGGAAGATAATCGAAATGAAGATTGGGATTTAGGGTTTGGGTTGGGGTAGGGTTGCTGCGTGCTCCTTCCTTCCAGAAAGATCCAATACGAAGAAAAACAGCTATGTTTTGGACTACATATATAATATATAATAATTCGATTTATAAAAAGGTTTTCTATCATCTTGAACCGGACCGGATTCTTTCACGCGCACAAACCCGCTGGTCGGTGACCACGCGGACGCGGTTCACGCCACAAGTAGTTTTATTGTTTCCTGAAAAATAAACTTTATATATATATATATATATATATATATATATATATATATATATATATATATATATATATATATATATATATATATTAATCGATCCCACCCATATCTACAAGTTTAAAATAAAATCTTCATTTGAGGCACAGTAAACACGATCAGTGTAATTTAATTTAATTAGTAGTAATAAAATTGAAGAACTTTTTCTGAAATATTTTAGTGTGTTTTTAGATAAATGTATTTAAAATAGTTAAATGTTATTATTATGTTTGGACTGTAAAAAACAACTCAAGGTAACGTTCGATAATATTTTACTCTAAAAAGAGTTACTCTTTAACAATTTTACACTTGCAGGAAAAGGGTTTAATAGTTTCCGTTAAATGTTAAAATATGGTTGTCATTGTTGTTATGATTTTCTTTAAATGTTCCGTTTTTAAAGAATAACTTTTTAAAAAGATTTATTAAAATATT
The DNA here is from genome assembly GCF_029865625.1 of Vigna umbellata. NCBI lineage: Eukaryota > Viridiplantae > Streptophyta > Magnoliopsida > Fabales > Fabaceae > Vigna > Vigna umbellata. The sequence goes on along the minus strand of NC_142172.1, from coordinate 45,775,855 downwards.
ATTTCTCTAAATAGATCTATTGAAATATTATATTTTAAATTTACTTTTTTAGATGGGATAAAAAATATTAAAAAAACTAAAATTAAAATTATAGAAAGATAATTTAAAATAATTAATTATAAATATTGAATATAAAGTTTAGTTGCTCCAAAAAAATGAATAAAATAAAACAATAATTTTACATTTTTAAATTAAATTTACTATTATTAATTTTATGAAAAAATAAAACATTATAACTAAAGATATTTATCATCAATTATAATAATTAAAATTGTAAACTTATTTTTTATTTTTTATTCATCTTTTTCTACGAAGTTATTATAAAAATAATAAATTTATTTTAAATACATTATAAAATTATAAACAACGTCTCTTTCTTTAAAATCTTTTATATTTTGTTTACGAATGAGAGTGATTGAGGAGATGTGAGAGAATTTGAAGATAAATTTTTTTATTTAAGTGGATTTGAAGGTAGGTAAGAGTGGATTTAGAATAACTTTTTTTATTAATGTGTCACGTCAATCAAATCCAAACTAATTCTCACAAACTTTACTTCACTCCTAAATTCATTCTCACTTACTTCCAAATCAAATAAACAATAATTTCCTCCAAATTTATTCAAGTGAACAAAATCTCAAATAGATTCAATACAAGATTATTTTTTAAAATGGACGGAATTTCATTTCTTAACAGATAATTTGATGTTTGATGTTTAAAATTCTTTCAAAATTTGACTTCTCAAGGACCAGACCGTGAGAAGTTGTCTTTTTTTGTAAAAGAGGAAAAAGTTTTAAAACTGAGCGTTGTAAAGTGAAATAAGAGAAAAAAATATTTACAATAAATAATTAAAAATACAGATATTAACTTTTAATCACTTTGAGAAAAAAATAAAAAATCATTTAAGGAAGAATAAATTTTAGTTTTGAAATATTAATTTTGTAAACGGATCAAAATTTAAAAGATGAATTAATTTTGCGATAATATTCAAGTTACTAAATTGTCTTCTAAGGTGTATTTTAGTTAGGAATTCGTGTATCTGTTTCCTATAATTTGTTTTGTGAGTTCTTTTGCATATAAAAATGACATGAAGCGTAAATGAAGCAATGGAAAAATTAGAGATAAAGATGAAGGTGGAGAAAACTTATTGTAATAATGTAAATTGTAAGAAAATAAATAAATGAAGATAAAAGAAAATTTGACAAAGAAAATTTAGGAAAATTGATAATTCAAACTTTTACATTTATTATTGGATTTCTTATATTTCTTCTCTTAAACTTTGTAGAGTTTTTTAATTGTATTAACAAATTGTCACTCATATTTTATAGTTGTTCGATCTATTTGTATTTTCTCTTGTTTTTTTACATTTAAACTAAAATAAAATAAGAAAAACTTACATATAATTGTGATAATTATTTTAAAATGGTCCATGTTATATTAATCGTGTTTATTTTCTTTTTATTTATAATGGTTATCATATTTTGCTTTATTTTTAAGCTTTATTCAGTTTTTAACCTTATATAACGCATATCTTTCTTAATACTTTCCTTTATGATGCATTAACTAATAAACTCTTTGTTATCCTTTATTTACTTTGATAATTATTCTTTGGATCTTTTTCTTCAACATGGGTTTCTATACATTCCTTCACTATTTGCATCATATCATTCCTTTTATCTCCTTACCTCGATTATCTATTTAGATTTTTTATTCACAATTTTTTTATATCATTAACAAAAAGTATTAAAATTTATTGAACAAATTATACAAAAGAAAATGTATTTTTTTTCTGTTGAATTATAGTTTCGTTTCAATAGTTTTAATTGAAATCATCAACTCAAATTAACGTGACACTTGGTTTTGTTTGATTAATTTTATCACTCAAAATAATGTACCCAATCACGTTCAAAGCTATATTTATCATTCAATTGTCTCATATGAATTTTAGTTTTGTGATATTAAATTTGGAATAAAATTTATTGTTCACGTAAGTAGATAAATCTATGTAAAACACTCTTATACCACTCAACCTTAAAAAAAGAGTTTACAAGTTATTTTACTTATATATTATTCATCTTGTAATTTTTAATATAAGACTTCTAACTCTATTTAATTTATAATAATCTATTTCTGGTAACTATGTATTTGTACCAAATGGAACATACTTTCCTTAAATGAAATAATTTTAATACAAAAAACCTTTAAAATTTGAAATTAGTCACTTATTTTATATGATAATCGTCACCAATATCAACCTAACTTTAGTAATATTGCTTTTTTTTTTAAAGAAAAATATTTTAGATATTTGACACCATAATCTCTTACAAGAGATCAAAACATTATATTTATAAAAAAATAGAAGGCAATAAATTTGAGTTACTCTACTTGTTTATTGTCTATCTTATTTGATTATAACCAGATGGTAAAAAAATTCTAGTCCGCAAATATTTACTATCTGTGGGTTGTGAGTATTTAAATACTCGCTTCTAAATAGATCGGATGTTGGTATTACACTATTCAAACCGCGGATACCCGTTATCCGCTAAAAAGTTGAAATTACGTTTTTATCCTTAGATTTTATTATTTATTCTCTTTGTTACTTTATGCATCTATGCAATAACCTCTTTACTTATCCATTCACTTTGGATATATGTTTTAAACATTATTTTTGTATTTCTTTTGCAATTTAATTTGGATTTCATTTAAAAACTTATAAGATAATTGTTTTAAAATATTCATGGATTGAAAAAATTCATTGATTTCTTTTATGCAAATATCCAGCTGGTAGTATGTTGAGTAATAGGTATAGTTTTATCCGAAGAATAAGATTCGAGGTAAGCACTATCCAACCTAACAACCTATTCATTTTCTTTGAGAGAATATCCATATGCAAAAAGTCATTAGCCATAAAAATTCATCAATAAGATGTAATTAATTAATGTAATATCCTATTTTATCCTATTAATAAAAAATAATTGGTTTGAATTTAAGTTGTATTAATAAATTAATCATAACATAAATTAATAAATATGAAATTTAGATTTTTTTTATAAAATACTACACATATAAATAAATATATATATATATATATATATATATATATATATATATATATATATATATATATATATATATATATATATATATATAGATAGATATTGACATAAATATAGATATAAATATATATATCTATATATATAGATATAGATATAAATATATATCTATATCTATATATATAAATATGTATCTATATCTATATATAGTTTAGATATTACTTTCTAAGCCCTTATTTATTTTTATAATTAATCGTTATTGAAAAATTGATGTGCATAGTAATATAAAGGAGATGGGTCCTCGTTTTTAAAGTGTATCAAAATGGTCCTTAATTTAGAAAATTGATATCAATTGGGTCCTTTCCGTTAAGTTGGCTGGACGGCGTTAAAAAAATTGATGAGTGGATGCTGAGATGACGAACGAAGAACGCTCGTCCACCAGCGAACGAACGCTCGTCCACCAGAGAACGAACGCTCGTCGACCTCTTACTGCTGGACGACCGTTCGTTCCACACTGGACGATCGACGATCGGTGGTCGACGAGCGTTCGTTCGCTGATGGAAGAGCATTCGTTCACTGATGGACGAGCATTCGTTTATCATCTCAGCATCCACTCATCAATTTTTTTAACGCCGTCCAGCCAACTTAACGGAAATGACTCAATTGATTCAAAATTAAGGACCATTTTGATTAACTTTAGAAAACCTAATATAAATATACAGTTTAGATTTTACTTTCTAAGGTTCTTTATTTTTATAATTAATCGTTATCGAAAAATTGATCTGCATCATGACATCATATATGTTGTTTCTAAAGTTGCCCTATAAATGTTTTAGAAGAACAAGGTGACAAAGGTTGAATTTGGAATGCCGGTCAGAGAAAGTGAAGGATGGAAAGAAACAAGAAATACCAAGTTTCTGCACAACCTTAATCGTTAAGAATTAATCTCGATTTAATATATTTGAAAAGATTAGTTTCTGATTTCTCCGCGTCTGACCGAAATTCTAAACCCTCTCACGGGGCATGCAGTTGATTGGTCACAGTGTCACTGATCCACCTCCTACAGAGGAAGAGGTAATTAGCGTATTGGCTTAAGCAAAGCTGTTTTGGTTTCCTTCCGTTCGCTCATTCTCAACGCTGTAATCAATCCAAACTTTCTCGAATCTTCTTTCCGACCCATGGCCGCGTCGCCGTCGTCCTCCACAGCGGCCTCGGCCAACATCGTGCTCGCGATCTTCGAGAAGAAGACCAATACCGTTGATATGTATCGCCCCCTCCGCAATTACGTGGCGTATCACTACTCCGAGCGCGAAGCGCAGAACGTCGAAGACGATCTACAAACCCTAAAGCAACTTCGCTACGAAATCGAACGTCACCTCGATCCGTCCCTGCCGGCGCGCCGCGATGTCCTCCAAACCTACTTCAAATCTCTTTGCCTTGTTGAGACGCGCTTCCCAATCTCCCCGGACCCTGACCACGTCAACGCCCTCACCTTTGTTTGGTTCGATGCCTTCAAGCCAAAGCAGAAGGCCTCGCAGCAGAACATCCACCTCGAGAAGGCCGCCGTGCTCTTCAATTTGGGCGCCGTTTACAGCCAGATTGGATGTTCATATGATCGGAACACCGTTGACGGCCGCCGCCAGGCCTCGCATGCCTTCATTGCTGCCGCCGGTTCCTTTGCCTTCCTCCGCGACAACGCCTCTATGAAGGCATCCGTTGGGAATTCCACCACCGTTGATTTGTCCGTTGAGTGTGCTGGGATGCTGGAGAAGCTCATGCTCGCGCAGGCGCAAGAGTGTGTCTTCGAGAACACCATTGCTAAAGGGAGCACTCCCGGTGTCTGTGCCAAGATCTCCAGACAGGTTCGTTGCTAATCAGTTTTAGGTTTTCACCACTTATTATCATTCTTTCAAGTTTGATGCTTGAAGGACTCTAGATCATCCAATAGGACCAATAGGCCATGCCTGGCTACAATTTCGAGTCGGTGTTGTATGTTTGCCCTCATGTTTGGTTATTGACGAAATGGTTTAACTTTAGCCATGGATGCGCTTTGATGTACCGTGAATTTATAGAAGCCATCAATCATATCAGTGTTTTGCTTATCCTAATTGTTGGTTTAGTTTAAGTGTGGCGAACGGGTATCAGGACGGTCTTAAGTCTTAATTTGTAACTGTTTAGACAGTTAGAAGAAACTATCTGACACAATTAAGAGGTCCAATGAGTTTCCCTTGATCAAACAACCAAAAGTCATGTCATTTCAACAAAATTTAATGTTATTCCAAATTGGTCTAGATTGTCTGGTTTTTGGCCGTTTCTCTAGTGGGCCTCCGATCCTTGGGTCCATAGAATGATTTCTGCGAGGGCTCTCGTAGAATAGGTGTGATCAATCCTTCACACTGCCACGCCATGATTTTTTTTTTGAGTTCCTATCAAGCTTTGGGACTCCTGTTTTCTATTATGAACAATTTTAATTTCGAATTGTCAATACCACATGTTTTATGCAAATGCTTCTGATTGTTTGACAACTTTGAGTTCGTATTTGCTGTGGACTGTCTGGCTGAGGATGGTTAGACGTATAATCCCTTGGCCCCAGTATAATGAATTTTACTTGGGATGCTCATTGAACAGTCCTTTGACGTATTGTAGAAGCTCACTGGAGCTTCTTCAGTTCATATCAAGTTTTAGGACTCTAGCAAGTGCACATTCTTTAGCGTGAACAATTTTAATTATGGATAACTTGTGAGTAGATTTTTTATGCTAATGCAATCATTTGGTTGAGAACTAGCCGGTGTTTGATTTATAGGCCAAATATTATTGTTTTAGAGGGCACACTCATTCAACTGGCGTTACCATCTGTCATTTCAGGCCAGGTCATGAATGGTAGAAGCTCACTGTAGTTTCTTAAGTTTGTTTCAAGCTTTAGGACTTTTTAGCAAGTATAATTTTAACTATGAATCATGAATATGATACCTTTTTTTCAAATGCCGATCGTTTGATTGCTCTGGTCACTGATTTGTTGATATTGTGACAGTTGTTTTTGTTTTTTGGACGAGAGCTGACTTGTAGTTGATATGTTATACCTGTAGGTTGGGATATATTACGAGGAAGCTTTAGCTGCACTGAATGTTGCACCTTTGAGCCAGCATTTTGAAAAGTCCTGGATAGTTCATGTACAGTTAAAGGCTGCGCTGTTTTATGCAGAAGCTTGTTATAGGTATGGATTGGAGCTGCACGATAAAGAGGAAATAGCGGAGGAGATTTCACGGCTACGGAGTGCTGTTAATGTGTTGACTGAGGCGAAGAAGAGCTCTAAGGGTGCTGCGGTGCAAATTCTTGATGCAATTGGCAAGTTAGAGGCCAATATTAATCGGAACCTTGAAAGAGCTGTCAAGGAGAATGATAGGGTTTATCTCATGAGAGTTCCTTCACCAAGTTCGTTAGCCCCCATTCCATCATTTTCTATGGTGAAGCCCATGGCAATGAATGAGGTGCTGGATGCAAGCAAAGAAAAAATGTTTGCAAGTCTTGTTCCTGACAGCAGTGCAAAGGCCCTCTCACGGTATACTGAAATGGTAGATGATGTTATAAGAACACAGGCTGAAAAGTTGCAGCAAGCTAGTGAGCTAACCCGAGTTAGGCTTAAGGAAATGGAACTGCCGGATTCCATTCTTGCTTTGGAAGGAAATTTTACTCTTCCAACAAGTCTCAAAGAAGATGTGGAAGCTGTGCAGATCAGTGGGGGCCCTGCTGGTTTGGAAGCAGAGTTGCAGCAACTTAAGGACCTAAGGAGGGTGAATCAAGAGTTGCTGGTCCAGACTGAGGAATTGTTGCAGAAGGAAGCAAGAGAAGATTCTCAATTTAGAAGTCAATTTGGCACGAAATGGACCAGGCCCCAGTCAAGCACCTTGACTAAAAACTTACAGGATAGGCTCAACCGGTTTGCTGGTAACTTGAAGCAGGCTGCTGAAAGTGATGGTAGGATTGAGCGATCAGTTAGAGAACATTTAGCACTCATGTCGATCCTTGATGCTCGTCCGGTAAATTGTTGTACTATTTGTGATTGGTTATCTGTTTCTCAGTGTCATCTGAAAACATTGTTAAGTCACTGAATCTCTGTTTTTTAATCAGATTGAATCCGCACTTCCAAGCTTGGCAAGGCCTATTATGTCTTTTGATCAAAATGAAGATGCTATTGTGGGGTCTCTCAAGCAAAGTTTGGTATGCTGGTTTTGGTCTTGTTATTGTTCTATTATAATTTCTGACTTCTCAGAAATAAAATCTATGACATTTTCTTGCATCCTAATTGATGCAGCCGTTGTTTCATGTTGTATCGTTGTTAGTTATCAATCTTAGTGGCCAACCCTACATTGCTATAATAGGATAGTGGATACTGGATAGCGGATGGGAAATTTTAAATACAAGTTAAATATCATGTATGTAACTTAGTGAGATCTTAGTGAAATTTTAAAATTCTAATCAGTATTTTATGATTAATTTCATATCACAACAAGTGATCCTTTCATTTCACGCCTTTTTTAATTATGGCCTTTCATATTCATTCCCTGTATGCCGTGATTATAAAATTTACCAACGAACCGAGTGCTGGATGGTTTCTTTGTAGCTATACTCTTAGTGAGGAGTGCTTATTAAAGTTAAGAAATCCAATGGCGAATTTGAAAAGTGAATCTGAATGAGTATTGTTTAGTTAGAGCTAGCAATAGAAGGCACTTTAATGTACATTGAGATTGTTGTGGTAAATTTTTAATTGTTTGGCAGGATGTAATGTTAAATGAAGTTACAATATTCCATTTGCTGTGTATGATTCTTGTTGCAATTGTGTTAACTAATGCAGAGGCAACTAGAAACTCTCGGAGCTCAAAGGGCTGGTCTTGAAGATATGCTTAAAGATATGAAAAGAAAGGTATGCCTGATAAGCCAGATTCACATAATTACATTTTTTAGTTCTTCCAGTAGAAGCTACATTTCCTGTCTTATTATCTAAAAGCGGGAGATATGCTTATGCCTTTCCATGAAATTTTATGCATTGTTTATTCTTAACAAATTGGTTTTCTCATGATATTTAATGATATCGAAGTAGTATTACACCTGTTGTTTGCATATAATGTGTGATTCTCCACATTCTGAATTCAGAAATAAATGTCCTTGGTCCAGTATGTGTTTTTGGATCTTAGGGGATTATGCATGTGCAACATCCAAAAGTATATTAAACAAATCAGGTTTGGCGCTCTCTAAAGTGAATCTCAACTAAGGGAGAAAATAAATGAATCTCAATTTCATGAGATAACTTCAGGTTGATATTACATACTCATGCATAACAAATCAGATCCCTTGATATTTTTTTATCAATGGTTGGGATATTTGTATCTTCAATGTGAATCGCTCAGTCTAGAGAAGCTAAATTTAACTTATTCTATCTACTGCACAAAATCAATCCTTTAATGATACTAAGCTTATGCCTTTGAATCTGTGTTGCGTTATAGATTCTAGCATTTGAAATGATATCCTACCTACAGTTTTTTTTTAATATGCAGGTACTGTTCTATTAAATAACATTGATATTTATAAATTATATAAAGAGATATAAATTTTATCCACTTGTGACCTTTCCAACTTAAAATCCCTTCTCCTTTGCTTCCGCTTCCCCATATCCCTGTTGCTGTCATCTCCTACTCTCCCCCAGCACCTTCACCATCATCTCACTTTTCAGTATCATATACGCAAGATACTGATAATAAAAAATACACCTATTTTGGCACGTATCTGTTATCATAAGTGTAAAGGCTCTATTTTCACTTTAAGTGGTGCAAATCAGTGCCTTGGTTAGTGAATCAATATATAGAAAGTTTTGTTGGAAATCATGTTGGGGGGGTGTTGGAAGCCTGGGTGAGATTGCATTAGTGGCACTCTTCAATAAAAACTTTCCTCTTGATTTTTGGGCACTGTTTATAGCATTAACGTTTCACTTTTTATTCTTGGGTACATGATTTTTCATCCATAAATTATTTCTTTCTTCTTATACTAAGTAATTCATATGTGGATTTTTTATATCTACGGTTAATGTGAGATTCCGCCCCATTTTTGCTATCATTTGAATTCACGATTCCCCATGTGCAACATGAAAAAAAGGCTGAACCTTAATTAAGAATGATAAACAGAAGTATATAGTATTTTTCTGTTTTGAACTTGTATTTTCTTAACTTATTGTGCTAGACTATTTAATGGTTTGGGTTTGTTTTCTTCACTTAGTTTCGAATGTTGTGGATGTGAAGAATCACTAGGAATGTTTCCTCTTGTGTAGCTTACCATTCATGAATGCATTACACCCAAATACACTATTTTGATTATATTTGTGTAATATCTTTCAGGATGATATATTACCAAAGTTGATGACTTCCACTGGTTCTTATGATGATCTCTTCAAGAAGGAGCTAGCAAAATATGACCATATTTGTGATGAAATAGCTCAAAACATTGAGGCTCAAGAGCAATTGTTGCTACAAATCCAGGTATTTATCTCTGTATGCCCGAAACTCATCTAACGAGCATTTAAGAAAAGAAATGTTTCCCACTATTTGTTCATTTTTTGGGACTGTCTTTTCCATGCAGTGCCTATTCAGGGCGACTATACTTTATATTCTTGATTACCACTATAACTAATTCCTGAGACTACTTTAGCAGCGAATAAAACTACCTTCTTTAGTTTTTCATGCTTCTTGAGAGGTGGACCTTGCCGTGAAGGCAAGAGTGACTGATTTTATCTACCATTATACCTATTCACTGTAGAGTATTGGTTTTTGAATACTTCTTTTCTAGGTGATTGTGGATAGACGAAGTGATAAATTTTAATGATGTGATTCTGATAATTGCTTGTCATTGTTCACAGGCTCAAAATGATGAGTTCTCTGCTATCTTCAATCTTGAAGATTACAAAGGTAGGCGGCGTTTGGTTGTTTTCTAGATTGAATCTGGTTTTTGTACCTTGGCATCATGATGACAAAGCCAAGTCTGTTTTCAGACTATGTTTAATACTGTACATAAAATTTTATAACTAGCCAGTGACCGGAAGTTTTCTCAACTGTTACTGTTCATGAAACTCAGTTTTGTCTTTTTTGTACACAATGCTCCAATTCGAGTGCACCTTTCCTGCATCACATATTATGTTCTGATAGTTTCTTAATTTATTTCAGCTTCACGTGAAAAAGCCTACAAGCAGATTGAAGCTGCCATTGCAAAATTTCGAGAAATAAAGGACAACATCAATGAAGGGTTAAAATTCTATGTTACGCTGCAGGTAAGAACTTATCAACTACATATATGGTTTTTATTCTATTCTATAAGAACATACTGAATCTTTAAATTTGCTTTTGGATATGAAATTTTATAATTTTTAAGACATTTAAATATGTTGCATTTGAATTGATTTCATTCCAGATTATTTTATTTTTCAAATATTTTGTTTGGATAAGATAATTTAAATTTATTGTGTTTTAATTTCCTTTTTGGATACAAATTTTCAATTATCACCAAATGCAAAAAATATTTAAATGTTAAATAATTATTAATAATTCAAAAATATCAGTATTGTTGATGATTTTTAGTCAATCTTGATTGATGTTATTTTTCGGTTAAAGTTCTTTAAGATATTTTTAACTGACATTTTATGATATTTTTTTCCTCACTTTAGCAAAGCTTTTTCTAGATTGATGTTGGTCAAGATTTTTTAGTTGATATCAACTACAATCATTTTTTACTGAGTTTTCTCAATTAACATTATAAAAGATTCTTAACAAATTGTTGATTAATAATAACATTGGGTGTGATTAATAAAAAGAAATCAATACAGACAATGATAAAAAAATGAGAATTGATACTTTCACACCAATACTTCCATTTGACACTCAAATTAATTAATATTTTATTGAGAAAAACAAGTGTCAAATGGGAGTTATTTGTGAACAGTGTTGTCTCAAAATAGCTTTTTCCTAAAAACCTATCACGCAAATGCCAACAAAAAAATCATGCTCATGTAAACAAATTGCCTTTGGAGAAAACCTTAACTAATATTGAGTGAGAAATAATAATGATCTACAACAATAAAGATAATCCTAACAATATAAATAATAAAAAACATTCCTATTAAGATTAGTAAAAGAATTCCAGTTAACATCAGTTGTAAAGTAATCCCCCCAAACTGGTCAAGAAGATGTTGACTAATGTTGATATGAGAAATAACTTCCACATGCGTCGTATAAAAGAGTAACTCAAATGGATGACATAAATTTGAAAAAGTATGTTTGGCATGAATTGAAAAAACCATTATTTTTTACTAAGAAAGCCCTAACTAACTCAACATGTTTTGTCTTAAAATTACTCTTTTAAAATTCTTTATCCAAAATCAGTGTAATTGATTCCATGCTGTCATTTATCTATTGCTGATAATTGAAAGGGGACATCATAATTTATACGCATATTTTTAAAGACATGCTTGCCCCTTAAGTGGTTTTCTTTTTATTAAGTGATTGATTATATTATTTATTCATTAACTTTGTAACTTCCACAAATCACTAGAGATTTTTCTATTGGTTTTTTCCTCCACTTATTCCTTCTAAATGTATAACTTCTACAAAACCACTACTAGTATTTATTCTTTTTTTTCCCCTTTAATATCCCATTTGCCTTTATATTTATCTAAAATAGTATACATGTAGGCATGCAGTCTTTCTTCGGCTAATGCTAATTTAGATTCTCCTAAAATTTTCTGAATGACATGGTTGGATGATACTGTTTAAATTGAATATCATCATGCAATAATACGCAATTCCTTTGTTTGGTAGGATGCAATCACAAACGTAAAGCAGCAGAGCAACGACTTTGTAATGACAAGGAACATTCAGTGCAGGGAAATGATTGAGGATGTTCAGAGACAATTGGCTGGTCTGAGTTTCCAGGACAAAAACGCAGGTGCTTCGTTTAACAGCAACTACCCATCAGTTGGAAGCCAAAATCAAAGAGCCAGTACACAAACAGATCCTCGGCCACAAGCACCTTATTATCAGCCAGTTGAGCAGCCACCAGTTGCTCCCTATGGCCATCATGCACCTCCCCCGTATGGTGGTCCTGCGCATCATCAGCCTCCACCTCCATATCACATTCCACCATCATCAACTGCTCCATACCCACCCCCTCAGGTTCACCAGCAGCCACCGGGAAACCATGAGTATGGCCAGCCAGCATATCCAGGATGGCGTGGTCCGTACTATAATGCACAAGCACAGCAACCTGGCTCTGTGCCACGACCTCCTTATACAATTCCATCTCCATATCCTCCGCCTCACCAAAGTGGTTACTATAAGCAGCAATAGTGTTTATCCGTACATCTTGTAGGATAAAGTTAATATTCTTTTTCTGATGTCATCCCTTAAATAAATGAGATTCGGTCCTTTGTTTGAAGCCTTTGCATAGCGTGAATGTTGTGTTGTGTTGTGTTTTTTATGGCTTGTGTTGTTTTGCATCATCATTGGATTGTGCATAATTAAGCAGATACAACCTTGTGTATAGTTTGTTGGACTTGTACTTTACTAGGGGATTCTCCCACATATTTAAGTTCAATCTGAAGAGAAAATATAAAGCATTAATACTTGTGTCGTGCCCACTTGATCCCTAATTTGTTCATTGTTCTGGGACCTGTTGTATGTTCATTGCTTCTTTGACTTCAGCTTCCGATGCTAAGAAACAAAATTTTCTTGACTTCAGTTAATATTGATGGAATACTTTAGTGTTTCGAAGATGAATTCAGAATATATATATATATATATATATATATATATATATATATATATATATATATATATATTTATTGTAATCTAGTTTTAAAGGCATTCTTTGAAAGTATGAATTAATTAATGATATGGTTTTTGACTAAATAGATACCACTTAATATAATATACTATTCTGATTAAGTTTGGAAAATTTTTTCATAAAGACTTTGAAAAAAAATTTAAAGAGCAAAATAAATTACACAAAAAAAATTGAATTATGCATAAACTAATTGTAAAAATTCTCTTACATACTTACTTTTTATGATTTTTAATTTTTAACTTGTATATAAATTAATTTTAACTTAAAATATAACTATATTTTAAAATAAGTTTCAATTTTTTTAATTATGATTTAATTATATAAAATATTAAAATTGGTTTGTTATACTATATTAGCAAAATTGAGTTGATTTAATATTAAATATCAAATTTGCAAGTCACACAAATACCTTAATGGAATAACAAATACCAGGTTTGGATGAAAGTGAGAGTCAATGCTAGTATTGCAGCCAAAAAGGCAACCATAGCCCAAGGAGTATTAAAATGAGTATTGTAACCTTCAGCCAACCATGTCTTCCATTTAGTTGTGCAGTGTTTTTCAATTTGCTGCTTAATGGCTATAATTTCTTGCTGAAAGCCACAACATTAGTGGAGACGAAGACATTATCACAGTATACTTTAGTCGGTAAATCATTACCCAATTCATTGAAAAGATTGGCCAAGTCTTCCTCACTAAGCAAGTCTTGAAACACTCCACTTATTCTGAGCTCCTTCACATCTTCAGCAGTGTCAATAAGTGAATCCATAAAGGAAAAGAATGAGCAACATTCATATTCGTAACAAACATCTGGACACATTTCATATTTATCAGAAGATTGGCCAAAAAACTTTCAGTTATTTATATATAATAATAATTTAATAAATAATGACTCTTACAATATATGTACTATTTTTCACATAAAATCAAAATTAGTTTCTATTTCAAAACATAAAAAAGGAAAATTTAATGAAATTTTTTTCACTGAACATTTTTGTTTCAAATGATAATAGAATAATTATTCATAAGTCATGAAATTCAATAGCAATAATATTGAAGTTCATATTTGTAAATAGATAAATAGATAGAGACTTTCCTAACATCAATTTTAAGATAATCCTTTTTTAGAATAAGATAATAATTAGTTATAACATGTAAAGTACTAGAAAACATACTAACTTATATTTTAGTTGTAACAGGTTAGCAAAACTGTGCTTTTTTTAAGTGTACATTAGTGATTACGAGACTTTTTCAGCTGTAGGTAGATATTTTTATTCCACTCTTCTAATTTTGTTCACTTTGAAGTGGCATGATATGAAAAATAGGTTTCAACTCATAATCATAGCTTTGTTATTGTTCCTTTAGAGTGATTAAATTTTGTTGTTTTTCAGTAACCTGATGAAGCCTAATAAATTCATTCAACTAATGCTATAGCATATTAATCAAATTGTTAGTCGAAAGTATCCCAAATGGTGGCAGAGGAGAATGTTTTAGAACTGCGAAATTGCCATTTATGATATGAACACACTCAAATTCCTATATATTCAAAACTGCGCTTTCACATTGCCTTACACAGCCTCCTAATGCCTTTATTCTTTCATTTCACCGATTCTTGCTTAGCTTTTGAGCTTCCTCAAAGAAACTCTTCTGCTAAAGAATGTGAAGCTATTACTTCTTCAGTGGACCGTTTGACATTACAAGAAAGTTGATAAGTTTCTAAGCATTTCATTATCATCCCCTTCATTTTTCTTGCCGAGATAAAGAAATTAAAAAAAGATGAAGCATTTGCGAGATGGACTTTGATACAACAACAAACAAGATTTTTACAAAACTTTCTGTTAAAAGCATCGGAAACAAACAGAAGAATCTTCAAGCTATCATATTCAACAGATGTAAAAGCTTGATGGACAACAGAAAGCCAAATGTAACACTTTCCTCTCAAGTTTCTCCTTTTCCTATTATCAGATTGTGAGCCACCAGAATTCACATGTATAAATGTACCAACCAACCAATCTATTTACTCAATGAATATAGCATCCAACACCAACAGCCAGAAGACAAGAAGAACTCAAATAATTCAGTAGTGGCCTTTTCAGGGTTTATGTTGAGCATATATTGACGTACGAACAGCTTGTTGAGGAGTCAAAGCTTTTCCATTTACAAGTACTTGTTCGTAGAAATCCAGGCGTATAGACTTGAACTGGTAATGCTTTTGTAAAACACACATAAAAGCAAGGTAAATCCTTAATCAGAATGCATTGTTCTATATTACAAACACATGGAGGAATACGCAAATCATGGCATTAAATAAATAACATCTTTAAAGAAAGCGTACCTTCTCATTCCACGAGAAATCAACATCACGAAAATAAGGATCAAGCATTGTTAGTTGATCTCCTTCTTTAATCTGGATGATAAGGACTCAATTATAACTAATCAATTGATAAAGCATGGCAATAGGAAAAAAAAAAACAATCAACCAGACCAAACTATTATTCAGATAATAAGTACTCACGTAAATAAGAGAAGAGAGGACGAATAAAACAATAATCAATAATTATATCAGAACCAGTAAAGCTGCACACTTCATTGTCAATGATCATTTGGTCATTTCTTTTATCCCTTTTAATGTCAATGGTTATCAAACATCTCAACACGACGATTTTTCATGGACACTCCCTAAAGGAACGAAGTCCATATGCTTACTAGACGAAATCTTACTAGACATGAGAAACAAGGAAGTATGCAACTGGTTTGCCACCCTTGAAATATATGGTAGAACAATTAATTTCTACTTCAGAAAAAGAAAATAGGAGAAATCGAAATAAAAGTTCAGCAGCAGTTCTTACCACATCAGTACGTACACCATAAATCGAGACAACAAAGCAGGAATGATTTGAATCACAAAGCAAATAGTATCTGCGCAATGACAAGAAGATATCTGGTTCCAATCAACAATTCCCAAGACATTTTAACATAAATGGTAAGAAAATATGTTCTTTTTCTGGAAAAATACAGTAATCTTCACACTACAATGTGGACAGTAAAAACATGTTATTAACATGGGTGAAAGTTGACACAGAGAACAATTCGTGGGAAATCTTTATGGAAAGAGAACTATCAACAAATAGCCATTAAGGTCTCGGTTGGTTATTCCTTTCACTACCCACAGGTATTTTGCTTTAAAACAAAATCATACGAATTTTCTAGTGAATTGTTCTTGTATGCCCCAATTTACTATGTCATTTATGAAATGAAAATTCAAAATTTATCGTCTTTTTATCTAAAATTTTATCCTGCTTAAACATAAGACAGAATAAATATTAACAATCATATATTATTAGGGAAAATACATTTGAACAAATAACTTCAAGAAGAACCAGGAAAAGATTTATTTGGGTAAAACTAAAATTGTGGTTCCGTATTTTCTATTTAGACCCTATAAAGTTTTTCTTAGAAAATTGAATTTTAAACTTACAAATCTTTTCAGAATAATGTACACCATTATAGCACTGTCCATGGTTAACTACATGCTGCTCGGTTAATTAAGTGCTTCTCTACTTTTTTATCTTCTCGTGTACCTTTAGTGCTCTCTAAGAGGTACTCAATTCCTTGGAGTAGTGCTATACTTTATCAAGTAGGTGCTAACTTAGATGCTCTATTTTTACTCTAAAATGTCCAATAAAGACAATAGGGATTATTTTGAAAATGCCTCTAAATGTACAAGTATATTTGTTTCAAGTCTTACAAAATTGTTGGCAGGATGCGAGTATGGGAATGTAACATTCTGATGTTTGGTGCAAATTATAAGAAATTATTCTCAAGCTGACTCATTCTAAGGAATGTATATTACACATATTTTCCTTTTTCATAGTCCCATGTGTAAGGGTGGGGATCTTATATTTCCATGTGAATGGAAGTTATTTTATAAAACAGAGTGACTCAAATAATCAACCCGTTTTCCAAGTAGGGTCTAGTGAAATTTTCCCTCCTTGCCCCCATTGTATCATAAAACGATTTGTAAACCTTCATCTTATTTTACCTTTTCTAATATTTTTATATTTAGCAAAATAAATTTAAAAACATTACAGTGAATGACAAATATTAACCAAACATTTCGATATTCAGTTATATTAACCTCAGGAATGTCATTCCTGGGTATATAATGAAGCTTTTCAAAGGATCTGTTTATGGAAAAGACATTATATAGTTAAAGATGCTTTTCAGGAGTAGAGGACTTACAGGGGAGCAACACCTTCAGTCCTAATAAAGAAAAAAACTTTCCCCTCCACTGCAAGAGCTCTATTTGGACCCTCTGATAAAAGGTCTATGGTAACTCTTCTGTATGGCGATTTCACTTGCACCAAAAAGTAGGCATGAGTCAAGTCAGTAATCAGTATAGTGAAGAGATTTAAAGGTTTATTACAAGCAGAGGCCGAGTAGAATTAAAGATGGACCACAAACTGAACCCAAGCTCACAGAAAAGTGCTTACAATCAACAGCAACCAATGACGAAGCCAAAGATGTCATTCGCTTAGCTCTTACATGTCCCTGTGCATAATAAAACTATTTATAAACCAGCAGCTTCTAATATGTTGATTACAACCTGTTAGAAAAATTGCTGGTATGTGGGGAGAGGAGTAGAATGGACTTTAATGTTTCTTGAAGTTACCAGCTTTTATCATGAAAAGAATCCTCCATGCATGAATATCAAGCCACAGAAAAAACCTATGAATAATGCTTCAACAAATTACTAGCTTAAATTACCACTACATAGCCAAAGGAAAATTTTCATTTCATTACCTTCAAAAGATTGTCCACCTTGTCAAGTAAACTGACTATCTTCTGAACCTCCTCTGCAGCATTGAGACCTGGATCCTTTAAAGCAGCAGCCTCAAATCCACTAAGGGCCCTCTGGTAGTTCTCAAGATATTTGTTAACCTGTAAGAAATTATTAAGAGAAACACGAAAAAGCAATATTCAATGCACTATTTATGCCCAGTAAATGTAGTTGCCACTGTGGCTATTATATAACTGGGGTCTAAATATTACTTTTTGTATTAAGGTGGAACTGATACGACAGTAAAAATACAGGAGAAAAGTAAGGTGGCGTATTCAACGTCAAACTCTTCTTTAATGAATACTAGAATACAATGAAACACAGAATAAGGATCAAAGATTCCACGTACTGTAGCACTATTAAAATATAAATCTGGATTGGACTTCATTCTTTCATCTTTCTCCTGGTACATATTAACGAAACATTAGGTCTTCGATTCCAATTTGTAAATGATAATACTATTCACCAATAAATATTACGTACAATAATAATCTCCAAGTAGAAATGAGTATAACAAAAGTGACCAGAAGTAAGATATATTTCTACCGTATGCACATTATAAATTTCTATTTATAAATCTTCCCTCTTCATACTCACAGCATTTTGATATGCTTTTAAAGAATGTAAAAGTTTGGTATGATCCCAAGCTCCAGTGACAAAAAAACTTGTAAGGCAAGCATTTCCAAGATTATCTGCCAAGCAGAATAGATGATATTAAAAGATCAGAGATTGCATCTTATGTCAGAACAAACAAGACTTGGACCAAAAGAGAGAGATACTGAAAATTTAAAGTTGCTCGATTTCCCACATGTATTCTATTTAGTTATAAACACTTCTTAAGGACACCACTGATAGTATCTTAGGACAGATAGCACAAAGAAAATTGGTTTCTTATACTTGGGTTGAGATCAGAGAAAAGGATATGCAGGAACTGTGTTCTCTGACTGATTCATGCTGTAAAAGGGACTCACGAATACACAGATACAAGATAGGCTAAAGATAAGGAAAATATTAATTTATTATTCTATATAGCTAATATCCTAAAATTGGCTATTAAGAAAAATACTAGAGGTGATAAAACAGGTCAGTCTGCCCTGTCCTACCCTTGCATGCTAATACCGGATCAGGACAAACTGCCCTACCAGCTACTGGTGGACTAAAGATATGGTCCACCTTAGGGACAACTTCGTGAGCCAATAGGCTGTTCCATCAAAAAGCAAAAAACAAAACAAAAGAAACAGAAAAAAAGGAAAGTTTCTTATTTCATAAAATAATCTAAATAGACAAAATTTAGTTAAAGGACCTAATATTGATTTTTATTAGGACTGAAAACTTAAAGCAAATATATATATATATATATATATATATATATATATATATATATATATATATATTAGTTGGAACCCCAAGCTTAAACACTTAATAACATCTACATTTAAAAAAAAAAATACAAATAAAGAGCCGGCCAGACCAACCTGCTGTAGTCCACCAGGTTAGCCGGGGGTGGGTTAAGTCACCTAGCCTATCGGATCCACCCCATTTTTGCAATCTATAATAAATACAAATTGTATTTTCAAAATCTAACCATATAACAGAATCTGAGCCATATCTCAACACTAATATTCGATTTCAATTATCTCTGTTCATTTAAGGAAACAGTGTTAGAGAGAAACCATGTGTATCTAATATGTGCACTGCTCCACTGTTTACAGTGTAACTTATTTTCATCAATTAAAAATGAAGGGGTTATTCCGTAAATAACTTACAGCCTAATCACTAGCAACTTTACACCAATCACCAATTCATCATAATTAGAGCTGACTGTATGTTTACAGATAAATCTACTGGAGAATAGACCAAATAGCTTTCAGTAATCAGATGTTTTTTTTTTTAAAAATGTCATGGTAATAGCTTATATGAGAGCTTACACCAAGAGTTCCCATCCTTGACATCCAAAGTGATTGCTTCCTTGGCATGTTGAATGCTTTCCTCAACCAGTTCTGCTTGATTCTCCACACCTGAGTTCATAGAAAGCACAATAATAAATCTCAGTGTTAGACAGTTTTCTATTAAGAAATCTAGAACCATACCACAAAAGCCAGTCAATTGTAGTTGGAAAGGCCGAAGCCATATAAGGCACACAATATAATCACATGTTCCAATGTGGGACATAAGTCCTATAAATCTTGCAATGATCCTAAACATCCCAGCACATTTTGTAGCCTCAGGACCCATGCAGGCTGTTTGTGCACTAGCCCTGGACCCCAGGCAAACATTGCAATGTGTTAGTGTCACTTCCCACGTTGCTCATTTGCAGCTGAGAGGCAAGGTGGAGTTTAAGTTTCGATGCCAGTTTATCAGAAGCATTGGACAATCACACAATAAACGCCAACTGTAGTAGCTGGAGAATACAAAGTCCTATAAACACACGAAATAATCTCATACTTCAAATGCAAGAGATCGATTAGATCCCAATATTTCCCATTCTTGTTTTAATCCACAAAAATACAAAAAAGGCCCCTATGATATTAATTTGGCAACAAATAAAAGAAATGAAAAGGTTAAATACATGAATATATATAACTATCATAGTTCATTTACAAATTAGAATACCCTTTCTCTCTGCACATTCGCCTCTTTCCTTCATTCGTACCAGCCCCACTTTTCCTCCACCCTTGCACTGTCATCCCCAACTTTTCATGTATATGCATCCAAGCATGTATACAAAAATTTTAGAGCTTCATAATACACAATAGGTTTGTTTCTGACTTGTGTTTTTGTTTAAATACGTAACATAGAGCAACTCCTATGAAGTTGCGCATGTTCTTAAATTTAAGCAACTTGGGAATACCATTGGGGCAAATGAATTCATACAGAAGTTGCTTACAAACAAAACTAACAGCTACTGTTCCTTAACCATAAAAAAAATTCCCAAGTTAAAATGGGGGTTCTTCTGCAAGTAGATTAAATAAAATGACAACCACTACAAATAAGTTGAGAAGTCAAGTTCTTTACTATCACTGGCGTAAATTTAGTGAGCATTCTTAAATCCCAGGTGGGGATAAGATACCTAGTAAAAGAGTTAAAAATCCAAATTGAGTTCTTGCATTGAAGATACCCTTAGGTAATTAAATGCTCAAGAATCAATGCAACCCAGAACCTCAGGCGTCACTATCATGTTAATATAACCACATCTGAGACCACTAAATAAAAAAATTTCTTACAGTTACAAGCAATCATAACATGTTGTTCCACTAGGAGGAAATAGTCCACAGTTTCCCCAATTCTAACATCATGAAGGGTTTTAAGCCTATTTTTAAGGAAAATCAAATATTTTTTCTGACTGCATGTGTCTATCATAAAAAATGCATTAAAATTAATGACTCTTGAAAATCATGAGAGACTGAGCATCGCCACCACAACAATAGCCTCATACCATTATGTGAGATCAGCTATACAGATCATGTGATGCTTTGGACTTCGTAAAAGTAGAAAACCATGCCAATCAGTATAATTACGACAAAAGTCAACACAGGACGAATGTGGATTCATAAGGCTCTTTCATTTTATATACACAAGTGCGAAAAATCAAGTTACAATGACTGAACAAATTAGGAGTTAGTAAAAAGGAAAAATGATCTTCAAAAGAATAGAAATGTAAACGTATCCCTTACCTTGAGACATTTTTCTTTTAAGCATCGATAGTTGACAAAGAATCTTTTTGTTAGGACCCTGCAGAGACAACAAATACCTATTGTCATTCATCATGTCTCTAAATGGAATATGAAGTAGAGCAAATTAAAAATGAGACTTGCGAGAAAACGTTTATGGCCTATTGGCCTCCAGTAAATTTCCCTTATTTGTATTAAAAAATAATAGTCTTTCCCCATAAGCGCATCAACTACAGATGCATATCTAATACCAGGAAAACAAGAACCAAACTATCATGTTAAGAAATTACCATGATTTCAAAGAGATGCAATACTTTAACTCTCAAGGAACAGGCTAGCCACAGTGCAAGTGTGAAATGATTTTAAAGCATTTAAAAAAAGGGCATAGAAAACAATTCCGCTTGTTGCTAGACCATTATCCAAGTCATTCTAACAAATAAAAAAATATTCACAGTTTAGTGTCACCGAAGCTCCAATTATATCGAAGATTCAAAATCGGGTAACATTGTTAAAAACAGATATACAAATACAAATTAATATAGGTTCATTTAATCGAAGCCTTCTTTGATACATGTGTGTTCTATTCCTTAATTTATTAACAGGCATTATTAAAATGTTCTAGTAATATATGGATGTTCTAGTAAAATGTTAAGAAGGCTTTGAATTGGATTGGATTTCCAGGAAAAAGAAAAATCATTCATCATGTTTTTTCATTCACTCAAGTTTCACACTTTGAACTTCATTAGTAGCAATCCAAATTTTTCATCAGTAACACTGTTAGCACATTATTCTTCAGTTTTTCTATACAATTTTGAACATGTAATTTAATATTTCTTTTTAAAATATATATTTCTAAAATGTATACAATTGCTACCCGTGCAAATGAATATATGCTTGTTATCCGCACAAAAATTTACAGGATATATTGATCATTAAATGAAATAAGCAGACTATAATTTGCACACTGCTGACAGGAATAGAGTGGAGATAAAATATATTCCTTGAAATAGATCAATATTCAGATTCAAGAATATCTCTTTTGCCACCTGTTTGGAAATGGAAAATGCCTCACTATTTAGTTCCAACATTTCACAAAGGAGAAGGGAATATTGAATTTCATTATTTTCATTTCTTATAAAAAAAAATTATTTCAAATTAGCGGAAAGAATACATAGGAGGAATAGGTAATATATAACATCCCCGTTAACAAGGAGACAAAAACAAAAACAGAGGAAACAAACAAAACTAAGTTCGTATAAGAACTCCATTCTTTTGTAAACATAATGATTTGAAGGAAACTTATTAAATTATAATGAACAAGTTCCAGCCCGTCACTTATTATTAGGGTGTATGAAATCTCTAGCTCTGCAACCAATTGTAAATATTATAAAAAGGCTACAGTAGTATCAATCGTGGAAGTCAACAAAATATACTCTTGATACCTTGTCTAATGCAAGACTGAGGCAGTTCTTTGCAGCAGTTAAATCTCCTTTTTTCCAAATGCAATTTCCTAAACATAGCCAAGCATCTGCAAGAGATGGGTTTAACTTGACCTGGCCCATGTAAGAGTACATTACAATCATTTAAACATCAACAAAAAGACACTAAATCAAAGAAGCTAAAATTCAATCTTGCTTACAGCTTTTGATAGATGATCCTCAGCTTCTTTCCTATAGTCAGGAAATACATCCAACATCTTACCCCTAAGATATTCAAATGTTGCACGTTGTGTAGGTGATCTTCTTTGTTCTGGGAAATGCAACAAATTTTATTAACAAACTTTATCAGAAATAAGCAGAAGCATTGTTCAAAAGCAAAAAAAGTGGAAGATGTCATCCTATTTTCTAAGTGAGTCTGGGCAGAAAAAAATATGAAAAATATTCAATAGGAACATTATAACAGTTTCTCTGCAAGCATATTTTTTCATATACTATAAAGCATCACAGCATTACCAACACTTATGGAGGAATATACGAGGAACAAAAAAGACCTACAAATGTTTTTTATTTATTTGGAGAAAAAAGCGTAGAGAGATTCTATGGACAGTATAACAAAAGAAAGGCATCAAGACAAGATTGCTCAATTTAAGCCACTCTGAGAAATTTGGAGTTTCAACTGCGCAAAAGGTAAACATACAGAAGATTTTCCTATAACCATAGCGTGCACCAACGACCTACTTTGAGTCCTTATCTTTTGATCTTGGCTTGGGGCATATTCACGGTACATATTCAAGAATTAGTGATACGGTGCATGCTTTTTGAAGTCTACCATGATAAAGTCTTAGTGGGAGAGTTGGGACAAGATGTAAATGGAAAGTTAGAGATATGAAAATTGGAGACAAGCCTTGGCTGGAAACACATGGATTTTCCTAAGTACATGTATGACAAAGTATAAGGATTTAATCGAGGGATACAACACAGTAACTCTGGTAATTGTTGAAAACATATAGTACCACAAATAGCATGGTTTAAGTACCTTCAGCCCATCCTACAAAATATCAGAGGGACAGAGAGTGACCTCTACCATGAGAACCAAGCAGGGTGGATGAAATGGAGGATTGTTTCATGGGTGATATGTGGTAAAAAGTAGCACTCTAAGCTTAAAGGAAAAAATTACCGCATAGAAGACCTGTAATGCTACATGGGATAGCATGTTGGACTTTAAAGAGCCAACAAGAAAGTAAGATTACATTGAAAAAATAAGAATGTCACAATGGATGAGTGGATACACAAAAATATGATAGCATTAGGAAATGGTGAGTAGCCCCTATTGCAAAAAAGTTGGCAGAGTGATATACCTTAGATGGTTTGGGCATGTGAGGAGAAGACCCATAAAAGAACCACCATGGAGGGCTAACTAGATAGAAGATAGTTCAATAGTCAAAGGAAGACAGAAACCAAAGAAAACTGTAGTTCAAAATCATTAAGAGGGATTCAGAGGTAAATAATTTTTATCTACTCAACAATAAAAGACAGAAATTTATGGCATCATATGATCCTCCTAGCAAACCAACTTAAAGGGAAATGACTTAAATTGTTGTTATAAAGCATCAGACTATAGATATTTAGAAACAACTCTTGCTAGTTGAGGCTGATCAGTCTCAACTAGTTGAATTTATGTTAGACACTGGGGCTTTCTTCACGTAAGACTATGCCATCCCCATGATGATATCCTTTCTTTCGGTAGTGATATCCTTTCATATAAAATAAAAGTTCACATATTTAGGGTGGTGTAATGATCACTAAGGCTAATGTCATTACCATACCTTCTAAAATTGAAAAAAAAAAAAACACAATTCTAAAACACATCCTTTACATTAAAAAAGAAAAGAAAAATGTTCTTGATTTCCAACATGCGTGTAATGTTGCCCTTCTATTACAACGTACCATATGTTTGTACACAGACTTACTTTCGAAAAATGCTTGGTTTAACACAAATACAGGTAATTTGTGCATCTGATGACCCATAGAAAAAAAAAAGTGTTAAACAATTGTCCACTGAATAGACTTTGTCAACTGAATGCTTCTATCGGACATGTCTACCTAAAAGACTGGTTGCAATCATCCCCAAACGGGGAGGGAGGGAAGACTAATTTCATTTCACACATTATTAGCAAAGCAAAATAGAAGTCATGAAAAACCTGAATTTCAAATCTTCAACCAGAATCCCAGAAAAGCAAAAAAAAAACAACAAAACAAAGCTCCCGCGTTACAACGGTTGAGTATGAAGTATAAACCAAACGGGTTGTTGAAGGAGCATGGGAGAAGGATACCCTTTGTTGAAAAGCGGTAAAAGGAAACGTTTTTATGTGTAGATTGGAAAGAAACTGACCTGGGGGAATGGAATCTAGGAGATTAAGAGCGAGATCGGATTCGTGTTGCAACTTGGAGATTCTGTCATCGGGGTTGGGTGGAAAATAAGTGTCTCGAAGATGGTAAAGATCTTCTGCTGCTCTTGCAGCTCTAGAAAACGGTTCTTCTTCCTTGGGATTGCTCATATTCACACACTCCTTCACTCACTCACTCGCTGAGGAAGAATAAGAAGAAGAAAGAAGAAGGTGACAAAGATGACTGCAATTGCAAAATGCACCTCTGACTACTATATTATTATTATTATTATTACTCATTCATATCCCAAAAACTAACAACAAATTCTGTTATCTTACAAAAATTTAACAAAAATTGAAACTTGCCAAAACAAAATACATCACTCATTTCCCCTTTCCCTGCCCTAATGCCATTTTCCAATTTAATCATTTGAGTGACCGTTACATTTCGATTCTAACTAAATCCAGCGCACATGGCCAATTATTTTAAACAGAACAGAGTATAAATAATGTCTTGCATGTGAATGAATTTTTGATAAACGATTACAACTGCTATTTTAAGTTTGAATATAGGCAAATACGGTTTATATAAAAAAGATTATTGTTACTACTGAGGGCGGGCAACCGATCGGAAAGGTTTGGACAATGCAGAGTTGGTGGAAGCAAGACTAATATGTCTGATCGGGTGTCCCAGCCTAATATGTCCGATCGGATCTCTTAAGCACAATATGTCGGATTGGGGAGATGTATAAAACTGTGGACTGGAGACAACAGTTGAATACTCATGAATGTGTAGTTAATGAAGTAACCGTCATTGTCGAGTATTTAAAGTGTGCATTGAAAGCCATTAAAAGGTAAATTAATGGGTAATATTCTCTGAAATCATATAAATAGCAGTCAAAGGAGAAGGTAAACTCTCTGTTATTTGATAATTATATAGACTTGCAAAAGTCCATTCTGACTTGAGCGTCCCGGTCCCATTCAGCAGAAACAAGTATAAAACACTATTTTATTTAATTAAAAAATTATTTAGTACTAAGATCATTTAAAATATAAAGACATAAGTATTTTCATATATTTTATCTTTTAGAACATTTATTTTATAATATGTGTTTTAGTGTTGATTTGAAATATTATTTTGTTTGAGAATAAATAACATTAACAATGATGGTATGATAATAAAGGGAACCACAGGCATTTCACTTCGTCTTAATTTAACACGTTAAGTTAGTATTTTTTATTTATCAATCTGTTTTGATCTATTAATGGAATAAAAAATGAAGCAGGATGAACTATCCATTGTCCTCTTTTTTTAATTATAAATTAAAGTAAAAAACAATTTAAATTCTTTTATTGCATTATTTAAAGAATGCAAATTTGAATACTATAAATTAAATCACTAACTAACCCTTGTTGCATTATATTATATTATGAATTCTAATTACTGTTATAAAAATGAGTTAGAATTCGCGGTTCAAATCGGTCTCGTATGGATTTGAGTCGGGTTAGATTTAAAAAAATGTAATTCTTTTATACAGATTAATTTTTAACCCGATTAATTTAGAACATGGCTCACCTGGCTTAGTGAAGTGAGTTAGCTCGCCAACCCACTTAGTTTAGTTTAATTATTTATTACTATGTGTTTCAATATTATTAGTTAATACTTTTTTTATTGGATTGTAAACAGGGATAAAGAAGAAAATGTTTTAAGAGAGCAAAATATTATAATTTATCCATTGAATACTTTAATTTTATAAATAGATAAATGACACAAAAATTATCAATATTAGAAATTTATTTATTCGTTTTTTGTGCTTGTTTTTATATTACATTTGAGTTGTATGTTATTTGTTTTGCAGTTTAACATCATTTTAGAGTGGAATTTATCTATATTTAAATTACAAAAAAACTTATAACTTTTTTTATTTAAAAAGAAAACTTGTAATTAACCGAGTTCAACTCGTTTAATTCACCAACCCGTAGTGGGTTGGGTCAGATTCAAATTTTTTCGACTCACTAATAAGTGAACTAGGTTAAGTTAACTTACTAAGTGTCAACCCGTGGATAGACCGGATCAGGTGACACGTTTTAGCAGGATTAATTGTAATATAGATGAAATATTTTTAATTTAAAAATAAATCATATTTTTCTTTTTTTTTTACAACAAAGGAGTATCTATTTTTATAATTTCATCAAACAAAATTCGTTAAACAAATCTTCAAATTTAAATATGTTCACATTCTATTTGAAAGATTTGTTGAGCTAAATTATTCAAGTCTGGCAAATTAGGCTCTAGACGAAATCGTCTTCTCAAGTTTCCTTTATTCTTTCAACGAAATTAAATTTGCCCAAAGTTTACATTGATCTCAATGATGCTTATTTTGCTTAGTAATTTGCTAGGTGGATTAAGATTTACTCAACGAATTTGCTCGTTCAAAACTTATGATTATTTTTTTTTCTTAATTTAGCTACTCCCATAGTTAAAGTAAACAATGGAATTGTTTGCTCGTATTTGCTTATTTACAATGATTTTTAATAAGGGTAAATTATATTGAGAGTTTATAACATATATATATATATATATATATATATGTTGTCTTAAGATTATGTGAAGTAAAGCAACTTGTATATGATAGTAGTTGGATAGAATAATTAAGGCAGTGGCTGGGGAGTTAAAAATGGCAAAGATGATTATCTTCAATGTTGGCTTTGCAAATATGTTTGGTGAGTGATTGTTCGGTGTGGGACTTATCAAAGTGAGACAAATACAGCTGACACACACTGGAACCAGAAAGCTTGTCTTCCATTTATACCATGCACCTCAAAACTCTTTTATCCATCTCTTCAAATATTAAATAGCCAGCAAATGAATAGGAACACAAAAATGCATAAAAGCACTCATTTATGCAGGAAAAAAAAAGTGGATAAAAGCATCATGGAAACAATACAAATCATGGATTGTCTGATTATGACTATGCAAGTTAGTATGACAGGACAGCAGAAATATGCTAACAATGTGACAACACTAACCAACTTACTCATGCATCTTATTGTTTCTTGTTTCTTTCTTAAGTACACTTCTTTCTCTAAGATTATAATCAATCAGTGCTCTCAACATTTTACAATTGCATCAGGGAACTTTTTCAATAGATTTAAATTCATCTTTTTTAAATCTATTTTTTTAATTGAACATGAACTTGATTAGGATGACATGGCTTGTCATTATTAACACAAGGTTGTTGTCAAAATGAACAATTTCAAGTTAAAGTTGGATTTTTGTTATTATCATCTTTGAGGTCATATTTTTGTTGAGACATGTTAGTGTTATTTATTACATGAAAATAATAAGTTTTTGGATAAGTTAAATAATCTCTTGCTTAGAAGTCAAAATAAAAAATAATTTAAATGCATTTTTTTCGTTTAACCGTCTCAAGTGCTTTCAAGGACAAAGATGTCAAATACAATTATTTTTAGTCGAGGTAATCTTGACTAACAGTAATGGAAATTTTCTTGATTAACATTGATAATATATTTTTTATTAATGTCCTTTAGAATTTGTTTATCCAAACCAATCAGTTTTTTCTTTTTTAAAATATAAGACAACATATATACTAAAAAATTATTTTTTGATTGATAATTTTATAGTTGTTTTATTGTTAAGACAAAACGGTTTCTCAATGTAAAATTTTTATTTATTAATATAAATTTATTCTTAGATGGATGAGAATTAATAGCAATTTAATTGAATTCATATCTCTTGTCTTTTCAGTGGTATTTTTGTACATAGTAATAATTAAAATACTCTGTTGGAATTAAAAAAAAATTGTTAAATCTCACCAGAATATGTAAAATTAAATAATTTGAAATAAGAAAAAATTAAGTTTATAATTTTTCTGAAAAATTATAAATTTCCTTATTAAAGAAAAGTTTAAGTTGTTTGGGACCATGTTAACATTGATGGTGATGTGATGTGTTTTTTTTGTGAAGAGAAATGAGTTGTTGGACAAACTAACCACAACGAAACCTAGTTTTCTTATTGACGTCTTCTAATCGAACTTGCTTTGCAACTAACTCATTCGTTACAAAAATAAATGTAACTTCAAATTTGTTTTCTTTGGACTCCTGTACGCCTAATTTCATTTCATCATCATAAACAACATTTAAATCAAATCCAACTAAGTAAAATATTTCAAAATTAAATAAATCAATTATCCCGCAAAGTCTTGTTGTCAAAATGGGTTGAAATCCATTAGTTAATTCGGCCTACTACGAGTTTGAGTCAAGTTGAATTAAAAAAAAAATTGAAATTTTGATACAGGTTTGTTGAGAATCTAAGTATGAGTCTAAGTCTTACATTGAATAGAAATGAGAAAGTAGAGCATCTTATAAAGATGAAAAACTCATTAATCCATATTTTTGGTTGAGAGTGATGTCAATGTGGTTGGACTCCTGTCTTATTAGTGTTTGTGTCTCTTCGGTGAACCACCTCCTTGATAGAGCTAATGGTTTATCTTGGTGACCGACTCACACAAGTATAATCAACGATGAAAAGAGCTTATGGTTGTGGTCCATTCACCTGGGTTGAACCCGTGGTGAATCGAGTTTGTGGGTTGACTAATTAATTTACCTAATTTTTCTAATAAATAACATGAAAAATTTACCATTCTATACTTAATAACTCAATTTTTATATTTGATAGATTATAATTTAATTTAAAACCCTTATCCTTTTATTTATTTATATTTAAATTATAAAAATCTTGTTATTTTATTTTAACTGAATAAAAAAATTTGTAATAAAATAAATTAATAAATCAACCTATTTAACCCACAAATTTATAATAAATTGGATTGAGTTTGAATTCTTTTACTTATTTGTCGAATTAAATTAACTCAACTCAATTTTACCAAGTCGTGATGAACTGAATTAAATAAAACCGAATCACCTTTTTTACAACACTATAAATTTATTAGATAAAATCCATACTCTTAATATTAAAATATTAACGATCACGCGTACAGTCTTCAAGACTAAGTGAAAGAAAAAACAAAGGAGTATGAATTCCGCACTTTATGAAATTGTTTCACACTTGTTTACTATGCGTTTCCTACCATGCGTTTCCTACCATTTTCAGAAAAATGTCGGCATAAGTTACTATGCGTTTCCTACCATTTTCAGTATCTTTATATATATATATATATATATATATATATATATATATATATATATATATAAATCAGTTACTATTTTAAGAGTTAAATACTTAATTCCATACAAAATTAAAATTCATCTATATTTTAGAAATTTTTTCATTTTCAAACTTAAAAAAAATCTAATTTAATTACATAAACTTTTTTATGTATTAAATTATATTTCTTTATACAATTTAACACATAATTCAAATTTCAACCTAAAACATGATTTAAAATTTAACATATAAAAATAAATAACATTATTAAATTAAAAAATATATATCCACTTTTAAAAAAACTGAAAATTTAAAACATATCAAAATTTAAAATAAGCACAAATTTTAATTTCATTTTAAATTTAAAAATTAAAAACATATTTATTTCTTAAACACAACGATTAAAAATTAGAAAAAAAAATTGATAGTTTTTTGGAGAAGAAGAGAGAGGTGGATCCCACAGGAGTTTGTGAAAATCTCAGCCTTATATGTGACAGCCATAAAGTTAAAGTATTATTATATCTTCAATTTGGCCAACACCAATGTTCCTTCTCACTCCTTTCTTTCAAACCTACGCGCATTCTCAAGTCTCATCCAGCCAACAATCGTCAACACATCTTAACACGCACACGATATAATTCACAACAACAACCACGTGAATATGTCATACTAATACTAATAACCTAATACTTTTATTCCTCTTTGACTTTTCTCCCTCTCTATATATACCACAACACACTTCAAACCCACCCACAAAACAAACCCTCATTCTTCGATTCTATCCAACGTTAAAACCCTTCTCTTAATCAACTCCACGTGATGGGCAACTACGTTTCATGCACCCTGGCACCTCCTCTCATGAAGAACTCCAAGGCCACCAGAGTCATCATTCCCACCGGTGAAGTCAAGCAATTCAGGGAGGTTATCAAGGCGGCGGAACTCATGCTTGAACACCCCACTTACTTTGTCGTCAATTCTCGTTCTCTTCATATTGGTCGAAGGTTTTCTGCTCTCGCCGCCGACGAAGACTTGGAGTTTGGGAACGTCTACATCTTCTTCCCCATGAGGAGACTGAACTCGGTTGTCACCGCCGCCGACATGGCGGTGCTTTTCTTGGCGGCTAATTCCGCCGCCAAGAGACTGACCCGCGGAAAGACGCGCGTTCTTCCACACAACGGCGGTGGTGAAGTGGAGAAAAACTCAGATGCAGAAAGAGATGTTGAAATTCCAAGGTTGAGTTTGGAAGGAGTAGATTCAGGGTTTCAGTATAGGTTAAATTGTTGTAGGTCAAGAAAGCCTGTTTTGGAAACTATAACGGAGGAACCGGCTAGGTTAAGGTGATTGGTGAAACCTGGTTATGCATCAGATTTTTTTTTTTTTTTAACGAGTAGATTATTCAACACTCGAAAAGAAAAACTAGCTGAGGTGGAGCAGCCGTAGCATCAAGTTTGTACAAAATATTCATATATTCAAAGTAATTTGTTTGTGATACATTGACTATTCATTTATTTTTTTTCTTACAATGAATAAATTCAGATTAATTTAATGGGGACTGATATTTAGTGACTTTTACCTAATTTTAGATTTTTTTATTGAAGCGAGTGAAAGATACTGTATGAAAAGTGAAATGTTCCACCATTTGTCCATTTGTGACTAACGCGTGGACTAGCTGGTGTAGGATCTGTGAATGTAATGAATTGGACAAAGCAATACAATGGCCAAATTCAAAACAACTACGGTTTCCATCTTCTGGAAATACCTCTGTCCCTTTCCGAATAATTTTCTTTAACACAGATTATGCATTTGAAAATTATTTTTATACTTTCACATAATTAAATTATAACTCTTTTTCGCACATTATTAAATTTTCCTGAAGATTAAACATTTCATATATATGAAAATAGATTTTTGTGGAAGGTTACTGCTGTGGGTATGTTTATAATTTTATTAGGTTTTGAAATTTTGTTTTAAATTAAACAAGTTCAAGCAACCTCGGTTCTTCACATAAAAAACTCAATCGATAAATAGAAATATAAAATAGGTTCTTTTATTTATAGTGATAAAAGTGACATAATGAGCACAAGAGTTAGAACTTGAGCATTTGATAAAATAGAACTACTTGTTTGGCTTAGATGCAGCATGCAGATCACTGAAGTATGCCTTTGGATTGCTCTCAAATGCTTCTCTTGAGATGGAACTTCCATCACCACCAGGGGCCTTCATATTTCCTCCTGAATCACCACCGCCGATTGAGTTTCCTCCACCACCGATTGAATTTCCTCCACCGCTATCTTTTCAAACACCGCCTCCCTTGCCACTATCTCCTCCCTTGCCGGCACTGTCTCCACCGTCCTGGCCACCCATCTTTCGAATGGTTAAAGTTGCTGATAGGAGAGTAGAGAAATTTATTAATATCTCGACAATGTGAAATGCAATCTCATTTGGTTAGCTATTTATAGAAGAGAAAAATGGAAAGCTCTGTTCAAAGGAATCAATGTTTTCTTTGTTCGCAGTTAACGATAGTGTAGAGATAACTAAAATTGTGCTGTTATTCCCAACGAACGCGTGGATTCAAGAATTGAACTTGGAAAATTATCAAATGCATTTAACCGTAACTGTTAGTTTCAATGGTACCGTTAGACATGGTTTTCCCAATGCGTGTATAGTGACGTACAGAGGAAGTTGAAGAAAAAGTATTTTAAACCTTGATCTCTTATACAAACATATTTCAACTAGTAATTTCATCCAGTTAATTACATTTTCTTTAAAATGTATTTTGATTTACCTGCAGTCTTATCTTTAATGAATTTTTTTTCTTAATGTCAAATTTAAAGAAATTGTAATTTAGAAATCAACCCATAGTAAATATATCCATTTAAAGTAGTTGTTCCCCATAAAAAGCTTTTGCTTTTAAGTGTGTTTGTAAATATTGCTCTAAGCATGTTTAGAAAACTTTGTTTTTAAAGACTTTTAAGAGAAAAAAAGTATAAAAAATATTGAACTTTTAATAAATTACATTAGTTTATATACAAATTAAAAATTAAGAAAATACAACAATCTTATTAGAGTTTGTAGAAGAAGAAAAAAGTACTAAAACAGAGGTGGCCAACTATCTCACTCAGTTTCACCCTGTACCATGAGACAAATGACTTAGAGGTGAAACTTACCTGTTAATTTATTTTAATAAAAAATAGTTAAAAGATCAACTTTTTATATTATAGTATTTAAAGAATATAAATGTATGATAATATTAAGTTTTAGTTATTAATTATAATAAAATCATCTAATTTGAAAATGTAACAATAGTTTTAAATATACTTTTATGTATAGAAAAAGTAAAGTTGACAAATTATATTTGAAAATATATACTTGCAATAGATCCATTATATAATGAATTAATTAACTTTTTTTATAGATGTGTGAACTCAAAAAAAAAAATTCACACTATTCTTTTATTTGTTTGAGGTTGAGAAGAAAATACATTGCTTAATTATAATTCCTAAGAAGAAAGATGATGCTAAAAATACATTACTTTGCTATGTTATTACTAATTATTTTCAATAAAGAAAACTTTGATCATGATCTTTTACAATTAAAAATAAATCGTTTAATTTAAGACTTTGACTAATAACAGTTGATTAGTAATAGTACGTAGTTTAACTATTTTTTTTATTTATAAACTAATGTAAAAATATTATATATTGTATTTTTCATTAACATAACCACTTAATTCTGAAAATACTTTACTACATTAAAACTACTTGGACTGATTTTTTTAATTTTTTTTTGCTTTTATAACATTTTACAGTAGTTGACATATCAGAACAATTTTACACTCATTAATGGATTAATTTAAATTGTTCACAATAATATTTTTATATATTTTAGGATAGATAATTATTTTGATTTATTAAATTTTTATATGCTATGTAATAGTATATTCAATAAAAAAATTAATAATAAATATGTTTTTGAAATTCTAAAATATACAATAAAAAAGAACAATATTGTTTTCAGAATTGAAATAGACAAAGAAAGAATGAAACATATATTTATAGAAGAGATGGTAAATCTATGTGGAAGATAATGAGTGTTCATTTTGAATTTCTAGGTCTTAATTAATGACGAAGGAATTCAAAATAATAAAAACAGCAAATATATATAACAATGGGTGGGACGACTGTGTATTTGACTATCATTCTTATCTTCAAAGAAAAATTCATCCTTATTCCTGTTTTCACATCCAATAAATACTAAATTTTTATTTCATTTTAATTTCTTTAAGTAATTGTATATCTTTAGTTTGCTTTCAAATATTAATTAAATAATTTTTATAAAAAAAATAAAATTTACATAAAAAATATTATATTACTAATGATTCAATATAAAAAAAACACGCAGGATAACATTTTGTTTAGGGTTATTATATGTTAATAATTTTTTGACAATAAACTATGTGTCACTATGAAACACATCAATCACAAACTATCACATAAACACTGTTGTAAAAAAGTTGGGAAGAAAAGTTGTTAAAAGAACATTTTTCTTTTGTTTATATATATATATTTTTTATTTCCTACGTTTTGGTACTTCTTTAAATTCAAAGGTTATTCCTTTCCTAAGGTTTTGTTTATAATTTTGGAGCTTCTTCTTTATATATATTTTTTATTGAAAAGCAAAGCTAACAGAATTTTATTATGATAATAGAAACTATTATTTTGAATAAATATATAAGTAAAGGCATGTATTATTCTTCAAATGCATCATATGGTTAGTTTGTCCCACTTAAGAAGCATGAAACACATGGGAAAACCATATGTCTAACGGTGCCATTGAAACTAACAGTTACGGTTAAATGCATTTGAAAATTTTCCAAGTTCAATTCTTGAATCCATGCATTCTTTGGGAATAACAGCACAATTTTAATTATCTCTACACTATCGTTAACTGCGACAAAGAAAACATTAATTCCTTTGAACAGAGCTTTCCATTTTTCTCTTCTATAAATAGCTAATCAAATGAGATTGCATTTCACATTGTCGAGATATTAAAAATCTTCTCTTCTCTGCTATCAGCAACTTTAGGAAGTGATCATTTGAAAGATGGGTGGTAAAGATGGCGGAGACAGCGGTGGGAAGGTAGCCGATGGTGGCAAGGGAGGCGGTGGTGGAAAAGATAGCGGTGGAGGAAATTCAAGCGTCGATGGTGGTTCAGTAGGAAATATGAAGGCCCCTGGTGGTGATGGAAGTCACATCTCAAGAGAAGCATTTGAGAGCAATCCTAAGGCATACTTCAGCGATCTGCATGCTGCGTCTAAGCCAAACAAGTAGTTCTATTTTATCAAATGCTCAAGCTCTATCTCTTGTGCTCATTATGTCACTTTTATTACTATGAATAAAAGGACCAACTTTATATATATTTTTATTTATGAATTAAGTTTTTTATGTGAAAACTGAAATTGCTTGAACTTGTTTAATTTAAAACAAAATTCAAAACCTAATAATATTATAAAATACCCACAACAATATACAACTTTTGACGTAAACTTAAAATATAAATCTTTTAAAATTTTGACACTATATATAATACTTGAAATAAAAAAATTTCGTAAAGAATAAACAAAGCATATCAGAGACTGAATGCCTTCGTGTCTAGCTAATACCATTTTATTCGTTGGAGTAAATAAATAAAAAGAATATTAACTAAATATTGAAAAGTGATTACAAAAAGTGTTTGATATTTAGAAGTTTCATATGAGAATTGTCAACAAAGAAAGAAAAAAGAAAATTCATATTAAAATCAAACTAAAATCTATTATATCTTAATGTATGACAGATATTTTCCTTGCTCATCTTTGACTCTCTTCTCTCTGCTAAGTCAAAAATTGTAATTCACATATTCACATCTGGATAAGTTCATATTTGAGGAGTACAACCCTAATTAATTACAATTTTTACCTAAAATTACAAAAGAAATCAATGGAAATAAATCAAAATAATTATTTTTCCAATGCTTATTCTAATTCTTCTTAAAACGGTTTTTTCTATTTATTTTCTTTTTCTTATTCTTCATTTATACGTTTATCTCCTCCAAGCCTATTATTGTTGATATACATATTCATACCTCACGATTAAATTTTAATTAAAACTTAATTACAACTTAAATTATTATTTGCACATAAAATTACAAAAGAAAATAATAACTAAATCTTACTAACAGATTCTAGAAATTATAATAATTAAGAAAATAATAAATATGGGTAAATATTTTAAATAAAAGATAAAAAAGTTTATTAATTATAATTTAAAAGATTTATTTTATTTTAAAAGATTTTTTTAGAAATAATATACAGTGAATAATAAATTATTAAACAAATTTTATCATAATATTTTATATTTTAAATTTCGTAAAAGATCAAATTAGCTTCTTAGGTTAATTGTTACCCATATATAATATAGTTAAGTTTCTAATAATTTACTTGGATAATATATAAGGTGAGATTTGTTATTACAATTTTAATCAGTTTATCATAATATTTTGTGTGTTAAATATTGTAAGAGATCAAATTGATGTTTTTTGTTAAATGTTTACCCTAATTAATAAAAAATTAAAACAAACTCGGGTGAGAGTTGAAGTATTAAAATAATTCAATATTAATTCCATAATTCTTAACTGGTTGAGAGAGTAAAGGGTAAGAAGTTTTTTTTTTTTGAAGAAAAAACGTGAATAATTGAAGATTATAAATGCTTAGATTATTAAACTTTAGAATATCCAAGCGAAAGGAAACTAACTATTTGGTTGGTTTATAAATTATTTGGTTGGATTATAAATTATTAGATTAAAATATCATTTTTTAAAACTTAGTTATATACATCAATTTGATCAATAATATTTGGTTTTAGTGTACTCTGTTTACATTGGGAAAGGCATTACGTTACGAACTAAATTTTTTAAATGATGCTGTAACTATTTTTATTTTATTAACTATATAAAAGCATTAACCTTTTTGAATTGTTTGACTATTTATACAGATATATTTAGATGCATTAATTTAAAAAAAAATAATTTTTCAGTTGACTCCTCAAGAATTTGATAATTCCAGTTGTTAGGATAAGTAGTGGAGAAGGAGGATATGACATGTGGCATTTGAGTCACTTTTCATACGTGGCTGCCTCATCAATCAACTCACAAATAATCGCAAATATCGAAGAAAACAAATCATGACTTAATCTTAGTATTAACACGCCATAGTTTTAAATTTATTTTTTAGGTATAATTAATAAAAATAATTAAGGTAATTAAGATGTAATTAAGGAAAAAATGAAGGATATTCTTCGCAAACTGTTGAAAAGTCATAAGCCAAAAATGACAAGTACCCACCTTTGCTGGCAGATATGTCACACCCAATCCCATCATGCCATATACATTCCATACCTATAATTTTATATATACAAAAGTTAAATTACTCACTTTAACAAGCTTTA
The DNA here is from genome assembly GCF_029865625.1 of Vigna umbellata. Taxonomy (NCBI): domain Eukaryota; kingdom Viridiplantae; phylum Streptophyta; class Magnoliopsida; order Fabales; family Fabaceae; genus Vigna; species Vigna umbellata. The sequence goes on along the minus strand of NC_142172.1, from coordinate 45,737,920 downwards.
GTTCTTATAAATAAAATATACTTAAAACTTATCTCTATTCATCTTTATATACATTGCTTTCAATTCCTAAAACTTTAACAGATAAAGTAACAATAATATTTAGAAATTGCAAATTGTTAAGGATGTAAAATAAGATGTATATAAGTTCATTTTTTTTTTTAAATTTAACATGCACACTTCAGAAACCAAATCACAGTTCGGTAAGAATTCATGAACTAAAATTTTGCACTTTCTAATCCTTATCATCACCTGACAAAAAGTTATAAATAATTTGTGTTAACTTTGCATTATTTTATATTTGGTTCATTTGATATTCAACCATTTTTTTTATTTAAGTTCAAGAATTTTAGATTTTTTTTATGTGATAAGTTCAGCTTCTTTATAGACTTAACAGATTAAAAGTGTATGAAATAACGCACCTAATCAGTTTTAAATAATAAGTACATTATTAATACCTTAATATGAACATAAAAATTAATAGATTTTATTATCAGCACAACGTTATAGTTAAATAAGTTAAACCAGAATTTTGAATTTAGTAATTAGTCATTATATGAGAAAAATCTTGCCAAAAATAATCGATCAAAACTCTCCAACAAAAGTCATCTACTGGTTATATTATTCAAAATTTTGTTATCTCAATCTCAATCTTGCTATCTCCATAAATAGAAAAAGGTTTCTCAGACTTAACCAATAAACAAACACAATTTATATACAGAATACTTCAAACTATTTTACAAATCCATCAGCAGAAAACCTAAACCACACATATATATACTGCATCAATTATAGGTTTTATATGAACACATTCTTATACCTAAATCGAAGTAACTAGCTATGATCTATTGAGAAAGATGAGATGGTTCTTAATTAGAGACATGATATGCACATATAAGGAGGGACAGAAGGAAGATGGTAAGAGAACCAAGGAGAAAGACAAGGCCAATTGCACCACATGCCAAACCTAAAACCTCTGCAGATTGTGTTATCATACAATCTTTCTTGTACTTATGGTCATAACCATGCTTGTAATTCCACCCAACTCTCTTTATCAGGGTCTCTCTCTTTCGCACTTGTTCAATTCTTTCCCTCAGGATTCCCAGGTTTGCATCGACAATCTTTGCTCGCTTCTCTGCCAACAAAAACAACAATATACGGCAGAAAATTAATAAAAAAACTGCATTATAGTACAATAATTGTAACGACCATGATGTTGGGACAGTGAAAAGGTTGAAATCACATAGAAAGATAAGGATGTTTGGCTGAAAAAAACACAAACAAGGAGAAGATGGTTTTTGTGCAGCTAAAGAAATTAATTAAGCTATTGATGAGAGTGAATAATGTTGTTAATCTCTATTACCATTGTCACTAAACCTTTGGCATGTTATTTTGGGGTGTTTGAAGGGTTTATGGCAGCTGCTGAAAACATGGTTTAAGGTGCAGAAAGATGACAGAGAGTAAGTCATGAGGTTGAGTTGAATTTTTCTTTTGATTCTTGTGATCTATAAAGACAATATGATTCTCTTTCAGCCACCATCATGAATATTAAAATAAGAAATTAAGAAACTAAAAAATAAAAAAGTAGCAGGACATGTGTGTTGCTCAGAGGACTTACACTTGCCAACATTTTGATCAATGTTTTGCATTACAGGCTAAGATCCTGCGCAGAAACAGATCACTCAGATGATATCTCATACATACACATACACATACATATACATATACATATATATATATATATATATATATATATATATATATATATATATATATATATATATATATATACATATATATACATATATACATATATACATATATACATATATACATATATACATATATATACATATATACATATATATACATATATACATATATATACATATATATATATATATATATGGAGTTTGCTAAGGGGCATACACCTGTTTTTCAGTTAGTACACATTATCGGATTTTAGTAGTCAAAAATACTCTTATATATCATGTCTTACAAAAAATGATTTTATAAAATTATAAAATTACAAAAAATCGAAAACACTTACCCTTAAACAATTTGCCTTTGTAAAGAGTTGAGTCATTGACATATTCACCTTCAGTCAATTATAAAATTAAAACTCATTATAAAAATGAAAACTCATTATAAAATCATTTTTTGTAAGATTGTTTAACGAAGTGTTTTCGATTTTTTCAATTGAGACTACAACAGTAAGATGACACAGAGAAAAGGTTAGAGTGAGAGAGATGAAAAAGAAATGGTTGAGAGGAATGAGAGAGATGAGTAAGGGTTTTTTTTTAGTTTTGAGAATAAAAATTATTAAAATACCCTTAACCTTAAAACTTAAAATGTATGATATATAAGCATATTTTTGTCTATTAAAACTCGGTACACATTGCTAAAATATAGCAACTGAAAAACAGATGTCCGCGCGATAACAAACTCATATATATATATATATATATATATATATATATATATATACACACACGTGTGTGTATGCGCAGCATCACATGAGTACTCCTGTGTTTGATGCGTGCTACATGTCAATGTCGTCGCTTTTCTTTAGGTAATAATAAATTGATAACATGTGTCTGGGGCTTAATTATTTTATTTCATTGTTTATTTCAAAATTTGATTCATTATTATCCATGATATATTTTACACATACAATATTTTTTTTCTTCTTAAAAATATTAAAATTCACTATTTTATCTTTATAATACGTGTCAATGTCCCTTACCATTATTTATCTAATTAACTGTGGTAGGTTTGTTTTCACTTGAAAATATATATGAATGTCAAATGTTACCATAACAAAAGGATTATATGTTGAGATTTTTCTTACAAGTGTTTAATTTTCTCATTGGCCAACATTGTTTTTTCACTGTCATATTATATCTTACATTAACGAATTGTGACCTTGTTAATATATATAAATATGAAAAAAATATATATATAAGAAAATCATTTTAGTTAGATGAAGGTAATCGGATGCTAAAGAGATATATTAGACTTTTTTTAAAGTGGACTTGTATCTCAGAAATATTAGGCTTGTTACATTTCAAATTCACTATGCAATAAACTTGTTAGCTCTTTCATGCATATTCCCCAAAAAATTACGGACAATGAAAGCCAATTTAAATTATTTCATCTTTTTTATAAGTTATAATTTACCACCATAAATTTCATAAGAAAGCGTTTGATTATGAAGTTAAATTAATTTTCAACTCAATTTTTTATGCTTTACCTTAATCTGTTAAATTATAGATGATTTTTAATTGTCAAAACAATTGTTCAAAAGTAGCTTCACAAAACTCATTGATATTCTCCTACCACATTATTACTAGAATTCTCATTGTAATATAACTATTGATTTCGCTATGACTATAATCAAATATTAGTATTAGTACTACTCATGTATTTTTTTTCTATTACTAATAATATCGTCAACATCATCATCATTATTATTATTATTTTAACTAGTATATCAATTTCTACATCATCGTATTTTTCTTTAGTGTAACTAATTTTGTTTATTCAAATAGATCAACACCACAACTTTCTAACAAGTTTCAATAAGAAAATAATTTATTTGTATTGAAATTTTAATAATTAAATATGCTTTTAATTTATAAACTTGATCCAAAATTAAAATTCATTTATATTTCAAATTTTAATATATTTTAATCCTTTAATTTTAAAAATAATTAATATAATCATTTTAATCTAATAAAATTAATTTTTTCACATATTAAACGACATCTCAAAATAACATTTAAGTTTTAAATTGAAACATATAAACTCAAACGTCAACTTAAATTTAAATTTAAAAAACTATTTTTTTTAAAATTATATATATATTATATATATATATATATATATATATATATATATATATATAATATAATATAATATAATATAATTTATATGCACAAGGTTAAACAATCCACCAAATTTCACAACCAAAATGACTAATACTTTCCCTTTTTTTTCTTTTTCTTTTTCTTTTGGCTTTGGCATATAGGATTACTTTGTGGGCATAGATTTGTGGGCCACCATGGCACGAGTGAAAGTTTCATTGCAACTAAAAAGAACATGATGGCGTATAATAGTAAAAGTGAATATTTTATAGAAAGAATGTGGTTCTTTTTAGTCATAGTGTTCCACTTTTCCCATCTAATTTCAAAAAGAAAGATGTAATAATATTCTAAATAACCCTAGTTTCACTCATTCAATAAAGAAGATACACGCAGACACAAACCAACAACCATATTTTTATATGTCATTTATTTAATAATCATTACTTCTATTTAACAATGCATTAGTAGTGTCAATTACATATCCTTAAATCATGTTTAGAACAAAAAAGTATCTATCACTCATTCTCTCTTATCCTTATAAAATATAGAATAAATTATCTATCCTTTTATAAGATATTATACAATTTTAGATTTGTCTTTCTTATTTATTTCTCAATCCTAAGTTATCTGCCGTTTAACATTTTAACGTATAGAATTAAGAATACAAATAAGATGTATTTTTTATGTATTTTTACAAAAATACTCTTCCTCTCCCGATAAATATTTGTGGAGGTTATCAAATTAACAGATACATTATACTAAATTTACTAAGATTGAGGTAATTAATTTCTTTAAGGAAAAAAATAGAAAAACAAATTTATAGTAAATTGTAAATTACAAATATCAGTTATTTTAAGATAAGTTGCAAATGAACTAAATATAATTATGTACACGAAAGAATTAAGTACACCCTGTTCACATACACATACTCAAGTTTAATAAATAACAATCATGTTTATAATATCCTTTATTATTCGTTCGAATTAATTGAAAATAACACCTTGTTGGTGATTTAACTTTTACAACTTTTCCTTTAACATAGATGAAGGAGTTTAACAAAATATTTGATAAAGTATATTTTTTTTAACTTTTCCTTCCTTTAGTGTCTAGTCTCACGCTCGATATGCATATACATCGACGTGATAGAGTGTGTTGGAAGTTCCACATGACTTAGAAACCAAGTCGATTTTGTAGGATTGAGTTGGACTTAAAGTTCACTTCTTAATATGGTATCAGAGCCAGGTTAAAATCTATCCTATCGAAATTTGTGTGGACATATTGTTCCACCCACTATCAGGCCACTATTGAATGTATTATCTCGGTGTGAGAAAGTGTGTTGAAAGTCTCACGTCGACTCAAGATAAAGTCAATTTATACCTTAACAAATTTAAGATGGACAAGAAAAGAACTTGTGTGTGTCCTTAACAAATTTAAGATAGACAAGAAAAGAACTTGATAATTTAGTTAAGTTTGTAAGTTTACATTTTGTTGTAAAAGAAACTTTTAATTTCCATCAAAATGATGACTAACTAGAAGCTCTTAAAAAAACCTAGGTGGGTTCCATGTAATCGGTGCCAGCAATGGTGGCAATTAATTGGGAAATTGTTCCAATAGACAGGAAGATAAAATTGGGAAAATTTTGCAACAGTCACACTAACCATAACCATGCGAATTCCATTTAGAGGAAGGCACAATCATCCTATAAGATTGAGTTTAAGTCTGATTAGTTGGCAGAAGAACCCATTGTCACCCAACAACGTCCCTCTCCATCAGATTCCTTCACAGATTCACTATCCTTTCTTATCCTTTAATGTATCGAAGTGGTGGGGACTTCAAATCATGGAAACAGAAGAATGGGGCAAAAGGAGAATGATCATAAAACCTCCCTTCTTATTTTCAAATGGTTATGTAAAAGGTCACAGAACAATGTATCATTGTTAAATATTCTTTGTTTTCCCCCCCTCCACTTACGCTAATTAGTCTGATGGACACGTATACCTCCATTAATGGACCTTTTTCTCTCTCATAAACTAATGTAACTATACAAGTAAAGCAATATTAAAATACACAGAATATAGAACTTTATGATTATTTTGATGGATAATAGTTCAATAATAAACTGAGTTATTTATACAAGACTTCTAGTGCTGGTTTTTTTATTTCTCACTTGACTATATCGAAGATGTGTTTCGCTAGTTAGCATTATATGTTTCTTCACTATCTAAATTCGCATAAAATAATGCTTTTCTTCCTAAAGCAGTAATTTATCCTTCCTCATGTTGGAATTTCTTATTATTGATCAAAATTCAGAAATAGATTAAACCGAGCCCTTATAGGGGACAACAATTCTGTACATATTCCTATGTTAAAAAACATCACTAGAAAATATACAATGCAGAGGTCATATCATCATTTCTTTTTCATCCCTCACATCGTGTCATCATTTTATAATGCCACAACCTGTCAAAATATACCCGGATTTTAAATGCATTAGGCTACTAATCCATAAATAATCTAAAGGGAAAAACAAGGAAAAATTAACTTCAACAATTATTTCCTCCCCACCTGTACCTTTGGAAGTATAATATAACATCACGAGAAAAACCAAGCTCTATTTACATAATTGATAACCTAAGAATGAGTTGAGTCCCTGACCATTCAGTTGGTAAAGATTCTATCAATACAAAAATGTTCATCAAATCAAGGCAAAAATAGATGAAAATAGTTAATATAACCAAACTGCAGTGGACATTTTGTTAGGGTCCATAGACTTGAATTTACTCGAGCGTCAAAAATGCTGGAAACGAAACTAATGATCAACAAATCAATCTGCATCGCTCAGGCACCCTTGCCTTAACTCACCGAAAACAAATTGCGAGGAAAAGAAGCATCATTCAGAGGAATGTAGACTAATGTGAAAAAAGACAGTTTGTTTCAATTTCAAATAAGCTTGTTTTTGCTAGTATTACACCAGGGGTGTGTCCTAACAGTGGAGGATGATACAGATCTGAACCTATAATGTGCACTGGAGGAAGATACAGATGTTAAATCTACTATATGCATACGACAAGATACATATGTTATATCTACGACTCAAGCTCCACAGATACAATTTTCGATTTACAGCATTACACATCTGAAAGCATCATATATTACAGAACTAAACATGGGAGGATCAGAGGTCTTCTTATGCTAACTGATACAGGTAGAAGTTACTCATATATCCATGTCAGTAAATATTTCTTCATCGTACTCGTTGTGTATTTCATCAACAAGCAATCCGTCAGCAATCAGGTTACTGCCACAAACAGGATTGTGTTAGGAATGAATGTAGATGCAACCAAAAGTAGATTCAGAAACAGATTGTGAAATTTCCAACTGACCTAAAACAACTGAATCGAAATGTTACTATCCGCTTAAGCTTTCTATTGTAAAACAAGAAATTGAAGGACCATCTGTAGCAAATGGAAAATGATAATTATTGGAATAACTTATAATAAGAAAAGTTATGGTAATAACAATTTTAATTTGTTATGCAATGTGGCAATATGTGGCAAACTTAAATTTACATTGCTCCACTCTCTTGTAATGGGTCTGCCTCAGAATCAGGGACGTAGCCATAAATTTCACAATCCGCTAACTTCACCACCTGCATCACAAGGTATTACATAAGTGCATATATTGATTTACTTCTATTCACTTTTTAAGGAAACCATACCTCATCAAGGGCCTTGAACAAGGTGTCCATCAAAGAAGTACCACCAAGAGTCTCAGCCCATTCCTTCACAGACAAGTTACCCAAAACGTTAGTTAAGAAAACCACTGCAGGAGAACTAATCATTATATAAAGTAACATATAATAAATTTTGCAGAGTCTCAGTCAGAATGAGATATGTAGAATATCACTGCATTATTGTCAATCTCAAATATTTCAAATGCTCTCAATCCAGGTAAAGATGTGTTTTCATTATAAGGGACTAGGTTATGCCTGGTTTTCAATCTGAGAATCTTAAGTGCCTAACGATGGAGAAATTCTAATTATAGTATAGTCAGTCAAGTTTGAGTCGAGAACCAAGCAAGTGAGAACAAAACACGTGTAAAAACAACCGTATAATATATAATTTAAAAATAAAAGTAGACAGTTACAACTTACAAAAACTGTCCAGAATATTACTTTGAGAGTATGTTTGAAAGTCTCCTAAGAATGGTCTCTTGAAATTGGTTTCATATTCACCATTTGTTTCCAGTTATTGATTAGGATTAGGAATGTAGAATTAGTGTCTGTATTTAACAAATTATGCCCTACTAAGAATTATGCTATGAAAATATTTATTCTCTATTTTCACCATCCCTACCTAAACTTTATGTTCGCCACTTTCTCTACTTCCACAATTTCTATCTCTGACCTACACTCGGGTGTTCAATCTATTGTAATCAAACTAACAGTTGTATTTGTTGTCCTGAAAAGCTAGTTCCCATTGTCTCACAACAGGTGAAGCAAAGAAGCATCACATGCTAGATTCTACACATTCTCACCTTAAACCAATAGTGGTATTTTCTATTCATTTTCTGGCATCCACTACCACATCCAATCATCTTCCCCAGTCTTCTCCAGTCAGGTCAAACCCCTCTTGCTGCTATGTGCTGCACTCCAGTAACTGATTGACTGGCATGGGCAGAGTTCTGCTATGTTGAACACTTCAGTCTAGTGTTTACTTGCTACTTTAATCAGGTATAAGTTACTTTCAGTTGTTTTTGCCAGTTGTCATTCTTTGTGGTGGTGATATATAGTTTAGTTTGTGCCACGTGACTTTTTTCAAGCGTTTATGCTCTTCCACTGGCACTTAGTGTGAATTCGTCCCACTACACCTCACTTGTGCATCATTGTGGTAGGTAGCCATAGTGTGATTTGAATCAATGTTCTGAAACTCAGTTCAGATCAGGAACCAGTCATGCAGCCAGTCTGAGTTGATTTCAGAGTTGATAACTAAGGTCGGACATGTTTGTAACCCAATAATGACATCATCAAACCAGTCGAAACTACAGCATGCTCAGTGGGTGGAAACAGTCAGAGTCTCGTCAGAAGACTGTGTGGGATCAGTCTGCCATGTCTGTCTCTCACATCTTGCCTTTCACACTCTAAAGCTGCAGAGTCAACAATTCCACAAAAGCAAACACCTTAAAGCACCAAGACTCAAAACCAGCACCTCCAAGTAGACATAAAGCAAGCTTCTCCACTATACCAACTTGTCTGATTGTTATATAATACACAAATATAATATATATCATATGGAGATATTAGTCATATTATTAACCCCTTCATACTGATCAACTAATGATCACTGGTCTGGACAGCGACCCTTGCCTTATCAGGTCATTCATTAATCTTAGTTTTAAAACATCGGTATAAATGGTTTCTTCTCTGGATTTTGACATTGCTTCATAATAGGATAAGTTAGTTCTCGATATTCTGTTTCACCTTAATATCATATTATTCAGATTCCTCTCCCTACTTCTTTCGTACCTAAACCCTAGAAGTAATTTTAGAATTTGTAAGCGCATAAGGCTACTAGGTCCAACCAAAGAAGGTCAATCATACCTGCGAATCATACAAAACATAGGAATCCAATCCAAAGTAGTTATAAATACCAACAATTTATATACACAATAATCTTATGCCAAAACATCGGTTTTTTTTACTTATCTAGGCAAAAATGAAGTGGGAATTACATATATGGGCAAACAAAGTTTAAATTACGCATTTAGACAAGTCGTGGAGGACCAAACGACTTTGTATGAGGAAGTTGTGCCCCCCTGCACGACTTTATCTGACACAACAATCAAAGGTCAAGTCGTGCACCCCAAAACGTTTTTAGGCTCTAATACCAGGCCTTGTAATCAATTACACAGTGCCAAAGTCGTGCAGTCCCCTTGTAATCAATTACACCCCTTCTACAATCGATTACAAGAAATGTAAATGAACATAAACTCTCTGGTAATTGCTTACCAAGGTTGTGTAATAGCAAAAATGACTGGTAATATTACTAGATAGGGTTTGAGTGTTGAAACCATGAGTTTTTTTTGTTGTAGACCATGTATGTTGTTTATGGTTCTTAATTACATTAAGAAACTTATTCACCATATCTATCTTGTTATTCTTTAATTATTTTAATCTAATTAATAAAATATGTTTTTAAATATAATAAAGTAAATATATTTGATAGAATTAATTATGTTTCTAATTATAATTGATAGTATTAATTATGTTTCTAATTAAATTATATTTGTTTTCTAATTAGAAACATAATTAGTCCTATCAAATATATTTATTTCATTATATTTAAAAACATAGTTTATTAATTAGATTAAAATAATTAAATAATAAGATAGATATGGTGAATAAGTTAATCAAGAACCATAAACAAAATACATGGTCAACAACCAAAAAAACTCATTGTTTCAAAGCTCAAACCCTCTAGTATGTAATCGATTACCAGAGTCAACTTTGCTATTACACCGCCTTGGTAAGCAGAGAGTTTATGTCCATTTATACTTCTTGTAATCGATTACAGAAGGAGTCTATTTGATTACAGGTGAGCTTGTGTCCCCTGCATGACTTTGGCACTACGTAATCGATTACCAGAGCCTAAAAACGTTACGTTTTGGGGGTGCACAACTTCACCTTCGACTGTTATGTCAAGGTGAAGTAGGGGGCACGACTTCCTCATATGAAGTCGTCTTGGCCCCACAACTTGCCTAAATGCATAATTAAAATTTTTTTTTGCCCATATACGTAAATCCCACTCCATTTTTGTCTAGATACCTAAAAAAACCCCAAAAACATCATACATGCCTATAAGATTTTCTGTATACCAAACATCAAAGGGGCAATACAAATAATAAAAGAAATCTCAAAACAATATATAGACAACTATTAATAGGAGCACCTTTGAAGCTTCACACATGTAGGTATCAAAAATCTGCTTAAAACTGTCCCATGATTCTTCTGCGAAAAACTGGTGAGCTTTAACTGCACTAAAAACCATTATACGTGTATGGTATTATAGGAAAAACAAAAGCATGATCCAACAAAATAGCAAAGTTAAAACAAAACTGTTCAAACACTTAAATTATCAAAAGACTTGGGAAATGGAGAGAATTGAACTCTCAGCTTCTAGAGCAACAGTTTTCTGAACTGTCTGTCAAGCCTTTTGACAACACTCCCATTGAAAAGAAAAAGGATTATATAGTGGGTTGCCATGTCGCCAACAAAGCTGACAATAGCATTACCCATAATCCTCCTTTTTTATCCTATAGATAATAACAGAGAAATATTTATGCATCATAAGATACTGAGGTACCTGAAATCATAATCGGGATATATGTGATACAGAGTAAGAACCAGGTAAACCAATGTCTTTCGGCTGGAATAAAAGAACAAAAAATGAAAACATTTAAAAGAGACCTCAGAGCTGATTTTCACTTTCCTGAACCTATCTAGATAATAGAGGCCACCTGGTTCTGGTTAATAAGGTTTGATCCGGTGAGGATGAATCAGTGTCAGATGATTGCCCAAGATAATCAAGTATCTGAAATTGAAAAGGTTCAAATGATAATAGTCCATTGAAGGGCCTATTCCATGTTTCAACATCCAAGACATTTTAACTTCAAAAGTTCTTTTCCTCCCAACACAAGAAAAAAAAATGATTTATATTCTATCACTTCTATACTATAATATAATAAGTTAATATATGCATACATGATGCAAGTGATATTTTCTAGCAATTATTCGATGTGAGCACAATTCGCTCAGATAGGAAAACATGCAAATAGCACAAAATAAAGTTTATAGCACTGAATTAATTACATCATACTTCTATTCTTAACATACTCAAAACAGCTTATAGAAAAATAAAAATCCAGTGAAGTGAGAGAAGCAATATTTATGCCATCAATCTACCTCGGTCTCCAAACTGATGGAGAGTTTTTTATCCGTTCCAGCATGTTTGCCTATGAAGAAAAAAAAGTTGTTAGCTATTACCCCCAACCAAATGCAAACAATGAGTAAGAATTCACTTGTTACTCCTTACAACTATAAGCTTCAAGGCATCCTTTGATAGTCCGTTCCCCCATGTTCAAATTATCCAAAAAATCATTAAGCCTGAAAATGTTATTACAATAACTATTATACCCCAAATGTATACAACAAAATCCTTCAAATTCGTTTCAAGTTATAATTACCTGTCTAAAGCGGCGCACTCCAAGAACTTCATGACGAATTGATCGATAATTCCAATTTCACCGATTAGAATTGAAGCGAAAGCCCTTGTTCCCGTAAACTTGACGCTCCCTGCAATGTTGTAGAAATAAGAAATTGTGAACATCTAGAAACAATTCATGCCGTTGAAGCATTAGAAATGTGTGAAACAGAGAACTACCAAAAACATGAACTCCGTACAACAGGTCAAAGTCAAAAATTAGAAATTCAAAGCATCTTAGGATGAAATAAATCTGAACAAAGATTGGAACAAGAAAGACAAAAACTGAGGTACCGGAGACGGGGAAGACGATAATTGTTTGGTTTGACGACGCTTTGGATATATCACCTGCCAAATTCGTATGTTAGGGTTTGATAATTTTGGCATAGGGAAAGTATTTGGAAGCTGTGAAATTGGAATATTCGAATTTTGATTTGGAGATTTGAGACGTGGATGAGAACGAGCCATCTCGGGAAATAAAATCTTGTGGTAGGTACGTTAGATGAGAGAATTGACAATAATGGGCCATGATGAGACAAATGCCCGGCCCATTATAGAGTGTTTTCTTTCTGCACCCTGTATAAATAAATTTTTCATTTTATTCTTGTTAAATTGTGCGCTTTAAAAATCAAAAGTAAATTTTTAATTATTTAATTTTTATATTGTATAATTTGGAAGTCATTTTTAATTTTCAAATTGCACAATCCAAAACTATTTTGAACTCAGAATTCAAAAAATGTAAAACAGAAATATTTTTATATGGAAATGCAAGAAATAAATATATGAAAAGGTAAGAAGAAACTATCTGAGGATAGGTGGAACAAATGAACCTTTGGGCTGGACCATTTTATAGGGTAACTTAAAGCAAACAACTTGTCTCTCTAACCAATCCACGATTTTTTTTTTAATTTAATTAAAATATTTTAATTGAAGTTACTTATCTCTATAACTCTAGTTAACTAAGAGCGTAAAAGTACTTACAGAAATTGAAATTTTGTATTTCATGTTTTTTTAATTGCATCACTTTTTGAAAAAATATTATTCTAAATAATTGTCTTTGCCCAACTTCATATTTTAGAAAGTGTAATCCCACCATGATAGTTTTTAACATGTTCTAAAATTAAAATTTAGGAAATATGTTTTAAATTATTTTTCAGCTACCAATCAATGGTATGGACCTTTTTATACACTATTATTGAATGCAAAATTTACAGCTAAATCAAAATGTAATATTAAAAAGGTTAATTGTGGAACATGTGTCCTGAATCATTCTTCTTATTAAATGGAAAAAAAAAATCAAATAAATAAAAAGGAAGCTTTTGGTTCCATCAAAACGTTTGTTGTGATAGTATGAATAATGAGTTATAACTTAAATAATAAGACAACATATGTGTTTATTCGTGAGATTTTTGTAAACTAAAAAAACTGATAAGGAAAATAGTTCATATAAAACACATTGCAACAACATATACACATTTATGTATAAAAAAAATAATAGGATTGTTTCGTGATATTTAATTTTCATGTATAGAATAAATATCCTAACACTAAATATCTACAAGTCACCTTTTTTTATGTTATCCTTTGTGGTTTAGTAGTCTAAAGAATTAAAGTTATAAACAATACAAATAAAAGAACAGTGATCTTTGTATACAATTTGGACAATAATGTTACTTACATAGAAATATAATTTATAAATTAATCAAGTGTGAAGTCGTAAACTAGTATTCTGTGGGAGTAAATTTTATATTTTTAGAAGATGAGTGATGTAAGGAAGTTAAACAAAATATAATACACGTAACTCCCTTTATTTGGCTAAATCTTCATTTTAGGTATCAGAAGATAAAAAAAATAGTATTAATTGTTTTAGACTTACCAGAGAAAAAATACCTAAATATTTTTTACTATTAATTGCTTTAGATCTTAAAAAAAATGTTCAAAAATCTTAAAAAATAAATTTTAAATAAAACTATGATAAAAAAAATCATATTTAAGTATACTTAAGCATTCTAAACCCTTACACAGTTATTTAACAGAACAGTTGTATAAATGTCTCATTGCAACATGGGATGTCACCAAATTCATATATGACTTTGATAGTTGAAAACTAGTGCCAAGTGTTAGAATTTCATCTCGACGAATTTCATCTTAACAAAGTGTCAATGTCTTTAATATAGGTTAATATGTTTCTCATTACCAACCATGAGAAGTGACTAGGGAAAACAAAAAATATACACATATAAAATGGATAAAATTCACGATAGATAGTTGATATTAGTGGATATTTACTACTTGCGGAAAATGGGTATAATATCCGCTTATAAACGGGTCAGATATTATATCCGTTACTTGCAAAAAATAAAAAAAAATATTTAATTTATATTTTATTAAGTTAGATTTAACTAAAATTAATATTAATTTATATTTTATAAGGTTAAATTTAATTAAAATTAAATTTTAATTTATCTTTAATTAAATTTATATTATATTTTATATATTTTTTGCAATTTTATTTTAATAATTTATAAAAATATTTTATTTTAATATTTGTGGGTATATATGAGTATTTACGGATATCCGTGAATATTTTTTAAGTGAATATCTGTGCGGATAGCGGATGATTTTTTTTTGTCGGGTCGAGTTACAGGTAGGTATTATCTATGCCCGATCCAACCCGTTGTTATCCCTATGACCATTAACATTTCTTCTATTAATCAATAAATAAATGATGGTTGAAAATAAAAAGAAATTGCATAAGATATTTCCAACCACCATTTCTTTTTATGATTATGACCACTAATTTAATTATTTTCATGAATCGTTATTTAAAAATATAAATACTAAATCAAGTAAATTTCAATATCTAATTAGTTTAGTATTAATTATTTATATAAACATATAATTTATCGCATCTCATCCATATTTACCTTATATTTAATATAGTTTAACTATTTTAAGATAATTTTTTTTATACTAACTTATCCTATTATTTTTTTATATTTTTATTTATTTCTTTTGTAATAATCATCTTACAATATTAACAAATGAGAAACTAAGTAATAATACGTTTTTAATAAAGAAACAAATATATTATTGAAAGTTTATTAGTCTTTTAATAATCACTTATATAAAAGTTTGATATTTTGAAAAATTCATAATATATAATTAATTTTTATATATTTTATTATTATAATTATTATTTTAGATAATTGTATTAATATCATATATTTATAATTATTAGTTTTATTTTATCAATTTTATGATACTTTATTTTTTAATATATCAATATTTCAAATACTGAATTTTTG